>NC_140579.1:416186466-416803966 GCF_964204655.1 Triturus cristatus
GGGAGGGAGACGGGGGAGGGAGACAGAGGGAGGGAGGGAGACGGAGGGAGACAGAGGGAGGGAGGGAGACGGAGGGAGGCAGTCTGGGGGAGACAGGGAGGGAGACAGGGAGGGAGACAGGGAGGGAGACAGGGAGGGAGACAGGGGGGGAGACAGGGAGGGAGACAGGGGGAGGGAGACAGAGGGAGGGAGACAGAGGGAGGGAGACAGGGGGAGGGAGACAGAGGGAGGGAGACAGAGGGAGGGAGGGAGAGGGAGGGAGGCAGTCTGGGGGAGACAGGGAGGGAGACGGAGGGAGACAGGGAGGGAGATGGGGAGGGAGACAGGGGGAGGGAGACAGAGGGAGGGAGGGAGACGGAGGGAGGGAGACGGAGGGAGGCAGTCTGGGGGAGACAGGGAGGGAGACGGAGGGAGACGGAGGGAGGCAGTCTGGGGGAGACAGGGAGGGAGACGGAGGGAGACAGGGGGAGGGAGACAGGGGGAGGGAGACAGGGGGAGGGAGACAGGGGGAGGGAGACAGGGGGAGGGAGACAGGGGGAGGGAGACAAAGGGAGGCAGAGGGAGGGAGGCAGAGGGAGGGAGACAGGGGGAGGGAGACAGGGGGAGGGAGACAGGGGGAGGGAGACAGGGGGAGGGAGACAGGGGGAGGGAGACAGAGGGAGGGAGACAGAGGGAGAGGGAGGGAGACAGAGGGAGGGAGACAGAGGGAGAGGGAGGGAGACAGAGGGAGGGAGACAGAGGGAGAGGGAGGGAGGGAGGGAGGGAGGGAGAGTGAGACAGGGAGGGAGACAGAGGAAGGGAGAAGGAAAGAGAAAGAGGGTGGCAGCGGAAGGAGGGAGGGAGGTAGACAGAGGGTGACAGGGAGGGAGAGGAAGGGAGACAGAGAGAGAGAGGCAGAGAGAGAGGCAGAGAGAGAGGCAGAGAGAGAGGCAGAGAGAGAGGCAGAGAGGGAGACAGAGGGAGGGAGACAGAGGGAGGGAGACAGAGGGAGGGAGACAGAGGGAGGGAGACAGAGGGAGAGGGAGGGAGACAGAGGGAGGGAGACAGAAGGAGAGGGAGGGAGACAGAGGGAGGGAGACAGAGGGAGAGGGAGGGAGACAGAGGGAGGGAGACAGAGGGAGGGAGACAGAGGGAGAGGGAGGGAGGGAGGGAGAGGGAGACAGGGAGGGAGACAGAGGAAGGGAGAAGAAAAGAGAAAGAGGGTGTCAGCGGAAGGAGGGAGGGAGGTAGACAGAGGGTGACAGGGAGGAAGAAGAAGGGAGACACAGAGAGAGAGGCAGAGAGGGAGACAGAGGGAGGGAGACAGAGGGAGGGAGACAGAGGGAGGGAGACAGAGGGAGAGAGGGAGGGAGAGGGAGGGAGGGAGAGGGAGGGAGGGAGAGGGAGGGAGAGAGAGGGAGGGAGACAGAGGGAGGGAGACGGAGGGAGGGAGACAGAGGGAGGGAGAGACACAGGGAGGGAGACGGAGGGAGGGAGAGACACAGGGAGGGAGACGGAGGGAGGGAGACACAGGGAGGGAGACGGAGGGAGGGAGAGACACAGGGAGGGAGACGGAGGGAGGGAGAGACAGAGGGAGGGAGACAGAGGGAGGGAGACAGAGGGAGGGAGACAGAGGGAGGGAGACAGAGGGAGGGAGAGAGACAGAGAGGGAGACAGGGAGGGAGACAGGGAGGGAGAGAGACAGAGGGAGGGAGACAGAGGGAGGGAGACAGAGTGGGACGGAGATGGAGGCAGGGAGACAGAGGGGTATGGAGACGGAGAGAGGGAGACAGAGAGGGAGCCAGAGGGAGGAGGGCGACAGAGGGAGACAAACAGAGGGAGGAGGGCGACAGAGGGAGGAGGGCGACAGAGGGAGGAGGGCGACAGAGGGAGGAGGGCGACAGAGGGAGGAGGGCAACAGAGGGAGGAGGGCAACAGAGGGGAGGAGGGCAACAGAGGGAGGGAGACAAAGAGGGAGACAGAGGGAGGGAGACAAAGAGGGAGACAGAGGGAGGAGGGCGACAGAGGGAGACAGACAGAGGGAGGAGGGCGACAGAGGGAGGAGGGCGACAGAGGGAGGAGGGCGACAGAGGGAGGAGGGCTACAGAGGGAGGAGGGCTACAGAGGGAGGAGGGCTGCAGAGGGAGGGCGGGAGACAGAGGGAGGGCGGGAGACAGAGGGAGGGCGGGAGACAGAGGGAGGGCGGGAGACAGAGGGAGGGCGGGAGACAGAGGGAGGGCGGGAGACAGAGGGAGGGAGACAGAGAGGGAGACAGAGGGAGGAGGGCAACAGAGAGGGAGACAGAGGGAGGAGGGTGACAGAGGGAGACAGAGGGAGGAAGGCAACAGAGGGAGGGCGGGAGACAGAGAGAGAAAGGGCGACAGAGGGAGGAGGGCGACAGAGGGAGGGCGGGAGACAGAGGGAGGGCGGGAGACAGAGGGAGGGCGGGAGACAGAGGGAGGGCGGGAGACAGAGGAGGGCGGGAGACAGAGGGAGAAAGGGCGACAGAGGGAGGAGGGCGACAGAGGGAGGAGGGCGACAGAGGGAGGAGGGCGACAGAGGGAGGGCGGGAGACAGAGGGAGGGCGGGAGAGAGGGAGGGAGGGAGACAGAGGGAGAGGGAGGGAGACAGAGGGAGGGAGACAGAGGGAGAGGGAGGGAGGGAGAGGGAGACAGGGAGGGAGACAGAGGAAGGGAGAAGGAAAGAGAAAGAGGGTGACAGCGGAAGGAGGGAGGGAGGTAGACAGAGGGTGACAGGGAGGGAGAGGAAGGGAGACAGAGAGAGGCAGAGAGAGTGGCAGAGAGAGAGGCAGAGAGAGAGGCAGAGAGGGAGACAGAGGGAGGGAGACAGAGGGAGGGAGACAGAGGGAGGGAGACAGAGGGAGGGAGACAGAGGGAGGGAGACAGAGGGAGAGGGAGGGAGACAGAAGGAGAGGGAGGGAGACAGAGGGAGGGAGACAGAGGGAGAGGGAGGGGAGACAGAGGGAGGGAGGGAGACAGAGGGAGAGGGAGGGAGGGAGAGGGAGACAGGGAGGGAGACAGAGGAAGGGAGAAGGAAAGAGAAAGAGGGTGTCAGCGGGAAGGAGGGAGGGAGGTAGACAGAGGGTGACAGGGAGAGAGAAGAAGGGAGACAGAGAGAGAGGCAGAGAGGGAGACAGAGGGAGGGAGACAGAGGGAGGGAGACAGAGGGAGGGAGACAGAGGGAGGGAGGGAGAGGGAGAGAGAGGGAGGGAGAGAGAGGGAGTGAGACAGAGGGAGTGAGACAGAGGGAGGGAGACAGAGGGAGGGAGACAGAGGGAGGGAGACGGAGGGAGGGAGACGGAGGTAGGGAGACGGAGGGAGGGAGAGACACAGGGAGGGAGACGGAGGGAGGGAGAGACACAGGGAGGGAGACCGAGGGAGGGAGACGGAGGGAGGGAGACGGAGGGAGGGAGAGACACAGGGAGGGAGACGGAGGGAGGGAGAGACACAGGGAGGGAGACAGAGGGAGGGAGACAGAGGGAGGGAGACAGAGGGAGGGAGACAGAGGGAGGGAGACAGAGGGAGGGAGACAGAGTGGGACGGAGATGGAGGCAGGGAGACAGAGGGGTATGGAGACGGAGAGAGGGAAACAGAGAGGGAGACAGAGGGAGGAGGGCGACAGAGGGAGACAAACAGAGGGAGGAGGGCGACAGAGGGAGGAGGGCGACAGAGGGAGGAGGGCGACAGAGGGAGGAGGGCAACAGAGGGAGGGAGACAAAGAGGGAGACAGAGGGAGGGAGACAAAGAGGGAGACAGAGGGAGGGAGACAAAGAGGGAGACAGAGGGAGGAGGGCGACAGAGGGAGACAGACAGAGGGAGGAGGGCTACAGAGGGAGGAGGGCTACAGAGGGAGGAGGGCTACAGAGGGAGGAGGGCTACAGAGGGAGGAGGGCTACAGAGGGAGGGCGGGAGACAGAGGGAGGGCGGGAGACAGAGGGAGGGCGGGAGACAGAGGGAGGGCGGGAGACAGAGGGAGGGCGGGAGACAGAGGGAGGGAGACAGAGGGAGGGAGACAGAGAGGGAGACAGAGGGAGGAGGGCAACAGAGAGGGAGACAGAGGGAGGAGGGTGACAGAGGGGAGACAGAGGGAGGAAGGAAACAGAGGGAGGGCGGGAGACAGAGAGAGAAAGGGCGACAGAGGGAGGAGGGCGACAGAGGGAGGAGGGCGACAGAGGGAGGGCGGGAGACAGAGGGAGGGCGGGAGACAGAGGGAGGGCGGGAGACAGAGGGAGGGCGGGAGACAGAGGGAGGGCGGGAGACAGAGAGAGAAAGGGCGACAGAGGGAGGGAGGGCGACAGAGGGAGGAGGGCGACAGAGGGAGGAGGGCGACAGAGGGAGGAGGGCGACAGAGGGAGGAGGGCTACAGAGGGAGGGCGGGAGACAGAGGGAGGGCGGGAGAGAGGGAGGGAGGGAGACAGAGGGAGAGGGAGGGGAGACAGAGGGAGGGAGACAGAGGGAGACAGGGAGGGAGACAGAGAGAGAGACAGGGAGGGAGACAGAGGAAGGGAGAAGGAAAGAGAAAGAGGGTGACAGCGGAAGGAGGGAGGGAGGTAGACAGAGGGTGACAGGGAGGGAGAGGAAGGGAGACAGAGAGAGGCAGAGAGAGAGGCAGAGAGAGAGGCAGAGAGAGAGGCAGAGAGGGAGACAGAGGGAGGGAGACAGAGGGAGGGAGACAGAGGGAGGGAGACAGAGGGAGGGAGACAGAGGGAGGGAGACAGAGGGAGGGAGACAGAGGGAGGGAGACAGAAGGAGAGGGAGGGAGACAGAGGGAGAGGGAGGGAGACAGAGGGAGGGAGACAGAGGGAGAGGGAGGGAGACAGAGGGAGAGGGAGGGAGACAGAGGGAGGGAGGGAGACAGAGGGAGAGGGAGGGAGGGAGAGGGAGACAGGGAGGGAGACAGAGGAAGGGAGAAGGAAAGAGAAAGAGGGTGTCAGCGGAAGGAGGGAGGGAGGTAGACAGAGGGTGACAGGGAGGGAGAAGAAGGGAGACAGAGAGAGAGAGGCAGAGAGAGAGGCAGAGAGGGAGACAGAGGGAGGGAGACAGAGGGAGGGAGACAGAGGGAGGGAGACAGAGGGAGGGAGACAGAGGGAGGGAGACAGAGGGAGGGAGACGGAGGGAGGGAGACGGAGGGAGGGAGACGGAGGGAGGGAGACGGAGGTAGGGAGAGACCCAGGGAGGGAGACGGAGGGAGGGAGGGAGACACAGGGAGGGAGACGGAGGGAGGGAGACGGAGGGAGGGAGACGGAGGGAGGGAGACGGAGGGAGGGAGACGGAGGGAGGAGAGACACAGGGAGGGAGACGGAGGGAGGGAGACGGAGGGAGGGAGACGGAGGGAGGGAGAGACACAGGAGGGAGACGGAGGGAGGGAGAGACACAGGGAGGGAGACAGAGGGAGGGAGACAGAGGGAGGGAGACAGAGGGAGGGAGACAGAGGGAGGGAGACAGAGGGAGGGAGACACAGGGAGGGAGACAGAGGGAGGGAGACATACAGAGGGAGAGAGACAGAGGGAGAGGGAGACAGGGAGGGAGACAGGGAGGGAGACAGGGAGGGAGAGAGGGAGGGAGACAGGGAGGGAGAGAGGGAGGGAGACAGAGGGAGGGAGACAGAGGGAGGGAGACAGAGGGAGGGAGACAGAGTGGGACGGAGATGGAGGCAGGGAGACAGAGGGGTATGGAGACGGAGAGAGGGAGACAGAGAGGGAGCCAGAGGGACGAGGGCGACAGAGGGAGACAAACAGAGGGAGGAGGGCGACAGAGGGAGGAGGGCGACAGAGGGAGGAGGGCGACAGAGGGAGGAGGGCGACAGAGGGAGGAGGGCAACAGAGGGAGGGAGACAAAGAGGGAGACAGGGAGGGAGACAAAGAGGGAGACAGAGGGAGGGAGACAAAGAGGGAGACAGAGGGAGGAGGGCGACAGAGGGAGACAGACAGAGGGAGGAGGGCGACAGAGGGAGACAGACAGAGGGAGGAGGGCTACAGAGGGAGGAGGGCTACAGAGGGAGGAGGGCTACAGAGGGAGTAGGGCTACAGAGGGAGGAGGGCTACAGAGGGAGGAGGGCTACAGAGGGAGGGCGGGAGACAGAGGGAGGGCGGGAGACAGAGGGAGGGCGGGAGACAGAGGGAGGGCGGGAGACAGAGGGAGGGCGGGAGACAGAGGGAGGGAGACAGAGAGGGAGACAGAGGGAGGAGGGCAACAGAGAGGGAGACAGGGAGGAGGGTGACGGAGGGTGACAGAGGGAGACAGACAGAGGGAGGAGAGCTACAGAGGGAGACGAGCTACAGAGGGAGACAGACAGAGGGAGGAGAGCTACAGAGGGAGACAGAGGGAGGAAGGCAACAGAGGGAGGGTGGGAGACAGAGAGAGAAAGGGCGACAGAGGGAGGAGGGCGACAGAGGGAGGAGGGCGACAGAGGGAGGAGGGCGACAGAGGGAGGAGGGAGACAGAGGGAGGGCGGGAGACAGAGGGAGGGCGGGAGACAGAGAGAGAAAGGGCGACAGAGGGAGGAGGGCGACAGAGGGAGGAGGGCGACAGAGGGAGGAGGGCGACAGAGGGAGGAGGGCGACAGAGGGAGGGCGGGAGACAGAGGGAGGGCGGGAGAGAGGGAGGGCGGGAGACAGAGGGAGGGCGGGAGAGAGGGAGGGCGGGAGACAGAGGGAGGGCGGGCGACAGAGGGAGGGCGGGAGACAGAGGGAGGGCGGGGAGACAGAGGGAGGGCGGGAGACAGAGGGGGGGCGGGAGACAGAGGGAGGGAGACAGAGAGGGAGACAGAGGGAGGAGGGCAACAGAGAGGGAGACAGAGGGAAGAGGGTGACAGAGGGAGACAGACAGACAGAGGGAGGAGAGCTACAGAGGGAGACAGAGGGAGGAAGGCAACAGAGGGAGGAGGGAGACAGAGGGAGGGCTGGAGACAGAGAGAGAAAGGGCGACAGAGGGAGGAGGGCGACAGAGGGAGGAGGGCGACAGAGGGAGGAGGGCTACAGAGGGGGGAGGGCTACAGAGGGGGGAGGGCGGGAGACAGAGGGAGGAAGGCGACAGAGGGAGGAAGACGGAGGGAGGGAGACGGAGGGAGGGAGACGGAGGGAGGGAGAGACACAGGGAGGGAGACGGAGGGAGGGAGACGGAGGGAGGGAGACGGAGGGAGGGAGAGACACAGGGAGGGAGACAGAGGGAGGGAGAGACACAGGGAGGGAGACAGAGGGAGGGAGACAGAGGGAGGGAGACAGAGGGAGGGAGACAGAGGGAGGGAGACAGAGGGAGGGAGACATACGGAGGGAGACATACGGAGGGAGACATACAGAGGGAGACATGCAGAGGGAGACATACAGAGGGAGAGGGAGACAGGGAGGGAGACAGGGAGGGAGACAGGGAGGGAGACAGGGAGGGAGACAGGGAGGGAGACAGGGAGGGAGAGAGACAGAGGGAGGGAGACAAAGGGAGGGAGACAGAGGGAGGGAGACAGAGGGGGACGGAGATGGAGGCAGGGAGACAGAGGGGTATGAAGACGGAGAGAGGGAGACAGAGAGGGAGACAGAGGGAGGAGGGCGACAGAGGAAGACAGACAGAGGGAGGAGGGCGACAGAGGGAGACAGACAGAGGGAGGAGGGCTACAGAGGGAGGAGGGCTACAGAGGGAGGAGGGCTACAGAGGGAGGAGGGCTACAGAGGGAGGGCGGGAGACAGAGGGAGGGCGGGAGACAGAGGGAGGGCGGGAGACAGAGGGAGGGCGGGAGACAGAGGGAGGGCGGGAGACAGAGGGAGGGCGGGAGACAGAGGGAGGGCGGGAGACAGAGGGAGGGAGACAGAGAGGGAGACAGAGGGAGGAGGGCAACAGAGAGGGAGACAAAGGGAGGAGGGTGACAGAGGGAGACAGACAGAGGGTGGAGAGCTACAGAGGGAGACAGAGGGAGGAAGGCAACAGAGGGAGGGCGGGAGACAGAGAGAGAAAGGGCGACAGAGGGAGGAGGGCGACAGAGGGAGGAGGGCGACAGAGGGAGGGCGGGAGACAGAGGGAGGGCGGGAGACAGAGGGAGGGCGGGAGACAGAGAGAGAAAGGGCGACAGAGGGAGGAGGGCGACAGAGGGAGGAGGGCGACAGAGGGAGTAGGGCGACAGAGGGAGGAGGGTGACAGAGGGAGGAGGGCGACAGAGGGAGGAGGGCTACAGAGGGAGGGCGGGAGACAGAGGGAGGGCGGGAGAGAGGGAGGGCGGGAGACAGAGGGAGGGCGGGAGACAGAGGGAGGGCGGGGAGACAGAGGGAGGGCGGGAGACAGAGGGAGGGCGGGAGACAGAGGGAGGGAGACAGAGAGGGAGACAGAGGGAGGAGGGCAACAGAGAGGGAGACAGAGGGAGGAGGGTGACAGAGGGAGACAGACAGACAGAGGGAGGAGAGCTACAGAGGGAGACAGAGGGAGGAAGGCAACAGAGGGAGGAGGGAGACAGAGGGAGGGCTGGAGACAGAGAGAGAAAGGGCGACAGAGGGAGGAGGGAGACAGAGGGAGGGCGGGAGACAGAGGGAGGGCGGGAGACAGAGGGAGGGCGGGAGACAGAGAGAGAAAGGGCGACAGAGGGAGGAGGGCGACAGAGGGAGGAGGGCGACAGAGGGAGGAGGGCGACAGAGGGAGGAGGGCGACAGAGGGAGGAGGGCGACAGAGGGAGGAGGGCGACAGAGGGAGGAGGGCGACAGAGGGAGGAGGGCGACAGAGGGAGGAGGGCGACAGAGGGAGGAGGGCGACAGAGGGAGGAGGGCGACAGAGGGGGGAGGGCTACAGAGGGGGGAGGGCTACAGAGGGGGGAGGGCGGGAGACAGAGGGAGGAAGGCGACAGAGGGAGGAAGGCGACAGAGGGAGGAAGGCGACAGAGGGAGGAAGGCGACAGAGGGAGGGAGACAGAGGGAGGGAGACAGAGAGGGAGACGGGCGACAGAGGGAGACAGACAGAGGGAGGAATGCGATAGAGGGAGACAGACAGAGGGAGGAATGCGACAGAGAGGGAGACAGAGGGAGGAGGGTGACAGAGGGAGACAGACAGAGGGAGGAGAGCTACAGAGGGAGGAAGGCAACAGAGGGAGGAGGGAGACAGAGGGAGGAGGGAGACAGAGGGAGGGCGGAAGACAGAGAGAGAAAGGGCGACAGAGGGAGGAGGGCGACAGAGGGAGGAGGGCGACAGAGGGAGGAGGGCGACGGAGGGAGGGAGACAGAGGGAGGGAGACAGAGAGGAAGACAGAGGGAGGAGGGCGACAGAGGGAGACAGACAGAGGGAGGAATGCGACAGAGGGAGACAGACAGAGGGAGGAATGCGACAGAGGGAGACAGACGGAAAGAGAGAGGGCAACAGAGGAAGGAGAGCGACGGAGGGAGAGGGAGGGAGACAGAGAGAGGGAGAGAGAGGGAGGATGGCGATGGAGGGAGACAGACGGAGGGAGAGAGAGAGAGAGGTTGATGCCGGGTCTGGTGGCTCAGTGGACGAAGGCCTCTGCTGCAGGGACCTGTGTTCAACCTCATGGTCAAATTTTTTTTTGCTTTAGCCCCACCCCTTCCCCTCTGACCCCGCCCCCACCGGTGCGGCCCTCGGCCACAAACCACACTGTAAATTTGGCCTCCGAGAGAAAGTTTGTGAGTACCCATGCACTAGAGCATGGAGCGAGAGATACATGGAACAATTAATAGTGGATAGGTGTGCACAGAAGGTTACTAGTCAATGATAAACTGAGGCAGTGACATTCAGATATAGACTTTAAGGAACTGATATCGGGATGCAAACGTAGGTGGGACAACTATTCACTGTGGAGTAAGAGCACACTAATACGGGGGGTCAAAAACGCTCCAATGGGAAGATACACAAACGCTGCTGAGATACATTGACACCTGGCTGGAAACACATTGGCATTAGCATAGGGAATCCTTGACCCACTGGCAATCTAATATCTGGCTATAGCGATAACAACAATGACTGATCACACAGTCAGTTGAGCATACCCCACAGGATGTGAGGATAGTTGCAATGTTTAACTCGCTACAGTGATCTACCATAGATGATTCACCAATGGCTGGACACACCAGCCACGGAGCACACGTACACATTGTTGGAGAAAGTCAGAAGAACATGCACAACTCTAACAGAGACAGTGGGATATTGGCTTTGAGGTGGTGAGCTCACGACACTGAGAGAGGGAACCTTTGACAAGGGGGCAGGCACAGACTGCTTCTTAGGTATCTGGCACAGAGAGAGACGTACAACATGACAAGCTAGCACAAACCTATGACCACCAAACTAATAACATAGGTGCCGCAGAAAGTACTAAACCCTGATGCTCCCTGTGGGCCTCTATCATAAAAAACACAACCTGCAGTGAGAACATAACCTATTGAATACCTTCACAGATATTATAGAAGACAAAGGGGTGAAGAAGGTGATGAAATGAACTCAAGCATCTCTTTCAGCCACTGTTCACGCAAGAGCCCTGGGAAGGCCTGTAAACATTTGCAAGTGAATTTTGTGAGAAGTTGGCCTGGTATATGCTGGTCCTTAGTTAAAGTGGCCACCTTGCACCAGTACAATTCGACTCTTATGGTAGATAGGTTTAAGACAACCTTTTAAAGAAAGCTATCTTAGCGTGAAGGCTGCTCTCCACAGCTACCACTAAGTCTTTAGAGGAATGTAAAGCAGCTTGTTTTACCTTATAATCTCTTGAATTACTAAATGAAAGTACACCACACAGGTATATGTATAAAATATATATGTATTTATTACTAGACACACTCTACTAATCTCTTTATGAGATTAGAAGTCAAGGACATATGCACAAATCAAAATTTCACAACAAGTTAAGCACAAATATGGCTGGGGCCCTAGGGGCGTACCAGACCATATACTGAAAAAAGAGGCTTAGGAAGATCGACTTGCGAGGGGACAAGGCCTAGGGCCTGTAGAAGCGCAGGGGCCTCACTAATCCACCCAAGGCAGGTAAGTAAAGGACACATGGGAGACGCATGCAGTGTGAGAACACAGCCACGAATCCCAATAGACTTCAATGGAGCAAGTCGTGGTTAGAATTTTAAAGTTTTAGGATACTTCAGGAGAGTCTACAAGCAAGTCACTTACGGGGTAAGTAGTTCTAGAGCCAACACCCACAGGAGCACCGTAGTGCTGAAGTTACCTCACTCAGGGAAGCCGGGTGCATAGGTGTCTTTTGGTGTCGGGTCGCGGCGTCGTTTTCAATGGGAGCCAAAGAAGACTTGCTGCTTGTGAAGACAGAAGTGTCCGGAGGAATCCAAGGCTGGATTCAGAAGAAAGAAGACCTGAAAGCAAAAGGGACAGTGTTCAACGGCACTTGGCAGTGACCCGGGGCAAGGAAGCTGGATGTCCAGTCATCAGGTGATTTCAGGTGATCATGGGTGTCTTGACTCTTCATCCACGAGGTCCAGGAGGCATCGACGATGACCAGGAGCTGGATTCAGTGTCTCCCACAAAGTCTGCAACTTACCGAGGTGTAGGCAACCGGATTGGAGCCAACAAGCCTTGGCAACAGCAAGTCTCGTGGAAAGTGAAGAAAGTCAGCGGTGCAGACCAGCCAAGGTCTGAGGGACTCACCCGGTGAGGGTAAATCAGGGCAGGCCTGGAGCAACCAGGGGAGCCCTTTGGTTCTGTAGAAAAGTCTTCTGGGGACCCACAAGCCAACCGGCAAGTGATCGCAAAGACGCCTCAGGCGGATTCACTCACCAGGAGCCCACGGTCACTCAGGACAAGGTAGGCCTCTGATCTTTGGAGGAAATCCTGCGGGAGGCTTGGACCACACGTGGTCTAAAGCACAAATTCGTAGAATGTCGTGAAGGGGTTGCACTTGACAATAGTGCACGGTACCCGGGTATTGCTGTTCCTCATCACTCGTAGGGTCCACTTGCCTCCGCTTCGCTGGGGACTCACAATGGCCGTCGGGAAGTCAGGAAATCTACTTCTGGGGCTGCAGGGACTTCAGACTCCGGCGGGAGTGGGAAAGTTTGCGACTGTTGATGCAAAGTTTTGGTGCCTGCCAAGCAGGGGAGTCACTCCTTGATTCCAAGGGAGTTTCTTCAGTCTTCCAGAGGTAGTGGAACATCGAAGGTCCAGGATTCTTCTTCAGAGCATCATCCAGGGATATCTAGTTTGCAACGGCAAGGGTTCCCTAACTTATACTAGAAGGAAGCGAGGGACTAGCTCTATGACCCCACCTATGGGAGGGCCAGGGGAGTGGGTGGCTACACCCTCTTCCCTTTGTCCATTTTCCTGCCAGAGCAGGGGCTGGTAGCCCCTTTCCTGGTTTGAGCTGGCATATGCACAGAGGAGCCTACTGCTCTCCCAGTGCAGGACTTCAAAGCACTCTAGGAGTGCACCACCCAGCCCCAATACACTAAACCCTGTCTGGGAGGTGACCACATCTCCCTGTGACAGGATGCCTATTGTTGGGCCTCCTCCACTGCGAGTTTCGGTCAGCAGCAGGAGGGCAGTCCAGTGTCTGTGCTGGTGGCATCCATTTTGTGATGCCAGGGCGCTTCAGGATTCTACCGTGTTTCCACAGTGGGTACATGTCTATCCCTCTAGAAGGGTGGGATCATACTATGATTGGTATGATTCCAAAGCGTTTGACACCAAACACGACATGTTTTGATGCAGCCATTCCAAAGTTAGCATTTACCACTAGGTTATAATGCTCTTAAGAGTATATGATTTAACCGCATCCACAAACAGCCACAGAGAATGGACTCTGAGAGCTGCAGAGGGGCCCTGCTCAGGCAGAGACACCCCCTCACATGGAAACCAAGCACCCTGCCCTCAGGATTGATAGGGCCTGCCTTAGGGGTGACTGATAGCTTTATATGTGTGTGTAAGGAGAGATATAGGGAACCTATACCTCGGTGAGGAGTGCTAACACTACCTCACCCAGGCTGCAGTAGCAGGCCTGTGGTGTCAGATTTAGTCTGCTTCCCAGGGGTGGCATAATACATGCTTCAGCCCCTGGTAGGCCGGTGAAGTACCTATGCCCTTGGTACCATATACTAGGGACTCATAAGGCACCACAGTATCCAATCACTAGTGCATCTAATGTGCACACCATGTCGTTTAAGGGAGTAAGCAGATAGGCTGGGGCCCTGGATAGCAGGATCCCAGCCAGACTAGTCAAAAACCACCAAAACACCAGAAAAAAAGTGGGGGCAACCATGTAGTCAGATTCCACCTTCCTACAAATTTTCATGAGACAATTGTTCATATTGCATGTTAATTAAGGCAAACATGCAGATTCCTCAAAAGTAGACTTTAGGACGGTAACAGTAATATTGTTTTGTACATTTTCATGTCAAGCCTGGGCAGTGCATGCGATGCTCTGCGAGGCATGCTGTATTCAGGTATTGACTTGGAGCTCCTCCTACTCTCTGTCCATATTTTTCATTGGCTTGTGTTATTGTTCTTCGGAAATTGTGACTTTCCATTTGTAAAGAGGCGTAGTAGTCCTCCCTTAGCACCGCCTTGTCTCATTCTGTAACCTCCCATGGCTTAAACCCCTGTTACATGTGTTGTCTTTTTCAAAAGGTATTATCTTCCACCCACACTGCCGGCCACACGCTAGATGGAGTATTCACGAATGACCCCAGGTTGGAGTTAGGTCCTTCCTTTCCCCTTTCCTGGTCCGATCATAATGCAGTCTCCATGGAATTTACTCCTTGTGCCTCTCTCGCCCCCAGAAAAGATGTTAACTGTTGGGTGCAGAAGAGGAGCCTCCGGGGGCTGACTGATCATTCCCTGGGTCCCCTCATTGCCAATTTCAAGCCTCTTCCCTCTCAGGATATCGACTCCTCGGCACGGGAGCTTGCGAGCACTATCGCAAAGGCATTTTACACTCTTGCCCCCCTCAAATCTCTATATAGTGCCAGGAAACGACCTTCAGCGCCCTGTTACTCCGACTCTCTCAGAGTTCAGAGGCAGGCATGTAGGAGGCAAGAAAGGCTCTGGAGAGCTCAGCCCGATACGGAAGGCCGGACTAAGCACAGACATCTCCTTAAGAGTTATAAAGCGGCGGTGCTGACTGAAAAGCAACTCTATTTCTCTAACCTCACCTCCTCTCTTACTTCCCCTGGAGACCTGTTCAAAATTGTAGACTCCCTTTCCCTTATCCACCACCCAGACCCTATAGTTCCTTCACAAGAACTTTGTGATCAGATCTCCTCCTTTTTTCATTCCAAAATTTTAGACATCTACACAGCCCTCCAGACGGATAATCTCACTCAGGCTCTCTCTCCTGATTCGGGGAATACTACTCTCCCTACCGAAACCTACCCCAGTTTCCCCCCTCTCACAGCCAAGGACCTTGATAAACTTTTGGATTCTCTTAGGTCAGGCTCTCCTCTTGATCCCTGTCCGCTCAAAGTTTTAAAAAACTGTAGGGCAACTCTAATCCCCCCCTGTTGGCAGTTATGAACAGGGCTTTACTTAGTGGTGTTTTTCCAGCCTCCTGGAAAACAGCTGTTGTAAAGCCCCTCTTAAAAAAGGCCACTTTGGACCCTAGGATTTTAAAGAAATTTCGTCCTATCTCCCTTCTTCCTGCCCCGGCCAAGATGTTGGAAGCTCACATGGATTTCCATCTTAGCGCCTTTCTCGATAAAACCTCCCTGCTGGATCCTTCTCAGCATGGTTTCAGAAAGGCGCATAGCACTGAGTCAGCCCTTACAGTGGTGGTCAATAATATCCGCGCTAAGGTCGACAGGGGTCAGACTACAATTCTGATCCTGCTCAACCTTACAGCTGCGTTTGACACCCTGTCCCCTACCATCTTGGCCTCTCGTCTCAGTGAGATGGGAGTGGAGGGTCCGGCTCTTAGTCTCCTTTCTTCCTTCCTCAACAACAGAGAGCAAAGGGTTAAATTGGGTGACTTCCTCTCCACCGCCAAGCCTTTGCAGTGCGGGGTCCCTCAGGGCTCCTCTTTGAGCCCTACACTTTTCAACGTTTATGTGGCCCCACTTGCTAGGCTTGTCAGGTCCTTTGGATTGGAAGTTCTCTCGTATGCCGACGACACCCAAATCATGGTCTCCCTGTCACAATCCGTCGGGTCCACGGCACTAAACTTTAGGAACTGTATGGGGGCCGTGGCAGGTTGGATGACATCAAACTTTCTAAAGTTGAACGGGGAGAAGACTGAGATCCTTGTGTTCGGGGGAAACAAGGAGGTTTGGTCAGCCGATTGGTGGCCATTGACTCTGGGAGCATGCCCCCAGCCATCCCCCGTTGCACAAAATTTGGGAGTCCTATTTTGACACCTCGCTTGCCTTTGACAAGCAAGTGAATAGGACCGTTTCCACCTGCTGTTGGGATCTAAGGGTGTTGAGAAAGCTCACCCATTACCTCACCCCTGATGCCCGGAAACAAGTCTCGGTTGCCCTTTTATCTTCGCGCCTCGACTACTGTAACGCCTTATATCTTGGGATGAGCAATAAACTGGTTCATCGGCTGCAAGTGGTCCAGAATGCGGCAGCAAGGTTTGTTGTTAATGCCCCTAGACGCTCCTCAGGAACTGCGATCAGGAAACATCTTCACTGGCTTCCGGTGTATGCCAGGATTAAATTCAAAACCCTGATTATCATCCACCGGGCTCTTCATGACGCAGGGGCCGAGGGCATTAGGTCTCTTGTGTCGTACTACACCCCAGGCAGGGCCTTGCGATCTGCTAATCAGAAGTTACTAACCGTCCCTCGCGTTGCTAAAGCAAGGTGGGAGGCAGAGCTTTCTTCGCTCTTGCCCCCAAACTCTGGAATGAGCTTCCCCTTGTCCTCAGGAATCAGGAATCTCTTACCCTATTCCGTAGAGGCCTCAAAACGTTGCTCTTTTCTGAAGCTTATCCCTAAATGTTTCTCTCTCTCCGTATCTTGGATCTGGCTGATTGTTTTCCATCAGTTGCGCCTTGACGCCTTTGGGCAAAGTAGCGCATTATAAATTCCTTTTCATCATCATCATCATCATCATTGTTACTCAGTAGGCTTTAATTACAGCCTCTGAGCACTATTTCGTTAAATGTCAGGACACGCTGTCCCACAACGCTTTATTGTTTTTTTCCCATAGCACGTGGCAGCTACGCCTTTGGTTTATTTACAGCGCTGAACGCAGCTGCATGTTTTTTTTTTTTAACCATTTATTCTGGGGTTTTTCAAATGCCCCATGCCGCCTTTTCACTTTAATGGCTGTCGCACCCCTCTCCTCAGACACAGCTTGTCTAGGGAAAGGGGCCTGGCTGACAATAAAGTGAAAGCGAGGCATGGGGTGCTTTTACAAACAAGCATTTGCAATGCAATAAATAATGCATTTACAAGAGTTTTGTTAATGCAAGTCCTATTGCATTGCAAATGCTTGTTTATTTCTGTTTCCCTTACATTAATTTAAAGCACCGACTTGTCTCAAGGTATTTCACAATTGTTTCACTTCTAGGAGTTTCAAACTCTGATCTACTGCACTGACAGCAAAAGCTTGTTAAAGTATTCTTAGCCAAACAGCGGTTAATTTCCTCTGCCAGCTATGCCAATCAAGAAAGTTGCACTTGGCCCGTATTGCTGCTTTGGTGACGTGGTTGAGCAGTCAACCATTACAATTATGCCAATCACAAATGGAGATCACTTGACTGTTTACAGGCGTTAGCAAGTTAAAGCATTTTACTAGACAAAGTTCTGCTTTCAGTGTCACACCAAGCATGACATTTCTCTTATCAAAGGAGAGAGCAGCAACAAAGGAAACTTAGGAATACAGCATATAACAGAGTGAGTGCTACGCTGTAAAATCTCCATTGTCTGTGAGGCATTAGAAAAGGGGTGAGGCGGCTTTACTTTGTAATAACACTCTGTCATTCTCATGAGACACAATGAAAAACATTGTTGCTATTGATGGAGCAGGTAGTGCAACATTTTGAATACCTCCTCTATTTTGCATGAAAATACTAATTATATAATCTATTAATTATAATATTATTAAACGAGTGTTGCATGTATAATAATCAACATTATTAATACTAAAATACACATGGATTTGCTAATTGCATGGCTAAATAACTCTTATAACTAAAATCTGTACGCATATTAACAATAGTATATGTAGTAAGCGAATACTGCATGATATCTGTTGCTTTGTGATGTTGCACCCTTGAGGAGGATCGAAAAAGGTGAATATAATTGCTTTAAATGTTGCTATATGCTAGATAAATACAAGCACATAGAGGGATTAGCAAGGGGTTAACATTAGGATCACCATTTCCATTAATTAATTATTCTTTTGTGTTTGTTTCGCTTAAGTTGGCGTTTGGGCCTAAATCCAATATGGCCGCTGTCGACACGCGCAAAGTGAGCTGCGCATGTGCAAGAGATCTCCTAAACCTCGTAGCGACCTTTGCACAAACTGTCCCTGGTCAAGGAGACGAAACGGGACACTCGCCAAGACACGGGAACAATCAACCTTACAGTAAACCGGAACAAGCCGATACTTCGCTAACCAATGACCTCACCCCTCGAACTGTACTGATAATCTTGAAATATTGGTCGTACAATCTCAACCAGCCAAATCACGACGGCTCTAAAGTTTAAATTTGTATCTTCTATGACTTGTTTTATTATAAAAAGGCTAGTAGAATAGGGAGGGTACAGCAGCAGCAGCGGATGACGATCTCTCTTTCTTTCCATTTATCATTTTCCACGTTCGTTGAGATGCTTTTTCCGAAGATCCAAATGCTGCCCAACCGCTTGATGACTGCAAACTTTTTCTAAACATCCACTTGCCATGATATATGCTTGCACGATTTCTGGTCCTTTGATAAATTGGGACTATAGCGTGCTTAAGGAGAGGACTTTGAGCTTTGGCCTGCTTTTCGGACAATTTACAACAAATTCTGGTTATGCAGAGCCAATGAATTAGAGGACTTCAAATAGCCAAATTTAGGTAAATATGATGTTCTGCGATTTATTTGAATTGATCTAAAACCGTAAACTGACGAGACAAATGCAAATAATAATCATTATGAAAATTTAGATAAACAAATATTGATTAACAAAAATATGTGTTTGTGGTTTCATTGAGGGAAATAAGGATTCTGAGTCTTAAATTGTGTTTTAGCTGGTTCTAAATCACCATCAACCAATCCAACTGAAATGGTCCATTGACCAGGTGGGTGGAGTGCCTTGATGTTTGAGACTAGGGATCTATAGGTAAAGGATATTAAGGTATATTTTGTAACATAACTTTTCTCTCCCTATAGGTTATATAAGGTATTTCCCCCCACATGTACAGCGCTTGAATTACTCATCCCTCCTGTGTGTGCAGACTCGTGAGCGAGACGTATGAGTCTTGGTGTTATGGGATCCACCAATGATTGTGTGTGTGAATGAGCTAGTGTGACGTCGGGTCTGCGACGCAGGGAGGGCATCGGTAAATGTTATTCCTCATTTTCCAGTCTTGCGCTGGATCAGTTTTTCTGGTAGCAGTATGATGGTTTTTATTGTTTTGGTTTGGTGATTATTGATTATTGATTGTGGATAAGAATTGGTTCATGTATTAACACTCTATGTTGGGTCGTGTCGAGTTCTGTGTTTGACGGCTTCTGGGATGTAGGAAGTCGGAAGTTTGTAACGGTTCCGTAGTAGAGCAGAGGTAAGCGCTGCTCTCGGGAAAGACGGAATTGTTGTTGCCCTGTAGGTATACGGGGAAGACGTGTGACGATTGGAGTTGCACGACGCATTGTCTGCGTTCGATTCGGTATCATCGTCGTGTGTTGCCATTAGGGACATTTTCTGTATGAGAGAAATGTATGGTAGCGAAGGTCACCTGTGAAATTTTGGTCTTAGGTACCAGGAGTCTAAAAGGCACTCTGATTACGCTTATCACTGGAAAGGTAATAGATGTTCCCTAAGCTTGCTAGAAGGATAAAGTAGAGGGAAGTGCTACTTTGTTAACGAGTGTCATGATTATGTAGTAGGGCAGACTGTTCGCTGCTCCTGGGAAAGACAGAATTCTATGTGAATGAACTACATTTTCCGTATGAAAGTGCGTGAATGAAATAGCATTCAGGTTAATTGTGAAACTCTGGTTTTATTTCTCAGGAGCAGAGCGTCTCCAATTAGGAGTCTTAATTCTGGAGAAACGGTTAGCTAATGCTTTTTAGAAGGGTAAGGTAGAGGGATGTGCTACTTTATCAACAGAAGTAACAATTTCGTAGTAGGGCAGAGGTAAGTGCTGCTCTCAGGAAAGACGGAATTCTTGTAAGAAAGGTCATTAACTATTCTTTTGTTAGCGGTGGCGTTTTTATGTCGTTACTAACAGATTTGTGAGTCAGAAAGAATGTAAGAAAAGTTTGCTGATAAATAATGTAAAGGAGGGGTCAGCAAAAGCAGGAATAGCGAGAATAGCTGACGTCAGAAAGACCGCGCTGGGATTGGCCAGTCAGTAAGAAACATAGACGCTCCATATTGGTGCGTTAGTGTATGCCGCGCTGGGATTGGAGAATTACTGGGTGACGTAGATGCTCCTGATTGGTGCGTTAGTGTAAATCGCGCTGGGATTGGAGAATTACTGAAGTGACATAGATGCTCCGGATTGGTGCGTTAGTGTGAATCGCGCTACGATTGGTTAAAATAACAGAATAGTGGTAGGGAAATCTAGCGATACACGGAAGAGAAAATGATGTATTACGATCCACCAGAAAAAGAGAAAAAGTCCTGGTTTGGAAAAATAAAGAGCTTATTTAAAAAAGACAAACCGATTGTGACTAGAGAGGGACAGTTGCTTCCCCCACCAAAATCGCCTGCATCCTATATGGTTGCGAAATACGGATACCATACTTGTATCTGGTTGGATAATTGGGCAAAGTATACAAAAGATGATGGAGTTTTAGCATTTCCAGAACATGGTTCATTTAATTTAGCGGTTTTGAGAAATTTGAGAGAAAAAATTATTAATCTAGAACCGAGACCTAGACCAACACAGTTTGAGGCATTGACAGAATGGGAAGATGAGATGCATGACAGAGAACGACAGAGGAGTGTCGGAAGGTACAAATATATGTTTGGTAGATCATATGCACAGGAGAATCATGATGATAGAATAAGGAGATGGTGAAGCGCAAATATGACTGAGGGTTTTTTTCCCGTAAGAAATGCTGAAGAAATTAGCAATAGAAAATATATGGAAATGAGAATTAATATTGAGTCAAGAGGGTAAGGTGTGCAAGAATCGGATGATGATGTTCTTGACGACATGTTTGATAAAAATCCACCCCCTTAAAAATCAGATACCACATTATTGACACCCAGTGCCCCAATGAGAGAAAGTCCAGGAAATATAAAATTTCAATCATTATCACAAGAAACAGAAATAAATAATCCCTTTAAAGAAATAGAGCAGACACAACATGGTAAAATAGGTAATGAAAATTCAGCTGAACTAGCGAAGACTACTTTAGAATTAACTGAGAAAATTAGGGAATTAACAAAAAACTTGGAAGCCGTAACCGTTCCAGTAACTAAAGGACCTGTAATGCCTATTTTTGATTAACAGAAGGATAGTGAGCATTGTCTGACGATTCCTTATAACAGTAATAAACAAAATGAGAGACTAGAGAAAATTGCGAGAACCCATGGAGACAAACAACAGGTATTCCAGAACAAAGTACGCCTAAAAATTTGACAGTAAATCAAAGTCTAGTGGATAGAATAATAATGACGACAGAATCAGTCCCAGGATCACCAAAGAGATTAGCACAACAAACTATTGAGAAAGATAGTGTAGGGCCTACTTCAGATGAATTTAGTGAATGGCTAAGGAGTTTGCAGCAAAAAGATAAAGAATCCCAATCTATAGATGTGGCCAAGCTGAAGATTGTTTTGGAAGAATTAATAGTTGGGACTATCCCCACGGAAAAGTTAAAAGCCTATCAGGATGAAGAATTACTATTTTTATGTAAACGTATAACCTGGAGAGCAAGAAATCTACATGAGAGACTAGAAGAAGTGGCAAATGAAATGGGTATAGACTTCGAAAAAGTAAAAGCTTTACAAAAACCATACAGAGTAGATTTTTCTGAAAAAGATATTGAAAATCTGAATACCGCAGGAAGAACAAATCAGATCAAAGACATAATCATTTTGTTAAGAAAATGGGGAGATGTAGATAAATGGAAGAGTAGGTGGTTCTGAAAACGAGACGATGCCTCGGACAAAACGTTTGCAGCTTTCCCCGTAAGAGAAAAAGAAAAGGTAGTAACAGAATGTCCCATGAGAGAAATTCCAGGAGGAGGATATGTACATGTCCCTTGGACTAGACAAGATATTTTGTTATTTACCAATGATTTCCCTCGACTACGCGAAAAGCCAGTCGAGTGGTATAGGCAAGTGGATAGGTTTGTAAAGTTATCAAAAGTTTTATGGATTGATTTAAATAGTCTCTTTGACATAATAGTACCAGCAGATTTATGGACAGAATGCAAGATTATGATAAACTGGCCTACACAAGAATACCCTAGAGACCCAAAAACAGGTGCCCCTGACCCCGAAGTGATGAAAAAATACGAACAAGTAATTACTTTTCTGAAAAACAAAGTACCTCCCAAGGAGACTGATTGGGTAAAAATTGATAGGACTCATCAGGAAGCTAAGGAATCAGTACACGCTTATTATGAGAGGTTGATCCTCGCCTTTAAGCAGTTCAGTGGTGATGAAAATTTGAGAGAAAAGGATTTAAGTCACTTTGTATACCGATTTGTGTATGGGCTGCGTCCAGAAATAAGTGAAAGGATTAAGCAGCATACAGTAGACTGGCAAAATAAGAAAATAGATGAAGTACTGAGACATGCCAAATATTTTAGTGATGAAATTGAAGCCAAACAGCGTAAGTTAAAAAAAAAAGCTATGTGGGCACAGGTAAAGGTGGCAGAAAGACAGGAAACTCAATTAATTGAACAGGCAAATGGTGCAAGTATGAAACCTAAATTTAATGTTGGAAAGGGAAAGGGACAATTTAATATAGAAGAAGCCAAAAAGAAGTGGCCATGTCATAATTGCGGAAGAATAGGGCACTGGAAATCCGAGTGTAAATTTCCCCCGAGTACTAATGGTGATAATGCATCATTGAATTTGCAGGTGCAGAAAGAGGTGAGTTGTCAACCACAGCGACAGCAGCACGTTGTTGCCCAACAGAATCAGGTGCCAAAACCGCCTTTTCCAAAGCGCGTAAATCCTCAGTAATACAGTAATGAGACAGGATTCTACAACGAAGAACAGGTAACTAAGCTGCTGCGCGCTAGTGCTGTTTCGCAGTATTGGCTACAACGCGATGGGAGTGAGTAAGAAGAAAGCTATTGACGGTGCCGAGGGGAGGAAGAAGAGTGCGTACTTGGTGCAACTCTAGACAGGCCCTTTTGTAGATGGAAAGGAAAATGATGAAAATATTACTTTCCTAGTAGATACTGGTGCTACTCGTTCAACTGTCAGGTCAGCTGATGTTAAAAACCTTCCTCTCTCGGATGAAACAATCCAAGTAGTGGGGGTATCCAACAGACAGATTAAAACATATCTCACTGAACCAGTAAAAGTTAACATAGGGAAATTTTCTGAAATGCACCGCTTTGTCGTGTGTGATTCAAGCCCTGTAAATTTGTTAAGAAGAGATTTATTGTGCAAAATGAATTGCACCATATTTTGCACTCCCAATGGTATAGCATTTGAGACCCCTGATGAAGGTGTACTATATAAAATGACTATGGCTAATATGGAACCTGAGATTACTGAGGCATTTGCTGTATTTAATCATGAAGAAATACCAAAGGAACTGAAAAAGACAGTAAAGGCAGAGGTCTGGGATTTTCACAGGAGAAGATCTAGGATTAATGAAAAGGGTGGATCCTGTAAAAGTTACTATAAAGGAAGGAATAAGTTACCCAAATATTCCTCAGTATAAATTGACACCCGAAATAATTGATGGAGTTACTCCTATAATAGAGAAAATGATTAAACAAGGTATTTTGAGAGAAATAATGAGTAGTCCATGTAATTCACCAATTATGGGCCTGAAAAAGCCTATTGGAACGTTCAGAATAGTGCAAGATTTGAGAAAAAAAACAAAATAGTTGTGTCATGTTGTCCTATTGTACCAAATCCATCAGTGATTTTGTATCAGATTCCACATGATGCAGAATGGTACACAGCGATTGACCTGTGTCATGCTTTCTTTTCCATCCCATTGCATCAAGACAGTCAGTAGATTTTTGCGTTCCGGTTTGGCGAACGTATTTTGGCATGGTGCCGAATCCCACAGGGGTATACAGAGAGCCCCTCAATATTTAACCAGATATTGAAAAAGTCCTTAGAAGATCTAAAGATTTCCGAGAGCTCGGTACTAGTCCAATACATTGATGACCTGCTTTTGGCGTCAAAAACATGAGAAGCCTGTGTAGTGGATACCATAGCCTTGCTAAATCATCTAGCGGATGAAGGACTTAAAGTATCCCCATCAAAATTGCAATTCTGCCAGAAAGAAGTACAATATTTAGGCCATAAAATTGAAAAAGGACTGAGGAAAATAACAGCAGAAAGAATCAAGATAATAAAAGGAATGAGAGCACCAATGACGCAAAGAGAAGTGAGAATGTTTCTTGGAATGGTAGGATATTGTCGTCAGTGGATAAGTAACTTTTCCCTGATTGCAAAACTGAAGTAAGTTCATCACACAGGTAAGAGTTGAATTCTTTATTCAGTCCAAAAGATACCTGCACCCTCAGCTTGCTGGCAAACAGTGTACAAGGTAAAGGCAGCCTGTCAACATTCTAAAGCTGCCTTCATGTCAACATTCTAAGCCTTACCAGTGCGGAGGGTAGGAGAGGGGAGGATGGAACATACCAAGTGGCACATTTTAACACATCTTCCTCCCTAAAGAAGTACAAAATTAAAGATACAAAAATATGAGTTTTCCAACATAAGGCAGGGGGCACTGGCTGCCCCGTGGGTGAAGACCCTTGGACAGAAAACATTGACTTGCGATAAATGTATTAACCAATGTTCAAACCATTCTGAAATCCTTGTGCCAACTTGGAGGCTTGCGTTGTCTCAGCCCCCTACCCTCTTGAGTCTCCCCTGCTCTGGGACTCTGTACCGGAGACCCATGATGCCCCTCTTGGTCTATCTCCCTCGGACCTATGGCCACCCGATCCATGCTCCATTTTTTTCCCATCTTCCAAGATGACAACATTTCTTTTAACCTCTCTAATTTTCTCCGGGGCATAGTACCTGTCTTCTTTGCTTCCCACACACACAGGTTTCCTGATATACACACTTTGCCCTTTGCTGAAAGGTCTTTCCTTTGCACCCCATTTTCAGTCATACCTTTCTTTGTACCTCTTTTGTCTTGAATCAATTTTCTTACTGATCTCTTCCGGATTGATCACCACTGGATCCTTGGGATTCATCCAATTGGGAGACAATTTAGAACCCGCCTTCCTCTCTCTCCACAGTTCAAAAGGCGTATGCCCCGTGGAGAGGCTGGGTGTTGTGTGGTAGGACCAAAGCATGTCTCTCTGAGCCACCTCAATGGCAACCCCAGATTTGACCGCTAGTTGGATACATTCCTTCAACATCCGATTAGCCCTCTCCACTTTGCCATTGGCCCTGGGACAGTACAATGGGGTACGTATGTGCTTCATGGACATGTCCTTTAGAAACTCCCTCATTTCCTCCGACACCAATTGTACCCCATTGTCCGTGATCAAAGTGGAAGGTATACCCTCCTTTGAGAACACTTCACTAAGAAATTCTAACAACGATTTGGTGTTGATGTTGTTTACAAATTTGTGGGTGACCCAATTTGAGTAATAATCAATAAGCACTAGAAGGTGCCATTGCTGTGGTCCCTTAGCCTTTATGGGGCCCGTGATGTCAAATCCTAACTTGTCCCATGGAGACCTTGGAATCTCAACCGGACTAAGTGGGGATTGCCTGATACATCTTGATTTATCGCTTACCCCGCATGCATAACACTCCTTCACTTTCTCTTCCATACTCGAATCCATGCCTGGGAACCAATATTCCGATCTCAATCTTGCCTTGCATAGACTCCTACCCAGGTGTCCCTCATGAGTTAGGTCAATGATTTGTTTTCTTAGCCCCTCCGGAGGAACAATTCTGCCTGCCTTGAGGAGATACTCTCCCTCTATTGACAGATCATTCCGTACGTTCCAAAAAGGTTGTATGCACTCTGGTAGGACTTTGCATTTATTGGGCCACCCTTTAACAACCCATGTTTTCACCTCACGGAGAGTACTATCCTGTTCCATGTGATAGTCCCACTGTTCTTTTGTCATAGCTGGGAGTTTAACTTCCAGGACACCCTCCCTGCCCATGACTTCTTCCTCCTGTCTCTCCACTGGGGACCTGGATAAAAAATCAGCCACTTTATTCTGTTGGCCCGGAACATATATTGTCCTGAAATTGTAGCCTTGTAAACCTAGAACCCATATCGCTATGCGGGGAGTCATGTTCTCTAAGACCTATTTTTCCTAACAAGTAGACCAAAGGTTTATGGTCAGTGCACACCTCAAATGGCAAACCCCACACATAGAAACTGAAATGTTTAATCGCCCAATACACCGCCAACGCCTCCTTCTCAATAGTGGATTAATTGGACTCAGCACCAGACAAGGACCTTGATGCAAAGGCAACCACTTTCACTGTATTGCCAAACTTTTGTGAAAGCATGGCTCCAACTCCTTTACCGCTAGCATCAGTCGTGATAATTGTGTCCTTGTTTATATCAAAGTTGCCTATAAATGGTGCTGACACAATTGACTCCTTTATGTTTTCGAAAGCCTGTTCTTGATTCCTCTCCCAAAGGAACGGCGTGTCTTTTTTTAAGATTTCTCTGAGGGGATGTGCTACCATTGCAAAGTTCTTAATGAACTTAGCCATATGTTCGGCTAAGCCCAGAAACGAGAGAACTTCTTCTTTGCAAGATGGAGTGGGTGCTCTTCTCACTGCCTCAACCAGATCGATTTTGGGCTTTATCCCCTCCTCTGAAATGGTGTGCCATAGATAATCAACTAAGGTTACTCCCACTTTGCATTTGCTTTCTTTCGTGGTGAATCCTACATCCCTTAACCTCTTGAGTACTCTTTCGGCATTTAAATTATGCTCAATGTCAATCGACCCATAAATCAGAATATCATCCTGAAAACACATCAACTTAGAACAATCTTTTAACACATGTTGCATTGCTCTTTGAAACGCTGAGGCCGCAGACGCCAGCCCACACGGCATTCTTAAAAATTTGTAGTTGCCAAATGGAGTGGTGAAAGCAGTCAATGGTTGAGAATCAGGATGAAGTTTAATTTGGTGATAGGCCGATGAGAGGTCGAGCACGCTAAAAAACTTAGCTCCTTGCAATGTGCTCAACATCTCATGTATTCTAGGTAAGGGATGACTGTCCACCACAATGTTGGCATCCAACGCCCTCAGGTCCACACATAGCCTGATGCTTTCCCCCCCATCCTTACTCGTTATGACAATGGGCGCCAACCATGCTGAGCATTCAATCTCTTGTATGACCCCTTGTTTGACCAATTTCTCCAATTCCATTCTTAAAGGTTCTCTCATCAATAAGGGGATGGAACGCGTTTTGTGTACCACAGGTGTAGCTCCTTCCTTGAGCTCTATTTTATGCATGTAGTTTTTGAGCACCCCCAAATTTTCATTAAACACTTCTGGAAATTCTTTTACCAGATTAGACCCCACCCCTGGGGGGTCAATAAGAAGTACTTGCTCCTGGTTATTGGGGTCGAGCTTAATTCCCAATTCCTTCTGGTGTTTCCGCCCTAATAGACTTGAGCCCTCCCTGGTTACATATACCTTCCCCACAGTGTGCCTGTCTTTGAAGGATATTCTCATTCTTACCATTCCTTCCAAAGGGATGGGCACTCTATTGTAACCCGAGGGAGCAATATCAGCTGTATCTAATTTGATGTTGTGCTTTGAAAAATTTTCATAGAACACGTTCTTATCTACTAGGGTAAACGGAGAGCACGAGTCAGCATACACTTTGAACTTTTCTCCATCCAGACTAATCTCACATGTGGGATACTGTGTGTTATCTTCCTTGCTCTCATCCTCTATCTGAAAGATAAAACTCTTTTCCTCCCCCTCATCAACCTCCTTGTGTTCAACCACATGCACCTTTGTACTACTAACATTGCACACTTTAGCAAAATGTCCTTTTCTGTTGCACTTCCTACATGTGACGTTTCTGGCTGGGCATCGCCAGTTGTTGGCCAAGTGATTGTGGTTTCCACACCTAAAACATTTCAGGCCTTCCATTTTATTGCTAGCGCCCTCTTTGCTCCTATTCTCCACTTTACAAACTGCCTCCAGACTCAACGCATCTTTATGTATAGGCTTTTCTTTACCTTCCTCTGACACTTTTATTTCTCTCATACATAGTGCTGTGTGTTCCAGACCTTTTGCTATACTTATAGCTTCCTCTAAATCTGGATTCCTTGTGAGTAATTCCTCCTGTACCTTCTCCTCGTTAGTGCATCTTACTAATTGGTCTCTAATCAGGGAATCCGTAAGCGCGCCAAACTCACACGTAGCAGCCATACCCCTCAACACAGCAATATAAGAGGACGCTTTCTCCTCTTTCTTTTGAACTCTTTTGAAGAATTTGTGCCTTTCCAGAATCACATTTATCTTAATTTTGAAATGCGCCTCTAACTTTCGTAACGTGTATTCATAGACATCAACCCCTTCATCATCATCATGAACTTCATCATCCACCAGTCTTCCAGTTATGTCCTCAAAACTTTTCCTACCGTGTATTCCTAAATTATGTAACAGTATATGCTGCTTCCTTATGTTAGAAAAGTTCCCGCCCCCGATGGCTATCAGATAAGACTTGCAAATTCCTTCCCATCTTTTCCAAGGAATCTCAGGTTCCCCTAACTCATTAAAAAATGGAGGCGGTTGACTCATTCCTGCCCCAGCCATAGTGAGGAGTGTGCAAATTACAGAACAAACTATAATTTCCAAGCTAATCCGCTGCTTACCCCCTCAGGAGTGAGGACTATAGAACAAAATTGTATGTGCTGAGTAAGAGTGTGGCAGAATAATGTCGAGTATGCTAATATTTTCTTACACCCTTACCAAACATTCCTGTATGGGACTATAATCAACATACCCTTACACCATTGACAACCCTGTGGAGATTGTTTTCTGCTTCTCTATTTACCACACACCAATTACAGTCCTCTTTCTATTTTTGTTGTCAAGCTCCCAGGGTTCCCCTTACGAGGCTATGATGCTCCTTCCTGTTGCTGTTCTCTTCGGTTGTGAGGAAAAAACAAAGTCTCTGAGGAAACCTCAAATAGCCCCTTGTGCGGTGAATGCCTGACGAGTACGAACGTCTTCCTCGCAGTCCGTTTACTCCTGGAGGCTGTTTTGGGCCTTAGTCCCCAATGTTACTTCGTCATTGTAGGGCTGACTTTCCCACTGCTTGGCCCCTTCACAAACGCGCAGATGCGATGCGCCGCTCCGCGGATATGAGTTCGCCCGGGCTTGGAATCCCCGCACATCGCTTGACAATCGCTCCGCTTTGGAGCGGCAGGGAAGTGGCGCAATCACCCCCCCCCCCAGGCAAGAATTCCGAGATTTGCCTCACGCAACTACACCACGAGGCAGGTGATGCGCTCTCCCCAATTCCTTACACTCGCCGACCCCACCAGGATCCTACGGAAGAATCGAGTCACAGCAAGGGGATTAAAACCCGTAGGTGTGACCTCTGAGGGGCGCGAAGCCACCACACCCCCTGAAAATGGACGGACTCCACAAGCTGTCAAGATCGGGTTTGCTGATAAGGGGAGGCTCCAGGGTAGATTACGCTCCTGAGACACACTCCTCCCTCTCCCGATGACAGAATTAGGTCCTAGGATGGGTCTCGAAGCAAATGGAATAGATGTCCTGCACGGGATGCAAGTCACCCCCAAAGAACACCTCATCTTCGGAGATGGAGTGATGTAAAAGATCCCATTGAATTGAATAAAGAAGAATTAACAGCCTTTAAACAATTGAGAGACAGTTTGTGAGGCTCCAGCACTTGGTATGCCTGATTATGAAAAAGAGTTCGAACTATACTGCAGCGAGAGGAATGGATGTGCACTCTGTCTTAATACAGAAACATGGAAAACTGAGAAGACCAATTGCATATTTTTCAGCTATACTTGACCCAGTAGATGTAGCATTACCAGGTTGTCTGAAAGCAGTGGCTGCCACTTGTAAGAGTCTGGAACAGAGCGAGGGAATTGTGATGGGATATCCTGTGCGAGTATTCGTACCTCATGATGTGGCAATCCTTTTAACAAGGAGCCGCACTCAGTTCATGACACATGGTCGGCTGACTAAATATGAAAAGGTCATATTCGGTGCAACAACTGTGAGCCTTGTAAGATGTCTGAATTTGAATCCTTCAACATTATTGCCGGATGCTGAGAATGTGGAAGTCAGAGATGATGTGGATCATGACTGCTTGGATGTGCTTGATTTCTGTACCAAACCACGACCTGATATAAAAGATGTACCTTTGACAGAAAGTGACTATGTGATGTTTGTAGACGGATCATGCTTGAGAACAGACGAAGGAACTCTGAGTGCAGCATATGCAGTGTGCACAGTAGCAGCAGTAATGGAAGCATCTTACCTAAAGGGAGTAAAGTCAGCCCAAGTTACTGAGATATTTGCTACAACCAGAGCATGTAAGTTGGGAAAGAATGTGAGAGTGACTGTGATAACTTATAGTCAGTATGGCTTTGGTGTTGTGCATGATTTTGGCCAAATTTGGTCACAGAGAGGATTTTTGACTTCAAGTGGAACCCCTATAAAGAATGCTGAAGTGGTTGGGAAATTTCTTGAGGCGATACAGCTGCCTAAGCAATTGGCTGTTGTGAAGTGTGTTGCCCACTCTAAGACCGGAGATTATATCGCAACTGGAAATCAGTATGCGAACGATATGGCTCAATATTGTGCGCGAAACCAGAATTCGGTAAACAGGGCAAAAGAGAAGGAAATTAATTCATGTCCCTTGTTGTTTACTAACATTGTGAATACATGGGAAGAAGTGAGGCAGGTACAGGAAGAAGCAGGAGATGAGGAAATGAGACAATGGGTCAAGGCAGGATGTGCACCAGATCATGTATGGGTCTATCGGGATGGAAGACCAGTTATGCCTGATAGCATGGTGTTAGCCATGGCTCGGATGTATCATGAACAAGCACACGTAGGGAGAGATGCAATGCTTAGCCTATTTAAACAGACATGGTACAATGCAAAATTCAGACTTGTAGCTGAGAGTCTTTGTCAACGATGCCTTATATGTCAGCAGTTCAATCCTGGAAGAAAAACAGTGGTAAGTCTAGGAACGATAGGTCGAGAAGGAGGGCCTTTCACCAGAATGCAAATCGATTTCATTGAGATGCCTCCCTGTAACAGGTTGAGGTATGTTTTAGTGATGGTCTGCCTATTTTCTAGATGGGTAGAAGCATATCACACACGAAGAAGTGATGGAATAACAGTAGCAAAACTGCTTTTGAGGGAGTTCATCCCAAGATTTGGGTTTCCAGTCATAACTGAGTCAGATAGAGGAAAACATTTCCATTATGAAATCACGAAGCTAATTTGTGAAGAATTGAATGTACAACAAAAACTGCATTGTGCCTATCGGCCAGAGGCTTCTGGTGTGGTAGAACGGGTAAATGGCACTATTAAAAACAGATTAGGAAAGATGTGTTTAGCCACAGGACTGAAATGGCCTGATGTCTTGCCTCTGCTACTCATGACTATTAGATCAATTCCAGATAGGAACACAGGTCTGAGTCCCCAAAAAATTGTAATGGGGAGAGCAATGAGGCATGTATTCATACCAGTCAACAAGTTATTGCCTATCTCTGATGACTTGGTGTTGGATTACTGTAAGGGGCTGGCTGACGCCGTACATTCTGTGTTTCATCAGGTTGGATCGGATGCCACCACCCTTGAAAAGAAGCCAGCTCATGATCTGAGCCCAGGTGACTGGGTGAGAATTAAAGTGCACAGAAGAAGGAACTGTTTGGTCCCACGTTGGGGAAAACCACGACAAGTGATTTTAACTACAACAACAGCTGTAAAGTGTGCTGGAATAAAGAACTGGATCCATGCTAGTCATACTTTGCGAATTCCAAATCCAGTAGATAACAAGGAAGGAGAGTATTTTGAAGAATCAGAATCCAGCTCTGAATCTGATACTGAAGACACTAGAACAGGACAAAACCCTGAAAGGGGGGAGTCAGAACCAAATTTGACTGTTGCCCCAGAGAATATTCCCTTGAGGAGGAAGTTGCAGATCTCAGACACCAGCTCAGACTCAGAAACTGAACAAGCCCAAGTACATACAGGAAAAGAGAAAAACAGTGAAGAGACAATAAAAGAGGTTCTCAATAAAGAAATTCCTGATGGAAAGTTGAGAGAAATTCCACCTGAAGTAACAAAAGCAGATGGTCAGGTGACAGATACAGAAAGTGAGGGAAAGGTTTTTGCAGAAGACTCCGAAGGAGTTGTAGGGAATTCAAACATCCAGTTAGAGGAAGGGACAGTTAGTCAGCAGGAAGATTGTGTGCAAGAAACACGAGGAGGGACAGAAGTAGTGAAAATAAAAGAAGTGGTGGAAAGAGAAACAGCTGAAAGTAAAAGTCAAGTTGAAACAGAATCAGAGGACAGTGATGAAGAAGTACCAGAAGGTCGAGTTCTGAGAAAAAGAGCATGGAGAGCTGAGAAAAACGAAAAGGGAAATAAATTGAAAAGATCAGCAAGAGATGAAATCTGGCCAAACAAAATAAAGAGATTGAGATACCGACTGACACGAGTAAATTCATCCAGAGCTGAACAAGTAAATGAAGTATCTAGTCAAGAAAAGTTGAAAGACGAGGGAAAAATGACAACCGAAGAAAATAAGAGAACTAGAAAACCTAACCAGAAGTATAAGTCGCCGGAATGGTCATATGTGGCGCTGCCTGAAATAAAAGAAGAGGCGGATAGCCAAGAAAATCCAGAGGTGAGTGTACCAGAAGTGGTTGAGGAAGACGACGAATCAGAAATCCTGAGAGTTATCTTGTCCGACATTGGAGAAGAAACGGATGTTCAGGAAGTTCTGTATCAAGATTGTGAAAGAAAAGTGAAAGACGATCAAATGCCAAACTGAAAAGATCAAAGGTGATACCAATGGAAAGAAAATAAAATTACTGGAAGAAACATAACTGATATAACCAAGTAGGTGCTTAGAACCCTGGGTTAGACTAAACTAGTTGTGAAGTAGAAGGGGCTAAGTCAAAAGACACTGATCATTTTTCGAAATGGCTAACACAGAGAATAGAAAAACTAAATGTATGTTTCTTAGAAGGTGGTTAGAAATGTGTTGTTGTTGTACAGGATTACTAATGCTTCTATGGAGTGCTTTGGCTTTGATGATCTCATTTAAAGTTACACTAGATAAAATAGAAGGACATAGTGAGAATTAAACTAATGTAGAAAAGTTTCAGAAAGTATATCCGACTAATATAGATAGAAATTATTTACATAAAGACAGGTCTATAAATGATTTCTCTAAGAATGTATTTTCGAAACTACTATATGAATATGTAAAGACAAAGGACGTGAGGGACTGCTACGTCTGCATGCAGTTACCTGCATCTGTATCTGAGGGAGTGACCTATCATCACCTCCCAGTAACATGTAGTGTAATAGCAAGTTTGTTTTACAAAATAGGAAAATTAGAATATTACTTTTCAGATGGAGATAAAATATTTTCACAAGTACCTGTAATTAACAAATTGAATAAAGTAAAACCTGCAAAGGTATTAGGTGAATTTTTCTTAGAAACTAAAGAATTTACATTAGAGTCTATATTTAGAAATAATCTAACTTGTAGTTTAAAGAAGGAGGAGAAAGTGTTCTTGGATATGGTTGAAGAAAGGAGATTAAAAATGCAAAAGAAAGTATCTGAGGGAAGAGAGGAAAGGACAGTCTGGAATGTTGAAAAGGAAAAACATTTGAAAGGAGAAGCTAGTCCAACAATGGCTTTAGATTGGCCTCAGAAAGGAAAGTTGTGTATTAAAAGGAATCAAACTGCATATGATAATTATTTTGTAGGTAACAGTGATTGCCATGCTACATATCGAATCATGGGTGGATGGGGATTTAAAGGAGGGAATGATCCAGTTTTTCCTGGATTATATTTTATCTGCGGGAACAAAGCATATTATCGATTACCAGATCACTGGTTTGGCACATGTTATGTGGGCCTGGTTTTCCCGAAGATATTCCATGTGGGAAGAGGAAGAGATGGTGTACATGAGTTAGGTAGACAACTAACATGTAGAAAGAGAGAATCTTGGTCAGAAATTGTGGGAGACATTTTTGGAGCATTGATACCAGCAGTGGGAATATCTCTGAATGCACATAAAATTAGAAAATTATCAACAGTAGTGGATCGCTTGTCAACAAACACTACTAGAGGATTTTTATTGGTAAACACAGAAATGGTTGCCATGCGCGCCATGGTAATGCAAAATCGACTTGCCCTTGAAATAATTTTGGCAAAAGAGGGTGGAGTCTGTGGAATGTTGAAAGTACAACATTGTTGTACTTATATTCCACACGAAAGTCAAGATCTAAAGTCCTACATTAAAAATATAACTGATTTGCATGATGAAATTGCACCACTGGAGGTTGAAGGTGTCTGAGAAAAGATTGGAAAGAAATTATCTTTAATTAAAGAGTTCTTATTAAAATTAGGTATTACATTTATAGATAAAATCTTATTTCCATTAACCTGTGTAATTTTTCTAGTATTAGTTATAAGACTAGGATGTTTCTGTTGCAAAAGAAAGAAAACACAGAAAAACTTAAAAGGAGAAACTTTAAGAAAGAAAGAGAATAAAAGACGAGAAAGAGAATTTGAAGAAGTAGAATTTGAAGAAATGAAAGATAGTATGTGTAGAAAAGCGAGAGAAGAAGAAATTGGGGAAACAGAAATGTGAACTAAAAATCAATGAATTCATTTTCTTTTCATAATAAATTTACAAAATAAAATCACCAAAGGGAGGATTGATGGAGCAGGTAGTGCAAAATGTTGTATACCTCCTCTATTTTGCATGAAAATACTAATTATATAATCTATTAATTATAATATTATTAAACGAGTGTTGCATGTATAATAATCAACGTTATTAATACTAAAATACACATGGGATTTGCTAATTGCATGGCTAAATAACTCTTATAACTAAAATCTGTACGCATATTAACAATAGTATATGTAGTAATAGAATACTGCATGATATATGTTGCTTTGTGATGTTGCACCCTTGAGGAGGATCGAAAAAGGTAAATATAATTGCTTTAAATGTCGCTATATGCTAGATAAATACAAGCACATAGAGGGATTTGCAAGGGGTTAACATTAGGATCACCATTTCCATGAACTAATTATTCTTTTGTGTTTGTTTCGCTTAAGTTGGCGTGTGGGCCTAAATCCAATATGGCCTCTGTCGACACACGCAGAAGTGGCCACTGTCTCATGAAGCACGAAGTGAGCTGCGCATGTGCAAGAGATCTCCTAAACCTCGCAGCGACCTTTGCACAAACTGTCCCTGGTCAAGGAGACGAAACGGGACACTCGCCAAGACACGGGAACAATCAACCTTACAGTAAACCGGAACAAGCCGATACTTCGCTAACCAATGACCTCACCCCTCGAACTGTACTGAAAATCTTGAAATATTGGTTGTACGATCTGAACCAGCCAATCACGACGGCTCTAAAGTTTAAATCTGTATCTTTTATGACATGTTTTATAATAAAAAGGCTAGTAGAATAGGGAGGGTACAGCAGCAGCAGCGGATGATGATCTCTCTTTCTTTCCATTTATCATTTTCCACGTTCGTTGAGACGCTTTTTCCGAAGATCCAAATGCTGCCCGACCGCTTGATGAATGCAAACTTTTTCTAAAAATCCACGGGCCATGATATATGCTTGCACGATTTCTGGTCCTTTGATAGATTGGGACTTTAGCGTGCTTAGGAGAGGACTTTGAGCTTTGGCCTGCTTTTCGGACAATTTACGACAAATTTTGGTTATGCAGAGCCAATGAATTAGAGGACTTCAAATAGCCACATTTAGGTAAATATGATGTTCTGCAATTTATTTGAATTGATCTAAAACCCTAAACTTTGACGAGAGAAATGCAAATAATAATCATTATGAAAATTTAGATAAACAAATATTGATTAACAAAAATATGAGTTTGTGGTTTCATTGAGGGAAATAAGGATTCTGAGTCTTAAATTGTGTTTTAGCAGGTTCTAAATCACCATCAACCAATCCAACTAAAATGGTCCATTGACCAGGTGGTTGGAGTGCCTTGATGTTTGAGACTAGGGATCTATAGGTGAAGGATATTAATGTATATTTTGTAAAATAACTTTTCTCTCCCTATAGGTTATATAAGGTATTTCCCCCCACATGTCCAGCGCTTGAATTACTCATCCCTCCTGTGTGTGCAGACTCGTGAGAGACGTATGAGTGTTGGTGTTATGGGCCCCACCAATGATTGTGTGTGTGAATGAGCTAGTGTGACGTCGGGTCTGCGACGCAGGGAGGGCATCGGTAAATGTTATTCCTCATTTTCCAATCTTGCGCTGGATCACTATTAATACCACGTAGGGAATTCGACACCTAATCTGGCACATCAAAATTCAATGCAAATCAGTCTTGACCTTGCTCCAATCGGAACGGTCCAGACTGAACTGCTGCGGGTCCTGGGTTGCTTGTGTTCTGCTCCAGGGAGGACCGAGATTCGCAATTTGGGCTGGACTGTTCCGATTGGATCAAGGCAAAACTGATATGTATATAGCTGGGTCCAAACCGAGCTGACACGGTGTGCAAAATAATGATGGATTGGGATGCGGCCCGAGTAATTACCAGTGGTTGAAATGTATTCAAGCATTTCATCCAATGCTTTTTTATGTACTTTAGTGTGTTGTCCTAAGTGGAATACGTATGTCCAGACATGGGCCGGTCCACACTGTGTCACTGGAATCAAGCTGTACTCTGCTGATGTGCCCATAAATTGTGAGAAAACAGCCGTGGGTTGCTTGTCTTCTGGTTCAGGGAGGACGTGGCTTGGCTTTTCAGGCTGGACTATTATGACTGCAGCTGGCTCAAGACTGATTTGCATATAGCTGTGTCCAAACAGAGGTGGCATGGTGTGCAAAATACCAATGGATTTGGATGCGGCACGAGAAATTACCAGTGGCTGACATTATTTCAAGCATTTCATCCCTCACTTTCCTTTATACTTTAGTTCAGTCAAAAAAAGTCACAGATGCGGTGGTCTGCTGATCCCAGCAGGCCACCATCCCTGTGACGGCTATGAATTGTAATTATACCTCATTATTATTCATGAGGTAGGCCAAATGGTGACCCACTATGATTCGGTATTTTGCAAATTGCCCTATTAATACGTAGGTCGGTTGGCAGTATATAAAACTGGCCACAAAAATACTAGTCACAAATTGTATTTTTCAGCCAGTTGTAAGTACATCTGGGCCTGCTGACCATTTGTCATGAAATCCTTCAACAGCAGAGTACGTCGGCAAATTCTGGGGAGAGGCGATGTATGTGATTCGGTCAGACATTCCTGGTCTGTGTGGCAGCAGTTTGCAAGGTTAGTGTGGAAGTGTGATCTGTTCTCGCCTTCCTTGGACCTAGTCTTCATTATAGACGACACCTTCACTTTCCACTGTTTTTAAAGTGATATATTTAATAAAATGTGTTTCTTCACTGTATAGGGTCCAGAAACAGATAGCTTGTTTTGTGGGTATTTTTTCCATTTAACAACTTACATTTATAAACGGTTTTACAAAAGATGAGTGCATCAAATTTTGAACCATAGCCCAACGATGTATTATATATTTATCTGTGACTATTATTGTTGACTTAACACATTGATAATTAAGAATTCTTTTCCGAGAATTCATTTTTTCGTCTTTTGTGGCCGGTGTCTGATTGCTTTTCAAATTTAACCCTAAATTACAGTCAGACTTTTTTTTAGAACGTTTTTAAAAGACATGCTGTAATTTTATGTTTTCATGCCTCAACAAGCTATCTCCACCTGTAAAACGGTATTCAAATGAATATGCTGGAAATAATACTGTCAGAAATCTGCAATGAGCACGCATAGGAGCTGCTCGCCATACTCAGGTGTGTATTATGTCAAATGGAAGGAAGAAAATGTTCAAGGTAAAACAAAACCAAAATGATAAATCCAACCCGAAAGGTCAAAGCCTGTCAGAGTTGTAGCATCTGACTCTCCACTCACAGAGCCGGCGGGATATTTAGTCCAAAGCGCTGCAAGAAATGTAGAAACAATCTAGACTGTATGGACCACAAATGTCTAGCGAAGGAGGGAGATGGCTGGTGCAAGTGAGTGCTGCATACGGAATCATCGCTAGCTGCTAATGGGCTGAACAGAATTTCTTATGTTTTATCAAAGTGTCTTATGCTGAGGCCATCCTGTTCCCTGAAATTAAATATTATTGTGGCCAGGTGGGGAAGCTGTGATTAGTAATAAGAGCCCCTGCTTCCTAAACCAGCCGCTTCAACATTAGTCCACATCCATTCTTTACAAACCTTCTCCTTGGGCTGTATCTTTAGAAGCACTTGTCATAGTTATTCAACAACTATCCAAGGCATTGATTCATGAGTGCCTAGTAGGACTTAGTGACTACTTTCCGTTGCATAAACACTGACTGGACACCAGTGCTGACTACAAAGTATACAAGTGTTCGATTTGCATTTGCAAATGTGCTGAGCATGTCTGCAGGTCTTGGTCCCCCAGAGCAGTGATCTAAATCTAAACCAGAGCACAGCTTTTTAAAATAGCTTATCTATATTCTCAATGTATTCACATAAAGCTACTGGGGAGTTATTAAGAGTAGGTTGTGAGAGTATTGTCATAGTTCTCTATCTTCCAGTAGATGCATTTCTGACCTGTAGTAGAAACCCGCGCTTGGATTTTCCAGTGCCTATCTATTTTAGCAGCAGTGCTGTGAATAGCAAGGACATGGAGTGCGTGAATACCATGAAAGTGGCCTTGGTGAACTACTCAGATCCATACTTACTGTATATAACCCTGGAACCTGCTACCGTTCCCTTTAAGGAGCTATTTTAAGATCAATATATGTTCCCAGTAGCTTTTTATTAGTTATTTCATATTTGTACATTTACACTATGTTTTAGACGACACAGCATTCTAAATCATCTGTGGTTTACCAACCAAGAGCCACTACAGTTATTATGATACCCAACATTAACGCGAACAAATATGGATGGACTATAACTATTTTAACCATGTGCATGTGTGAATATGTCCTTTCTATTTATATATATTCAAAGTGACTTTTCTATCATGAAATGGGTGTGCATGCCTTTTACGAAGAGCTGGCCACTCTGTATAAGTACTTAGGGCCATTCCATTCCTTTGCGTCTTAGTCTGCAACTCCCAAAACATTGATTGGGCCCAGTTTATGTTCAATGGCATACCAGGAGCATAGTTATGGTGGGTAATACTTTTACTGATTATGCCACCCGTTCACAATGGTTGTTCATCTGTTATAACTTCTGATTCTATAAGTATTGTGTCCCAGGCACTGTTTAAAACTCCCTTGTCCTCTTTATCTCTAGAGGTTAGTGAGAGCATCTATTTTGGCATTGGTCCATCTGTCTAGGTCATGTAGCCGTATTTTCAAATCGGAGGTCGATGCAGCCTTCCATGTTACGGCTTTGCAACTCTCTGAAAGTATAAGAGCCAGGTATATAAAATTACTTATGTTTTACAAGATCAACATAAAGTAATTTTGAGAAATTGGGTTGTTGATTGACTGGGGCATGATCCCTGATCAAGCAACAAACACAATCCTTGTCAGTGTAAGGCACAAGCAAACCCAAATTAGCCTGTGCTCAACCCCAAGTAGCTTGGCACAGAGCAGTTAGGCTTAACGTAGAGGCAATGTACAAACTATTTGTGCAGCAATTCAAACAGTAATAAAGTGAAAACACCGTGCAAAAAAGATCCCACACCAGGCTAGAAAAATAGAGCTGGATTTAATACATAAAACAAGGACAAAATGACACAAATCAAATCAGTAGACTGGAGATGTGAATTTTTAAAGAGTTTAGTGAAATAGCACCAAAAAGCAGAAAGCGCCAACTCAAGATAGCTGGTCGGGGTGGACTGGGTCAAAGTCACACTTTCAGGCCAACCACGATGGAGCGCAAGTTGGATACAGTCCCTAGCTTAGTCCCACTGAAGTTTTACCTTCTCAAGATAGTGCAAAGTGTCACATTCACATTGGAGAGGACCGCTAGGAGTAAGAAGAACACCACGGGAGGCTGTCACCATGGTGCGAAGAGCAGGCCGGGTGTCTCGGACAGGTGGGCTGGAGCTTTGCATTGGTGGTCCCCCTCAAGCAGTCGATGCTGGAGTGTGAATTATTGAATTGGAAGTGCTTCGTGTAGAATCGCAGTGCAAATGGCAAAATCTGAGTGCGAATGGACCCGTTTGTGGTCACAAAGAGCCCAAAAGCTTGATTTCAGCTCACTGTGCCACACCAAGTGTCCAAGACCCGAGGGGCACAAGTTTGGGGTCAGGAACTTACTGCATCTGGGTCCAGGCACTGAAGAATTTTGTTCGGGAGCCTTTTATGTCCCTGAGGCTCAGATCAGGAGACCAGAAGAATAGCCCTTGGGCTCACTCTGGTGTCCTAGGTTCTAGGATGAAGTTCTAGGTCCAGTTCTCTGTTTAGCTAGGGAAGAGGGCAGCAGATCAGCACAGCAGGGTGGCAGTACCTTTAGAACAGCAGTCGAACAGAGTGGCATTCCTTCCAGCAGCACAGCAGTCATTCTTCCTGGCAGAGTATCCACCGGTCCAGAAGTGTACTGAAGTTATTGTGTCAGAGGTCAATGTGTATATACAGTTGTGACTTTGAAGTGGGGAGAAGCTTCTAGAGGCAGGATTTTGAAGTGCACACATGCCCTCCCTACCTTGCGCCAGACTAACTACAAGGGGTATACAGCTAGTTGTATGGAGACAGGACACATTCAAGTATAAGTGGGTTTGAACCCAGCTCTTCCCACCCATCCTGCCAGTGATGGCTCATCCAGTCAAACCTAAGCTCTGTGGAGTGTGTTGCTGTATAGGAGGAATACACAAAGCCCAACTGTCAACTACACCCTGTTATGTGACCCAGCAACATGCTGCAGTCACCAAATGGCTAAGGCAAGAAAATGCTAACTTTGTAAAAGTGGCATTTTCAAAATTGTAACTTAGAATCCAATTTTACCATAAGTTAGGATTTTAAATTCCAATACCAGAAACACCAAACATGAATGGTTACATGTTCCCATTTGGACATTACACTATTAATAAGGTAATTCCAATGTTATGTTATTGGTGAGGTAGGCCTTGCAGTACTGAAAAATGAATTTAGAAGGTTTTCACTACCAGGACATGTAAAACTTAAATGTACATGTTCACTTTTTATATATATTGCACCCTGCTGTCCAGAGCCTACCCTAGGGGTTACTTAAATGTATTAAGAAGGAAAGCTTGGGCCTGGCAAAACGGCAGTTTGAAAACTGCAAACACAGGCTGCAATGGCAGGCCTGGAACATGTTTAGAGGGCTACTTAAGTGAGTGGCACAACCAGCGCTGCAGACTTAAAAGTAGCATTTAATTTACAGACCCTAGGTACATGTAGTACCAATTTACTAGGGTCTCAATCTACCATGTTTTAAGGGAAGAGCACAAGCACTTTAGCACTATTTAGCTGGGGTACAGTGTGCGGAGTCCTTGGGCGAACAAAAATGAATTCAACAAAAATAGGAGGAGTGAAGGCATAAGTAATCTTTTAATGTTGTGGCACTGGCCAGTCTCAGGGCAGTAATATAATACCTCCTTTGAAATGTATGACAAGAAAATAGTATGCAATCTGCATACTGACATCTATAAATAAAGGTCTCCGACATGGACATTAAACTACAGAGAACAACTAGCATAAATGACAGAGCATAGCTTACTCATTCCTCTTTTAATATGTCTTTTTGTACGTCAATTGATCACCATTCACTCTTTGCTTAAACTTTGGGTTTTCCTTTTCTATTTTTACTTCAATTTTCTATTTGATACTACTCAGTTTCTCTTTACCCATATATTTCTCACTGATTTATGGCAGCTCTGTTTTGTGGAGGAGTAGTTGTAAAAATAATTTTGGTCCAGTAAGGAATTGAAGTATTAGTTGATGAGGTAAGGACCCACCTCAAAAATAATCACAATTCAAAAAGCCACTAAATAAATCTGTGCTCATCCCCCTGGCTGCACAGGGCAGCAATGTGGAGAGTATTTAAGCAGTACTCACACAATAATAAAAAGAAAACACAACACAAGAAAAATCGAAAACCGATTTAGAAAGTTAGAGAATATCTTAATGAATAAAATAGCACCTAAACAACAAAAATTCATAAAGGAGAACCGGAAATACACATTTATTACATTTCAGTTAAAAATAGCACCAAAAAGCCCAAAGTGCCAAATGCACTTGACCAAACCAGCAATAGGGACCCAGTGTATTTATGATGCATCTCTTTGCACTAGATTGAGTCACAGTTAAAGGTTAAGGCCAACCACTACGGACCACTGTCAGGTACAGGAACCAGATTCATCTGCATAAAAAGTGTATCTTCTACGGGGGAGGCTACAAGCTGGATAGGAGGAATGGCTGAATGTTAATGGGAAAGCAATTATGAGAGGTCTCAGAGTCAATCGTTGACTGCTCAGCATTGGTCCCAGTGAAGCCGTTGGCAGAGGTTGTTCACATAGATTGGAGTTGTGTCTTCTCAAGCCTTCTATCACGTGATGCTCGATGTCAAATCTGGTGAAGCTGTTGATTACTTTTTTCGGTGTTCAACGTTAATTCTGGTGAAGCCTGCAGTTAGGCAGGGAGGAGAACACACTGACCACAACCAATGGTTCAGTATCTTGGGACAGTACTTGGGGGTCAGGATTCACTCCCACAGAAGCCAACAAAGGAGAACAGGCCAGGTCCAGTTGTGACTGGCCAGCTGGAAAGCAGGAAAAGGCTCCTGGAAGCTTGTTTTGTCCCTGTATTTCAAACAGGAGACCAGCCAACTAACCCGTGGAGTGACTTCTGGGGTCCTGGGTTCAAGTCAAGCAGATCCAGGCTTCCTTCAGAATTGAGACAAAAAGGCAGACGTTCTGATTTTTCACAGGCCAGGAGTTTTCAGAGGAGAGTTATTAAGACGTGACTTTTAAGCCAAATGTCAGCCTGTGTGTGGGGCAGGGAAAGTCTTTGTCTACCCTCTAATTCAGTTCCAGGCAGCTACTTTGCTCCCACTGGGTTTGGAGCCAGCCTGACTAAAAAGACAGAAAGGAGGCAGTCTTGGGTGTGAGCGTCATCTGCCAGTGACAGGATAGGCATACTTTGACTCTCAGGAAGGGGCTGGGCGCAGCTCTACAGGCTATCCAGTCGAGGAGGTAAACTCCCTTCCCACACCCAGGGACTATGTCCACTGTCTGGGAGCAATACACATCTCACCACAGAGGAGTCATGCCTTCTGGTCTTAAGCAGGAATGAGACAAATTTCTAAAAATGTATTTTCATTAATAGTAAAGTAAAATCTGACTGTACCATTAAGTTGAATTTAAAATTACCATTGAAATGAGACATTGAATCATTTTTCTAGCTGCTTCCAAGCTCAAATTGAGTATTATAAGCTGTTATAAAGTAGCCCAGTGTTTTCCTATGAAATAGCCAGCCTAACACAGTGACAAAACGACTTTGGATGTTTTTTTCACTGCTAGGACATATACATCATCAAATATACATGCCCTACTTTTAAATGCCATTCTTCCTGCTCTATGGGCCTTTAAGGTCTACTTTAGGGATGACTGGGTACATGTAGTACCATATACTAGGGACTTGCTAGTACATTAAATGTACCAATTAAGTGTATATCAATCTGAACATGCTTGAAAGGGAGAGCACAAGCACTTTATCACTGGTTAGCAGGAGTAAAGTGCGCAGCGTCTTCTGGCCAACTGAAACAGTTTCAGGAAAAGAAGGTACAAATCTGGTTCGACTACCAAACAATAGATGGTCATTTCCAACATGTCCTAAGTCCTTTTCACATTTTAGGTATTCTAAAAACATTGTTGCACTGAACTCTTTACATTAACAAAGTTTAGAAGCTTAGAAAACTCCTTAGCTGAGGTGATATTTAAATAATCATTTACCACAATAGATTGCATTAAAAGAATATATCAATTTTCATAGTCTCATTACATGGTAAATTGAAAACGATTTTTCAAATTTCCCAGTTTTATAAATAAAATCCTAAATAAATTACGAATGTAGGCAAATTTAAAATTGAAAGTGAAGTTAATGATTTAAAAATAAGTAACACACCGCCAGAGTATGATTTGTTTGCGTAGTATAGCCCTTGTTTTGGATTTGAATCTGCCCAATGTATTGCATTACTTAAATACCAAGAGGAGACAGACCTATTAAGAACAAACGCCTTCTGGTGGATCAATTAGAGTAATTAGCTCTGCCAGGTGCACACTGAGTGAGGTGCGATTATTCTGAAAGCTGATATAGAACTTGATGGCATTGTAATGATAGTCTCAGCAGAGATCACGGCGTGCTAGTCAGTGAGATGCTTGTCACAACTGAAGGATAACAGCTGGGTTTTAATTAAAGTATCAATCGATCATTTGAAAGAAGGAACCTCAGGAAGTTCAGGTTAGGTAAAGAGAAACTGCCAATGGGTTATTGGAAAGAAAAAACATGTGCATACTCTTTTCTCTGTTTTAAATTGACCATAATTTCCTTACTACCAAACCTTCAGTGCACCACTTCTTTTCTAAATTCTGAAAACAGGAAGTCCCTGTCCTATAGAAAGAGGTGTGTACTTTAAATGACATCCAGCTAAGATTTTCAGTAGTAATAGACTTTTTAAGAATCGGGGCCGGATTTAAAGGTGGGTGATAGAAGAAAATGTCCCAAATCCTCACTACCTCTGTAAGCAGGATTGTTGCTGATTTAGAAACAGGTTTACCAGAAAAAACCTTGTGGAGGAAACTCCGCTTCCTCCATTGTTTATGACATGGAGCAGATGTTAATCTATGGTAATGTAAAGTCTGTTCTCTAGAGAAGAAGGTCCATCCACATTTCAGCAGCTTCACCAATGAAAAGCGTCTGCCAAGAAAAGCTGATAGAAACAAAAGAAATAGGTTCTTTGGCACCCCAAATATGCTGGAAAACCACTCATTATTTTTAAGGAATTAAGCGCATTGACACAGCCAGCGTACCTCCTCATTGGAGGTCGTTTTTCTGTGCTGGCGCGTCCTGGTGGATATTCCGATGGTAATTCCGAAGATTGCCTGAACATTGACCATTGCGTTCACAACCAGGTACCATTGTTTCCAATACTATTATCAATTTTGGGAATATATGCTCGGAAGATTTAACACAGCTCTGCCACCCTGACTTAAATATCTAATTTAGGTGGCTTCCTGATGGTGGCACGGCAGAGCGAGTGACTCTGCCAACCTCTCAAGTAATGCCACATTGCCTTTCATATTGAGGCAGTACCTGAATTATGCGTTCATCTCACAGTTTCAGGCAACTTCTCCTTATAGCTGTCTGAATGTTTTTAAATGTAACAAATCCACAACAGGTATTAACATCTTTATGTTAAGTTGAGAACTGCAAAGAATGCTGGCTTGCTTTTCTGCATTCTACGTTCAGTCAAAGTCTGAGCAGGGATATGATGTCAAGTTGGCACACGAAGGACACATGGGTATTTCTAAAACCAAAGAACGCATCAGACAAGATTTTTGGTGGCCGGGGTTGGATTTCATGGTGGAACGTGCAGTTCATGATTGTGTCCCTTGCTCTTTAAGCGACAAAGTTCTCAAGCCCAGACAACCACCAATGGTTTGTAGGAGATTACCCATGTGCCCTTGGGATGAGGTTGCTATTGACATTGTTGGTCCTCTTCATGGTGAACATCAAACCCCTTATTTAATTGTGTTGATGGATTTATACTCAAGGTGGATTGAAGTCAGTTCCGTTAGAGACATCACGACACAATGCATAATCAAGTTTTTAGATTCCATTTTTAAACATGAAAGTTTTCCTAATTCATTACTTTCGGACAATGGACCACAATTCTGTTCACGAGAAATGGAAGATTATTTACTTAAGTGTGGCATTGAACACAAAAGAATTTCGCTTTATCATCCTGAGTCTAATGGTGCCATTGAGAGATTGAACAAAACATTGAAGGAAAGCATTCAATTGGCAAGAGTTAACTGCTTAAACTGGAGGGTTGAGTTGCAAAGTCGTATTTCTGTTTATAGATTTACACCACATTCTTCAACTGGGAAGACACCTTTTGAATTATTCAAAGGAAGGTCTTCTAATACTCTCTTGTGTCCAGGGTGGATGATTCTGGATAAAGGTCTCAACAATAATGACATTGGTGAATGGAGAGAAAAGGAATTTGATCTTCAGCGGAAAAGAAAGGTTTATCTAGATTCTCGCCGATCTTGTAAGGAAATTGAGTTCAAGGTTGGTGACCAAGTCAAAGTTAAAGCTCCTGTGGGCGCAGAACGTGCCAGTATCATGCGTGTTACCTCTGGTGTACGACTGTGTGTAGAATGTTGAGATAGGCGCAGATATGTCTGCCTGACAGTAACTGACGTGTTACCACTTGCGTTACGAGAATTCGCTTAAACACTGGATATATTTTATAACAAGTGTATGCCATACATTACACTGCCTGGCAACAGAAATAAGGATGGACACTGGAGAATGGAAGCCATTGGCTCTCTGAGAGACATCTCGGAAGCTAGACCTGGGCATGACCATGGTAATCACATGATATGGGGCTGTAGGATTCCGCTCTCACTCCATTTTTATTTCACAGAAAGCTTTCCTACAAAGAGAGGTTTAGGAAAAGGGAAAACTAAATTGACCCTGAAGCAAAGGAACCATACTCCACATTGCCAGTTGAGGGATCTGAAAATGGCAGCACCGCATTGCCGCCACTAGGGGCACATGTGAGAGCATTACCAGTTGAGGGATGTTAAAACGTCATTTGGCATTAGGAAGCTAAACTCCTTGCGCAGGCCATGAAGGAGGTTAAGCGGCTGACTCACAAAATCATTTATAAGTATGAGTAGTAGGACTACAGTAGTGCTCTTCTGTGTACCCTTGCACAGCCTCGGTCTGTGCAGGTAACAGCGGTGGGGTGGTGGGGCTGGGTAAGGTTTTTTTTTGAGGGATGATGCCAAGGGAAAATTCATTATTTATTTAATTCTCCCTCGACATAGTCCTTTGAAATCCCCCTCACCTGGCCCCACCGCTGTTACCTGCATGGACCGTGGCTGCCCTAGCATGCCTTTGTGAATCGGCCCAGAATCGACCAACTCACTGTTAGTAAAGCTGCATAGCGGGGACAGTCCTTTCTATCTGTACTGATTGCATATGCATATTTCTTTATAATTGCTATTTTAGATGTTTTGGGGCCAAGTCACAAAGGAATGTAACAGTATGTAAAGGACTACTACAGGAGTAATACTTTGAATACTCCAAAATGCCTCTGTGAATAGGCCAACTATGAGTATAACAAGCACTGGCAAAACCAATAGGTGTGGTCTGTAAGACCTATTGCTTTTCCTAAAGATTGTTTCACTATCCTGTGCATTATCACAACTGCTGTGCATCATGGCTAAGCAGAAAATGAAAATAAAATAAAAAGAACAACACATCCACCATGTCATTTTATGGGCCCATACATTCAAAATGACACTCTAATAAAGAAAGACAAAGTTGCATGTAAGTGCTGTTTACAAAACATAGCACAAACGTGTTTTAAAAAAATAAACTAATGAATGAGCAAAAGCAGTGTGGGGAGACAACTTGGCGAGCAGGGGAGAAGCAGCAACGTGGAGAGAATATGAGTGAAAGAGCTATGTGGAGAGTGGGAGGGGCAAAGGAATATGAGCGAGAGAGAGCAACACAAGTGCAGGTGGGAGGAGAGAAGCACTTGGGCAGAGACAGCAGGGAGGAAGAATAGCGAACAAGGGAGACAGCTGGAAAACACACTCATTCTCATTCATGGAGTGCTTAAACAAAAAATGTAGTTCCCTAAAAGGGAGCACCGAAGCCAACCAATCCAAAGGATCTTTAAAGAGGCTATGCTCCATGGGCTAGAAAAGCCACCATACAAGAAGCAACTAAATGCGAGTGGTAAGCAACGGGTGGGCACTGAGCTTCTGTATGTTCTTGGTAGTATACTTTTTGCAACCAGACAGCTTGTGATGTCTGCTGCTCTTATTGATAGTAGCTTGCATAATTAAACTTTGTTTCTGACAGACATGTCAGTTCTAATGACCTAAAAAGAATCCCATTCTGAATTGTTTTAGTATGTAGAAAGAGCCTGTGTCAAACCTATGCTCCACTCGGAAGGAGTGGGAAAAGGAAAAAATCATTTTGTTCATAGAACCCTCACCCACTCTAGTAGTGGCATCCTTCATCATTGGATTAACCCTGGCCTTTGAAGGCCAGGGTGGGCTCGACCTTATTCCAAGGAGCTCTTATGTAGATTTGTTAAAAAAGGAGTGGGTGAATATTTTTTAATTCCTCACCTTCTGCCAGGTATCCCTTTATTAGCGGGGTGGACAGGTACGGTTAAAATACTATACTATGGGTGTTACGGCTATTATGGTCCTGTGACCCTACACCAACATGTTTCTGCCCTATACTAATAGCTAGGTTGATGAAGCATACCAGTACTAGAGTGGAAGCTGGTTATATAAAAAAATGATTTTTTCCTTTTCTCACTCCTTCTGAGTGGAGTGCTTGTTTGGCACAGGCTCCTTCCACGTGCAAAGAAAATTCAGAGGGGATGCTGTAGAGTTCTTTAGTAGTTACATATGGAGGACGTATCCCTCCATCCTTGATCAAAGGATCTTTCTACTCTCTCAGGGTGTGGAAATTCTTCTGAAACCCAAGACCTTAATGTTTCGAGAGATGTCAGTTTCCCACATTACCACTGAGGAAGTGGGTCCCCACTTTTCATTGTTCTACTCTGATACTTTTGCATTCCTTTGAGTTTGAAACAAAATATAGATTTCTGAAACAGCATGTGTGTAGCAATGTTTTTTCCTGCACTCCAAAACCCAATCATAGCTAGGCAAGTCACCTGGAGTAAAATAGACAGGTAGGAATGTCTTTATGGTGAAAGTATCACATGTAATTTCCTTGATCAGCAACACCTCTGCAGTATGTATTCAGGATTGCAAATAGCCTTTTTCCTTTTGTCTGTCAATCCATTGACATTAACCCTTCACTGGGGATCTTCGTGCATTGTTGCAGATGATAATTTCCTTTGGGAAGGAATATATCCTGGGGTTATCTGAGTGGTGTGCCCTGAGCAAGTATAAGGCTTGCTCTGGAGGTACTTATACCAATTATGTCTTCCTCCTTTAAGGACATTGCTGCGATTGATTGGACTACCATTGATACTGGAACATTCAATTTCTTTGCATACAATTAACATTTTAGTGGACTTGTGGCAATAATGGACACACTCTTTAGTTGTGGCCTCTCCAAAACGCGATCCTAGGTTGTTTGATGAATTAATTTAGGAGCATTTGAAAGCAGGCAAACAAAAAAATTGGAAGAAGAGGGTTCTTGGCAGGCTGCCCTGTAAGAGATAATAACTGGATGCCATTCTGGGCAGCTATTTTCCCATATTCGATCTCTTTGTTGGCCATTATGATGTAGACAGTTCTAGTTTCCTCATTATGGCAGAGTAGTGTCACCTCCCCCTCCCCCCGCGGTGCATAGCAAATGTGAAAAGTAAAAAAAATGGCAATGGAACTATTTTACTGCCATTGTATTTTTTACAGATGTGCAGCCTCCCCGGGCCAAGTGTGTTGCGGGGTGTGTCCTCTGCTACTAATTGGCAGCATGGAGGAGTAGTGGCCAGACACTCCAAAGTGTGCATGTCAGTTTGGCCAGCTGTCTTGAGACGGCCAGCCTAGCATGTATACTTTAAAGCTCTCCAACTTACACTGATGTTAGACACCTGCATGTAGAGCAATAACAGGCCTCCGGGGCCTGAAGGAGCATCTAGCCAGCCCGCTCCGTCTAATCCTTGAGCTGCTCTCATGCTGGTTATTAGCATGAGAGCAGCATCTAGATTGGTTAGGGAAGTTAGCTCTTCGATCGTGCCTGGAGCCACATACTGCAAAACATCAATGAGGAGGCCACGCATCCCATGGGTATTTGGTAAGTAACGTCTAATTTTACCTTAAATGTTAGTGTAATATTTTAAAAACTTTGTATTTCATTTTGTGTTTTAAAATATTTTGGAAAGGGTTGCTCATTTATACTGTTTAAAACTGGATTAAAATAACCGCTTTTAAATATTTGAAAAATTCATGTTTACGATTAAAGAAAATAAGAAGCTGTCTGGTCACGGAAAACTGGATTTGCAGCTCTCTGACTGGAACATGGTTACCAAAAACAACTAACACAAGTCAAAATGCACATAATAAAATTGCTGCCGGTTTATCCTCTTTCAACGAGAAGGTTTTCAATCCATATATTTTGCCTGTCCCAACACAAAAAGCTGCATACTCTCCTATAGTTAGTTTGCAGTCAGGGCAAGAAAGATATCGACTTTGTACACTTCAAAGGCCTCTCTTTGGAGTCTCCCCATTTCAAAGGTTCAAATTGTTATAAGTACTCGACCTCTGAAACCATGACTTCAGTACACTTCTGGCCCTGAGGACAATCTGCCAGGAAGAAGGAATGCTGTGCTGCCAGGAGGGACTGCCACTCTGCTGAACTGCTTTGCTGTGTTGGCCTGCTGCCTCTTGTCTGGGAGTGAGAAGAACTGGACCTGCATCTCTACATCCTCAAAGAACTTAAGTGACTACAAGGGCTTGCTGACTTGCCTCTTGTTCTAAAGTCTCAGGGACATAAAATAATTCCTTCATAATTTAGAGCACTTTTAATGCCTGACAAGTGTAAAACCAGTAATTGCAGTCAAACAGGTGATCTTCTGGGGCCGTATCACACAGAGTGCCCCGGTTACAGAAGTGGCTGCCGATGATTATGCAGCCTCTTCTGTAATACTGATAGTGCTGGCATCCATGTAGAGCCAGTGGGCATTCCCTCATTTGCATGGGGCCTAACCCCTCATAAATGAAGGAATCATTTTGCCTGTTATACTGTCCATAATATGAATGTGGGTACAGAGGCAAAAAGACACACAACATGAGAAACATAAGCAATCATCCAGACTAACAGAATACTCCATTATGGTTGGGCTTTGTACTTATCTAAACTGAATGGTCCATAAAGTGCATTTGTTACTTTCTGGTCATGCTATGTTGGTTTGTTTAGTGCACTCTCACCCAGGAGGGTTTTTGGTGCTAAGCATGAGAGAGATTAGCCAATCGTAGGTCCTATTGTGGTTACTTGAAAAGCCAGGTCTCCAGCTTCTTCTGGAATTCAAGAAATTAGGTGGCGGCTCGATATGTAATGTCACATCATTTCATGCTTTAGGAGTGATGCAGGAGAAGGCTCAACTGCCAGATCTGGTTTTCCGTATGAGTGGGATGTGCTCAAATAGGAGTCTTGTTGAGCTGAGGTATCTGAAAGGTTTGTGAAAGCAGATAGCATTGTTGAAATATGGTGGGACATATTACCCTTGAAATTTTGGGAGAGGCATTTGAAATATGCTCACTTGGGTATGGGTAGCCAGTGTAGCTCCTTGAGGTTAGCTGAGTTGCGTGAGTGTCATGGGAGTTTGGGAGTGATTCTGGATGCCAAGTTCTGGATGTTCTGCAGCCTACTGATGAGATGCTTGTTGATTCCAGTATATAGGGTGTTCTTGTAGTCTAGGTTGCTGGTGGCAAGAGTGTTGGTGATGATTTTCTGCATGTTGACTGGGAGCCGTTCGAAACTCTTCCTCAACATCTTCAGTATGTGTAGCCATAAGGCACTGAAGGTGTTGACTTGGGCTGTGATGTTTAGTTTGCAGTTGAGGATGATCTCAAGGTTCTTGGCTTGGGTTATTTAGTTCTGATGAATACTTCTAAATAGTCAAACCTAATCTTAAATCTATCTATGATAGGGTCTTCCTGAATGGTCAGCTGGAAATGTCAAAGTGCAGTAAGGTGTCGGCATACTGAGGACTTCAGTAGGAATCCTCTAAAGAGAACAAGTGTTTAGCATATAGCTTTACACTTGCAAGAATGGGGCAAGCAGGAAGGGCCATACCTCTCAAAGTCCAAAGGGATATGCTGTAAACTCTGACAATACATAAATTATTTAAAACATACAGATACATCCTCATCTCCCGGACCTCTCACCACCCGTACAGGAATCAATAGTAGTGAGCTTCACACTGTGATGGGAACATCTCCAGATTTTCTCATCCCACGAAACCTGGACACTCACAATGACCTTGAGTATTACACAGTTCCTGATACATCTCTGCCAAACCTTTCTCTCCAAGGCCTTGCTAACATTAATGCATAATACTTCTTTCTCTAGCTCATGAAACCTTGAAACTACATCTGCAGAGGAGAGAACATGGAAGGCAGACAAAAAAAATACATTTGAAATATAGGCCTGGTTGCATTAGCTTTGTTAAACACTGCAATGTGCACTTTGACTACATGATTATATGACTGAATGAATATAGGCCTTATAAAGGGCGTACTTAGCCCAGGGGCATCAAGGCGCTGAGGATAGAGATCATGATCAGGGGTGTCCATAGATAGAGGGCTTACAGATTCGTATTGGTAAAGAACCAGGTCTTCAAGGCCTTACGAAATGAGGAATGTTTTTCCAGAATCGAAATTGGAAGAGGAAGGGAGTTCCACAAGTTGGCCGCAGCCAGCAAAAAGGTCCTACCCCCCATCTAGATTTCCTGAATCTAGGCACAGTCACCAAATTCTTGCTGGAAGATCTTAACTGCTTACCAGGGACATATCTCCGAAACAGTTTTTTAATGCCTTTTGATCCCATATTGTAAAAGGCCTTGTGCACCAAACACAGGGCTTTAAGCACAATTCTTCGACCCAAAGGAAGCCAATGAAGGCTCCTAGAGGTTGCCGCAACAGACTGGAATTTAGGAAGGCCCATCACCAGCCTTGCAGCAGCATTCTGCACAAGTTGGAGTCGGTGTAGGAGACCCTTATTTATCCCTACATAATGGGCATTGCAATAATCCAATCTGGACAACACAAGGGCCACCACTGCCTGTTTCCGCGCGGAGAGGGAAAGAAATTGACATATCTTTCTGAGGGTTCTTATCATTCTGAAGCAGGTGGAGACTGTTCTATTTATTTGGGGGCCCAAGGAGAGGGAGGTATCAACTATGATGCCTAGATTTTTGGCACTGAGGCCTGGGCGAGGGCAGGATCAAAGCATATCTGGCCACCAGGCCCTGTACCAAATCTCCTGATTGTCTCCGAAAATTAAAATCTCAGTTTTATCCCCATTGAGACTTAGATAGTTCTCTACCATCCATGCAACTACCGCCTGCATGCAGCTTTTAAAATTTGCTGCTGATGCTTCAACACTCTCAGCGATGGTAATCATGATTTGAGTGTCATCAGCATATGATAACACTTCTAGGCCAAAAGATCTTACAACCCTGGCTAGCGGTGCTACATAAAGGTTAAAAAGGGTAAGACTCAATGAGGATCCCTGGGGAACTCCGCAGAACAGCCGTTTAGGAGCAGAAAGGAATTGACCCATCTTAACTCTTTGAGCCCGTTCTGTAAGGAAAGATGTAAGCAAATTAAGGGCAGAGCCCTCAATCCCTATTTCCCGGAGCCTCCCAGCCAATCTAAGGGGAGGGATGGTATCAAAGGCTGCTGTTAGGTCCAGAAGGATCAATAAGGTGGTGTGACCTGCGTCGACCTGTTGTCAAATGTTGTTAAAAACAACGGTTAACGCCGTCTCAGTACTGTGCTCACTTCTGAACCCATGTTGCGAGCCATCGAGCAACTGATGATTCTCCAAATAGGTACTAAGATGGAGGTTCAGGTGTTTCTCCAAGATTTTAGCTGGGACGGGCAACAGGGAAATAGGCCGATAGTTCTTTAATTCTGCCGGATCCAGAGAGGGCTTCTTTAAGAGAGGTTTAACCACAGCCATTTTCCAGGCGATGGGATACTGTCCAGAAGTAATAACGGCATTAAGAACTACGGTCAAAGGAGGCACACTAGCCTCTATTCCTAGTTTCAGGATCTTCAGGGGACAGGGCTCCATAGGGGAGCCAGAACTAATTCCCCTTAACATCCGCTCCGTGTCTTCTTGAAGCATAGGGGTAAAGACGCTCAAGCGGCAATCCTTTGGAAGAGCTACCAGAGAATCCGAAGGACGATCAGCCTTTGACCCTCCAACATTGGATATCTCCAGGGAGGAATATATGTCCTTGATTTTGTCATAAAAAAAAGCTTGCCATTTTATCACATAGCTCCTGGGAGACCTCAGTGTTGGCAGAGGTCGAGGGGGCTAGCAGTGAGTTAATCACAGTGAAGAGTTCCCTCGGGGATTTGATGGATTCCGTAATCTAAGAATAATAGATAACCTTTTCCTCATTAATAGCTAGCCTTCAACCTGAGCAAACAAAAAAAACATTTGAAATATAGGCCTAGTTGCATTAGCTTTGTTAAACACTGCAATGTGCACTTTGACTACATGATTATAGGTGCACGTATAACTTCAAAATAAATGCAAAGGCAAATGAGTCATGGTTACATATGTAATGCACTTTCAAATTATGTAACATACCTTGAGACATAAAGGTATATATGTCTGAGAACTACATCTCTTCATGGTTAGGCTTAACATTAATGTACACCAGTTTATGAATCTATAGTGTTCTACAGTGAAATTATTTCAGTAATTCATTTGAATACTTCACAATAATAAATTTAGGCACACAGTGTATATGGTGATAAGTGCATTTGTATATATTGCTCTTATGTGACACGCAAGAGTAGAGCTAAAATTGGTCTGCACCAGTACCAATAATGCCACGTTTTGTATATCATCCCTCATTGCATAACCTTTGGTAGCCCTTTATTGAACTGAATTATGATCAGTCCCATTGCAAATAGATTTAGTTAGACCAAGAGTATCACCACAGCCACTGAATTAATGCAGTAGGGAGGAACTAATTATGCAACAGAGTGGACTACATTATGCAGCAAGAGAAACTAAATTATGTGGTGCAAGGGGGCAACATTTTGCAATAGTATTACACCATTATATTGATATTTTCTTACACTTGTTAACACTGTGTGGGCCTAGGTTGCACCTCATCAATACAAGTTTAACACGCAAGTATAGTAATATACAACCGAAAGGTGAAGAGTCAAACTTTGCAAAGCATCTTCAACTGTGCTGCAACATTTATTGTAGCATTTTAGTAACTTTTGATCCATTTGAGCTAGAAACATTTTTATAATCTGCAGATTATGCAGCAGATGATAGATTATGTGCAAAAGCAGCAAATTCCTTATTTTTAAGTCTGGGCAAATAACTCCGCTCTGCCAGCGAAGTTTGCAGAGTTTTAAAACTCTGCACTTCGTTTGGAGTGCAAAGTTTTCCAAGTCTCTGGAATCACAGCGGAGCGGAGTGAGACTTACCTTCCTCCAGCCAATATGATGTCCTGCCTGCTCCTACTGCTACCTGTGGCTCCACTCACTTTCCGCTGAGCTGCTCCGGTTCAATTAATTAAAAGGAAGAACTGCAGTGCGCATGGTGTACTGTGTGAAGGCATGCCTGACCCTATCAAATCCCATGATAGGGTCAGGCATACTGCAGTACTTCCTGTTAATTTTAATTGATCTGGAGCAGCACAGCGGAAGGCGAATGGAGCCACAGTAGCAGAAGCAGGCAGGACCCCGATTTGGTAGGAAAAAGGTAAGTCTCTCGGCCGGCAGGCCTTACTACGCGGGGGTTTAGCGAAGGAGGAGGGGAAGAGAGAGGGGGCCAGGGTTTTAGAAGGGGGGACATAGGGGGGACAATGAGTGACTCCGCCAGACACTGAACTCTGTGGAATTTCAACAATTTTTTGCTGAAACACCACAGCCTCAAAATCCCATAATGCAAGTGGCGCTGACTACGCAATGTACTGTAACAAGATATCAGAACATGAAATTCTCACATCTGTAACTGCCATACTTGTGAGAACCGATCTAGCCTAGCACAATATCTTACTTGCGATAACACAGTTATTTACTTCACCTCATCATCTGACACAAAACAGACAGACATGCTTAGTGCCTTATTCAAATGGTAGACGTACACTTTTATGTAGGTTTACCATTCGGTATTCACAAACTACACGTTTAATTTTACGAATAGTAATCTTATGACTGTGGAGACTCTGCACTTGTGGCAGAGACTCTGCACATAAAAAATTAGGCCTGTTCTATCTGTTATGTGAGGAGCTCTCCATCCAGACTACGACATCTCCGGAGTCGTAAAATAACAGTTAATAAAAATAAACTAGGATTTCATGAATACAAAATTAATAGTATACTTACACAAAAGTGTACGTTTACTTTTGTGAATCAGGCTTTTACTCTATTAGGCATTTCAATTCCACATGAATTCTTGTCAGATATAAATGATTTCCTTGTCCTGGTAGCTGTTCATCCAATGAGGCATGCATTGCTACATTTGAATAGTATAATCCATGCCCCATTCTACAATATATTACTGTGTGCATTTTACACAAGCTAAAACACTCTCAGATCCCCCACACAGACAATAATTGAGGTACAAGAGGTGATGTCACTGTAACTGCTGCATTATAGGCAGGCAAACCTTTGTCCCAACTCTCCCAACAAGAGATGGGGGACCCACTGAAGCTTTCTCTGGGCTTGAGCCTGAAGCCTGGCTCTGGCATAACTTGAGGTCCTGTTGGAATTTTGAGCCCATAATGAACTGACCTTTCATGTAACTTCTGCCTGCCATACTCAATTTACCCAGGCGAGAGCTTAAAAATTTGGAACTGAACAAGCTAGGTTTGAGTCTCGGCATTGGCTCAACATCCTGTGATTCTGGGCAAACCTCCAGTGCCTAAAATAAATGAATGTGATGTTGTGATCAGAATCACTCCCAAACTCCCATGACACTCACGCATCTCAGCTAACCTCAAGGAGCTACACTGGCTACAGATACCAAAGTGAGCACATTTCAAATGCCTCTCTCAAAATTTCAAGGGCAATCTGTCCCAGCATATTTCAACAAGGCTATCTGCTTTCACAAACCTTTCAGATACCTCAGCTCAACAAGACTCCTATTTGAGCACATCCCACTCATATGGAAAACCAGATCTGGCAGTTGAGCCTTCTCCTGCATCACTCCTAAAGCGTGAAATAATGTGACATTACATAGCGAGCCGCCACCAAATTTCTTGAATTCCAGAAGAAGCTGGAGACCTGGCTTTTCAAGTAACCACAATAGGACCTACGATTGGCTAATCTCTCTCATGCTTAGCACCAAAAACCCTCCTGGGTGAGAGTGCACTAAACAAACCAACATAGCATGACCAGATAGTAACAAATGCACTTTATGGACCATTCAGTTTAGATAAGTACAAAGCCCAACCATAATGGAGTATTCTGTTAGTCTGGATGATTGCTTATGTTTCTCATGTTGTGTGTCTTTTTGCCTCTGTACCCACATTCATATTATGGACAGTATAACAGGCAAAATGATTCCTTCATTTATGTGGGGTCAGGCCCCATGCAAATGAGGGAATGCCCACTGGCTCTACATGGATGCCAGCACTATCAGTATTACAGAAGAGGCTGCATAATCATCGGCAGCCGCTTCTGTAACCGGGGCACTCTGTGTGATACGGCCCCAGAAGATCACCTGTTTGACTGCAATTACTGGTTTTACACTTGTCAGGCATGAAAAGTGCTCTAAATTATGAAGGAATTATTTTATGTCCCTGAGACTTCAGAACAAGAGGCAAGTCAGCAAGCCCTTGTAGTCACTTAAGTTCTATGAGGATGTAGATATGCAGGTCCAGTTTTTCTCACTCCCAGACAAGAGGCAGCAGGCCAACACAGCAAAGCAGTTCAGCAGAGTGGCAGTCCCTCCTGGCAGCACAGCATTCCTTCTTCCTGGCAGATTGTCCTCAGGGCCAGAAGTGTACTGAAGTCATGGTTTCAGAGGAACCAAAAACCTGTTGTATTTAATTGAATAGACTAATGTTGTTCCATAATAATCTGGGCCCCAGACAGGGTCCAAGTGACAACTGTCCTGCTTGTTGGTTCACTAATGGCACTGTCACCAGTATGAGGACTGGGGCATGAATAACTCTAAGCTCATGTTTAAACTTTAAACTTTTATTAAGTACTTTGCAGTGCAGTGTTATATTGTGACTGTTGGAAAGTGGATTATTAATAGTGGTAAATATATATATCTAGCACTGGCAATAAGGCCACTAACACAGTCTCGGGCTCAGAATAGGTCTCAGAATCTTATTCTGATGCTCAAACCTTCGTAGCTTGGCTGCAAGCAGGCAGATTTAAATTCATGGACAGGTATGTAAAGCATCTAAAAACAATAATTCAGTAAAGAATTAAGACACAAGACACAATAAAAATCTAACACTAATTTATAAAACTAGGAAATATTTTTATCTTAAAAATGACACCAAAACAAAAAACACTCAATGTAGGGAAGTTTCAGGCTGACCGCGATGGAGTTCTGCGCACCTAACTCTCGCGGTAGGCCTCGGTCAAAGTTTTTACCTACTTACTTAGAAAGTTTTCTGGAGCTTTTTCTCCCGTGGTCCCTCGAAGCTCTCCACCAGTCCATATTCTGTTGGTGACCACCAGCTTGCCTTGTGACAAGCTCCCGTCAAACCTATGGAAGTGGGATGACCCAGAAATAAAGGTCAGCTCTCAGTTGAAGATGGGTGGCTTCAGTCTTGCAGTTGGTCCTGGTCAACTCTTCTACCTTCAGACTTAGAAACGTTTACGGAGCTTTTTCTCGTGGTCAAACTCTAGAAGTGGAACCTCCGGAGCTTTTCAGTGTGACGAACCTCGAGAGCAAGTCGGCTCACGGTTGAGGGTCGCCTGCTTGGCTGGCCAGATCGAGGCAGTCCACTTATGGAGCTTTTTTCAAAAGTTGCTCCAAACTTCTTCAAACTTCTGGAATTTGTTCCTGAAGTTCCTTTGAGGGTCCTATAGTGTCCAAAACTTACTCCAAGGGTCTGGAAGCTCCAAGATGGTCCTTGAAAGTTTGTGACTTCAATTCCCACAATCCACTTGAACAAACCCTTACAAATCCCCAGGAAACACTCCAGGCTGGGGATTTTTGGTGTTGATGGTCCAGGTGAGCTCTGTTAACCTTTAGCTTGATGGGAGTCCACTCTTTAGTCCTTTTGAAGCAGGCTTGATCCACAGGGATGTAGTTCCAGATTCTAGATTATGCAGCAGTTGTAGTGAGCCATAGTGCAGGGCCTGGTTGGTGCAATTCAAACTTTCAGCATGGACCCTTCTTCTTCTATAGTTTCAAGCAGCATATCTGAGTGGCTCTGTCTCTCTCAGATACTTATTCATTGTTCTCTGGGGTCACACAGGCGCTCACTCCTGTCCAATGGGGTGCAGGGAAAGACCTCAGAGCATAAGCATTTCCTCCAAAGTGTGGCACAATGGTCTCCCAGAAGGCACTGTTTCTCCAAAATTCAAAATGGCTGAAGTCTCAGCAGAGAGGAATTAGTAGGCTAAACCAACCTCCAGGATGGCTCATCTCCATAGTCTCCCTCCCCTGGCATCTGTACATTCCTTCCTTAAGTCTGCCATCTGGCTGGGTTCCGTGGGGTGGGCATAGATGGACCTGGCTTTCTCTGCCTGTCCCCCTGGACCTTTGAAGCTCATGGTTTATGACCCCTCCCCCTTGCTCTGGCATTCCTATGCAGCAGAACTCTCTCATCCCAGAATGGCTCTTCACCCCAGGTGCAACTTATCACTTCATCAAAGTAGCCTGGCTAATCCATTTAATTCTGACCAATTAGAGCAGACCATTAGAAGGCTGAATTTTGGCTTACAGACAAGAAATACTTTAAACTTATTTTCTGTACATATTATGATAAATTCAACAACAGCATCTTGTTGGATTTATCAATACCGTTCTACTAAGTCCATATGATACTGTTCTGCAGTCCCTAGCATTAGTTATTAATTAATAACTGAATGCCATGTTAACCTATGTGGCTGGGGATCTGCAATGAGGAAATGAAACTGGGCAATTTCTCCAATACCAGGGCTTATAAAGACCTTGCCTATATCTACAGGAGCCCCCACCACTGGAACACCTAGGGGAGATTTTAGGGGTTCTGAATATGTAAATTTATTGCAGATCCTCTCTCCATAGTGCTCCTTGCACAAAAGTCGAATATGGGAAGCATCTTTATGACAACAAGGGAAGTGAAATGTGCAATTTCCCTTTCCCGAAGGATAAACGTATTTTTTAAGGGTCCTCCTTAGTTATTTATTTATTTATTTTATAGTTTTGTAGAGCGCGAACCAGACCCGTGAGGGTATCAGAGCGCTTTACAGTAATAAGGGTGGTGTACAAAGCGATGGGAAGGGAGGGATCAATTGGGTAAAATAGGGGATACATGATGCAAGAAAAACACGTAGTCTAATGTCCCGGCTAAGTGTGGGAAGAAATCAAAACAGGTAGATACTTTGTACAAGAAGGCACATAGTCTCACTCTTAGGGGGATGCGCAGGAGCGCAGGAATAGGTATCGTCCATGGAAAGGTAATAATGTAACGTGTTCATTAGGCAAGGTATTTACACCTTATAGACACCTAGGGGAGACCCTGGTGGTACCTAAGAGGCCAAAATATTGTAGGTTAATAATTTTTAAGTGCCCCAAGCACCAAATTCAATTCTGGGCACAATTTACATTTTAAAAGCAGTCCTGCAACACAGGGCTGCTTTTAAACTGACCTTAGGGCTCAGCAGTGCACACATGCAATTGCAGAAATGGCTGCTGGCCTCTAAACTACTATTCCCTATTATATACTATGGATTTAAAGGTAGTTTTGATCTCCTGGACCTATTATGTACTAGGGCCTTATTAGGTACATCATGCCAATAATATGGGTACCCTAACCCAGAGTGTAACCTAGTGTATGTAGATGTTTCACTGTATTACAAGCGTGTTTTCAGCATTGCAATGGCCCTGGGCCTGGTTAGGCAGAGCCCAGGGACAGTCAGAGTCAGTTACCACCAGTACCAGTCAGCAAAAATTGGGGGTGCCCAAGGCGCAGTATGACTTTGCAACAGTGCCATATTAATATCAAAGCTTCCATGTGTTAAAGAAATACACTTTTTTGAAGTTTGAAGAGACTATTAAATTTTAGGTGATGTTAGTTGTATGTTTTACATAGCAAACATTTTCGAGGCTCAGCTTGTGTATGGGCTCTAAGAGCCAAGTTAGAGCCTTAGCTTGCCTCTGGGTTGACTCTCCCTGTTAATTTGCTGGCTTGCCCACCTCTAGCACGAAAACACACTGCCCAATTTAATTTTTAAAGACAGAGACAAAAACATTACGACGTTACAATGTTGAGATAGAGAAAGCGCTTAACTGGTGCCTTCTCCATGGCCCTTCTCCCGTGACTGGGTGGGCCAAATGTCATGTTTGGGTAGGCCTGGCCCACCCGGCCCTCCTACTAGAACAGGGCCTGCCTCCAATCCATCACGCTACTACAAATAGAACCGTTTTTACTACTTTAAGTCACCCAAAGCTGCAAGAATGGCCTGTGAGCATTGCTATTACTTTCTTAATGTATATTGGATTATTAAGCACATTGTCGAGGTGCTGCACTTAAAAATAGACATTGCCACCATGCGTCGGGCCTGAGCCCTGGCAAACACTGACACAATTTAAGGACTAATTTCCTTGACCATTGCCTTCTTGATTATTGTGTTACACACCTTTATATGCTATGTTGTGTCTTTACACTGTGTGGCCACTGGCACACTGAGCACATTTTTTCAGAAATTCAATATTATATTTTCAAGGCTGGTATATTTATCACTTTTTTCTACAATTAATTTGACATTTGACTGTTTGCCATATTCGTAGTCATTTACAACTATTGGAAGTAATTGATCATGGTTACCAAACATTGATTGGTTACGCAATCGATTACACGTTACTTGGAACATTTTCCTGTACAGTTTATCATTTACTGACCCACTTTCTGCCTGTTAGAGTCAATCCTACAAGTACAAACTCAGCCCTCTGACACGCAGCCAACCAGGGAGCGCTTCCTTTACTCGGAGTTGTGCCATTGCTGAACAATGCTGCCCCTGTACAGCGTGATTGGCAGGGCACAAGTCCTAAAAAACAGAAGTGGGGGGACGCTGACGTCACGACAGGAAGTGACGTCACGAAAGGTGGCTTGCCTCATCAGACTCATTGCCTCCCCTCGCTCACCCCTTAGATGTGATTGCGTCAGAGAAGCTAGCGCATGAGCAGTTCTGAATGAGCTCCGATCTCGCCCCAGAGAGGCCAAAGAATGAATGTGTGGCTCCATATGCTCCAGTTATCGAGCTCCCAGTAAAATAAGTGGGGGGACGCCGTCCACCCGTGTGGTACCCCGACTCGAGCCCTGGTGATGGGACAAGGTCTGAAACTGTTAGTGCAGCTCTTAATTAGCCAGCCCTTTCTGAGACTGTTTATTGTATAATCTGGGATAATTAAGCGCGTGCTTGAATGTGTCTTGAAAGAAGGCAATCCTAGTATTCATTTGCCGCACTGAGCTGCAAATGTACAATGGTTTGTTCTCAGAATGCCCTAAGCATCTCTTAATTTACCCTTTTGTGAAATATCTCGCAGAAACCGCAAATCGTGGCTGTATTTCCATCTGTAGTCTGCCTGGAGAACACGGAGAAATGCACTTGAAGTCACGTGACGCCCCGGCGAGGCAGCGGCGGCTCTGCTCATAGCGAGAGGAGGTCAACGAAACAGATTTTTATTTCAAACATGCAGAATGCAAACGCATCATGAATTATGGGATTAAATTATAATCCTTTTATGTAGCTCTGTGATAAAATTCGAAAAAGATCCAGCCGAGGACTCGCCGCTGAGAAAATACAACGACTGGGGATCAGAGCCTCATGTCTAGGATTATTCCCAGCAATTTATATCAATCTTGCAATCTCATTTGTGTTTTCAGAATTTATAGGTGTTTGCCAGAGAAAAGGGAAATGTAATACTTGTGAGGCAGCAGAGAAAGCTCATCTTTTTCTGTCTAGACAAGGTTAGGCCTATTGTACTCATGCAATACGAGGATACTGTATTTCGTGTCAAAGGCAAACTTCTTAAATAGCAACATATGATTCAGGGAAATATTTTTCTGCAGGAGTGGGATCAATTCGGCCCATTACAAGTTGGACCCTAAGGGTCTTCTAAGAAATGAAGAATTACCAAGCATATTCTTCTCCTTTTTGATAGTCAGAACAACATGGAAATTTCTGTTCGATTATCCCAGTGATTACTCATAATTACTCATAATCCTCCTTACTTCTACACAGATCCACGGTCAAAGTAAAGAGATCCTCATTTTTCGAAGTTCTCATTATTCCGAAGGGGACAGTAACTACATCCAAAACAAGCATTTACAATGCAATGGTCTCGGCATTGTTAAAGTTAGAGCTATTGGCATTCCTCATGACATTTTTGTTTTTAAAACTCTCTCTCACAAAAATAAGACTTTTTTTGTGAGAGAGAGAGAGAGATGTTTTAAAAACAAAAATGTCATGAGCAATGCCAATAGCTCTAACTTTAACAATGCCGAGACCATTGCATTGTAAATGCTTGTTTTCTTTTTTTGGTAGGACAGGGAGATTAAGTGATTTGCCTAGAATCACAGGATGTGGACGCGACCCTGAGGCCCGAACCTTGGTTTCCAGCACCAAAGTCGGCAGTCTAGCCGTCAGACGACATCCTCTCCCATTCCTATTTTACCTTTCCCTTATTTGCGTTTCTCAATCCAATTGAATGGATGTGGATGCTATCAGGAAATAAATACCCGCTTTTTTTGTCAAAATCTCCTTCTTTGGTTTTCTCAAATGATGGTATGTACGAATTTGCAGGGGGGGGGGTTCGAATGCGGGCACAAGTGGTTTGCACGATCTGGAGGAGTGGTGGTGGTTGCTGGGCCCCATGCCTTACCTTTACTAGTGAGCAGAGCAGACAGGCACGTAGGTGCCGAAGATCCTTTGGAACAGTCTCTAGCGACATCTCCAACACCCGAAAACACACAAGTGTGAACTGATTCTTCAAACAGGAAGTTGCACACCTACACCTAGGGCGGAAATCCCATTATACGCCATCTTTGTTAAGTAACACGGGCAATGGACACAGACATAGGACTAGAGGTATACCAAAAGTTGATCTTGGCAGACTTATCCAGGGAATAGCGAGGAGCAACGCCATTTTGAAGTGAAACATATTCTTGTACATTTGTATCAGAAGCTCCACAGCGACAGTGAACTACACCTTCACACACAGATAAAAATCGTATTCCGTATAAGTGTTTTAATGCACAGATAAACTACCCATTGTGCAAGTTGTGTTCACACAAACTTACATTTGGGAATCAATGCCTTGCTTACGTCATCATGATTTATTACCGGCATTACTGTTCAAGATGGCGGGCGCACCAGTCTGGTCTCAAGCCAAATAACAGTACTCAGTCGAGGCTTTTGTGTACCTAGAGATTTTCTCAATGTTTCCCTGCGCCTTCTTGGAAGCGGAGTGATTATTACAGCACAAAACCACGAAGGGAACCGTTCGGCATTAAAGTGAAAGAAGGGGCAGATGCGATCCATATCATATTCTATTGTACATGGCTTCCACATTTTCGAACTGTTAATGTAAGACATTACCAAGGGTCGAGTGTGCGTGACATTCCATGCCTTACACGTAACATTGTCAGTACAACGTAAGTACAATGAGAGCCAACAAAAAATCTTCGTAATTAGAAAAATATTTGAAACCCATTTGGGCACACAATGGTGCTCTAGGAGCGTCGAGAGACAGAAAACAAGCCGAGGGCACCGGAAGACACCACCGCCTTTCTCCGAGGCAGAGCAGAAATGCCTCGGAGAAACGCAGCGTCCTTTTCGGATTCGGGGGCGTGTTTTGCTGTTGTCTCCTCCTTGAGACTTCTTGCAAAAAACACGCCCCCCGATCCGAAAAGGACGGGGCCTAATCTGAATGACTGACCTCTTCTCCAATGGCTGGCCAGCATTCAAGAGGCCAGCCAATGGAGAACAGGGGAGAAGAGGGGCGGGTTCAAGCCCCTCTTCTCCAAGTCATTAAATCTCGGAGCTAGACTGCGCAAGCGCAGCCTTCGCAGCCGAGACCTAATGAAGAGACTGCTCATAATGTGGGCCTAAGTGATTTAGCTGCCTTGTGTTGCTGTTAATGATACTCAGTTTTCCGACTGTAGGAGATCCATGCTTGTGGCAGGTGCCTCCCTGGAATCCGATGCTGTGGAATCTGTTGATCAAGATGTGATGGAAGGCGGTGTAGAAGGTGACAGATAGGTCCAGGAGGATGAAAGCTGCCATTTTGCCGTGCTCCAGGAGGGCACTTATGTTGTCGGTGGTTGCGATCAGTGCTGTCTCTGTACTGTGGTTGGCTTGGAATCCACATTGAGAGGGGTCCAGGAGGTTGTTGTGTTCCAGGTATTCAGTGATTTGCTGGATGGTTGCCTTCTCGAGTTCCTTTGCTGGAAAGGAGAACAGGGAAATGGACCGGTAGGTCTTTGGTTCTGCTGGGCTGGCGGATGGCTTTTTCTGGAGGGGCCTCACTTCAGTGTGTTTCAAGTCTATAGGGAAGGAGGCCGAGATGATGGACGTGTTCAGGACTTTCTTGAGCTTGTCGCTCCTGAGGTTGAAGATGTGGAGGAGGCAGGGTTCTGTGGGTGCTCCTAGGTGCACGGAGTTCATAATGGCAATTGTGGCTTGAGTTGTGAGAGGGTCCTAATGGGTGAACAGGTTTGTGGAGATTGTGTTTGAGACTGTGAGTAGGCTAATGATGTCAGCGACAGGGGTTGAGGTTTGAGGTTTTCATAGATAAGTAAGATCTTGTCGTGGAAGAAGTCTGCCAGGGTGTCACACGGATCCTGGATGGGGTGACGTCGTTCTCTGTGGCTGCGGGATTGGAGAACTCCTTTACGATGGTAAAGAGCTCCTTGCTGTGGTTTGTGCTGGCTTCTATGCGGTCTGCTAGGGTGTTCTTTGTTTCTTTCAGGAGGCAGTGGTACTGGTTGAGTGAAGTCTTTAAGGTGGTATTGTGTCTCCTGTCTGTTTGCTAGTGCACCACTTCTTTTCTAGTTGCCGGCAGTTGGGTTTGGTGGATTTTAGCTCCATGGTGAACCTATTGGCTCTTCTAGCAGTTTCTTTGAATTTGGCTCGCTAGCTGGGGGTGATTGTGTCGGCACATTCTGTGATCCACTGGGAGAAGCTGTTCACAGCCTGTTCTGGGTTGGATGTTGTGTCTGGGAGGTGAGAGTTGAAAGTGTAGCTCCACTGGTCTTATGATAACTTTTTCATTTTTGGCACGTGAAGCTGGGGGGCCATGGTGCCTGTTTTGGTCGGTTCTGAGATGCTGAAGTGGATGCTGAGGTGGTCGATCCAGATGAGCTATGAGATGTACTTGTACTTGACTCTGTCACAGGATGTGGAGATAGAGTCAAGCGTGTGCCCTGTGATGTGGGTACGGTCTGTGACAAGTTGCTTGAGGCCGATGTTCATGCTTTGCAGGAGGTTGGTTGTGTTGCTGTCACGGGTGTCATCGAGGTGAAAGTTGGGATTTCAACAAAGATGTAGTGCTCGGAGTCAATGGCAATCGGGGCGATGAAGTCAGCGATGGCATTGCAGAAGCTGAGGCATGGTCCTGATGGTCTGTAGGTGAGAATGCCTCGGCTGGTGTTTTTTCCATCCATGTGAAGTTGTAAGTTGAGATGCTCCATGATCGTGGTCGAGTCATCTGAGGAGGTCATGCAGCAGATGGTGTCTTTGTAGATGATGGCAATTCCACTTCTGTGTTTGTTGGTTCGGTCCCAGTGTGTTATCTTGTATCCTTCAGGGGTAGCGATGGCAATGTCCAGCGAGGAGACGGGGTTCAGTCAGATCTCTGTGAGGAAGATGACATCCAGGGTGAGGGATGAGATCATGTCTCCGATCTCCGTGGCGTGTCTGCTGAGCGAGCGTGCTCCGAGTAGAATGCACTGGAGTTTTTTCTTGGCAGTCTCCGTCAACGTGGTGGACACAGTCGTGTTTGCGGTGTCTCCAGTGTTGCTGGTTGCTTCAGTGTTCCATGTGAAGCGCAGTGCTGACAGGAGAATGGTCTTCTGGTGGTGCATAGCGATGTGTGGCAGTAGTAGTTGTCGATGCGCCCGGGATCTAGGGATCAGAGGTCTACGGTGATGTAGCTGTGCGGAGTGGGAGAACCGTGGTTCCTGGTGGGGTTGAGGTTCAGTTGCAGACAGGTGCAGACGGGCCTTGACCACAGCAAAACAAGAGGCCAACTCCAATGATAACCCATGGGAGAGATAGTCCTTGCCATGGTGAAAAACGAAATTGGCAGTATTTCACTATTAGGACATGTACAACACACCAGCACGTCCTACCTTTCACATACACTGCCCATGGGCTACCTTGGGCCTCCCTTATGGGTGTCTTACATGTATAAAAAGTGAAGGTTTGGACCTGGCAAGTGGGTACACTTGCTAGTTCAAAATGGCAGTTTACAACTGCACTCACAGACAGTGCAGTGGCAGGTCTGAGACATGCCTGCAGGGCTACTCATGTGGGTGGCATGATCAGTGCTGCAGAGCCACTAGTAGCATTTGCATTGCAGGCCCTGGGCACACACAGTTCACTAATCATAATCCCATTTTCCACTGGGAGCACTTGCACTGATCAGCAGATAGACGCCAATACTGGGAAAAACTTGAGTGTGTTGTAACAAATGCTGCTGAACCTGGTAACCACAGTGGGGGGGGGGGGGGGGTTCAGCCATGTTGCTACGCAAAGTGACCCAAACAAATGAACAGAAGAGGTATTGAAGCAGCCTGAGCTGGGTTCTTAGGTCTCCTCTCAGGTGCAGGAATAGCGGGGGAGTTGTGGAAGTGGTTTGTGTAGTACAGATGCAGCTTTCGGCTTCTTTGTAAAAACTCCGGCATCCCCATTGATCTTTAGAGCCTCCAAGCTTGAAACCTCTGGCTCCCCAATGAATAGTAGCCTGAGAGACTCTTTAATGAGAACCCATACTCTCAACAAAAATCCCAAAAGAGATAAGTGGCGCAACCAGCTGGCAAAAGACCAAACTAGCAAAACGCGATCACAAGCAGCAACTCAGCAGGCCCTCACTCCTGATAGGTTTGGCACAAACCACCTCAGAAGACAGGAAACATCATGAATTCTTCCACAAGTCCTGATGACACCTATTCCTCTGGTATGGCAACAATAGATCTCTTTGTGTGCCGGCAAAAAGCTACGCTAGTGGATCCAGTAGCAGGCAAAGAGAAACTGGCATACCCTCTGTTTACAATTGGGGACTCTAAGGGTGGCAGAAAGAGAATACAGTAGAACAAACTCAAGCAAAAGTGGATCAACAGAGCATAGCCGTGGCAGTTGCTGCATTGGATGATAGATCTTCTTCAATGAGCAGCAGGGTCAGTTCAACGAAAGCATTCAAAAACTTTCTTCTCGTATGACCCATGTGGTGCAGAGGGTATCTACCCTTGAGGATGCCAGCAATAAACAAGAAGCGGGCCTCTCGAAAATTCAAGTGGAAATGGAAGACCGCTGATTAAAATTTGACGATATAGAAAACAGAGTCCGACGTACCAATTTGAGGTTTGCGGGCATATCGGAGGAACAGGAGTCAGGCTAATCCTATACAAGCTAATTTTGGATTTGATTTATAAGCATGTGATTCCAGATGAATCGAGAGAAGGGGGATCTAACTATTGCCTGGGCACATCAGGTTCTGGAAGTTCAGCCTAAAACACAAAATACCCCTGAACAATTCTGGTCAATTTTGTTGATGTACGGATTAAAGAACAGATCCTGTCACAGGCAATCAAGAATAAATCTTTCACCACCTCGGCCAACTTATCATTTTGAATATTTTCAGACGTGTCGATCTTTGCCTCAGGACGGCGTCAGGAGTTTGTGGGACTGATTGACAATTTCAAAGATCTAGGAGCTCTGGCCGGTATTACCCAACAATCCAAGTTCAAAGTGTTTTTTTAAGGCCAGACTCACATATTTCAGTCAGTCGACCAGGCAAAGAAGTTCCTATATTCAATCAGGAAGGAGGGGATGCAGAGGTAGCAACCTTGGGAGATAAGGCTTTTGAATTGCTGGGGACATGAAATAATTGGCAAAGTAGTACTTTGTGTTTTCTCCTAGCAGATTCCATAGGGCTACAAGTTACGGTAACTAGCGCAGGGTTAATATATTACAGCCATCTTGTTGCTTCCCTTGGGGAAGGACTCGGAGAAAGCCATACCAAGGAACTCCTACAGGGGGTAAATGGGGGATGGGAGGGAGATGGGGCGAGTCAGTGCTCGGAACGGAGCCCGTGACAGGTAGGGTTCCAATAGTGGTAGGGAGGGGGGGCTGGGTCACTTGGTGTTTGGGGGGGGTGAGATGGGAGGAAAACACAGATAGGAAAGATGAAAAGGGACATTACTTTTGGGTGTATAGGCTTAACCATTCTACAATTTTTTTGTCAAAAGCTGTATACTTTAAGGAGGGGTTGGGAGGCAAGGCCCTAGAAGGGGGGCAGTCAAGGGGGCCAAATGACTTTAGAAGCTCCCATGGTGGACAGGCAATTTATTAGGATAGCTTCATGTAATATTAATGGGGTAGGTAATCAAATTAAGCTTAAATCCACACTCAAGTGCCTTATGTGTACCCAAGTTCAAATATTTCTAATTCAGAAAACTCACCTTAAGGCACAATCTGCACCGCTTAAAATGCCAAGGTTTATTTCCCAAGCATTTTTTGCATCTGCCGGGGCAGCAGTTAGAGGGGTGGTAGTTTTGATCATGAGTAACTGTTTGGGTGAAGTCTATCAGGTTATTAGGGATGCCTGGGGCAAGGTGGATAATAATAAGTATGAAAGTAGAAAATCAGGCCCTCCACATGGTTAGTTTTTATGGCCTTATGGAAGATGACACAACTGCTCTCAAAGAACTTGATAATACTCTGTGTCTACTTCCAGGCCTATTGGTGAGAGGTGGGAATTTTAATATCCTGCAGGAGCTAAAACTGGACTCATTTCATAAAAATAAAGTGCAAAATAAACCTAGAGCTTCTAAATTCCTGGCCAAAACAGGTCAAGATATCACCTAGGTGGGGCCCTGGAGAACCCAGCATCCACCGGTTGAGATGTCATAAGTGGTGTCTTCAGTGATGTCGCTGACCATGTCATGAGTGATGTAATATGTGATGTCATCAGCAGTGCATTGCGGGGGCGCGAGTTATAGTTAGCGGAACTAACTATAACGGGGGAATTTCACTGGTTTTGTACGAGTGAAATGTCCAACTAACTATAATGCCCCTGAAACCTATGGTTTTTTCAGTGAATTTCAAAGGTTTTTTAAATGCTAATTTCTAACTATAACCTGCCTGAAACCTATGGTTTTTTAAGTGAATTTCAAAGGTTTTTTTAATGCTAGTTTCTCATTATGCCTACAGAGGTAGGACATGCGAAGAAAGAAGAAAGCAAGCAGAGAAAGAAGCAAAAGAATTGCAGAAAAAAGCAACAGTAGACCACAAAAACGAAGAAAAGTGCAGGAAGAAGCAAGACATGTGCAGAAAGAACCAATAGAGGAGCAGAAAGAGGCCTTGTTGCAAAATCATCCTGTGCCCACAACGTTTTCAGACGGGTACTGGTGGTAACTGACTCTGACTAACCAGGCCTAGAGCCAGTGCTATGCTCAAAGACACTTAGAATACAGTGAAAACACCTACATACACTAGGGAACACTGTGCGTTGGGGTACCCCTGTGATTATCATGACCTCCTCTGTAAGGCCCTAGTACATAATAGGGCAGGGGATTAAAACTACCTCTAAGTCAGAGGTGCAGAAATATGCTACTTTAGTAGTCGCGTTTGCAGAATGGTGGAGAAAGGGTGCTGGGCGTCCAACCAACGCTAAGGAATTCCGCTGCGCAGGACTTACAGGAGGTACCAGGGATTCTTGCCCCCAAATTCCCTCAGGACTAAATTGGACTTCATCCCCCATCCTGTAGTCTGCCACGAGGCACGTTTGCAGAGTGGTAGATAAAGGGGGACATGGCCTCCAAAGACGTCTTAGCAATCCCACTGTGTTGGACTTACTGGAGGTAACAAGAGGGGTAGTTGGCCCCCAAGGACATCCTTGGGGGCCAACTTCCCAAACTATTACCTCTAGTCAGTCCCACACAGCAGCATTGGCAAGTACTCGTACCAGGCCATGCCCACTTTGCCAACCACTCTACAAACATGCTCCCTGGCACGCTCTGGAAGTACCTGGGGGGCTAGTTGGCCCCCAGGGACCCTCAGGATTGAAGAGGAATTAATTTCCCAACTTAAAACGCGCCACAGGGCGTGTTTAAACACGTCACCTCAGGCCCCGCCCCCTCCCTTCACCACTGAGCCAACGCGCCCTGTGGCGCGTTTTAAGTTGGGGGATTAAGTCCACTTGAATCCTGAGGGTCCCTAGGGTCCAACTAGCCCACTAGGTTCCTCCAGTAGGCGCCACAGAGCTGCATTGCAGAGAGGTGTAAAAAGGGGCGTGGCCTGGACCACCTCTCTGCTCGGAGGATGAAGTCCACTTGTGTCCTGAAGTCCTCAGGACACAAGAGGACCTCATCGCCTCACCAGCAGTGCACCAGAAGCCGCGTTTGCAGAGTGGTGTAAAAAAGGGCGTGGCCTCCGACCACCTCTCTGCAACGCAGCTCTGTGGTGCTTACTGGGGGTACCCGGTGGGCTAGTTGGCCCCAAGGGACCCTCAGGATTGAAGTGGACTTAATCCCCCAATTTACAACGCACCAGGGGGCATGTTTGCACACTTGTTATATCAGGCCCCCCCTCCCTGCACCACTGTGCAAACGCGCCCCCTGGCACGTTGTAAGTTAGGGGATTAAGTCCCCTTGAATCCCAAGGGTCCCTGGGGGCCAGCTATCCCACCAGGTACCTCCAGTTTGCGCCACAGAGCTGCATTGCAGAGTGGTGTAAAAGGGGTGTGGCCTCAGACCACCTCTCTGCAACCCAGCTCTGTGGCGCAAACTGGAGGTACCTGGTGGGCTAGTTGGCCCCAGTGACCCTCAGTATTCAAGGGTGCATTAATTCCCCAACTAACAACACGCCAGGGGCGCGTTTGCAGTGTGGTGGAGAAAGGGAGCGTGGCCTCCGGCTAAATGCCGTTTTTTATTTTATTTTTTACATGGGGGCTGTGTGGCCCCCCTTCTTTTAAATTTTTGGGGTTTTGGGTACCCCATCCCCCAGGGCCTGATCCCTTTTTATTAATTTTTTTTTTTTTTAATCGGGACAGGGCTGCGTGGACCCCCTCCCAAGGCCAATTTCGCCCCAGGGACCCCCTCCCCCGGGGCATGGCCAGTAATTTTTTTATTTTTTATTTAATTCTTTGGAGAGGGGCCGCGTGGCCCCCCTCCTCAGGCCAATTATGGCCCCGGGGACCCCATCCCCTGGTGCCGGCTTTACCTATTTTTTTTTCACACGGGAGGGGGGCTGCGTGGCCCTCCTGCATATAATTTACATGGCCCTGGGGAGGTGGAGGTCTTGGGGCTGTGGGGGCCCCCGTGGGCCCCCGCGATATGATTTTGGCAGCCCCCTGGGACCTGTCCACCCGGGGGCTCATTTAAATGAAGTGCGGGAGCCCGCGCTTCATTTTCTTTTAATTTCTTGGCCGGATTCGCAACCCCAGGTTGAATTCAGCCAATTTAAAAAAAATAGGAAATGCTTTTTTGGGCCCTGGGGGCCTTGTGGGACTCACTGAACAGGCCTAGGGGGTCAGGGTGATTGTACCCTTCCCCCTTTTCTTGTTTTTTAACCTCTTTTCACTGTTTTCTTGTGACTCGGTTCTGCCGAGTCACAAGATGGCTGCCACCACTTCCTGGTTTGGAGTGTTTGCAGCCAATCAGAGTGAAGCTCATGCCCGGGAGGGTTCGCAAAGCTCGGTGCTCAGATATCGATATTTTTCTTTTTTCAATTTCTCAGGAACTGCTGAACGGATTTACACCATTTAACAAAAAGAGCACAGTCTACACCAAGACCTACCTTTTCGCCAAATTTGGTGTCATTTTGTTCAGCAGTTCGGGCTGTAGCCTGTAATAAAGTTCCTATGGAAATTAACATTGAGAAAACGTGCTTTGGGACCCCACTTTTCTCTTGGCCCCCGCTTAACGAATCACCCCAAAAATGTAAACACACAAACTGAGCGGTCCAACCCTGTTTTATGGAAACTTTCACGGAAATTCGTCAAACGGCGCCAAAGATATTGGCAAATCAAAAAACGCTTTTCCTATGGTAACTAGGTCCTAACTATAACAACCTACTGGCGACCGCCAGTAGGTTATATATATATATCTTTATCTATATATATATTCAGTGAAAAAACCATAGGTTTCACACACGTTATAGTTAGCTGGACATTTTACTCGTAAAAAACCATTGAAATTCCCCCGTTATAGTTAGTGCAGGCAACTATAACTCACGCGACCGCAATCCTCTGCTGATGCTAATACTGTATTTAGACACTTATTTGCCCATGTCTTCTTCCATTAAATTTTAGCTATACATATATTACAAATATTTTTTTTTCATAAAGACACATATGTCATCAGCAGAGGATTGCGGTCGCGTGAGTTATAGTTGCCTGCACTAACTATAACGGGGGAATTTCAATGTTTTTTTACGAGTAAAATGTCCAGCTAACTATAACGTGTGTGAAACCTATGGTTTTTTCACTGAATTTGCAAGGTTTTTTAAATGCTAATTCCTAACTATATCGTGTGTGAAACCTATGGTTTTTTCAGTGAATTTGTACGGTTTTTTAAATGCTAAGTTACTTTACGCCGTTCGTGCCGTGCGCGCCCACTTAACGCAGTTCGTTCCGTGCGCGCACGGTGCGCTTCGCGCACCGCGCGCCCACTTAACGCAGTTAGTGCCGTGCACGCACGGTGGGCACGCGGTGCGCTACGCGCACCACGTGCCCACGTTACGCTCGATGGGCCATGTACGCACGATGCACTTCGTGCATCGTCCGCACACGGAGGACATATTATGCGCTTCGTTGAGAAACTTAATCTATTATTTGTTCCTTTAAGCGACCGCCAGTAGGTAATATATATCTATATATATAGATATATAGATATATATATCCTAGTGGCAGTCGCCAATAGGTAGTCATTATTAGGACCTAGTTTGCATAGGAAGAGAGTTTTGTTCATTTGCCAATATCTTTGCCGTCGTTTGACGAATCTTCACAAAACTTTTAAAACTAATATGCCACTCACTTCTGCTGCTGTGGTTAATATTTTGGGGGGATTCGTCAAGTGGGGGCCGAGAAAAAGGGGAGGTCCCAAATGCTTTTTCTCTCTGTTAATTTCCATAGGAAACTTTAGACACAACTACAGCCCAAACTGCTGAACTGAATTACACCAAATTTGGCAACAAGGAGCTCTTGGTCCAGAAAGCACTTTTTTCTAAAATGGTATAGATTTGTTAAGTATGTCCTGAGAAATGTAAAGTTTTCTCAGATATACAAATGTGGCCGCGGTGGATCCGTGACCACTCCCGATTTCGTGCCTGAGATCCTGATTGGCTACCAACACTTCAAACTAGGAAGTGTTGGCAGCCGAGTCACAAGACGAAACATCAAAAAACAAGAAAAGGGGGCAGGGTAGAAACACTTCGACCCTCTAGGCCTGTTCAGGGGTCCCACAGGGACCCCCAGGGTGAAACAAAAGCATTTTTTTTTAAAATTGGTGGGATTCACGTTGGATCTGCAAATCCAGCCGAAAATGTAAATAAAATCAAAGTACAGGCTACTGTGCTTCGTTTACTTTAGGACCCTGGGTGGGCCATGTCCCAGGGGCAATTAAAATTAAAGATGTGGGCCCGCACAACCCAGGAGACCGCCACCTCCCCGTGGCTAATAATTTGAAGTGTGGGAGGCTTTGCGGCCCCTCCGTAGCTCCAGGAACTGCCACCTTCCTGGGGCTATATTTAAAATATGCCCCCCTATGCAGCCCAGGGGACCACCACCTCCCCGGTGCTATATTTATAAATAAGGTGTGGGGGGGTTCCAGCCTACAGCCAGGGACCACGTCCTCCCAGGGGCATACTTTCTGTTTGAATGGGGGCCGTGTGGCCCCCGTCGTGAAGCCATAAATGGCCCTGGGGACCGTCATCCCCTGTGCCTACTCCAGCAATGTCCTGAAGTGCCCACCCCTGGGACATTGCAGATTGCTATGGGGTGGCAGGAGTGCAAACAAGTGCTCCTGTTTGAGCAAGCAAGGGCATTATACTCTTGCTTGCTCAAAGCAGAGTACTTTACTTTTTACACCCAGAGAGTTGCATGTCAGCAACTCCCTGGGTGTAAAAAGCAATGCCGGCTATCGCATGAGGCGCGTGCTGGCCGGGACCACAGAGGCTTCAGGCTCCCCCCGCGGTCCCTAATGAGATGGCCGTGCCCCTGGGGATGGGGTCCCATAGGCCAGAAATAGCCTGGGATGGGGCCACTCAACCCCCATCCCATTAAGAAATAACATTAAAAAAAAGAAAGGCCTCGCCCCAGGGGATGGTGTCCCAGGGGCCGAAATCAGCATAGGGAAGGGGGACGTGTGGCCCCCCTCCCTTTTTATTTAAATTAAAAATGGGTCAGTCCCTGGGGGATGGGGACCCCGGGGCCCAAAAGTGTACAGGGAAGGGGGGAAACACAGCCCCCTTCCAAAAATAAAAAATAAAAAATGAAGCTGGCAGCTCCCTGGAGGCCCGCCCCCTTTCTCCACTACTCTGCAAACGCGCCTCCTGGCAAGCTCTTGGTTGGGGGATGAAGTCCCCTTTGCTGTTGAGGGTCCTTAGGGGCCAACTAGCCAGAGGAGGTCCCCTTGCCTATTGAGGGCTTTAGGACTAAAGTGAGACTTCATACCACAAGCAGCAGTGCGCCATGAGAGGCTTTCCAGAGTAGTGGAGAAAGGGAGCGCGGCCGATGACCACCTCTCCGCAATGCAGCTGTGTGGGGCTTACTAGATATAACAAGAGGGCTAGTTGACCCCCAGGGACCCTCAAGAGTCAAGCGGACTTCATCCTTCAAATAGTAGTGCGCCAGGAGGTGCGTTAGCAGAGTGGTGGAGAAAGGGGCATGGCAACTACCCCTCCTGTTACCTCCAGTAAATTCTACAAAGCAGGATTGCAGAGAATTTGACAGAGGCCACACCCCCTTACTCCACCACTCTGAAAATGTGCCTCCTGGTGCATTATTAGTTGTGGGATTAAGTCCCCTTGGCTCCAGAGGGACCTTGGGGGCCAAGATGCCCTCCTGGTACCTCCTGTAAGTCCTACGCAGTGGAATTACTGAGAGCTGGTCGGAGGACCAGCCCCCTTTCTCCACCACTCTGCAAACATAATTGCTAGTTAAAAATCCTTAGAAATTCACTAAAAAAAACAAAGGATACAGGGACATTGTAGTTAGCAAATAGAATTTAAAAAACCTTAGAATTCACTAAAAAAAACAAAGGTTACAGGGGAGTTATAGTTAGGCTGAAATTTCACTCGTAGAAAACCAGAGAAATTCAGCCTTTAAAGTTACCTGAGTTAACTATAACTGACGTCCCAGCAAGGCACTGTGTTGTGATGTACTTATTACCCAATGCACTCTCCCTACAGTGGTTCTCTGCCTGGCTGCTCAGCCTATGATGAGGTCATATAGAATGTTCAGTGGGTTTGGATTGAAGGGAGAATCAGTTGGTGTGGAAGGGCTGAGCAGCGAGGAGGCTGCTCCTTGTGGGACACTTTTATGGATCAGAACATCTTCCTGTAACTCGTAACCTGTGATGTAATCTGAAGAATAAATCATTTACCTTTCCCTACAAGACATGCCTGCGCATCATTCTTCGTTTTAACACTGGCGACGACTTGAAAGAACCTACGTGAGCTACCTTTAATGGACTTGTATACCTAAGAAACTGAAGAAGCGCTGTTAAAAGAAGCAAGCTGGCAGTCCAAAAGCCCCACCAGTGACCAAAAGATCGCTCACCCCCATCGTAACTAGACTAACATAAATTCCTGATATTCCTAGTCTGCTTGACTAGTTAGCCAACATATTTGCAGAGCAGAAGATTTATAGTATCACCTTTTGTTTGAAATCTGCCTACCAACAGACTTTTGAGCTTGGAGTGTTTAACCTGTCTAAATAACTATCTGAAGTCATCTGGAATATTGAGGGGAGGCACGTTATGGATTGTGTTGTGGTCTGGATTCCCGTGGAGTAAACCCGCAGTGTTAGTTTGTCAGCAGCTGGCAGCAAGTAAATGTTTGGACACCTTTGGTTTTAAAACTAATCTACAGCTTTCAAGATGCATTGAACCAGCACCATGCATGCACGTTGTGGATTAACTTTAATGTGAGCTTATCTATGGACACTCCTATGTCGGGGGCATAAGTCGAGCCCCAAGGAGTGTTTGGCTGAACTTCACGCTCGCATGGAGTATTGGTTCAAACACTTACCGGCATTCTGTGGTGAGCGCGTGGTTCTCCTGGAGTGTGGGTTCCCACGAGCTGAGCCATCCTGCAAGTTCCTCTCCGATGCGTGTCATAGTGAGACGTGTCTTGGCAACGTAACTCCGGACTTTCCCTTGGTAATTGGTGACTACTTGGGGGACGTTTTCCAGCCTTGGCGTGCCGGGAGCCATCCTGCCCCACGTCAATCAGTGTGCCGCCATTTTACCATACAGATCTTCTTGGGTCGTGCTGTTTTAAACCTGCAATTTTCTCGCATTGCCAACCATGCTTTGACGTTTTGCCAACCACGTCGTGACTCCATAATGATGTCCTGTTGGAGGATGTGCGTTTTCAGTTGTCGCTTGCAATCGGCACCTCAGTGATGTTTTCCATCTTTGTGGGGATTGTACAGACATCATTTTCAATATAAGCTGCATTCAACATCCGCAGGTTTTAAAGGCCTTTCGGGACGCTAACCAAGATGAAGTCTCGGTGCCACACCGCATTGGACGTTAACAGCTATGTTAAGCTTTTGGTGAGGACCTCGGGTGAGAGATCGCTCACCGGACTAAGAGATTTCCCTTTTGTTCATTTTATCACTGTGTTACTGCTTTGTGGGGGTGGTTGCACGGTATTGAGTTTTCTTTTAGGATGGTGGTGTTGATGATGTGTTGTCTCCCTATGATGTGTAGGTTGTGGGCTGGTGGAGCCCAGTTTTTGGTTCATAGGGAGGGTGTTGCGTGGAGGTTTGGGCTTGAGTATGTTTTTCGATTGATTTTAGGGGTTAGTGATATCTCTACTGCTTCCTTTTTGTCATGACTGTGCGTTTTTGTGTTAGATTTTCAGAATTTCATGTTTTGGCCAGCATGTCTCGGGTTCAAGGATACCCTGGACTGTCTTGGGTTTAAGGATACCCATAGTATGTTGCGATAGTGTCATGGGTTTAAGGATGCCCTGGATTTGCCTTGGGTTTAAGGATACCCATAATCTGATTGTCTTGGGTTTAAGGATGCGCATAGTATGTTGTGTGAGTGTCATTACTGTACGCTAGATTATCTGTATTCCATGTCTTGCCCAGTTTGTTTTGGGTTCATGATTACAGTAGATTGTCATGGGTTTAAGGCTACCCATTGCATGTTGTGTGAGTGTCTTGACTGTGCGCATCTGTGCTAGTTTTTCTGAATTCCATGTTTTGGCTTGTATGTCTCGGTTCAATCATACCCTGAATTGCCTTGAGTTTATAGTTACCCATAAAATATTTTGAGTGTGTTTTGGGTTTAAGGTTACCCTTGATTTGCTTTGGGTTAAAGGATACCCTGGATTTACTTTGGGTTTTTAGGTACCCATATTCGTTTTAGTGTGTTTCAGGATTATAGTTACCCTGTCTTGGTTTGGGTGGTGTTTTTTTTTCTCCTCTTCTTTGAGGTAGACCATCCTGCCATTAGATAGCATGGTGGATAGCATCCTCTGTTTTTAAGAATGTTTCTCTTTATCTTGCATTCTTTGTTGTCTATCATCATTATCAGGGGGAAGGATGTGTTATATGTTGTTGTTAATGCATTCTCCTTTGCTGACGTGTGTTGTATCACTTTCAGTCCTTTTTGAATGTATATGATCATTATAGCAGGGGGGGTGATGTATAATTATTTTGTTGCTAATGCATCCTCCTTTGCTGAGATGTGTGTTTTATCACCTTAACACATTTTGAATGTTTTCGATCATTATAAGGGGGGAGATGTGTTGTGATGTACTTATTACCCAATGCACTCTCCCTACAGTGATTCTCTGCCTGGCTGCTCAGCCTAAGATGAGGTCATATAGAATGTTCAGTGGGTTTGGATTGAAGGGAGAATCAGTTGGTGTGGAAGGGCTGAGCAGCGAGGAGGCTGCTCCTGGTGGGGCACTTTTATGGATCAGAACATCTTCCTGTAACTTGTAACCTGTGATGTAACCTGAAGAATAAATCAATTACCTTTCCCTACAAGACATGCCTGCGCATCATTCTTTGTTTTAACACACTGCTTATGACCTCACATCACTGTTTACATCCCTCGACATCACTGATTACATTAGTGATGACATCATCCACATCCTCTCTGAGGAACCCACTCACATCCCTATTGAATCTTTTATACACCCTCTGCCACTCCCACACAACCATTCACAAACCCATGGACAGAGCCATTTTTTTTTTTACTTCTTTTATTGCCATTTTTCATTTTGCACAACACATCCAATTTGGCCAATCATGTAGTACATATCACACAGAGTTTCAATATAGTACTCGGCAAGCTGCTACATTAAAAACATAAGAATCTTTTCTTTATTTAGGTGACTTTGTCGCTATGAAAGTGTAAAGCCTGTTAGCTCATGACTGCGTGGATCGAAGCCTATAGTGGTTATTGTACATATAGTCTACATCTGCTCTGCTCATACTGCGATATAACACTTATCTGTTTTTCAGCATGGAACTAAACCCTTCAACCGGGATAACTAGAACTGGGGTACACTGTGTTTGGGGTATTATGCATCGCGTGGGGCCGGGCTATGGAGTCTGTTTAAGCGGTGCATGACCTACTCAGGCATTAGTGCATGGTGGGAGTGTCCATTTGGGAGTGCTCTACATGTCCCATATTCTACTCTGTATGTTTCGCTTTGCTGTTGGTCTACTCTACTGGAGAACATAGTCTAGTCCTGTCGTGGTGCACCTCATCTGTGGGGGACCCAACCCTCTGTGATGCTGGAGCGTCAGTTGTTTCTTCTTTAAAGGAATGGAGTAACATTGCCCATTGCATGGATATGTGATGTTTATGGGTACCCTTAATTTCTTTTGATCTGAGCACTTCTTCTTCTCTGGCTTCCTATTTATTGACCGCTCCTTTCCAGGCCCCAATCGGTGGTCCCTCCGGTGCTCTCCAGGGCATTGCTATGCCCATTTTAGCTAAAAGGAGCATCAAGGATGTGAACTGAGCCTCCACTTTGTGGTGCTTGTGGTGTTTGGTGATGCCTAACGCGCAGACCTCCCATGTGTAGATGCCTGTAAGCCCTGTAACAGTGCGAAGGGTGGCATGCATTGTGGTCCAGTAGGTGTGGAGCATAGGGCAGCTCCAGAACATATGGTGGAAAGATGCCTGGGCTTCCAGTCATCTTGGACAGGAGAATGGCGTATCGGGGTAATAATGTTGTAGCTTCTCGGGGGTCACGTAGGCGCAGTGTAAGATGTACAGTTGTATATTTTTTAATCGGTAGTTGTGGGAAACCTTTTTCAGAGACTCCAGCGCTCGCTCCCATTCCTTATTGTGTAGCAGTCTCTGTATCTCTGCCTCCCACTTCTCACAGAGGGGCGTCAATGTGGGTGAGTTCAGCGCCCTCAGTGCTTTATATATCCAGGTCACCAGGTGTTACCCAGGGCCCATTTGCAATATTGTGTGTAGTACAGGGTGTATAGGTGGTTTCATCTTGACTGTGTGCCACATCTGGGGACAGTCCTCCAGTAATTGCCTATGCAGCAGAAATTGCCCTCTAGGGAGACCAGTGTCCGTGGCCATGTCCGCGAATGTCTGTAGGTGTCCATTCGCATAAAGTGAGCCCACCTCCGTGATTGAATGTGCCGTTCACAGTTTTAGTGTACGCTTCGTGTAGTGCTCCCTACCTCTAGGGAATCCTATCAGTGGGAAGTTGGGGGTGTACATGGGGGCTGTGTGTTTCCTTCTGTGTATGCGGTGCAGACAGGTTTGCGCTACTGTCACTTGGAGGGTAGATACCTGTAAGGGTTTCACATTGGGCAGCAACATGCGATGTATAGCGGGAATTTAAATTGGTCCCGTGTTTACGATTGTTTCCCCCAGTGCTCGAACCGCCGTCCATCTTGACCCCCATTGGAGTTGGGCTGCAAGGAAGTATGCTTCAAAAGATGGGGAACCCATCCCTACCTGGTTCATAGGTAGCTGCAATTTGGCTAGGGCAATGCGTCTACGCCCTGATCCCCAGATTAGGGTGCCAAGGAGGGTGTCCAACTCTCGGTAAAGGGAGCGCGGGGGGATAACCGAAAGATTTGTGAAATAATATAGTAATCTGGGGACCAAAATCATTTTGGCAACAGAGATTTTCCCAATAGTAGCCAGAGGAAGATCCTTCCAGAAGTTCATGGAAGACCTGATTCCGGCCATCGCTTTGCTATAATTTCCCTCATATATGTCTTGCGGCGTGTGATATATTCGTATACCAAGGTAACGGACCGCCTGGGCGCTCCACGATACCTCTATATCACCCAATCGTATTTTCTGGGAAGGAAGGCGTTCATAAAGCGGATATATTGTCGACTTGGACTAGTTGACTTTAAGTCCTGCCACTTCCTCAAATTCCCATAGAGAATTGAGTATAGGAGTGAGATGCGACGTAATATCACAGACATATATAAACAAGTTATCCGTATACAAGGGACCGCATGAACAGTGTCCACGATCAAAATACCCCAGCTCTCCCATTCTTTACAAAGATGAACCACCAGCGGTTCCATTGCAATCGCAAATAGGTGGGGGGAAGCAGACAACCTTGCTGAGTGCCCCTAAGTATGGGGAATGACAGTGACATATGTTGCCCGAGTCGCACCCTGGATGTTGGCTTTGCGTATATTAACTTTGTGTATGCTAACAGTCGGTGCCCCACTCCCAATCTTCATATTGTTCGAACTAGGTATGGCCAGAGGAGGGTATCAAAGGCTTTCTCCAGGTCCAGAACCAGACAGGCCGCACGGGGAAAGCGACCCTGAGTCTGTTCCTGAACGTGGAACAAGCATCTTATATTATAGGAAGTGTTCCTGCCCAGCAAGAACCCACATTGATCTGGATGGATCAGCGTTGGAAGGACTGTAGCATATCTATGTGCTAGGATTTTCCAGTACATTTTATAGTCTGCTAGCAGAAGCGCTATTGGTCTGTACAAGCCCATCTGGTGGGGGTCCGTGTCCAGTTTAAGGAATGACACAATAACAGATTTGCACATGGATTGCGGTAACTCGCCCGTATCCAATGCTGCTTGAAACTATTTTACTAACTGGGGGACCAGCTGCGCCGCAAAGGCGAGGAAAATCTCTAGGGGAAGGCCATCAAGCCCCGGTGCCTTACATGTAGCGAACGCTTGCATTGCTAGCTTGATCTCAGTTGCAGTTATCCTATCATCTAAAGCCTTACGATCGCTGTGTGCTACACGGGGCAAGGGCTGTGCATCTAAAAAGCTGGTAAGTCTGTCTGCGTCTTCCAGGGCTGGGGCTGCATAAAGCTTCACATAGTGTCGCCAGAACACATCCAGTATATCCGCCCATTGTGTCACGTATTGTCGTTATCGATGGGAGGGTCATGTCCTGCTTCGCTAGCCATGCCAACAGCGTGCATTCTTTATCTCTCTCCTTATGCATCCTGGAAATTATATCTCCAGAGGTCTGCCAGCCCCTCCGCGTATGCGGTTTTGGCATTCGCTACCTGGGCCGGTGTGGCTTCATTTTTGTCCGCTGCTTGCTTTAGTGCAGCTAGTGCCCGCTCTCTGTCCTGTATACTCCTTTATAGTGTTCTGCGCACCCCCACAATGTGTTGTGTGCACGTACCTCTAATAACTACCTTAAATGCATTCCATTCCACTGTGCGCGTGGTGGCAGTACATGTATTCTCTTGAAAATAATTGCATATTTATTCTATTAGGTTTTGTCAAAATACCGGGTCATCTAGGCGTTCTCTAGACAGGCGCCAGGTGGGAACCAGGGGTCTAGGTGGTCTCCATTCGAGGCTGATTGTATGGGCCCTGTGGTCTGATAATGTCCTACCAAGTTATGGGGACCCCTGTATCTTGGGTAGGATGGAGAAAGAGCAGAGGAAGCTATCTAAGCGGACCCTGAAATCGTAAGGTATTAAGTGAAACGAGTAGAGCCGTGTGCCCGGGAATTTGGAACGCCAAGTGTCTGTGAGGGACCAGTGAGTCGCCCATGCGGCAATGCTTTTAGCCTGTGCTATTATAGGGGAGGCTGGATGGGGGGATAAGATCTATCTAGGAATGTGTTTTGCACACAATTATAGTCCCCACCTAGGATCCATGGGGCCTGTGTATGTGTATGGGATAGAGAGTGCTTCCCAGAATCTACTTCGGTCCGAATTTGGCACATTGATGCTCCCTAGGACCACTGGTTGGCCATCTAGGAGCCCTTGCGTGAGTGCATATAGGCCCTCCGGATCAACCGTCCTGGACTGCTCTTGATACTGGACCCTTGGTCTAATACAAATGAGGGTTCCACGCACGTAAGCGGAGTAGGTCGTAGCACACAGTATTCCGCGCCATCGCTTGCACAGCTTGGCCAATTCTCCTGCAACCAGATGGGTGTCTTGCAATAGCACGATCTGTGAATTCTGTCGCTTTATGTAAGCACAGATTGAGAATCGCTTATGTGCTGTGTGCATGCCGCGCACATTTAATGTGAGAATTGTTATATTCCCCTTATGAGCCATGTGGGGTCGAGTGGGGATTCTGGGGGGATATTGTAGAGCATAGCCATCAGTATTAGCTTGACACTCCTCTGCCCCTGCTTGCTCATTGCAGCTATGGCCCTGTGATAGCACGTGGATAAGAATACAGTGTAGTGGTGTTTGACAGTAGTAGGGGGAAATAACTGGGGGTGGGAAACTGCCCCAATACTGGGGACCTATTGCAACCGGCGATACGTCCAAACTGACTCGCATGCGAAATGAGAGCTTTAAAATAATGTGGGGGTGGTGACACATATCGGCGAGGTTGGTCTCCGTGTGGGCATTTGTAAGATCAGTGTGGGCCTGCAGGCTGGGTATCTGATCGTGTAAGTGTGTGAGCTGTAACGCAGTTGGTCACCTTTACATTACAATTGTCACGATCCGAGCATCCTGCTCATGTCGTCTGCCAGCACTCAGTTCAGATCAGGGTGTTGGCAGTCTGTGGTGTGACCAGTGGTGGTGTCACGGAGTCCACCCTTGAAATCGATCCCTCGCTGCCACCTTCGTCCTCCGACGAGAAAATATACAGGCCTCAGTCTATGTCTGTGGTAGGAGAAGAGGGTCTGAGTTCCGCTGCGGCTTGCAAGGCTTTGCGGTGTTCTTGTATGATCTGTTCCAGGTCTGGTGACCCCAATGACAGAGATGGCATGGCAGACCCTGTCCTTCTGTTTGGGCGTGTGGAGCGTCGTCTGCCGGAACACTGCTTCTGTGGGCGTCTTACATTTTTGGCCTTTGCACTGGGGTGTTGTTTACAGTGTTGGTCCGCCTAGTCATGGGCCTCCTCTGCGTCCATAAAGAATATGGTGGAGCCATCGTGTATGATTTTGAGACGAGCCGGGAACAGCAGTGAGTATTGCATATTGTCCAGTCGAAGGCGTCATTTCACCTCCAGGAAAGCGGATCACTGTTGTTGCACTGCACGAGAGTTATCCGGGAATAGGATTATTTGTTTGTTCTCAATTTGAAGGGGGCCGTTCTGCCTGTCTGCTCTCAGAACTGCATCACGATCTCTGAAATGCAGGAACTAGGCTAACATTGGTCGTAGCGGGGCGCTCGCCGGAGGCCTGCATGCCAGGACCTGGTGGGCTCTCTCAATGGAAAAGAATGCTGTGTGTTCCGAGTGCGGGGTGAAGGATTTGGTCCAGGTTTCCATATACTCCACAGGATTGGTGCCCTCGATGCCTTCCGGAAGTCTGAGCACGTGGATATTACAGCGTCGTGAGCGGCCTTCTAAATCGTCTATGTGCTCTAGAATTGTGGTCATGCGACCAAGCAGGGGCTGTAGGGTCTCTTGGTGCTTGCTAATCGACGGCTGCATAATTTTTTATCATCCAACACTTTGTCCGCTAGTTTACGGTGAGCATCCCTGAGGAGGCTGATGTCTGTGGTCAGGGTTCCGGGTCTTTCTTCCATGGAAACCCGGGTGTGTTCGATTGCGGCCAAGACTTTGTCCAATTTCTGCGAAAGGGTTTGATCTGTTGAGGCTGTTGCTTCTTTAGAGGATTGTTTGGCGTTCTGCTGGTTATCTTGCGTGGTCGCCGCCGCTGCCATATTTCCTGTGGTTCGTGGCTTCCCCATTTTGCAGACCCTGGGCTCAATCTTGTGTCGACCCAGAGGTGATGGTGGGATCTTTTCACTAGTGCTACATGCACTAGATTGTAGCAGTGCACTGGGAAGTGTCTGATATATTGGGGGCACCTCGGCGAAAATCGCCTGTTGGCTGAGCGTTGATCGGTCTCCTGAACCTGTCAGACTTCACTTTTTATGATCTGCCAGTGTCTAATCATCTATGCAGCATGCCATGGCTCTTAGGTTTTGCTGCTGGTGCGGCACAAATCCATTGGCTGCGTTGCTTGTATGTCACTCTCATTGTCGCCTTGCTGTCAGCTGCGTTCTTTGTATAGTCCTACCGCAGGTTCTCAGGGCTCCCCCAGTGTCCCTGTAGGAGAGTAGGATCTGCACTTATGTTGCCCCCACTTTTTTTCTGATGTTTACACTGGTTTCTGGCTATAGTCTGGCTGGGTCCCTGCTAATCAGGGCCCCAGCCTCTCTGTTCTCTCTAAACAACTTGGAGTGCATATTAGATGCACTAGTGATTGGACACTGTGGTGCCTTATGAGCCCCTAGTATATGGTACCTTAGGTACCAAGCGCATAGGTACTTCACAGGTCTACCAGGGGCTGAAGCATGTATAATGCCACCTCTGGGAGGCAGACTAAATCCAACACCACAGGCCTGCTACTGCAGCCTGGGTGAGGTAGTGTTAGCACTCCTCACTGAGGTATAGTTTCCCTATATCTCACCTTACACACACATATAAACCTATCAGTCACCCCTAAGGCAGGCCCTATCAATCCTGAGGGCAGGAAGCTTGGTTTCCATGTGAGGGGGTGCCTCTGCCTGAGCAGGGCCCCTCTGCAGCTCTCAGAGTCTATTCTCTGTAGCTGTTTGTAGATGCGGTTAAACCATATACTCTTAAGTGCATTATAACCTAGCGGTAAATGCTAACTTTGGGATGGCTGCATCAAAACATGTTGTGTTTGGTGTCATATGTATTGGAATCATACCCCCACACCAGTAACTGGTGTGGGAGTATGATCCCACCCTTCTAGAGGGATAGACCTGTACCCACTGTGGAAACACTGTAGAATCTTGAAGAGCCCTGGCATCACAAAATGGATGCAACCAGCACAGAAACTTGGCTGCCCTCCTGCTGCTGACCGAAACTCACAGTGGAGGAGGCCCAACAAAAGGCATCCTGTCACAGGGAGGTGTAACCACCTTCCAGACAGGATTTAGTGTATTGGGGCTGGGTGGGTGCACTCCTAGAGTGCTTTGAAGTCCTGCACTGGGGGAGCAGTAGGCTCCTCTGTGCATATGCCAGCTCAAACCAGTTCAGGGGCTACCAGCCCCTGCTCTGGCACGAAACTGGACAAAGGGAAGAGGTGTAGCCACCCTCTCCCCTGACCCTCCCATAGGAGTGGTCATAGAGCTAGCCCCTCCCTTCCTTGTAGTATAAGTTAGGGAACCCTTGCTATTGCAAACTAGATATCCTTGGACGACGCTCTGAAGAAGATTCCTGGACCTTCGACGTTCCACTAAGTTTGGAAGACTGAAGAATCTCCCTTGGAGTCAAGGAATGACTCCCCTGCTTGGCAGGCACCAACACTTTGCATCAACGGTCGCAAACTTTCACTCTCCCGCCGGAGTCCGAAGTCCCTGCAGCCCTGAAAGTGGATTTCCTGACTTCTCTACGGCCATCGTGAGTCCCCAGCGAAGCTGAGGCAAGTGGACCCAACGAGTGACGAGGAACAGCAATAACCTGGTACCGTGCACTATTGTCAAGTGCAACCCCTGACTTACCCTCACTGGTTGAGTCCCTCAGATCTTGCTGGTCTGCACCGCTGACTTTCTTCATTTTCCACAAGACTTGCTGTTGTCAAGGCTTGTTGGCTCCAATCCGGTTGCTGACACCTCAGTAAGCTGAAGACTTCGTGGGACTCGCCGAATCCAGCTCCGGGTTGTCGTCGACACTTCCTGGATCTCGTGGCTGAAGAGTCAAGACACCCATGATCACCTGAAATCACCCGACTACTGTGGGCAACCAGCTTCCTGGCCCCAAGTGACTTTGAACAGTATTTCCTCTGCTTTCAGGTCTTCCTTCTTCTGAATCTAGCCTTGGATTCCACCGGACACTTCTTCAGTCTTCACAAGCAGCAAGTCTTCTTTGGCTCCCATTGAAAACGACGCCGCGACCCTACACCAAAAGACACCTATGCACCCGGCTTCCCTGGGTGAGGTAACTCCAGCACTACGGTGCTCCTGTGGGTGTTGGCTCTAGAACTATTTATCCTGTAAGTGACTTGCTTCTAGACTCTCCCAAAGTATCCTAAAACTTTAAAATTACAACCGCGACTTGCTCCATTGAAGTCTATTGGAATCCGCGGCTGTGTTCTCACACTGCATGCGTCTCCCGTGGGTCCTTTACTTACCTGCCTTGGGTGGATTAGTGAGGCCCCAGCACTTCTGAAGGCCCTAGGCCTTGTCTCTTCTCAAGTCGATATTCTTATACCTCTTTTTTAGTATATGGTCTGGTACGCCCCTAGGGCCCCAGCCATATAAGGGCTTCATTTGTTGTGAAACGTTGATTTGTGCATATGTCCTTGACTTCTAATCTCATAAAGAGATTAGTAGAGTATGTCTAGTAATAAATACATATATATTTTTTACATATATACCTGTGTGGTGTCCTTTCATTGAGTGATTCAAGAGATTATAAGGTAAAACAAGCTGCTTTACATTCCTCTAAAGACTTAGCCTGAAGGCTGTCCTCCACAGCTACCACTAGGATAGCTTTATTAAAAAGGTTGTCTTAAACCTATCTACCATAAGAGTCGAATTGTACTGGTGCAAGGTGGCCACTTTAACTAGTGACCAGCATATTCCAGGCCAACTTCTCACATTGGTGGGCAGCGTGTAGGATGACAGCTTGCCATTGTTTTACCAGAAAATCTCTATTTGAATTACTAACTGAAAACCACTATAGGTACTCAAGGTACATATAAAGTCAAGCTTAGTATCAATAAGTTGTACTGAACTTAGAGCTGTGTGTCAAGGGATAGCATACCCTTTCTACAGCTCAAGCTAGGATCAGTAGGCCACAAACTAGTGTAGGTAGTACAACACTACACAACACTAGAATGTACTTACGGGTTGGAACCAGTGGTTCCACCCAACCTCAGTATAAGGACATGACTTTCTTTGACTTGAAAGCCATGTTTGCTGCAAGGCACCTGAGGATATGACAGTGTCCCTCCACACTTCACCTGATAGATCTGCTGACAGCAGATGATCTTAGATTAGCTCTAGGAGCTAAGGGGTCTGAATCAGGGAGTGGGTCAGCTATAGTCTCTGGGTCAGATGATCAAAATCAAGATGACCTGGACTCTGTGGTTGAAGGGCCAGACCCACAAGGGTCTGAAAAGGATAGAGGAATTCTCCCTAAGAGAGCTGACAGTGTGGAAGAGAGGCCTAGGTCCCCTTCAAGGGATTCTGACCACTCCTATCACTCTGGCAGATAATCTGTCCAGCAGAGGAACTCATGCTTTAATAGAAGAGAGACCTCCTCTGAAAGAATGTACAAACTGCTGCAGTATGAGGAAGCAAGAGTTGCCCTCAAGGCCAAACAGTTGGCATTAGACAAAGAAGCCTTTGAGCTCCAGAGAGCTTCTAAAAGAGAGGGGTTAGAACCCCCTGGTGGCAGCAACAGTGTCCCTAGAGTCAGAGAATACATTCCAGACCATAGAAACCTGACCAAGGTTGTCCCTCCCTACCAGAGTGGGGATGATATCCACAAATGGATAACTGCTATGGAGATGGCCTATACAGTACAACAGGTCCCCCAGAAACAGTGGGCAGCAATCTTGTGGCTCTCCTTTTCAGATAAAGGCAGAGACAAGATCCTCACTGTTAGAGAAGAGGATGCTGATGATTATGAAGTCCTGAAGAGTGCATTAATAGATGGGTTTGGCTTAACCACTGGACAGTACAGGTTGAAGTTCAGAGACACTCAGAAAGCAGAGAATCAGGACTGAACTGACTTTGTAGATTGTGCAACCAAGGCTCTGGAGGGTTGGCTGGTTGGTAGTAGAGTTACTGATTTTAAGGGATTGTATAATCTTATGATGAGAGAACAGATCCTTAATAATTGCCAAAACCAGTTGTTGCATCAGTACCCGGGGGACTCTGATCTGACCTCTCCCCAAGAATTGGGAAAGAAGGCAGACAAATGGTTCAGAACCAGGGCGAGGCAGAAAACCCAGAACCAAGGGGGTGACACTAAGAAGCAGGATCCTAAAGGCTCTGAGAAAGATGGGGATAAGTCAAAAGACCAGAAGTCTTCACAAGGGCCCCAAAAATCTGCATCTGGTGGGGATTCACAGTCTAACAAAGGGAAAGGCCAAAAGAAGCCCTGGTGCCAATTCTGTAAACAGAAAGGGCACTGGACTTCTGATTGTACCAAGTCCAAAGACCAAACCACCACCACTCCTGCCCCTAAGGCAACTGTTCCCCCTAGTACAGCTACTGGTGGAGGTGGTAATCAGAATAAGAGTGTAGTAGGGTTGACCCTGGGTTCTGAAGTGGACTATGGCCTAGTCAGAGTACCCACTCAGGCATTGCTGATTTGTGATGGAGACATTGATATGTCCTTCCTAGTGAGCCCCAGTAATCTGGGCAAATACAAACAGCAGCCTGTAATCAATGGCAAACAGGCTTTGGCATTCAGGTACACAGGTGCTAGTGTCACCATGGTGGCAGAGGATCGTGTGGACCCTGGGCAGATCATCCTGGGTGAAATGTACCAGGTTACCAATGCAAGCAATGTCAGGAACAACCATAGTCTGGCAGTTGTGAATTTCTCCTGGGGAGGGGGTAACTGGCCTCAAGAAAGTAGTAGTCAGTGCAGACCTCCCCGTCGAATGTCTATTGGTCAATGATCTAGAGACTTCAGCCTGGTCTGAAGTAGAGTTATTGACTCATGCTGAGATGTTGGGCATACCTGCAGAGGTATTTGCTGTGACCAGGTCACAGGCCAAAATGCATCAAACTGAACCAGTTCTGGATCCTGAAACTATGGACCAGGTGCTACCCAAGAGGAGGAGCAGTAGGGTTAAGGCAGTGCCTTCCCCTCTATCTCAGATCACAGATTCCCCTCTGAGGGAGAAGAAGCATATCCTGAAGAAGGAACTGCCACAGAGGGACTTGAGCCTGATCAGGTTGAGTTCTTGGGGGCAGGGGGACCTTCTAGGGAAGATCTGAGTAAGGAGCAACAGTGCTGCTCCTTACTTGAACCCCTCAGACAGCAGGCTGCTGCTGAGGCTGCTGGGAGTGCTAGTGGGTCCCATAAAGTTTATTGGGATGAGGAACTCCTATATTCTGAGGCTAGAGATCCAAACCTTGGAGCCACCAGGAGGTTGGTAATACCTCAGACGTTTAGGGGGTTCCTCTTGATGCTAGCACATGATATCCCTTTAGCAGGACACTTGGGCCAAAAAAAGACCTGGGACAGGCTTGTTCCACATTTTCATTGGTCACATATATCAGAGGACACCAAGGACTTTTGTTGCTCCTGTGCACTTGCCAAGCCAGTGGCAAGTCAGGTGGCACAACAAAGGCCCCCCCTGATACCACTACCTGTGGTGGGGGTATCCTTTGAAAGGGTAGAGATTGACATTGTTGGTTCCCTTGACCCTCCAACTGCATCTGGGCACAGGTTTATCCTGGTGGTAGTGGATCATGCCACCAGGTACCCAGAAGCAATTCCCCTGAGGACCACCACAGCCCCTGTGGTGGCAAGAGCCCTCATTGGAGTTTTCTCCAGAGTGGGTTTCCCAAAGGAGGTTATATCTGACAGAGGTACCAACTTCATGTCAGGATATCTAAACGCAATGTGGAAGGAGTGTGGTGTAACTTATAAATTCACTACTCCCTATCACCCACAATGCAATGGGTTAGTTGAACGTTTCAACAAAACCCTAAAGGGAATGATTAAAGGCCTCCCAGAAAAGCTTAGGCGAAAATGGGACCTTTTACTTCCCTGCCTTCTGTTTGCATACAGAGAGGTTCCACAGAAGGGGGTTGGTTACAGCCCATTTGAACTTCTGTTTGGGCATCCTGTAAGAGGTCCATTATGTTTGGTGAAGGAGGGCTGGGAGTTACCTCTCAAACCTCCCAAACAGGATGTGATGGACTATGTACTTGGTCTCCGCTCCAGAATGGCCGAATATATGAAGAAGGCAACTTAAAACTTGGAGGCCAGCCAAGAACTACAAAAAACTTGGCATGACCAAAAGGCTGTGCTGACTGTGTACCAGCCAGTACAGAAAGTGTGGGTGCTGGAGCCTGTGGCCCCAGCAGCTCTACAAGACAAGTGGAGTGGCCCCCATACAATTGTTGAGCAAAAGGGAGAAGTCACCTATCTGGTGAATCTTGGAACTCCCAGAAGCCCCCTTAGGGTGCTCCATGTCAACAGATTGAAACCATATGTTGACAAGGCTGACATGGGCTTGCTCATGGCAACTGATGAGGAACAGGAGGAAGAGAGTGACCTTATCCCTGACCTGCTCTCACAGAACCCTGATGATGGGTCAGTAGATGGTGTTGCTTTGGCAAGCAGCCTCACTGACCATCAGCAAACTGAGTGCAGACAAGTTTTGCAACAGTTTAGACATATGTTTAGTCTGACCCCTAGTCAGACTTCCTGGTGCACCCATGAGGTGGACACTGGAGACAGTCTACCTGTCAAGATTAAAATCTACAGGCAACCTGACCATATCAGAGACTGTATCAGGACTGAAGTCCAGAAAATGTTGGAACTAGGTGTGATTGAGCTTTCAGATAGCCCTTGGGCTAGTCCAGTAGTCCTAGTACCCAAACCTCATACCCAGGGTGATAAGAAAGAAATGAGGTTTTGTGTAGACTACAGAGGCCTCAATGCAGTCACCAGTAGGGGTGTGTATCCAATTCCCAGGGAAGATGAACTGATTGATACTTTGGCCTCAGCCAAGTATCTGAGTACATTTGACCTAACAGCTGGCTACTGGCAGATCAGGTTAGCTGAGGATGCCAAAGCCAAAACAGCATTTTCAACCCCTGGTTGGCACTACCACTTTGTGGTAACGCCCTTTGGTTTGAAGAATGCACCTGCCACTTTTCAGAGGTTGGTGAACAAAGATCTGACAGGGATGGAAAGTTATTGCTCAGCTTATCTTGATGATATTGCTGTCTTTATTTCCACCTGGCAGGATCACCTGGTCCACCTCAGAAATGATTTAGAAGCTCTGCAAAAAGCAGGCCTCACTATCAAGGCCACTAAGTGCCAGATAGGGCAGAGTCAGGTTGTGTACGTGGGCCACCGTGTAGGAGGAGGCCAGGTTCAGCCTTTACAGAGCAAAATCCAAACCATCATGGAATGGGTTGCTCCAACCACCCAGACACAGGTGAGAGCCTTCTTGGGCCTGACTGGGTACTATAGGAGGTTTGTTAAGGGATATGGATCTATAGTGACCCCCTTAAATGATCTTACCTCAAAGAAAATGCCAAAAAAGGTTCAGTGGACAGCTAGCTGTCAGAAGGCATTTGAAGACCTAAAGCAGGCCACGTGCACTGCCCCCATCTTACAGAGTCCAGACTACACCAAAAAGTTCATTGTCCAAACAGATGCTTCTGAGCTGGGTGTGGGAGCTGTACTATCTCAACTGAATGATGAAGGTCAAGACCAGCCAGTAGCTTTCATTAGCAGAAGGCTGACCCCTAGAGAGAAATGTTGGTCAGCTATAGAGAGGGAGGCCTTTGCTGTGGTGTGGGCCCTGAAGAAGCTGAGGCCATACTTGTTTGGCACTCACTTCATAGCTCAGACTGACCACAAGCAACTCCTATGGCTTAAACAGATGAAAGGTGAAACCCCCAAACTTTTAAGGTGGTCCGTTTCCCTACAGGGGATGGACTATACAGTGGAACATAGACCTGGGACCCAACATGCCAATGCAGATGGACTCTCAAGGTATTTCCACTTAGAACACGAAGACTCAACTGGTCAAGTTTAGTTTAGTGTCCCTGCGTTGGGGGGGGGGGGGGCGTTGTGTAGGAGAGTAGGATCTGCACTTATGTTGCCCCCACTTTTTTTCTGATGTTTACACTGGTTTCTGGCTATAGTCTGGCTGGGTCCCTGCTAATCAGGGCCCCAGCCTCTCTGTTCTCTCTAAACAAATTGGAGTGCATATTAGATGCACTAGTGATTGGCTACTGTGGCACCTTATGAGCCCCTAGTATATGGTACCTTAGGCACCAAGCACATAGGTACTTCACAGGTCTACCAGGGGCTGAAGCATGTATAATGCCACCTCTGGGAGGCAGACTAAATCTAACACCACAGGCCTGCTACTGCAGCCTGGGTGAGGTAGTGTTAGCACTCCTCACTGAGGTATAGTTTCCCTATATCTCACCTTACACACACATATAAACCTATCAGTCACCCCTAAGGCAGGCCCTATCAATCCTGAGGGCAGGAAGCTTGGTTTCCATGTGAGGGGGTGCCTCTGCCTGAGCAGGGCCCCTCTGCAGCTCTCAGAGTCTATTCTCTGTAGCTGTTTGTGGATGCGGTTAAACCAAATACTCTTAAGTGCATTATAACCTAGCGGTAAATGCTAACTTTGGGATGGCTGCATCAAAACATGTCGTGTTTGGTGTCATATGCATTGGAATCATACCCCCACACCAGTAACTGGTGTGGGAGTATGATCCCACCCTTCTAGAGGGATAGACATGTACCCACTGTGGAAACACTGTAGAATCCTGAAGAGCCCTGGCATCACAAAATGGATGCAACCAGCACAGAAACTTGGCTGCCCTCCTGCTGCTGACCGAAACTCACAGTGGAGGAGGCCCAACAAAAGGCATCCTGTCACAGGGAGGTGTAACCACCTTCCAGACAGGATTTAGTGTATTGGGGCTGGGTGGGTGCACTCCTAGAGTGCTTTGAAGTCCTGCACTGGGGGAGCAGTAGGCTCCTCTGTGCATATGCCAGCTCAAACCAGTTCAGGGGCTACCAGCCCCTGCTCTGGCACAAAACTGGACAAAGGGAAGAGGTGTAACCACCCTCTCCCCTAACCCTCCCATAGGAGTGGTCATAGAGCTAGCCCCTCCCTTCCTTGTAGTATAAGTTAGGGAACACTTGCTATTGCAAACTAGATTTCCTTGGACGACACTCTGAAGAAGATTCCTGGACCTTCGACGTTCCACTAAGTTTGGAAGACTGAAGAATCTCCCTTGGAGTCAAGGAATGACTTCCCTGCTTGGCAGGCACCAACACTTTGCATCAACGGTCGCAAACTTTCACTCTCCCACCGGAGTCCGAAGTCCCTGCATCCCTGAAAGTGGATTTCCTGACTTCTCTACGGCCATCGAGGGTCCCCAGCGAAGCTGAGGCAAGTGGACCCAACGAGTGACGAGGAAGAGCAATACCCTGGTACCGTGCACTATTGTCAAGTGCAACCCCTGACTTACCCTCACTGGTTGAGTCCCTCAGATCTTGCTGGTCTGCACCGCTGACTTTCTTCACTTTCCACGAGACTTGCTGTTGTCAAGGCTTGTTGGCTCCAATCCGGTTGCTGACACCTCAGTAAGCTGAAGACTTCGTGGGACTCGCCGAATCCAGCTCCTGGTTGTCGTCGACACCTCCTGGACCTCGTGGCTGAAGAGTCAAGACACCCATGATCACCTGAAATCACCCGACTACTGTGGGCAACCAGCTTCCTGGCCCCAAGTGACTTTGAACAGTATTTCCTCTGCTTTCAGGTCTTCCTTCTTCTGAATCTAGCCTTGGATTCCACCGGACACTTCTTCAGTCTTCACAAGCAGCAAGTCTTCTTTGGCTCCCATTGAAAACGACGCCGCGACCCTACACCAAAAGACACCTATGCACCCGGCTTCCCTGGGTGAGGTAACTCCAGCACTACGGTGCTCCTGTGGGTGTTGGCTCTAGAACTATTTATCCTGTAAGTGACTTGCTTCTAGACTCTCCCGAAGTATCCTAAAACTTTAAAATTCCAACCGCGACTTGCTCCATTGAAGTCTATTGGGATCCGCGGCTTTGTTCTCACACTGCATGCGTCTCCCGTGGGTCCTTTACTTACCTGCCTTGGGTGGATTAGTGAGGCCCCAGCACTTCTGAAGGCCCTAGGCCTTGTCTCTTCTGAAGTCGATATTCTTATACCTCTTTTTTAGTATATGGTCTGGTACGCCCCTAGGGCCCCAGCCATATAAGGGCTTAATTTGTTGTGAAACATTGATTTGTGCATATGTCCTTGACTTCTAATCTCATAAAGAGATTAGTAGAGTGTGTCTAGTAATAAATACATACATATTTTTTACATATATACCTGTGTGGTGTCCTTTCATTGAGTGATTCAAGAGATTATAAGGTAAAACAAGCTGCTTTACATTCCTCTAAAGACTTAGCCTGAAGGCTGTTCTCCACAGCTACCACTAGGATAGCTTTATTAAAAAGGTTGTCTTAAACCTATCTACCATAAGAGTCGAATTGTACTGGTGCAAGGTGGCCACTTTAACTAGTGACCAGCATATTCCAGGCCAACTTCTCACATTGGTGGGCAGCGTGTAGGATGGCAGCTTGCCATTGTTTTACCAGAAAATCTCTATTTGAATTACTAACTGAAAACCACTATAGGTACTCAAGGTACATATAAAGTCAAGCTTAATATCAACAAGTTGTACTGAACTTAGAGCTGTGTGTCAAGGGATAGCACACCCTTTCTACAGCTCAAGCTAGGATCAGTAGGCCACAAACTAGTGTAGGTAGTACAACACTACACAACACTAGAATGTACTTACGGGTTGGAACCAGTGGTTCCACCCAACCTCAGTATAAGGACATGACTTTCTTTGACTTGAAAGCCATGTGTGCTGCAAGGCACCTGAGGATATGACAGTGTCCCTCCACACTTCACCTGATAGATCTGCTGACAGCAGATGATCTTAGATTAGCTCTAGGAGCTAAGGGGTCTGAATCAGGGAGTGGGTCAGCTATAGTCTCTGGGTCAGATGATCAAAATCAAGATGACCTGGACTCTGTGGTTGAAGGGCCAGACCCACAAGGGTCTGAAAAGGATAGAGGAATTCTCCCTAAGAGAGCTGACAGTGTGGAAGAGAGGCCTAGGTCCCCTTCAAGGGATTCTGACCACTCCTATCACTCTGGCAGAGAATCTGTCCAGCAGAGGAACTCATGCTTTAATAGAAGAGAGACCTCCTCTGAAAGAATGTACAAACTGCTGCAGTATGAGGAAGCAAGAGTTGCCCTCAAGGCCAAACAGTTGGCATTAGACAAAGAAGCCTTTGAACTCCAGAGAGCTTCTAAAAGAGAGGGGTTAGAACCCCCTGGTGGCAGCAACAGTGTCCCTAGAGTCAGAGAATACATTCCAGACCATAGAAACCTGTCCAAGGTTGTTCCTCCCTACCAGAGTGGGGATGATATCCACAAATGGATAACTGCTATGGAGATGGCCTGTACAGTACAACAGGTCCCCCAGAAACAGTGGGCAGCAATCTTGTGGCTCTCCTTTTCAGATAAAGGCAGAGACAAGCTCCTCACTGTTAGAGAAGAGGATGCTGATGATAATGAAGTCCTGAAGAGTGCATTAATAGATGGGTTTGGCTTAACCACTGGACAGTACAGTTTGAAGTTCAGAGACACTCAGAAAGCAGAGAATCAGGACTAAACTGACTTTGTTGATTGTGCAACCAAGGCTCTGGAGGGTTGGCTAGTTGGTAGTAGAGTTACTGATTTTAAGGGATTGTATAATCTTATGATGAGAGAACAGATCCTTAATAATTGCCAAAACCAGTTGTTGCATCAGTACCTGGGGGACTCTGATCTGACCTCTCCCCAAGAATTGGGAAAGAAGGCAGACAAATGGTTCAGAACCAGGGTGAGGCAGAAAACCCAGAACCAAGGGGGTGACACTAAGAAGCAGGATCCTAAAGGCTCTGAGAAAGGTGGGGATAAGTCAAAAGACCAGAAGTCTTCACAAGGGCCCCAAAAATCTGCATCTGGTGGGGATTCACAGTCTAACAAAGGGAAAGGCCAAAAGAAGCCCTGGTGCAAATTCTGTAAACAGAAAGGGCACTGGACTTCTGATTGTACCAAGTCCAAAGACCAAACCACCACCACTCCTGCCCCTAAGGCAACTGTTCCCCCTAGTACAGCTACTGGTGGAGGTGGTAATCAGAATAAGAGTGTAGTAGGGTTGACCCTGGGTTCTGAAGTGGACTATGGCCTAGTCAGAGTACCCACTCAGGCATTGCTGATTTGTGATGGAGACATTGATATGTCCTTCCTAGTGAGCCCCAGTAATCTGGGCAAATACAAACAGCAGCCTGTAATCAATGGCAAACAGGCTTTGGCATTCAGGGACACAGGTGCTAGTGTCACCATGGTGGCAGAGGATCGTGTAGACCCTGGGCAGATCATCCTGGGTGAAATGTACCAGGTTACCAATGCAAGCAATGTCAGGAACAACCATAGTCTGGCAGTTGTGAATTTCTCCTGGGAAGGGGGTAACTGGCCTCAAGAAAGTAGTAGTCAGTGCAGACCTCCCTGTCGAATGTCTATTGGTCAATGATCTAGAGACTTCAGCCTGGTCTGAAGTAGAGTTATCGACTCATGCTGAGATGTTGGGCATACCTGCAGAGGTATTTGCTGTGACCAGGTCACAGGCCAAAATGCATCAAACTGAACCAGTTCTGGATCCTGAAACTATGGACCAGGTGCTACCCAAGAGGAGGAGCAGTAGGGTTAAGGCAGTGCCTTCCCCTCCGTCTCAGATCACATATTCCCCTCTGAGGGAGAAGAAGCAGATCCTGAAGAAGGAACTGCCACAGAGGGACTTGAGCCTGATCAGGTTGAGTTCTTGGGGGCAGGGGGACCTTCTAGGGAAGATCTGAGTAAGGAGCAACAGTGCTGCTCCTTTCTTGAACCCCTCAGACAGCAGGCTGCTGCTGAGGCTGCTGGGAGTGCTAGTGGGTCCCATAAAGTTTATTGGGATGAGGAACTCCTATATTCTGAGGCTAGAGATCCAAACCCTGGAGCCACCAGGAGGTTGGTAATACCTCAGACGTTTAGGGGGTTCCTCTTGATGCCAGCACATGATATCCCTTTAGCAGGACACTTGGGCCAAAAAAAGACCTGGGACAGGCTTGTTCCACATTTTCATTGGCCACATATGTCAGAGGACACCAAGGACTTTTGTTGCTCCTGTGCACTTGCCAAGCCAGTGGCAAGTCAGGTGGCACAACAAAGGCCCCCCCTGATACCACTACCTGTGGTGGGAGTATCCTTTGAAAGGGTAGAGATTGACATTGTTGGTTCCCTTGACCCTCCAACTGCATCTAGGCACAGGTTTATCCTGGTGGTAGTGGATCATGCCACCAGGTACCCAGAAGCAATTCCCCTGAGGACCACCACAGCCCCTGTGGTGGCAAGAGCCCTCATTGGAGTTTTCTCCAGAGTGGGTTTCCCAAAGGAGGTTATATCTGACAGAGGTACCAACTTCATGTCAGGATATCTAAACGCAATGTGGAAGGAGTGTGGTGTAACTTATAAATTCACTACTCCCTATCACCCACAATGCAATGGGTTAGTTAAACGTTTCAACAAAACCCTAAAGGGAATGATTAAAGGCCTCCCAGAAAAGCTTAGGCGAAAATGGGACCTTTTACTTCCCTGCCTTCTGTTTGCATACAGAGAGGTTCCACAGAAGGGGGTTGGTTACAGCCCATTTGAACTTCGGTTTGGGCATCCTGTAAGAGGTCCATTATGTTTGGTGAAGGAGGGCTGGGAGTTACCTCTCAAACCTCCCAAACAGGATGTGATGGACTATGTACTTGGTCTCCGCTCCAGAATGGCCGAATATATGAAGAAGGCAACTTAAAACTTGGAGGCCAGCCAAGAACTACAAAACACTTGGCATGACCAAAAGGCTGTGCTGACTGTGTACCAGCCAGTACAGAAAGTGTGGGTGCTGGAGCCTGTGGCCCCAGCAGCTCTACAAGACAAGTGGAGTGGCCCCCATACAATTGTTGAGCAAAAGGGAGAAGTCACCTATCTGGTGAATCTTGGAACTCCCAGAAACCCCCTTAGGGTGCTCCATGTCAACAGATTGAAACCATATGTTGACAAGGCTGACATGGGCTTGCTCATGGCAACTGATGAGGAACAGGAGGAAGAGAGTGACCATATCCCTGACCTGCTCTCACAGAACCCTGATGATGGGTCAGTAGATGGTGTTGCTTTGGCAAGCAGCCTCACTGACCATCAGCAAACTGAGTGCAGACAAGTTTTGCAACATTTTAGACATATGTTTAGCCTGACCCCTAGTCAGACTTCCTGGTGTACCCATGAGGTGGACACTGGAGACAGTCTACCTGTCAAGATTAAAATCTACAGGCAACCTGACCACATCAGAGACTGTATCAGGACTGAAGTCCAGAAAATGTTGGAACTAGGTGTGATTGAGCCTTCAGATAGCCCTTGGGCTAGTCCAGTAGTCCTTGTACCCAAACCTCATACCCAGGGTGATAAGAAAGAAATGAGGTTTTGTGTAGACTACAGAGGCCTCAATGCAGTCACCAGTAGGGGTGTGTATCCAATTCCCAGGGAAGATGAACTGATTGATACTTTGGCCTCAGCCAAGTATCTGAGTACATTTGACCTAACAGCTGGCTACTGGCAGATCAGGTTAGCTGAGGATGCCAAAGCCACAACAGCATTTTCAACCCCTGGTTGGCACTACCACTTTGTGGTGACGCCCTTTGGTTTGAAGAACGCACCTGCCACTTTTCAGAGGTTGGTGAACAAAGATCTGACAGGGATGGAAAGTTATTGCTCAGCTTATCTTGATGATATTGCTGTCTTTATTTCCACCTGGCAGGATCACCTCGTCCACCTCAGAAATGATTTAGAAGCTCTGCAAAAAGCAGGCCTCACTATCAAGGCCACTAAGTGCCAGATAGGGCAGAGTCAGGTTGTGTACGTGGGCCACCGTGTAGGAGGAGGCCAGGTTCAGCCTTTACAGAGCAAAATCCAAACCATCATGGAATGGGTTGCTCCAACCACCCAGACACAGGTGAGAGCCTTCTTGGGCCTGACTGGGTACTATAGGAGGTTTGTTAAGGGATATGGATCTATAGTGACCCCCTTAAATGATCTTACCTCAAAGAAAATGCCAAAAAAGGTTCAGTGGACAGCTAGCTGTCAGAAGGCATTTGAAGACCTAAAGCAGGCCACGTGCACTGCCCCCATCTTACAGAGTCCAGACTACACCAAAAAGTTCATTGTCCAAACAGATGCTTCTGAGCTGGGTGTGGGAACTGTACTATCTCAACTGAATGATGAAGGTCAAGACCAGCCAGTAGCTTTCATTAGCAGAAGGCTGACCCCTAGAGAGAAATGTTGGTCAGCTATAGAGAGGGAGGCCTTTGCTGTGGTGTGGGCCCTGAAGAAGCTGAGGCCATACTTGTTTGGCACTCACTTCATAGCTCAGACTGACCACAAGCAACTCCAATGGCTTAAACAGATGAAAGGTGAAACCCCCAAACTTTTAAGGTGGTCCGTTTCCCTACAGGGGATGGACTATACAGTGGAACATAGACCTGGGACCCAACATGCCAATGCAGATGGACTCTCAAGGTATTTCCACTTAGAACACGAAGACTCAACGGGTCAAGTTTAGTTTAGTGTCCCTGCGTTGGGGGGGGGCGTTGTGTAGGAGAGTAGGATCTGCACTTATGTTGCCCCCACTTTTTTTCTGATGTTTACACTGGTTTCTGGCTATAGTCTGGCTGGGGCCCTGCTAATCAGGGCCCCAGCCTCTCTGTTCTCTCTAAACAACTTGGAGTGCATATTAGATGCACTAGTGATTGGCTACTGTGGCACCTTATGAGCCCCTAGTATATGGTACCTTAGGTACCAAGCGCATAGGTACTTCACAGGTCTACCAGGGGCTGAAGCATGTATAATGCCACCTCTGGGAGGCAGACTAAATCTAACACCACAGGCCTGCTACTGCAGCCTGGGTGAGGTAGTGTTAGCACTCCTCACTGAGGTATAGTTTCCCTATATCTCACCTTACACACACATATAAACCTATCAGTCACCCCTAAGGCAGGCCCTATCAATCCTGAGGGCAGGAAGCTTGGTTTCCATGTGAGGGGGTGCCTCTGCCTGAGCAGGGCCCCTCTGCAGCTCTCAGAGTCTATTCTCTGTAGCTGTTTGTGGATGCGGTTAAACCATATACTCTTAAGTGCATTATAACCTAGCGGTAAATGCTAACTTTGGGATGGCTGCATCAAAACATGTCGTGTTTGGTGTCATATGCATTGGAATCATACCCCCACACCAGTAACTGGTGTGGGAGTATGATCCCACCCTTCTAGAGGGATAGACATGTACCCACTGTGGAAACACTGTAGAATCCTGAAGAGCCCTGACATCACAAAATGGATGCAACCAGCACAGAAACTTGGCTGCCCTCCTGCTGCTGACCGAAACTCACAGTGGAGGAGGCCCAACAAAAGGCATCCTGTCACAGGGAGGTGTAACCACCTTCCAGACAGGATTTAGTGTATTGGGGCTGGGTGGGTGCACTCCTAGAGTCCTTTGAAGTCCTGCACTGGGGGAGCAGTAGGCTCCTCTGTGCATATGCCAGCTCAAACCAGTTCAGGGGCTACCAGCCCCTGCTCTGGCACGAAACTGGACAAAGGGAAGAGGTGTAGCCACCCTCTCCCCTGACCCTCCCATAGGAGTGGTCATAGAGCTAGCCCCTCCCTTCCTTGTAGTATAAGTTAGGGAACCCTTGCTATTGCAAACTAGATATCCATCGACGACGCTCTGAAGAAGATTTCTGGACCTTCGACGTTCCACTAAGTTTGGAAGACTGAAGAATCTCCCTTGGAGTCAAGGAATGACTCCCCTGCTTGGCAGGCACCAACACTTTGCATCAACGGTCGCAAACTTTCACTCTCCCGCCGGAGTCCGAAGTCCCTGCAGCCCTGAAAGTGGATTTCCTGACTTCTCTACGGCCATCGTGAGTCCCCAGCGAAGCTAAGGCAAGTGGACCCAACGAGTGACGAGGAACAGCAATACCCTGGTACCGTGCACTATTGTCAAGTGCAACCCCTGACTTACCCTCACTGGTTGAGTCCCTCAGATCTTGCTGGTCTGCACCGCTGACTTTCTTCACTTTCCACGAGACTTGCTGTTGTCAAGGCTTGTTGGCTCCAATCCGGTTGCTGACACCTCAGTAAGCTGAAGACTTCGTGGGACTCGCCGAATCCAGCTCCTGGTTGTCGTCGACACCTCCTGGACCTCGTGGCTGAAGAGTCAAGACACCCATGATCACCTGAAATCACCCGACTACTGTGGGCAACCAGCTTCCTGGCCCCAAGTGACTTTGAACAGTATTTCCTCTGCTTTCAGGTCTTCCTTCTTCTGAATCTAGCCTTGGATTCCACCGGACACTTCTTCAGTCTTCACAAGCAGCAAGTCTTCTTTGGCTCCCATTGAAAACGGCGCCGCGACCCTACACCAAAAGACACCTATGCACCCGGCTTCCCTGGGTGAGGTAACTCCAGCACTACGGTGCTCCTGTGGGTGTTGGCTCTAGAACTATTTATCCTGTAAGTGAATTGCTTCTAGACTCTCCCGAAGTATCCTAAAACTTTAAAATTCCAACCGCGACTTGCTCCATTGAAGTCTATTAGGATCCGCGGCTGTGTTCTCACACTGCATGCGTCTCCCGTGGGTCCTTTACTTACCTGCCTTGGGTGGATTAGTGAGGCCCCAGCACTTCTGAAGGCCCTAGGCCTTGTCTCTTCTCAAGTCGATATTCTTATACCTCTTTTTTAGTATATGGTCTGGTACGCCCCTAGGGCCCCAGCCATATAAGGGCTTAATTTGTTGTGAAACGTTGATTTGTGCATATGTCATTGACTTCTAATCTCATAAAGAGATTAGTAGAGTGTGTCTAGTAATAAATACATATATATTTTTTACATATATACCTGTGTGGTGTCCTTTCATTGAGTGATTCAAAAGATTATAAGGTAAAACAAGCTGCTTTACATTCCTCTAAAGACTTAGCCTGAAGGCTGTTCTCCACAGCTACCACTAGGATAGCTTTATTAAAAAGGTTGTCTTAAACCTATCTACCGTAAGAGTCGAATTGTACTGGTGCAAGGTGGCCACTTTAACTAGTGACCAGCATATTCCAGGCCAACTTCTCACATTGGTGGGCAGCGTGTAGGATGGCAGCTTGCCATTGTTTTACCAGAAAATCTCTATTTGAATTACTAACTGAAAACCACTATAGGTACTCAAGGTACATATAAAGTCAAGCTTAGTATCAACAAGTTGTACTGAACTTAGAGCTGTGTTTCAAGGGATAGCACACCCTTTCTACAGCTCAAGCTAGGATCAGTAGGCCACAAACTAGTGTAGGTAGTACAACACTACACAACACTAGAATGTACTTACGGGTTGGAACCAGTGGTTCCACCCAACCTCAGTATAAGGACATGACTTTCTTTGACTTGAAAGCTATGTGTGCTGCAAGGCACCTGAGGATATGACAGTGTCCCTCTACACTTCACCTGATAGATCTGCTGACAGCAGATGATCTTAGATTAGCTCTAGGAGCTAAGGGGTCTGAATCAGGGAGTGGGTCAGCTATAGTCTCTGGGTCAGATAATCAAAATCAAGATGACCTGGACTCTGTGGTTGAAGGGCCAGACCCACAAGGGTCTGAAAAGGATAGAGGAATTCTCCCTAAGAGAGCTGACAGTGTGGAAGAGAGGCCTAGGTCCCCTTCAAGGGATTCTGACCACTCCTATCACTCTGGCAGAGAATCTGTCCAGCAGAGGAACTCATGCTTTAATAGAAGAGAGACCTCCTCTGAAAGAATGTACAAACTGCTGCAGTATGAGGAAGCAAGAGTTGCCCTCAAGGCCAAACAGTTGGCATTAGACAAAGAAGCCTTTGAGCTCCAGAGAGCTTCTAAAAGAGAGGGGTTAGAACCCCCTGGTGGCAGCAACAGTGTCCCTAGAGTCAGAGAATACATTCCAGACCATAGAAACCTGTCCAAGGTTGTTCCTCCCTACCAGAGTGGGGATGATATCCACAAATGGATAACTGCTATGGAGATGGCCTGTACAGTACAACAGGTCCCCCAGAAACAGTGGGCAGCAATCTTGTGGCTCTCCTTTTCAGATAAAGGCAGAGACAAGCTCCTCACTGTTAGAGAAGAGGATGCTGATGATAATGAAGTCCTGAAGAGTGCATTAATAGATGGGTTTGGCTTAACCACTGGACAGTACAGGTTGAAGTTCAGAGACACTCAGAAAGCAGAGAATCAGGGCTGAACTGACTTTGTTGATTGTGCAACCAAGGCTCTGGAGGGTTGGCTGGTTGGTAGTAGAGTTACTGATTTTAAGGGATTGTATAATCTTATGATGAGAGAACAGATCCTTAATAATTGCCAAAACCAGTTGTTGCATCAGTACCTGGGGGACTCTGATCTGACCTCTCCCCAAGAATTGGGAAAGAAGGCAGACAAATGGTTCAGAACCAGGGTGAGGCAGAAAACCCAGAACCAAGGGGGTGACACTAAGAAGCAGGATCCTAAAGGCTCTGAGAAAGGTGGGGATAAGTCAAAAGACCAGAAGTCTTCACAAGGGCCCCAAAAATCTGCATCTGGTGGGGATTCACAGTCTAACAAAGGGAAAGGCCAAAAGAAGCCCTGGTGCAAATTCTGTAAACAGAAAGGGCACTGGACTTCTGATTGTACCAAGTCCAAAGACCAAACCACCACCACTCCTGCCCCTAAGGCAACTGTTTCCCCTAGTACAGCTACTGGTGGAGGTGGTAATCAGAATAAGAGTGTAGTAGGGTTGACCCTTGGTTCTGAAGTGGACTATGGCCTAGTCAGAGTACCCACTCAGGCATTGCTGATTTGTGATGGACACATTGATATGTCCTTCCTAGTGAGCCGCAGTAATCTGGGCAAATACAAACAGCAGCCTGTAATCAATGGCAAACAGGCTTTGGCATTCAGGGACACAGGCGCTAGTGTCACCATGGTGGCAGAGGATCGTGTGGACCCTGGGCAGATCATCCTGGGTAAAATGTACCAGGTTACCAATGCAAGCAATGTCAGGAACAACCATAGTCTGGCAGTTGTGAATTTCTCCTGGGGAGGGGGTAACTGGCCTCAAGAAAGTAGTAGTCAGTGCAGACCTCCCTGTCGAATGTCTATTGGTCAATGATCTAGAGACTTCAGCCTGGTCTGAAGTAGAGTTATCGACTCATGCTGAGATGTTGGGCATACCTGCAGAGGTATTTGCTGTGACCAGGTCACAGGCCAAAATGCATCAAACTGAACCCGTTCTGGATCCTGAAACTATGGACCAGGTGCTACCCAAGAGGAGGAGCAGTAGGGTTAAGGTAGTGCCTTCCCCTCTGTCTCAGATCACAGATTCCCCTCTGAGGGAGAAGAAGCAGATCCTGAAGAAGGAACTGCCACAGAGGGACTTGAGCCTGATCAGGTTGAGTTCTTGGGGGCAGGGGGACCTTCTAGGGAAGATCTGAGTAAGAAGCAACAGTGCTGCTCCTTTCTTGAACCCCTCAGACAGCAGGCTGCTGCTGAGGCTGCTGGGAGTGCTAGTGGGTCCCATAAAGTTTATTGGGATGAGGAACTCCTATATTCTGAGGCTAGAGATCCAAACCCTGGAGCCACCAGGAGGTTGGTAATACCTCAGACGTTTAGGGGGTTCCTCTTGATGCTAGCACATGATATCCCTTTAGCAGGACACTTGGGCCAAAAAAAGACCTGGGACAGGCTTGTTCCACATTTTCATTGGCCACATATATCAGAGGACACCAAGGACTTTTGTTGCTCCTGTGCACTTGCCAAGCCAGTGGCAAGTCAGGTGGCACAACAAAGGCCCCCCCTGATACCACTACCTGTGGTGGGGGTATCCTTTGAAAGGGTAGAGATTGACATTGTTGGTTCCCTTGACCCTCCAACTGCATCTGGGCACAGGTTTATCCTGATGGTAGTGGATCATGCCACCAGGTACCCAGAAGCAATTCCCCTGAGGACCACCACAGCCCCTGTGGTGGCAAGAGCCCTCATTGGAGTTTTCTCCAGAGTGGGTTTCCCAAAGGAGGTTATATCTGACCAACTTCATGTCAGGATATCTAAACGCAATGTGGAAGGAGTGTGGTGTAACTTATAAATTCACTACTCCCTATCACCCACAATGCAATGGATTAGTTGAACGTTTCAACAAAACCCTAAAGGGAATGATTAAAGGCCTCCCAGAAAAGCTTAGGCGAAAATGGGACCTTTTACTTCCCTGCCTTCTGTTTGCATACAGAGAGGTTCCACAGAAGGGGGTTGGTTACAGCCCATTTGAACTTCTGTTTGGGCATCCTGTAAGAGGTCCATTATGTTTGGTGAAGGAGGGCTGGGAGTTCCCTCTCAAACCTCCCAAACAGGATGTGATGGACTATGTACTTGGTCTCCGCTCCAGAATGGCCGAATATATGAAGAAGGCAACTTAAAACTTGGAGGCCAGCCAAGAACTACAAAAAACTTGGCATGACCAAAAGGCTGTGCTGACTGTGTACCAGCCAGTGCAGAAAGTGTGGGTGCTGGAGCCTGTGGCCCCAGCAGCTCTACAAGACAAGTGGAGTGGCCCCCATACAATTGTTGCGCAAAAGGGAGAAGTCACCTATCTGGTGAATCTTGGAACTCCCAGAAGCCCCCTTAGGGTGCTCCATGTCAACAGATTGAAACCATATGTTGACAAGGCTGACATGGGCTTGCTCATGGCAACTGATGAGGAACAGGAGGAAGAGAGTGACCCTATCCCTGACCTGCTCTCACAGAACCCTGACGATGGGTCAGTAGATGGTGTTGCTTTGGCAAGCAGCCTCACTGACCATCAGCAAACTGAGTGCAGACAAGTTTTGCAACAGTTTAGACATGTGTTTAGCCTGACCCCTAGTCAGACTTCCTGGTGCACCCATGAGGTGGACACTGGAGACAGTCTACCTGTCAAGATTAAAATCTACAGGCAACCTGACCATATCAGAGACTGTATCAGGACTGAAGTCCAGAAAATGTTGGAACTAGGTGTGATTGAGCCTTCAGATAGCCCTTGGGCTAGTCCAGTAGTCCTAGTACCCAAACCTCATACCCAGGGTGATAAGAAAGAAATGAGGTTTTGTGTAGACTACAGAGGCCTCATTGCAGTCACCAGTAGGGGTGTGTATCCAATTCCCAGGGAAGATGAACTGATTGATACTTTGGCCTCAGCCAAGTATCTGAGTACATTTGACCTAACAGCTGGCTACTGGCAGATCAGGTTAGCTGAGGATGCCAAAGCCAAAACAGCATTTTCAACCCCTGGTTGGCACTACCACTTTGAGGTGACGCCCTTTGGTTTGAAGAACGCACCTGCCACTTTTCAGAGGTTGGTGAACAAAGCTCTGACAGGGATGGAAAGTTATTGCTCAGCTTATCTTGATGATATTGCTGTCTTTATTTCCACCTGGCAGGATCACCTGGTCCACCTCAGAAATGATTTAGAAGCTCTGCAAAAAGCAGGCCTCACTATCAAGGCCACTAAGTGCCTCACTTTCAAGGCCACTAAGTGCCAGATAGGGCAGAGTCAGGTTGTGTACGTGGGCCACCGTGTAGGAAGAGGCCAGGTTCAGCCTTTACAGAGCAAAATCCAAACCATCATGGAATGGGTTGCTCCAACCACCCAGACACAGGTGAGAGCCTTCTTGGGCCTGACTGGGTACTATAGGAGGTTTGTTAAGGGATATGGATCTATAGTGACCCCCTTAAATGATCTTACCTCAAAGAAAATGCCAAAAAGGGTTCAGTGGACAGCTAGCTGTCAGAAGGCATTTGAAGACCTAAAGCAGGCCACGTGCACTGCCCCCATCTTACAGAGTCCAGACTACACCAAAAAGTTCATTGTCCAAACAGATGCTTCTGAGCTGGGTGTGGGAGCTGTACTATCTCAACTGAATGATGAAGGTCAAGACCAGCCAGTAGCTTTCATTAGCAGAAGGCTGACCCCTAGAGAGAAATGTTGGTCAGCTATAGAGAGGGAGGCCTTTGCTGTGGTGTGGGCCCTGAAGAAGCTGAGGACATACTTGTTTGGCACTCACTTCATAGCTCAGACTGACCACAAGCAACTCCAATGGCTTAAACAGATGAAAGGTGAAACCCCCAAACTTTTAAGGTGGTCCGTTTCCCTACAGGGGATGGACTATACAGTGGAACATAGACCTGGGACCCAACATGCCAATGCAGATGGACTCTCAAGGTATTTCCACTTAGAACACGAAGACTCAACTGGTCAAGTTTAGTTTAGTGTCCCTGCGTTGGGGGGGGGGGGGGGCGTTGTGTAGGAGAGTAGGATCTGCACTTATGTTGCCCCCACTTTTTTTCTGATGTTTACACTGGTTTCTGGCTATAGTCTGGCTGGGTCCCTGCTTATCAGGGCCCCAGCCTCTCTGTTCTCTCTAAACAACTTGGAGTGCATATTAGATGCACTAGTGATTGGCTACTGTGGCACCTTATGAGCCCCTAGTATATGGTACCTTAGGTACCAAGCACATAGGTACTTCACAGGTCTACCAGGGGCTGAAGCATGTATAATGCCACCTCTGGGAGGCAGACTAAATCTAACACCACAGGCCTGCTACTGCAGCCTGGGTGAGGTAGTGTTAGCACTCCTCACTGAGGTATAGTTTCCCTATATCTCACCTTACACACACATATAAACCTATCAGTCACCCCTAAGACAGGCCCTATCAATCCTGAGGGCAGGAAGCTTGGTTTCCATGTGAGGGGGTGCCTCTGCCTGAGCAGGGCCCCTCTGCAGCTCTCAGAGTCTATTCTCTGTAGCTGTTTGTGGATGCGGTTAAACCATATACTCTTAAGTGCATTATAACCTAGCGGTAAATGCTAACTTTGGGATGGCTGCATCAAAACATGTCGTGTTTGGTGTCATATGCATTGGAATCATACCCCCACACCAGTAACTGGTGTGGGAGTATGATCCCACCCTTCTAGAGGGATAGACATGTACCCACTGTGGAAACACTGTAGAATCCTGAAGAGCCCTGGCATCACAAAATGGATGCAACCAGTACAGAAACTTGGCTGCCCTCCTGCTGCTGACCGAAACTCACAGTGGAGGAGGCCCAACAAAAGGCATCCTGTCACAGGGAGGTGTAACCACCTTCCAGACAGGATTTAGTGTATTGGGGCTGGGTGGGTGCACTCCTAGAGTGCTTTGAAGTCCTGCACTGGGGGAGCAGTAGGCTCCTCTGTGCATATGCCAGCTCAAACCAGTTCAGGGGCTACCAGCCCCTGCTCTGGCACGAAACTGGACAAAGGGAAGAGGTGTAGCCACCCTCTCCCCTGACCCTCCCATAGGAGTGGTCATAGAGCTAGCCCCTCCCTTACTTGTAGTATAAGTTAGGGAACCCTTGCTATTTCAAACTAGATATCCTTGGACGACGCTCTGAAGAAGATTCCTGGACCTTCGACGTTCCACTAAGTTTGGAAGACTGAAGAATCTCCCTTGGAGTCAAGGAATGACTCCCCTGCTTGGCAGGCACCAACACTTTGCATCAACGGTCGCAAACTTTCACTCTCCCGCCGGAGTCCGAAGTCCCTGCAGCCCTGAATGTGGATTTCCTGACTTCTCTACGGCCATCGTGGGTCCCCAGCGAAGCTGAGGCAAGTGGACCCAACGAGTGACGAGGAAGAGCAATCCCCTGGTACCGTGCACTATTGTCAAGTGCAACCCCTGACTTACCCTCACTGGTTGAGTCCCTCAGATCTTGCTGGTCTGCACCGCTGACTTTCTTCACTTTCCACGAGACTTGCTGTTGTCAAGGCTTGTTGGCTCCAATCCGGTTGCTGACACCTCAGTAAGCTGAAGACTTCGTGGGACTCGCCGAATCCAGCTCCTGGTTGTCGTCGACACCTCCTGGACCTCGTGGCTGAAGAGTCAAGACACCCATGATCACCTGAAATCACCCGACTACTGTGGGCAACCAGCTTCCTGGCCCCAAGTGACTTTGAACAGTATTTCCTCTGCTTTCAGGTCTTCCTTCTTCTGAATCTAGCCTTGGATTCCACCGGACACTTCTTCAGTCTTCACAAGCAGCAAGTCTTCTTTGGCTCCCATTGAAAACGACGCCGCAACCCTACACCAAAAGACACCTATGCACCCGGCTTCCCTGGGTGAGGTAACTCCAGCACTACGGTGCTCCTGTGGGTGTTGGCTCTAGAACTATTTATCCTGTAAGTGACTTGCTTCTAGACTCTCCCGAAGTATCCTAAAACTTTAAAATTCCAACCGCGACTTGCTCCATTGAAGTCTATTGGGATCCGCGGCTGTGTTCTCACACTGCATGCGTCTCCCGTGGGTCCTTTGCTTACCTGCCTTGGGTGGATTAGTGAGGCCCCAGCACTTCTGAAGGCCCTAGGCCTTGTCTCTTCTCAAGTCGATATTCTTATACCTCATTTTTAGTATATGGTCTGGTACGCCCCTAGGGCCCCAGCTATATAAGGGCTTAATTTGTTGTGAAACGTTGATTTGTGCATATGTCCTTGACTTCTAATCTCATAAAGAGATTAGTAGAGTGTGTCTAGTAATAAATACATATATATTTTTTACATATATACCTGTGTGGTGTCCTTTCATTGAGTGATTCAAGAGATTATAAGGTAAAACAAGCTGCTTTACATTCCTCTAAAGACTTAGCCTGAAGGCTGTTCTCCACAGCTACCACTAGGATAGCTTTATTAAAAAGGTTGTCTTAAACCTATCTACCATAAGAGTCGAATTGTACTGGTGCAAGGTGGCCACTTTAACTAGTGACCAGCATATTCCAGGCCAACTTCTCACATTGGTGGGCAGCGTGTAGGATGGCAGCTTGCCATTGTTTTACCAGAAAATCTCTATTTGAATTACTAACTGAAAACCACTATAGGTACTCAAGGTACATATAAAGTCAAGCTTAGTATCAACAAGTTGTACTGAACTTAGAGCTGTGTGTCAAGGGATAGCACACCCTTTCTACAGCTCAAGCTAGGATCAGTAGGCCACAAACTAGTGTAGGTAGTACAACACTACACAACACTAGAATGTACTCACGGGTTGGAACCAGTGGTTCCACCCAACCTCAGTATAAGGACATGACTTTCTTTGACTTGAAAGCCATGTGTGCTGCAAGGCACCTGAGGATATGACAGTGTCCCTCCACACTTCACCTGATAGATCTGCTGACAGCAGATGATCTTAGATTAGCTCTAGGAGCTAAGGGGTCTGAATCAGGGAGTGGGTCAGCTATAGTCTCTGGGTCAGATGATCAAAATCAAGATGACCTGGACTCTGCGGTTGAAGGGCCAGACCCACAAGGGTCTGAAAAGGATAGAGGAATTACCCCTAAGAGAGCTGACAGTGTGGAAGAGAGGCCTAGGTCCCCTTCAAGGGATTCTGACCACTCCTATCACTCTGGCAGAGAATCTGTCCAGCAGAGGAACTCATGCTTTAATAGAAGAGAGACCTCCTCTGAAAGAATGTACAAACTGCTGCAGTATGAGGAAGCAAGAGTTGCCCTCAAGGCCAAACAGTTGGCATTAGACAAAGAAGCCTTTGAGCTCCAGAGAGCTTCTAAAAGAGAGGGGTTAGAACCCCCTGGTGGCAGCAACAGTGTCCCTAGAGTCAGAGAATACATTCCAGACCATAGAAACCTGTCCAAGGTTGTTCCTCCCTACCAGAGTGGGGATGATATCCACAAATGGATAACTGCTATGGAGATGGCCTGTACAGTACAACAGGTCCCCCAGAAACAGTGGGCAGCAATCTTGTGGCTTTCCTTTTTAGATAAAGGCAGAGACAAGCTCCTCACTGTTAGAGAAGAGGATGCTGACGATAATGAAGTCCTGAAGAGTGCATTAATAGATGGGTTTGGCTTAACCACTGGACAGTACAGGTTGAAGTTCAGAGACACTCAGAAAGCAGAGAATCAGGACTAAACTGACTTTGTTGATTGTGCAACCAAGGCTCTGGAAGGTTGGCTAGTTGGTAGTAGAGTTACTGATTTTAAGGGATTGTATAATCTTATGATGAGAGAACAGATCCTTAATAATTGCCAAAACCAAGTCAAGTCAAGTCAAGTCAAATCAAGTCAAAGTCCACTTTATTCGATTAATTAAAATCATAAAAGTATTCTACAACAAATATCATACATTCATATATCTTAAGAAACAGGTTAAACAGTATTAAACAGTAGGTGGATTTTAAAAGCAAGTTAAAAAGGCATTATTTACACAAAATTCATTACAGTTTGCACTCATCACTACAATAAACATGAATTCAAGTATCTGTCCTCATCTGTGATTCCAATCTTAACCTTGATCTCTTACGTCTAACAGATGCAGCCAAAAAGCTAGCAGTGCAATACATAATTACAGGGGAATGCAACATCTGTAAATATAACAACGCAGGCTTGTACTGCGTAAAACCCAGCTCCTTCAGAATTGATTTTAAATATCGGGTACGAGGTTCGTGATAAAAAGAACAGAAGAACAGAAAATGGGCATTATCCTGAGTGGAGAAACCATCGCATTTGCATGGGGACGATTCCTCGAGCTTACACCAGTCTTTCTCGTCCCGCAGAACCATATAAATTTAGTTAAAACGGAATTTGGACAGTAGCCACCTATGAAAAGAATTAGTGACCACTGACAAATAAGGAGCCAACTCAAAAGATGGGGTTATCAATACATGAGCCCTCACAGAGGGTTTACATAACTCATCCGCTTCACGCTCGGCCATACGTAATCTGATGAAATTGGTCTTCACCCACAGCAAATCAGCTTTGCACAGGGATTCTGGACTATTAAAGATTTCAGGGCGTCCCAAATGTGCGGCCATAGATTCAATATATGACAGCCACTGAATATCCCTCCTGTGATCTAATATAATACAGTCTTTGATTATCCTGTGGAATTAGGCTGAGGTTCGGGTTAAGCCAGAGCTTGATCCACATCAAGAGTGGAGCTAGATTGATTATATCTAGAATGTAACCCAAACCCAGCTCTAGATGTAAAGAGTGAGTGGCAGTTGACTGGGGTAGTCCCAACAGAGAACGAAGAAATTTGTTTTCCTCTGTCTGAATGCATTTAGAATTAACATAACCCCAGACTGCAGCCCCGTATCTAGCGATCGCGGCTGTCTTGGCTTTGTAAACGGCCAGGACAGCCTCGATTGGTTTCCCCCCCAATCTCTTAGTAAACCCCAGGATTGCAGAATATGAGCTTCTCACCGCATTCGCTTTAGATGTTAACTGCGGTGTCCAAGTTCCCCTTTGGTCAAAAATCACTCCCAAGTATGTAAAAACGTTCACACTTGTAATCACCTCTCCATCGCAAAAAAAGGTTTTTTCTTTAAGCTTACCACATCCTACTGACATAGTGCGTGATTTGTTCTTGTTAACCACCAGGTCAAGACTGGACATAAAGTTGCCGAAGGAGTCGAGTAACTTTTGCAGGGCAACTGGGGTCCTGGCTATTAGCACCGCATCATCGGCATAGAGGAGCACCGGAATTGGTGCACCCCCCATGCTCGGGATATCCTTTGAGGCAGCCGTTAGCTCATCCTCCAAAGAGTTCACGTATAGCGTGAACAACATTGGCGCCAGTATACATCCCTGACGGACCCCTCTAGTTGATCTAAAACTCTCGGTACACTTTCCGTCAGTGGTCATTCTGATGCGGGCCCTCAGGTCTTTATGGAGCTCCGCCAGAAAGTGTACCAAGGAACTATCGAGGCCCATCTTCAGGAGCATTGCCCACAGCTTAGATCTATTAACAAGATCAAAGGCTGTGGACAAGTCCATGAAGCCAAGGAATATACTTCCCCCTTTTGCTCTGGTATATTTAGAAATTATGAGGTGGAGATTGAGGCATTGATCCTCTGTACTCCTCCCTGACCTAAATCCGAATTGTGCCTCGGACAGGATGTTGTTCCCCTTGGCCCACGCGGATATTCTCGCTAGGACAACCTTTCCTAGGATTTTTACCGAGGGGTCCAGCAACGATATTGGTCTGTAGCATTTTGGGTCTCCTCTCTGCCCTTTTTTAAATATTGGCACAATTGTAGCTAAAGACCAGGTCTGAGGGAATCCCACTGCGGCAGAGGCATTAAAAACTTTTGTTAAAATATTGGCCCAAAACAGCGGATTTGCCCTGAACATATCCGCTGGCACTCCATCGGGGCCCGGGGCCTTGCGTCCTGCTGTCTCCTCTATAGCTCTAAGTACCTCAATTGTATCAAATCTCACAGGCTCCAGGGGGATCTCAATAGTAGGGATTGTGAAAGGTTCCAACTCCCTATTACTATCATAAATTTTTTCAAAATGCCGAAGCCAGTCCTCCTCTGATATGTTTAGTTCCAGCACTGAGTTTTGGTCGCCTGAAAGTAAGGGGGTGTTAATAATTGACCAAAACTTAGCGCTGTTTTTTAGGGTGGCTTTATCCATTAAATCTTCCCAGGCTTTACTCTTTAGTTCATTTTTACGCAAATTAGTGGCCGTGGTGAAATCCTTTCTTAGTCGCGCCACTAACGCTTTGTCCCTTGGGCGAGTATTGAGGGCTTTCTTAAGGCGGTTGTGGGCTTTGCTACAATTTTTGTCAAACCAGCCTTTCACCGATTTATGTTTGCCCCCCTGACCTTTAGCTGTGAGGCAAATGGACACAAACCGGCAAATACCTTCAAAGGAAGATATAACCTCCTTGCTCCCAGTTAACGGGTTGGCACACACATTTAGCTCTTCAGAAACTGAGGAGGATAGAGTTAAGAAAAAGTTGTCCGGTACAACCATCTCCCATTTAATTCTTCTCCCCTGATCCTTATCCTTTACAGTCAATATAGACCGATGGAAGACAGCTGATTTTAACAAGAAGGAGCTATTCACTAGCTCCAAGCCCACAGGATTATGGTCACTCATAGGCATAGCAATTGCATTATATGAAATCACATAATTCAGAAAACCTCTTGAAACAAAAATAAAATCAATTATCGAATCACTAGCCCTTCCCGTATAGGTGGCAACCCGTGTACTTTTATCGTAGAATTCTGGTTCATACAGCTCATTTTCCCGTAATACATTTTCGAGCACCAAACCCTTCTGTGTATGTTCTAGGTGAGGGGGGGACACGCTATCTGGCCCATCTTCCTCCACTAGGGCACAATGTGAGCACAAATGAACATTAAAATCGCCCATTAAAATAAATCGGCACAAAGTGGATTGTTTGTCTCTGTAAAGACTTAAAAAGTCTGATAACCATGTAAAATGCACAGTTTCTGGGTGACCGTTCGGTGCATTATAGCAGTTAACAAGAAGCAATTTACAACCATCCTCTAATATTATCTCCAATACGAGGAAACTATGAGAGGCACAGTCTATCGGGGTGATTTTGCCCTTGATGTTCACCGATACCAGCGTCAAAAGACCTCCTTTGTTCCGGCCTGCGGGGGAAGGCAAAGTAGGTACAAAATAAGATGTAAAACCGTCCAACCAGTAATCACACTCCATATCCCAAGTCTCTTGAATGGCAATGATATCGTGGCGCTTTACAAAATTTTCCCAGTTTGGGTCTCCCTTCTTAGACCGCAAACCAGCAATGTTCCAGGATAACAGGCTGACCGTGTCCCCTTTATCAATTGTGATCTCTGGTAAACTGTTATCATCCACAGCAGAAGAAGGTACATGAACCGTTGGTGTTGAATCCACTATGACATCGTCCACTGTACCCTCTCCGTCACCCCGTCAATCGCAAAGATCGAGACCTGAGAGAGCATCGAATCTGTTGTGAGTTGTAATAGGGGGACCAAAGGTAAAGAGGTTATCGCGTCCCTGAAACAAACTTTGAGGAGCCGATCTGGGCCCCACCGGGGTAAATGGACTTAGTCTTTGTCTGGGCAGGGAGGCTAAATTGACATGATTGTAGAAATACCCTAACGGGCGCACTTGAATACCATTGCTGTCCTCCATCAGAGATGCTGCCCGTAGGAGGACTGTGGCCACATGTTGTGGGTATTTAAAGTTCACGACCACACAATCCCCTCTACAAGTTTTCCTCGAGGGACCAATCCAATTCACTCTCCTAGTCGTGATGATGTCTCCAGCAAATTTAGTAGGGAAACCACATTTAGCACTCAGCCAAGCCACCACTTTGTTTTTGAGGGAATCATGCACTTCCTCTTGTGGCTCGGAAGAGCCTGGGGTATGCACCGGAACATTGGCTAACACGACGACATAGGGGGCGCAATCCGGGGGCATATTAATAAAATTATTGCGCCTACTTTGTATGGCATTCGTGTTATATAAGAGACCTGATCTCTGATGGCTCCTAGCCGGGTCTACGTCCAAGTCTACTGGTGGGGGACAGGTGGCTGGGGGGACAGTAAGGTTGTTAACCGTGCAATTGACCTGAGGGATCAAAGGAGGTGAATTGGGGGCTTTTGTAGCATTTTTCCCTACAACCTCAGAGCTCACTGAACTAGTTGAAGGGAGTGGGGGGTTAGCCTTAGATAGATTGGCCAACTGTTGGTCCAATAAACCTCCTAGTCTTTTTAACTCCGCATTCGCGGTGTCCAATTTGGCTGCAAGGCAGTCAATGGAATCCTTAAGTTTTAGGTCAAAAGTGGCCTCTATGGTTTTGATTAGCAAACCAAACTGCTCAGGGTGATGCTAGTTTCCTTTTTACTCTCTGCGTTCAATTTGGCTTTAGGGGAGATGTGACTATCAGGCAAATGAGTGTCCCCTCTTCTCCTGTGGGTGATCTTACCCCCCCTCTTACTTTGCTGCTTTCTGCAGGTTCTAACAGGTCTCTCTCTTTTACTTCCTTCCGTTACCTCTACCTCTTCCTCGGAGTCAGAAGATAATTTATCAAGCATTATAGAATCAAGCGTAATGGTATCAGGGGCCTGGTGGATCGAAGCTACTACTACGCTAGCTGGATTACATGCGTTTTGTTCTCCTAACACACGGTCAGTGCTATTTTCACCCTCTTGAGGTGCCTCCGGCGTAGTTGCTCTTTCTGGAGGGAGGTCATAGTCTAGAGAAGATCCTTTGCCCAAAGAAGCCCTTCTGTCATCATTGATTTTATTCACCATTTTGACAAGGAAATTGTTCATGGAGCCTGCCCCCGTAACCACCTTGTCTTTCTTTGTGCCTGACATTGTAGTAGATTAAACGGAGTTGATTTTCAGCTTTGACTATGCCTAGGTGTCACCAGGAATCAAATGACCAGTTTATCAAGGTATAAGCCTGCAAGTCCCACAGCCTTATCCGACGCTGCTCCGGATAAATAATAAAGCACAGTTTGTTACTCACAGGGTCTCTGGCCCAGCCCAGCCTCCTCCTGCCTCTGACGGCCTCAGACGGCCCGCCCTCTGCCCAGCGACGCGTCCTTCTCTTAAACCGGCGAGCTGGAGGTCGCCGCAAGTCTCCCTGGGAGCTGTAGTCTCCAGCCGCAGACCGCCGGGTGTTGCAAAGCGGCGCGGCGAGACTGCAGCGTTAGGGACCCAGGAGACTCTCCAGGCCAGGTAATGTGCCTCTGCTCCTCTGCGCTCCTCTGCGCGGCGGTGTTACTCCCCCCCCAGTTCAAAGTTCAAACAGATTAACCTCTTATCACTCAGCAAAAGAGACCTTTGACCTCTGTACTCCTTCAAAAAAAAAAAAAAATAGTTTTATACAGGACTTACAATCTCCTGTGTACACCAGGATAAAGTTGTTCCTCTGCTCCTTCTGATCTCTGACAATATTTCGATAGGCAAAATCTTGCCCGGCGCTATTTCACAGTCTTTTGTGCAATTAATAAACAGCTCCCTTCAAGTATTCAATGGGGGCCACCGACCGCTAACCGCTAACTCATGTGCAGCGTGGCACTCCCCGCCTTGCTCCGCCCCGCTCTGCCTACAGCTTACCGCCGGCAATTCAATTCAATTCAGTCTGCAAGCAAACCTCCGGAGAAAGTTCTATCCGCTGCCTGCTCATCGTACCACAGCGGAAGCCGGTATTACTTTAAACGCAGACGAAAGCCTCGGAAAGCGCTCCTGTGAAGGTGCCCTGCTTTTCCTCCGTGACTGTTACGGGAAAACGAACGCCTTCCACCATCGCAGACCTCGTGTCACGAACCCCTTCCCACCATCGCAGACCTCGTGGGCAGCAATCTTGTGGCTCTCCTTTTCAGATAAAGGCAGAGACAAGCTCCTCACTGTTAGAGAAGAGGATGCTGATGATAATGAAGTCCTGAAGAGTGCATTAATAGATGGGTTTGGCTTAACCACTGGACAGTACAGGTTGAAGTTCAGAGACACTCAGAAAGCAGAGAATCAGGGCTGAACTGACTTTGTTGATTGTGCAACCAAGGCTCTGGAGGGTTGGCTGGTTGGTAGTAGAGTTACTGATTTTAAGGGATTGTATAATCTTATGATGAGAGAACAGATCCTTACTAATTGCCAAAACCAGTTGTTGCATCAGTACCTGGGGGACTCTGATCTGACCTCTCCTCAAGAATTGGGAAAGAAGGCAGACAAATGGTTCAGAACCAGGGTGAGGCAGAAAACCCAGAACCAAGGGGGTGACACTAAGAAGCAGGATCCTAAAGGCTCTGAGAAAGGTGGGGATAAGTCAAAAGACCAGAAGTCTTCACAAGGGCCCCAAAAATCTGCATCTGGTGGGGATTCACAGTCTAACAAAGGAAAAGGCCAAAAGAAGCCCTGGTGCAAATTCTGTAAACAGAAAGGGCACTGGACTTCTGATTGTACCAAGTCCAAAGACCAAACCACCACCACTCCTGCCCCTAAGGCAACTGTTACCCCTAGTACAGCTACTGGTGGAGGTGGTAATCAGAATAAGAGTGTAGTAGGGTTGACCCTGGGTTCTGAAGTGGACTATGGCCTAGTCAGAGTACCCACTCAGGCATTGCTGATTTGTGATGGACACATTGATATGTCCTTCCTAGTGAGCCGCAGTAATCTGGGCAAATACAAACAGCAGCCTGTAATCAATGGCAAACAGGCTTTGGCATTCAGGGACACAGGCGCTAGTGTCACCATGGTGGCAGAGGATCGTGTGGACCCTGGGCAGATCATCCTGGGTAAAATGTACCAGGTTACCAATGCAAGCAATGTCAGGAACAACCATAGTCTGGCAGTTGTGAATTTCTCCTGGGGAGGGGGTAACTGGCCTCAAGAAAGTAGTAGTCAGTGCAGACCTCCCTGTCGAATGTCTATTGGTCAATGATCTAGAGACTTCAGCCTGGTCTGAAGTAGAGTTATCGACTCATGCTGAGATGTTGGGCATACCTGCAGAGGTATTTGCTGTGACCAGGTCACAGGCCAAAATGCATCAAACTGAACCCGTTCTGGATCCTGAAACTATGGACCAGGTGCTACCCAAGAGGAGGAGCAGTAGGGTTAAGGTAGTGCCTTCCCCTCTGTCTCAGATCACAGATTCCCCTCTGAGGGAGAAGAAGCAGATCCTGAAGAAGGAACTGCCACAGAGGGACTTGAGCCTGATCAGGTTGAGTTCTTGGGGGCAGGGGGACCTTCTAGGGAAGATCTGAGTAAGAAGCAACAGTGCTGCTCCTTTCTTGAACCCCTCAGACAGCAGGCTGTTGGTCAGCTATAGAGAGGGAGGCCTTTGCTGTGGTGTGGGCCCTGAAGAAGCTGAGGCCATACTTGTTTGGTACTCACTTCATAGCTCATACTGACCACAAGCAACTCCTATGGCTTAAACAGATGAAAGGTGAAACCCCCAAACTTTTAAGGTGGTCCGTTTCCCTACAGGGGATGGACTATACAGTGGAACATAGACCTGGGACCCAACATGCCAGTGCAGATGGACTCTCAAGGTATTTCCACTTAGAACACGAAGACTCAACTGATCAAGTTTAGTTTAGTGTCCCTGTGTTTGGGGTGGGGGGGGCGTTGTGTAGGAGAGTAGGATCTGCACTTATGTTGCCCCCACATTTTTTCTGATGTTTACACTGGTTTCTGGCTATAGTCTGGCTGGGTCCCTGCTAATCAGGGCCCCAGCATCTCTATTCTCTCTAAACAACTTGGAGTGCATATTAGATGCACTAGTGATTGGCTACTGTGGCACCTTATGAGCCCCTAGTATATGGTACCTTAGGTACCAAGGGCATAGGTACTTCACAGGCCTACCAGAGGCTGAAGCATGTATTATGCCACTGCTGGGAAGCAGACTAAATCTGACACAACAGGCCTGCTTCTGCAGCCTGGGCGAGGTAGTGTTAGCACTCCTCACTGAGGTATAGGTTCCCTATACCTCACCTTACACACTCATATAAACCTATCAGTCACCCCTAAGGCAGGTCCTAACAATCCTGAGGGCAGGGTGCTTGGTTTCCATGTGAGGGGGGTGCCTCTGCTTGAGCTGGGCCCCTCTGCAGCTCTCAGAGTCTTTTCTCTGTAGCTGTTTGTGGATGCGGTTAAACCATAAACTCTTAAGTGCATTATAACCTAGCGGTAAATGCTAACTTTGGGATGGCTGCATCAAAACATGTCGTGTTTGGTGTCAAACGCTTTGGAATCATACCTCCACACCAGTAACTGGTGTGGGAGTATGATCCCACCCTTCTAGAGGGATAGACATGTACCCACTGTGGAAACACGGTAGAATCCTGAAGACCCCTGGCATCACCAAATGGATGCCACCAGCACAGACACTGGGCTGCCCTCCTGCTGCTGACCGAAACTCGCAGTGGAGGTGGCTCAACAATAGGCATCCTGTCACAGGGAGGTGTAACCACCTTCCAGACAGGATTTAGTGTATTGGGGCTGGATGGGTGCACTCCTAGAGTGCTTTGAAGTCCTGCACTGGGGGAGCAGTAGGCTCCTCTGTGCATATGCCAGCTCAAACTGGTTCAGGGGCTACCAGCCCCTGCTCTGGCGCAAAACTGGACAAAGGGAAGTGGGTGTAGCCACCCACTCCCCTGACCCTCCCATGGGAGTGGTCATTGAGCTAGTCCCTCCCTTTCTTGTAGTATAAGTTAGGGAACCCTTGCCATTGCAAACTAGATATCCCTGGACGATGCTCTGAAGAAGAATCCTGGACCTTCGACGTTCCACTACCTTTGGAAGACTGAATAATCTCCCTTGGAGTCAAGGAGTGCTCCCCTGCTTGGCAGGCACCAAAACATTGCATCAACGGTCGCAAACTTTCCCACTCCCGCCGGAGTCCGAAGTCCCTGCAGCCCCGGAAGTGAACTTCCTGACTTCCCTATGGCCATCGTGAGTCCCCAGCGAAGCTGAGGAAAGTGGATCCCACGAGTGATGAGGAACAGCAATACCCGTGTACCGTGCACTATTGTCAAGTGCAACCCCTTCTCGATGTTCTACAAACTTGTGCTTTGGACCACATGTGGTCCAAGCCTCCAGCAGGATTTTCTCTGAAGATCAGAGGCCTAACTCGTCCCGAGTGACCGTGGGCTCCTGGTGAGTGAATCCTCCCGAGGCGTCTTCGCGATCTCTTGCCGGTTGGCTTGTGGGTTCCAAGAAGATTTTTCTACAGAACCAAAGGACTCCCCTGGTTGATCCAGACCTGCCCTGACGTACCCTCGCTGGGTGAGTCCCTCATACCTTGCTGGTCTGCATCGCTGACTTTCTTCACTTTCCACGAGACTTGCTGTTGCCAAGGCTTGTTGGCTCCAATCTGGTTCCCGACACATCAGTAAGCTGCAGAATTCGTGGGACACGCAAAATCCAGCTCCTGGTCATCGTTGACGCCTCCTGAACCTCGTGGCTGAAGAGTCAAGACACCCGTGATCACCTCAAATCACCCGACTACTGTGGGCATCCAGCTTCCTGGCTCCGGGTCACTGGCAAGTGACTTTGAACACTGTCTCCTCTGCTTTCAGGTCTTCCTTCTTCTGAATCCAGCCTTGGACTCACGATGGCCATAGTGAAGTCAGGAAGTTCACTTCCGGGGCTACAGGGACTTCGGACTCCGGCGGGAGCGGGAAAGTTTGTGACCGTTGATGCAATGTTTTGGTGCCTGCCAAGCAGGGGAGTCACTCCTTGACTCCAAGGGAGATTATTCAGTCTTCCACGGGTAGTGGAACGTTGAAGGTCCAGGATTCTTCTTCAGAGCGTCGTCCAGGGATATCTAGTTTGCAATGGCAAGGGTTTCCTAAATTATACTACAAGGAAGGGAGGGACTAGCTCTATGACCACTCCTATGGGAGGGTCAGGGGAGTGGGTGGCTACACACACTTCCCTTTGTCTAGTTTCGTGCCAAAGCAGGGGCTGGTAGCCCCTGAACCAGTTTGAGCTGGCATATGCACAGAGGAGCCTACTGCTCCCCCAGTGCAGGACTTCAAAGCACTCTAGGAGTACACCCACCCAGCCCCAATACACTAAATCCTGTCTGGAAGGTGGTTACACCTACCTGTGACAGGATGCCTATTGTTGGGCCTCCTCCACTGCGAGTTTCGGTCAGCAGCAGGAGAGCAGCCCAGTGTCTGTGCTGGTGGCATCCATTTTGTAATGCCAGGGCTCTTTAGGATTCTACCGTGTTTCCACAGTGGGTACATGTCTATCCCTATAGAAGAGTGGGATCATACTCCCACACCAGTTACTGGTGTGGGGGTATGATTCCAAAGCGTTTGACACCAAACACGACATGTTTTGATGCAGCCATCCCAAAGTTAGCATTTTCCGCTAGGTTATAATGCACTTAAGAGTATATGGTTTAACTGCATCCACAAACAGCCAAAGAGAATGGACTCTGAGAGCTGCAGAGGGGCCCTGCTCAGGCAGAGGCACCCCCTCACATGGAAACCAAGTACCCGGCCATCAGGATTGATAGCCTGCCTTAGGGGTGACTGATAGGTTTATATGTGTGTGTAGGGTGAGATATAGGTAACCTATACCTCAGTGAGGAGTGCTACCACTACCTCACCCAGGCTGTAGTAGCAGACCTGTGGTGTCAGATTTAGTCTGCTTCCCAGGGGTGGCATAATACATGGTTCAGCCCCTGGTAGGCCTGTGAAGTACCTATGCCCTTGGTACCTAAGATACCATATACTAGGGGCTCATAAGGTACCACAGTATCCAATCACAAGTGCATCTAATATGCACTCCAAGTTGTTTAGAGAGAACAGAGAGGCTGGGGCCCTGATTAGGGGACCTAGCCAGACTATAGCCACAAACCAGTGTAAACATCAGAAATAAAGTGGGGGCAACATAAGTGCAGATCCTACTCTCCTACATTCTGTCTTCACAAGCAGCAAGCCTTCTTTGGCTCCCATTGAAAACGACGCCGCGACCCGACATCAAAAGACACCTATGCACCCTGCTTCCCTGGGTGAGGTAACTCCAGCACTACGGTGCTCCTGTGGGTGTTGGCTCTAGAACTACTTACCCTGTAAGTGACTTGCTTGTAGACTCTCCTGAGGTATCATAAAACTTTAAAATTCCAACCGCAACTTGCTCCATTGAAGTCTATTGGGATCCGCGTCTGTGTTCTCACACTGCATGCATCTCCCGTGGGTCCTTTACTTACCTGCCTTGGGTGGATTAGTGAAGCCCCAGCACTTCTGAAGGCCCTAGGCCTTGTCTCTTCTCAAGTCGATATTATTATATCTCTTTTTTAGTATATGGTCTGGTACGCCCCTAGGGCCCCAGCCATATAAGTGCTTAATTTGTTGTGAAACGTTGATTTGTTCATATGTCCTTGACTTCTAATCTCATAAAGAGATTAGTAGAGTGTGTTTAGTAATAAATACATATACATTTTATATATATACCTGTGTGGTGTCCTTTCATTTAGTGATTCAAGAGATTATAAGGTAAAACAAGCTGCTTTACATTCCTCTAAAGACTTAGCCTGAAGGCTGCTCTACACAGCTACCTCTAGGATAGCTTTCTTAAAAAGGTTGTCTTAAACCTATCTACCATAAGAGTCTAATTGTACTGGTGCAAGGTGGCCACTTTAACTAGTGACCAGTAAATACCAGGCCAACTTCTCACAGTCCCTACGCGGTCCAATTTTTTTTTTGTTCTTGTCCCTCAGGTTAATGCGCACACTGCATATATTCTGGTGTGTCGCCTCCCCTCTCCCGCATAGCGTTGAGGAGAAGACAAGGAGGGGAGGGCCACTTTGTGTCCGTGTGGCTGTGTGGTGCGGTTTGCCGCCTATTACTGCGCGCTGTCTGCTGTGCCTTTTCCTGAGCCGCTGCTCAGGCGTACCTTTTCCTGTGATGGCCTCTCGTCCCAACGTCCCAGTCCATCCTCAGTCCAGGAGCATTTCATGTGCCTGCTGCTGTCACCGTCTGGTGTTTAGTGCTACTGTGCTTCTAGGCTTGGTGCGGCCAATCCAGGGGAGCTGCGGTCGCTGCCTGTTATGTGCGAGCTTCTCTCTTGCTGTGCCATCCAGCCAAACGCATATCTGGGTGTTCACTTGCCTCCGCACATCTTCAGAAGTCCAGGGGAGGGGGTTATAGAGGGTCAGGCGACAGTCTAACCGCAGCCCTCCGTGAGTGTCTATTCCCTGGCTATTCCCGGCTGCTCCCATTTTCAGCCCGCTTCTCCTCAGTCAACTACCTTCTGTGAGGCAGGGCCCAAGGGTCCTCGCGCGCGCTCAGGCAGTAGCACGCCTCGGGGTTTCAGTAGTCGCCATTTTAAGGTCAGCCGCCTCACGTCACGGGGCTTTCCCTTGGCGTTACTGACTTTTAGAGTACTTCATGTTGGCTCCCTCTCTGTGGGAGTCTTCTCTGTAGCAGGTTGTCACTGCTGGTTAATAATGTGCGAGTGGGGGAGAAGGGGACAGCCTGTCTGCTTCAGTGCATAGCGGTTCAGCGCTCCCCATCTGGGTTTTTTGCGCTATGTTTGCCCCCTCCTCCTGTTTCCTTGTGAATTCCGGTTTGAGTCTCGATGCGCTTTCCCTCCGATATTAATTCTAGACTCTGTCGGATGCCAATTTGAAGTCAGACACATCCGATATGGCAGTGCAGCCGTGCTTCAATCAATGCCTGAAAGGGGGGCCCTCGTACCGGAGCTCTCCTCGCAGCTGTAGCACCAGTGTGGCTAGGATCTAGGCTGTTGTCTGCCTCAGTAACTGGTAGGGAAGGAAGGGGGTCAGGTTGTTGGCCCGTTCCGGACCGTTCTCGTGTCCACTTTGCTGTCCCCCACTGTCGTCTCTGGGGTGCCGGCTGCTACGCCCTCACTCCGGGATAAGCTCCTGTCCCTGCAGTGTTAAATGGTAGCGGCAGTCGTAGTCGATAACCTTTCAAGTATTGCCCGGCGGTAATCGCCTCTTATACCATTCGATGCTAAACCAATAAAGAGGCAGGCGCCGGAGACTGGAAGGCAGGAAACAAAGTTTTATTCCGTCGGAGTGGAACACATCAGATCAGACAGCGAGGTATCGTCACGAGGTGCTCTAGCTGCATCTCTGAGGCCTGGCCTCTTATACACAGGTTTATGACTTTATTGCAGGTTTATCATACATGGCACATTTTTGAGATCGCTTTGATACATGAAAGAACATCCTCAGAATCCCCACTTCAAGCTCGTTCCCACACATATCTACAGTGGAAGTCCCCACCCCACCCACAGTAGGAGATGGCTATCACACAGCTGGACATTCCGCCAATTCCCGGGGGTGTGTGCGACCGGTCGGGTCTCAGGGGGTGGGGAGCCTTGATCTACTGTAATCCCTTTGATGTGGGGTGTTTCCCTTACAGTAGGGGCAATAAACTGCATCCGCAGGGCTAGGTGATGGCCTGGGATCGGTTCGGACAATGGGGCGCAGAGGAAGGGGGTTATCAAAGAGATGCATGACCATGTATGGGATGTCGGTCAGGCGTGGGATGTGGTTCCATGGCAGGGTCGCGCAGAAGGAGAGGGTTTATGGCCCGTGTATGAGAGAGCGGGGGTGGCCGGCGCGCGGGGGAATGCTTGCAGCGCCAGGGGGACGCGCTGGCGATCGGCAATGAGCAGGGAGAGACCAGGGTGCCTAAAATGGCTGCCGTGCGCTTTCCTGTGTATCGGGAGAGACAAGATGGCGCAGATAATGTTCAGTTCGCAAGCTAAATTTCCACAGCAGACCTTGTATCTGGAGCCCCGCAATCTGTCGAGGGCTCAACCGATCGGGAGCAGGCTCCTGGTACCGACGTTCGCCATCTTGTTCTTGCAGCCTCTTCCAAGAAAAGCTCTAATTTGCTGGAAATCCATGTTGGAGCAGGATCTAATCTCAAGCGCTGGACTCTCCCAGCGTTCAGACACCTTTATGTTCGTTTTCCAGTTAGTATGGCGCCATGTGACGGGCGACTTTCATGCCCTCGTGTGGAGCCTCAGCATGACATGTCTGCCATCGTGGCCTGCTTGGCCATGCCCCCACCCATTGACAGAGCCATACCAGTACTTACACACCCACTCACTAATTCATAGATCTACATGCACATCCACTTGCTCACCCATACTGCTACTCATACACCAGCTCACTCACCAATACAGCCATTGACATATACACTCATATACCCATACAGGCACTCACACTCTGAGTGAGTCACCCATAGAACTATTCACACGTCTACACACTCACCCATACAGTCAATCATACAGGTACATACTAACCCAAACAGTTACATACACATCCAATTACTTGCTCATACAAATAGTAACACATACCCATTCACCTATACAGTCACTGACATAAGCATGTACTCATCCAGATAGCCACTCTCACATTCACTCACTCACACATACAGTCACACATAAACCCAGTCTCTCACCAATACTGCCTCAGTGGCGTAGCTAGACCTTCTACCACCTGTGGCGGGTGCCACCCTGCAGCAGCTGTAAGAGCGGGGGTGCTGGCCAACAAATCCAGCGTTTGCCGCAGGCGGGGTAGGGGGGCTGCCGCCCTAAAAATCTGTGCTGCTCAGGGCACATTGACCCCTTGCCACACCACTGTACTGCCTTTCACATACCCAGTTACTCACCCATACTGACACAAGCACTCAATCACTGACACAGCCATACAGACACTCACTCACCCATACAGCTTCTCACACACACACTCACTACTCCATACATGTACTGACTCACCCACTCACTCATCCATACAGGCAGTCGCACACTTCTTCACCCACACACACAGACACCTAGACAACCATAGTGCTAGTCAACCAACCAATAACCCTTATAGGCAATAACAAACCCACTAAAACACTCATGCACCCACTTAGACATCAACTGACAGACAGATACATTCACACAACCCCTCAAACCTCTGAATCCATACATTCACTGAGACACCTAATCTCTCACTTACACAGTCAGTGACGCACCCACTCAGTCATCCAAACAGTCACTCATACACCCACTGAGTCACTAATACACCTAGGTATACATATTTAACACTCGTAAATGTTTTAAAAACACTCACAGTCACTGGATGATGTAATCAGTGATGTCATTTGAGATATCTTCAGTGGTGCCACTGACCATGCCATGAGTAATGTAATATGTGAGGTCATAAGCAATGCATTGCGGGGGCGCAAGTTAGAGTTAACTCAGGTAACTATAACGGCTGAATTTCTCTTGTTTTGTACCGGTGAAATGTCAGCCTAACTATAACGTCCCTGTAACCTTTGGATTTTTTGTGTGAATTTCTACGGTTTTTAAAATTCTATTTGCTAACTATAACGTCCCTGTAACCTTTTTTATTTATTGAACATATATATATATATATATATATATATATATTCACTTAAAAAACCATAGGTTTCACACACGTTATAGTTAGGAATTAGCATTTAAAAAACCTTGCAAATTCACTTAAAAAACCATAGGTTTCACACATGTTATAGTTAGCTGGACATTTCACTCGTAAAAAACCATTGAAATTCCCCCGTTATAGTTAGTTCAGATAACTATAACTCGCGCGCCCAATCCACTGCTCATGACGTCACATATTACAGCACTCATGACATGGTCAGTGGCATCACTCATGATATCACTGATGACATCATCCTTGTGATAGAGTGGCGGTCGCGCAATTTTCTCAGGAACTACTGAACAGATTGACACCATATATGCAAAAGGCACATGCCTGACGTGAGGACTACCTCTTTGCCAAATTTCAAGTAATTCTGTTCAGCCGTTCGGGCTGTACCTTCGACTAAAGGTCCTATGGGAAAATGCATGGGGAAAACGTGTTTTGGGACCCCCCTTTTTTCTCGGCCCCCGCTTGACGAATAACCCCGAGACTTTCAGGGTAGGAGCTGAGCGGAGCGCCCCATTAGTTTTGAAAATTTTGCGAGGATTCGTCAACCGGCGCCAAAGTTATTCAAAATAGAATTTTCAGATTTTCTATGGAAACTCGGTCCTAACTATAACTATCTACTGGCGACCGCCAGTAGATAATATATATATATATATATATATATATATATATATATATATATATATATATATATATCACACACGCACATTTTTGCTGTTCCAAAAGAAATACCAGGACACTCAGGATTCTTTGAAAAGGATTTACTCGGCAGTATAACGCCTCACCAACGCGTTTCGCTTGATAGCTTTCTCACGGTATGGCGGATGTCTCATTTTCCACATTTACATAGTACCTCAAATAATGGCATAGAGGAAGGACTAGAACAATACAGTGTTTTTGTCTTGTAAGTGTGGGCGCCATCTTGGCTTGTTGTTGTAAAATAATAAATTATAAATTTGTGTAAATAATAGGAGATAAAGCAAGAAAATACAAGTCATGAATAATAATATTTGAGACCTGGTTACAGTCAAATCTTGTCCCAACATTTTACATTGGCACAATAATGTATTTGTCTTTGTACATTTGATCAAATGAGCCAAATGTCATTCACTAACTGTCAATAAAGCATTATTGACAATGCGTAACGCGAACCCCAGTGGGTTTGCGTTACACCCAATCACAATGCTGAAGGAGGAACGAAGTATGATCCAACTTATCATGCTGTTAAAATAAAACTTGGCGTATTATCGTATACTAAATTTATATACACGATAGAAGATCAAACAGCAAAACATAATTCATGAATAATGCTCATATAGACCTGGTCACAGTCAAACCCATCTCAACATTATGCGTTAGCGTGGTAATGCGTTCATATTTGTGCATTAGATCATATCGATGTAAAAATAAGATGTCTTTCAATAGTGATCAGTAAAATATTGTCGACATTGTAAAATATGAGCCACCATGAGTTTGTATTACGCTCAATCATAGTGTTAGCGTGGGACCAAATTGCAGTCCAACCTGTCCTACTATTGCAATGAAACCTTGGTAACACTAACTGTCTCGCCCAAGTGGGCCTGAGTAACATTGTGCTCATTAACCATGTAAACAGTTATCAATTGTGACTTGTTGTTTTCAATCTCCTAAATGAACATAATAACAATTGTCCTTGCCATTTATCAACGTCCTTAATTTCGGGAAATAGAGACACCCGCCTCAGCAAAAATTAATTCAACTGCAAAGGCTGGTATCCCCTATACTAAAATAGTACTAAATACATTACAAAATTTGTATGCTTATAGCTGAATAACATCTCAATTAACAGAAAACCAATCAACACCTGATTCTTACAATAGTTCCAATTATCACTAATGAACAGCCATTTCTTCACTTGAATTGAGTCCTTCGGGCATCATGGTGTCGAAATCAATTATATATCTTGATTCCAGACATCTTAACTGGCGCTGTCTGTCACCTCCTCTTTCCTGCCGTGCAATCGCATCTATAACAACATAGGATAGAAGTTTTTCATTTTGCCCATGTATGTTGAAGAAGTGACGGGCTACAGGGTACTGAATGTCATGTTTTTTAATAGCGCGTAAATGCTCTAGGACTCTTTTCTTGGCTGGGTGTATTGTGCTACCTATGTACAATTTACCACATGGGCAGATCAAACAGTAAACACAATAATCCGTTTTGCAATTGAAATTTCCTTTGATTGCAAAATCCCTTTTGTTACCTGATAACATAAGTTTTTTGCAATCTGAACTATGGGCACACGCCTTACAACGTTTACATGTTACGAAACCACTGGATCTTGACTGTAAACCAGTTTCTGTGGCACTTATCATATTTTTACACAAATCATCTGGCAGGTGTCAGATTAGGATATCTTTGTTTCATCCCCAACATGACATGCAAGATTGCATCATGGGCCACTGTATTTTCTTTTTTCGGAAGGAGGCTAGTTCGCGCTTGCTTGATGGATCAAAAAGGTGGTGTCATTAAGTGGTTCTTCTGTGCATGCTGTTTAATGGGAGGCGGTCCCCAGGCACATGGGAATCAGCTCGTGCCAATCTCGTCATCCCTGGTTGACGTTCTCCAGTCGCTGCCACATGCCTTCCCAACTCGACAGCTAGTGGAAATGCTGCAAATGAGTGCAGCTCCCATCGGGCAGCGCAGCAAGCGAAGGCCAGTCTGCGCAGGGGCTGCTAAAAAGTAAAGTTTTGCAGGAGGTAAATAATAGCAGGCAGTGCTAGGCCGGATCGAAATGCAGCACTAGCAAAAATATTCGAACGAGCCCACCTCCACAAACGTTTGCGTCCATCCAAGCATTCTGCCTCTTACGTTCTCTTTCTTTCTTTCCTGTTCTTTCTTTTTCTATCTCACTCTCTTCTCCTGCTTTCCTTCTCTCTTCCCTGAAGCCTCCCTGGTGTCTACTGCAGTTAACTTCGGGGACCTGGAGAAAGTAACGTGCTGCCAGCAGAGACCATGGACTGTCACAATCTGCCTTTGATGGGTTCAGTTCGCCAGGGAATGCCCAGTCGAATAAATGGCCATCCGGTCCTAATACGTGATATGTTTGCAGGTTTGTTTTTTCAAAAGGAGTGAATTAAATTAATCAGTCTCCACTCAGACCGTGTAACTCTCTTTGTAATATGCATAGCTACCTAAGTGTGTATTGAGACACAAAGACGTCAACTAGAGCCTCAGCTGAAACATACATAACCTTTTATTAGCATTTATAGCCGTTGCACTTTCTTAAAATAGTTTAAAATACTGACCCTTCCATCCTTAATGTTTGGCAACAAGCCCATTAAATGTAGAAACAAAACTCTGGTTAGGCCTAGGGCCTGGAAAATATCCGAAGTTCATCCAGAAATCGACAACACCAAGAAAGCACAGTTACTAGACGTACTCCAATTTGGGTGCCTTGCAAATCAGTAATTTGTTCTTTTTTAAATTTGGATGCCTCACAAGGTTAAAAGCTTGCAAACGTATAAAGGAGTGGCCCTTCACAGCAGCAGAAAGCCATTCCCTCCACAACAAAGGTCAGTGTATGGCAGCGAGTGAATTCTCCCTGTCCCAAGATCCAAGTCCCATCCCTTGGAAACATGTACTGGGGATCCACAACCTTCCAACGGGAGGGAATAGAGGCCAGGTGTCTTATGCACAGTGTCTGACAGCAGGAGCCTCCTTTAAGTTGTGGTAATTGTTGCAGAACGACTGCTATACCATCCAATGTACTTTCAAACCTGCCATTTTTTGGCTTATGCACTTTACACGTCATTCGAATATAAATATGGTTCTTTTAATGAGTGTCTCACAGTTGGGTAAACTCCCGATGCTTTATGATTTGGCTGAAAGACGAGGGGGCAGCAAGATGGTTGATAAATAATCTGTCCTTTTAATCAATTAGTCCACTCTACTCCCAAACAGCTGTTGCTATACAGACCCCTGTCTATGCTGTTATTGTGTGAGAAATCATTACACACAATGTAGAATAATATGTGAAAAATAAAGTATTGCATTTTTAGTACAGGTTTACAATCTTAGGACATACTGCTACCGGGGTTGCATTGTTTGTCATATGTGAAGAAACCCTTCGGGTGGAAAGATATATATATTTTTTCAAAAGCTTTTTTAAAGAAGTGCATTTGCGATTCGTGCTCATTAACCAGTGTTAGCATCATCAGACATTCTCTCACCCAGGGTAGGCGATAGACTGTTGTATCTTATTCACACTTCCCTCATCCCTTATAATTTGGAAATCAGTTAGTATGAATCTTTAACAAACAGAACATGCATGTTTTTAAAAATATTTTTTGTTAACTCCTGACTTTGCCAATTTCTTTACGAGGAAATGGGACTATTTTAAACTCAGTCACTTGTCTAGTGTTGAGCAAACTAAATACTACCCATCGTCATCATCAGGAACCGTATCTCATGAAGGGCCCTTTGTACAAAGTCCAATCGCCATCACAAACCCTGTGATTCATAAAATCATAGGGTTTGCAACAGCAAAAAAGACTTTTCTTTATGCACAGAAGCACTTTTACAAGTGGGAAATTCCGACTCGTAAAAGGGCTTTTGCGACCCTTCCATGGCAGAAATAAGAGGAGAAGTGAAAGCGGCAGCCCCCTCGTATTTCCGAGTCAAAGAGTAATTTATCAATGGTTTATGAATACAATTGCGGTGGCAAACCATTGATGAGGTGCCAACCCCCGAGTTGGGGTGGTAAGTGATTCGCAAACAGAAAGGGGTCCACATAGGACCTTTTCCCCTTTGCAAACCATGTCTGTGGCCTTGGAGGGAGTAGGCAATGGTCCAGGGGACCACTGCCTGGTCTCCCTGAAGTTTTCCAAACGCATTTCTTTTTCTTAAAAGCAGCAATGGTTCTTTTAAGGAACATGGACTGCTTTAAAAAAAAGAAAAACATTTTCTAATTTGGAATGCTATCCTATGGATGATGGTCTGCTATCTCTTGCGGGCTGCCATGCCAGTGATTACAGCCAATTACAGGGGATCCCAAATTGAGATTGACTAATGAATATTAATTAGAGAGGTTGTTCTGTGACCCCCTATGATACAATATTGTGTGAACCAATCTATTCGTACAAAGGTTGGTTTGCAAAATACGATCACATTCACAAAAATTCAGCACATAATTTGTAACCACTTCTTGCAAATCGAATAATAGTACATGAGGGACAAAGTGAGTACTGCAAGTGCTAATTAAAACACAGATTCTGCCTTAGATTTGCTCTTACTGGTGTCTTAAATGGTTAATGTAAGAAATTGGATTATTTGTTGATGGGGGTGTAAAACCTTCTCAAGTAACAACCAAAATACTTGTCAGTGTAAACCACAAAATTCACAAAATTAACCTGTGCTTATCTTTTTGGTAGCTTAGCACAAAAGCAGTCAGGCTTGTCTTGGAGACACCGTATTAGGTATTTATGCAGAGCACAAAAAGTTATAAAGTAAAAACACAACACAAGAAAGATCCCACACCAGATTAGAGAACTAAAGAAAAATTTAATAAAAATGACAACAAAATGAATTAAATCCAATCAGTGAAACTGGAGTTATGAATTTTTCAAGTTTTAAGTGAAAAGTAGCGGCTAAAACATCAAACTGTGCAGGACCAGGGCAAAGTCAAAACTTAAGGCTGACTGCAATGGAGCGCAGTTTGGCTACACAAGGTGGATTGGAACCTGTCTCGGCTTACCTTCGGATTTATAAGAAATGTCTGAGAAAAGTTCCAGAGTAGGTAAAGTTCAGTTGAGAAAGGCAGCTCCAAGGAGGAGGCATTGTCATCGTGGAGCTGCTGGACGTAGTCACAGTGAAGATTTCTTGGTTCGGATTTTGTCACTTCTTTGGAAGTCGGAAATAGTCTGTGGGATGAAGCAGCAGGCTCTAGCCAACGATGGCTCCACGTGGCCAGTTATCTTCCATGAGAGGTCCTGCTAAACAGGATTTCTGCTGTGGAGAAGAACGTGGCTGGAGCTACCACAAGGTCAGGCCGACCGGTGGATCGGTGAGCAGGTAGGTCCCATTCTTCCATCAGTATTCAGGCCCCTTTTTGGTGAAATAGTTCCCAAGTCCCCACCTTCAGGGTTAGTCAGGAGCAGCACCTTCAGCATTACCACTAAGGGTCCAGGACTGGATGGGCACAACTTGTGGGGGTCAGTATACACTTTAGCAGAGGCCAGGTGCAGGGTTTGAGGTCTCTGGCGTTTGTTATGTCTTTGGAGCTCACACAGGAGGCCAGCCAACTAGCGCTTGCATCACTCTGGTAGTTCTTGGTTCAAGCACCAATCCAGGCTTCAAGCAGCACGGCAGTTCTCTGATGGTACATGGCAAGCCTCAAGCAGCCATAAATTCCTCTGTTGGTCAATCAATCAATCAATCACAGAATTTGTAGAGCGCACTACTTACCCGCGAGGGTCTCAAGGCGCTGGGGAAAAAAGGGGGGGGGTGCCACTACTGGTCGAACAGCCAGGTCTTGAGTAGCCTCCTGAAGGTCAGCAGGTCTTCGGTCTGTCGTAGGCTCAGTGGGAGGGTGTTCCAGGTCTTGGCGGCGAGGTGGGAGAAGGATCTGCCGCCAGTGGTTGTTCTTCGGATGCGCGGGACGGTGGCGAGGGAGGGGTCGCCGGAGCGGAGCTGGCGGTTCGGGACGTAGAAGAGGAGTCGTCTGTTGAGGTAGGTTGGGCCGGTCTTGTGGAGTGCCTTGTGTGCGTGGATGAGGAGTTTGAAGGAGATTCTCCTGTCGACGGGGAGCCAGTGCAGGCTTCTCAGGTGGGGGGTGATGTGGCTGTGGCGTGGTACGTCGAGGATGAGGCGTGCAGAGGCGTTTTGAATGCGTTGCAGTCGTTTGATGAGCTTGGACGGGGCTCCCGCGTAGAGGGCATTTCCATAAGCGAGTCTGCTGCTGACGAGGGCCTAGGTGACTGTTCTTCTTGTATCTGTCGGGAACCTGTAGAGCCTGTGGAGCATGCAGAGGGTGTTGAAGCAGGAGGAGGAGACTGCGTTGACTTGCTTGGTCATGGAGAGCATTGAGTCGAGGATGACTCCCAGGTTGCGTGCGTGCGTGGTCGGTTGGTGTCGGGGCTGCCCCCAGTGCCGTTGACCACCAGGAGTCGTCCCAGGTTGATGGGTTGGAGCTGAGGATGAGGGCCTCCGTCTTGTCCGTGTTCAGCTTTAGTCGGCTGATCTTCATTTAGTCGGCGACGGCCTTCATTCCTTCGTGGAGGTTGGGTTTGGCGGTGAGGGGGTCCTTGGTGAGGGAGAGGATCAGTTGAGTGTCGTCAGTGTAGGAGAGGTCGTGCTGTCGGACGATGCATGCGAGCGGGGCCATGTAAATGTTGAACAGTGTCGGGCTGAGGGATGATCCCTGGGGTATGCCGCAGATGATCTCGGAGGCTTTGACTCGGAATGGGGGGAGGCGGACTCTCTGGGTTCTGCCGGAGAGGAAGGAGGTGGTCCATCCAGGGCTTTGTCTCGAATCCCTGGGTCATGGAGACATGCGTGTAGAGTGCGGTGGCAGACCGTGTCAAAGGCGGCGGAGAGGTCCAGCAGGATGAGGGCTGCGGTCTCACCGTTGTCCAGCAGGGTCCTGATGTCGTCGGTGGCGGCGATGAGGGCAGTCTCTGTGCTGTGGTTGCTGCGGAACCCTGACTGGGATGGGTCCAGGATACTGTTTTCTTCAAGGTATCGGATTAGCTGTCTGTTGACGATCTTCTCGATGACCTTGGCTGGGAACGGGAGCAGGGAGATGGGCCGGAAGTTCTTGAGGTCTCTCGGGTCCGCCTTGGGTTTATTGAGTAGGGCGTTGATCTCGGCTTGCTTCCAGCTCTCTGGGATGGTCACGGTCTCGATGGAGAGATTGATGACATTGCGCAGGTGGGGTGCGATGGAGCTGCTGGCTTTGTTGAAGAAGTGGTGCGGGAAAGGGTCTGACGGGGAGCGGAGTGGATTGTGCTCATGGTCTTGATGGTGTCGTCGATGTTCACGTTGGTCCACGCTGGCAGGGGGTCATGGTCAATGGTGTGCTGTGAGTCTGGTGTGTCGGTGTCTGTTGGGGCTGTCTGGGTGTTGAAGCTGTCGTGGATGTCGGCGATCTTGCGGTGGAAGAAGGTGGCGAGGGAATCACACAGGGCTTGCGACGGCGGGATGTCGGTGTTGGAGATGGGGTTGGAGAGTTCCTTCATGATGTTGAAGAGCTCCTTGCTGTTATGTGCATTGATGTCGAGGCGGTCTTTGAAGGAGATCCTCTTGGCGGACCTGATGAGGTGATGGTGGTTGCGGATGGCGTCTTTGTGGGCTGCGTGGCTGTCCGGTGTCTTTTCACTGTGCCATGTTTTCTCTAGTTTCCGGCAGGTACGCTTGGATGCTAGGAGTTCTGTTGTGAACCAGCAGGCTCTCTTGCTGGTGTCTCTGTAGGTGGGTTTTTTCAGCGGGGCAAGGGTGTTGGCACAGTCATCTATCCATCGTCTGAGGTTGTGGGCAGCGTCGTTGGTGTTGGAGGGGTCGGTGGGTGGGCTGAGAGCGAGGTTTGCCTGTAGTTGGTCTTCGGTGACTTTATTCCAGCAGCGGCGTGGGATCTGTTGGGTACGGTGGTGTGTGGTGGGTTTCTGGAAGATGAAGTGGATGCAGCGGTGTTCGGTCCAGAGGAGTTCGGTGGTGTGGCTGAAGGAGACGTGGGAGTTTGAGGAGAAGACGGGGTCCAGCATGTGGCCGGCGGAATGGGACGGTGTTGTGACGAGCTGTCTCAGTCTGAGGTTGGCGAGGTTGGCGATCAGAGTGGTGGAGTTGCTGTCGTTGTTGTTCTCCAGGTGAAAGCTCAGGTCTCCGAGGAGGATGTAGTCGGTGGAGGTCAGGGCGTGCGTGCTGATGAAGTCGGCGATGGAGTCGCTGAACTGGGGTCGGGTCCGGGGGGTCTGTAGACGAGGGTGCCTCTAAGGGTGGTGTTGGGGGTCCGTGTGGATCTGGAAGTGCATGTGTTCGGTGGTGCAGAGAGTGTCGTCGGTGCTGGTCGAGATCCTGATGGGGTTCTTGTGGACGATGGTGATTCCTCCTCCTACTCCGTTGGTGCGGTCTCTGCAGGTGATCTTATAGCCGTCTGGGATGGCTATTGCGATGTCGGGTGCAGAGGAGTCGTTCATCCTGGTCTCTGTCAGGAAGGCGACGTCTGGTGATGATGTGTCGAGCAGGTCCCAGAGCTCAACGGCGTGTTTGCATGCGGAGCGGGTGTTTAGTAGGATGCATCGGAGGTGGTTGAGGTCCTTCTTGGTGGGTGCTTCAGCGGCTCTGAGGCTGGTGTAGCTGCAGTTCCGGCAGGTGAAGGGACCATGAGTGCGTTTCGGGGGGCCTTGAAGCAGGTGTGGGTCTGTCCGGGGTTGAGTGCGTGGAGTGTGCTGGCATCGTAGCAGTGGCGGTCGTCGTGGTGGGTGCGGGGGTGCGAGGACCAGGGGTTCTGGCGCTGGGCATGGTCCAGGCGCAGACAGGCGCAGACGTCTGCACGGCAGCACCGCGGCCGCCATATATGGGGAGGTGGGAGGGAGGAGCAGCTAGGAGGTGGGAGGCAGGGGCAGCAAATGGTCAGTGAGGGGGCGGGGCCGCAGGGGACGCAGTGGTGGGAACCGGGAGCGGCGAGGTAACCAGGGGCAACCGGGCACAGGATCAAGGGTACAGAATGCAAAAGAAAGGTCACAGAGTCATGGGCACACGAGGGGTACACAAGGCAAAAAGGTCACAGAATCGGGGGCACACGAGGGGTACACAAGGCAAAAAAGGGCAGTAAGCAGAGAGAGACGGGCACAGGAAACCGGGGGCAGCTAGGGGGACAGCCGGCAGGGCACAGAGAGAACAGGTAGAGGGCGAACTTACCAGCAGCAGCAGCGAGCAGGACAACACAGGCGGAGCTGTGTGGTGGGGGAGCAACCTACCTGGCAAGATCAAGGGTCTCTCTTCTCACAGCACCGCGGCGCCATATATGGGGAGATGGGAGGGAGGAGCAGCTGGGAGGCGGGAGGCAGGGGCAGCGAATGGTCAGTGAGGGGGGGCGGGGCCGCAGGGGACACAGCGGCGGGAACCGGGAGTGGCGAGGTAACCGGGGGCAACCGGGCCTAGGATCAAGGGTACAGAATGCAAAAGAAAGGTCACAGAGTCATGGGCACACGAGGGGTACACAAGGTAAAAGAAAGGTCACAGAGTAGGGGCACACAAGGGGTACACAAGGCAAAAAAGGTCACAGAATTGGGCACAGGAAACCGGGGGCAGCGAGGGGGACAGCCGGCAGGGGCACAGAGAGAACAGGTAGAGGGCAAACTTACCAGCAGCAGTAGCGGGCAGGACAACATAGGCAGAGCTGTGTGGTGGGGGAGCGACCTACCTGGCAAGGTCAAGGGTCGCTCTCCTCACAGCGCGCGGCCGCCATATATGGGGAGGTGGGAGGGAGCAGCGAGGTAACCGGGGGCAACCGGGCACAGGATCAAGGGTACAGAATGCTAAAGAAAGGTCACAGAGTCATGGGCACATGAGGGGTACACAAGGCAAACAAGGGCAGCAAGCAGAGAGAGACGGGCACAGGAAACTGGGGGCAGCGAGGGGGACAGTCGGCAAGGGCACAGAGAGAACAGGTAGAGGGCGAACTTACCAGCAGCGGGCAGGACAACACAGGCGGAGCTGTGTGGTGGGGGAGCGACCTACCTGGCAAGGTCAAGGGTCAAGGTCAAGGTAGTCTTTCTTATGTCTTCCACAGGTCAAGGAGTGTGCTGACAAGTTGGCACCAATATTTAGAACTGGTGACAGCCTTTGAGATGGGGGAATCTTCTATGCTATCCCACATGTGATTCTGGAAAGTTCTTCCCTTCCCTTGACCAGGCTTCAAGTAGTCTAGGATGACAAAGGACTGGTGCAAAGTTCCTTTGTTAGTGTGCTGGAGACAGCCATTTGAAATGTAAGTGGGGCAGTGAACAACTCTAGGCCACCCATGCCCGGAAGGATGGCTCATCCTCCCATCATCTAGCCCCCCCTTGTCTTGCTGTCTGGGAGAAAGGCACAAAGGCAAGCTGCCAAGCTATTCACAGTCATGTGACCCAGGACACAGGCTGCAGGCGCCAAATAGATAAGCTAAGAAAATGCCAACTTTCTAAAACTGGCATTTTCATAGCTCTGACTTAAAATCCGACTTTACCATTAAAGAGGATTAAAAATTACAACTCTTTTGATACCAAACATGACATTACTACCTGTTCCCAATCAAAAGTTAGCACTTAATAAATGTAATAAGGTTATTCTTTGTGAGAGGGAGGCCCTACAGTAGTGAAAAAGCAATTCAAGAGTTTTTCACTAGAGGGCATGTGAAACTTAAAAACACACGTCCTACTTTTTAAATACAGTGCACGCTGTCCTGTAGGCTATTTACGGCCTACCTTAATGGTGACTTATATTTATTTAAAAGGAAGGTTTAGGCCTGGCAGAAGGGTTATTTTGTTAGGTCGAATTGGCTGTTTAAATCTGCACACAGGCTGCAATGGCAGGCCTGAGACATGTTTTAAAGTGTTATTTTAGAGGGTGGGACAACGATTGCTACAGGCCCACTAGTAGCATTTACAGGCCGTGTCCATATAGTACCATTTTACCAGGGACTTGCAGTCAAATTAAATGTGCCAGCCAATTAGGTGTAGACCAACTTTACAATGTTTAAGTGAAAGGGCATAAGCAGTTTAGAACTGATTAGCAATGGTAAAGTGCACAGAGTCCTAGTGCCAACAAAACTCAATAAACAGGAGGGAAGAAGGCAAAAAGCTTGTGGAAAGACCACACCAGGGATGTTAGGTCTAACAGTTGAAGAGTGGGAGCTGTGCTATGTTTAAAACATTAGACAGTGGTATATGGATGGCTTTTCCCATGAACTTTAAATGCATGTGCTACATTTGGCTGGAAATGTAGCAGTGTTTGCTGCCAAATTTATAGTACTGGGAAGGTCATGTGACTTTTCCCATGGACACATTTATGTCGTGTAGAGTTTTGCATAGTGCATAAATCCATCCATGGAGAATGGGACCTCATGTGTACATTCGTCTTTCTCTACCGGGAAAACATTCTTCCTCGTGGAATAATCCGCTCCAAGCAAATTTGGGATTCATTTGTTCCCCTTTCCATCCAGGAAAGGGAGTAACTCTAGCCATTTTGAGGATAGAAGAGGGTTGGAGAGAGTATTTTGAATGCCCACAAACATACATTCTGCTGAGTCCTCTGGTTAATAGGGAAGGCTTCTTGTACTTCTCTTAGCTGTTCTCTCTACTTCCCCAATGTGTACCTAAGTTGGATGTATTTAAAGCACCATGAATCGTGTTGGGTGAATTCCATTTTTATTTATTCGAAGGATCTGATCTTAATTAAACCCCATTTTTTAAAACGCATGAGTGCCCCTAGATCTTTTAAATCATGGCTGCCCCACAGCAGAATTTCCTCAGTGATGACCCAATTTCAATAATGGATGATGTTGCACGAGTGCCACCTGCATTCTCAGCCAATCATGGAAGGCCTTTTCATAGTCTTCCTTGAGGCATCTTCTGAATGACTAAAGTCGCTGCTGATTATGTTGTTGGTGCACAGTTGGAACCTAATATAATAACGTCAGATATCTTCTCCTAAAGGCTGTGTTGGTGGCTGAAGATTGATAGATGAGATGCACTGAGGTGATTAGTGTGTCTGATAGACGAATATGACAGGTAAAGAATTCAAAGGGGTCAAACGATGATGAATAACTGAGAGTAGTTCTGACCTCGTGCTTTGCGTGTTTTTTGGGTTTTTTTTGTTGTGGAGAAACCTATTGTTATTGCAGATTTATTTAAAGTAAATTGCATACTAATTGTTAGCTTTAATTTCCTCTCTCAGGTGGGCAGTAGGACCACTGGGCATGCACTCATGAGTATGACTGTGTGGCCTTGTTCTGATTGCTTGCACTGGGCAGTGATGATGCAGTAGTTCAAGTTGTATTTTTGTTATGGATGAGATGTGCTGTGACTCCGATTATGCACATATTTATGGTAAAGCATGGTATTAGGATTTTCCCTTGATCGACATGATAGAAGAAAAACAACTATGTTGTGGCATAAGTGCTTTGAAAAATAGATTTTGAATATACAACAATTGTTGTTTAGGAGAGTGTACCTCTTTAGCCAGTGAAATGCATGTAGGAAAGGGCACTACTAAGTCGACATTTTCAAAGCGAGCGTCGGATTTGTTGTTTCTTTAGCCAATCAGCAGTCTTTAGGAAGACCTGACAAGGATGTTATTCAATCAGAATAGAGGCAAATTTTTTGTTCAGGAAATGAAAAGGCTTTTCTTGCCTACAATTCGTCGATAACTGCTTTGCTTCGAAACTTTAGAACCATATTTCAGTAGTAAGACCTGTTGTGGGTGCTTAGTCAGTAAAATAGCACTGGTTGTCGAAGGAGCAAAGCTGGCAGCTTAAAAATCGCAACAACGGCGCTGCTACTTGGAATAGTTTGTCCTATTGGCAGAGTAAGAATGAGACATTCCTATCCTGGTTGGCGCGTCAAATAAAAGTTGGAGTTTTTGATGTGATTTCTTTGAAGAAATATCTTTTTACAAAAATACAAATTCATATATATACATATATCTTAAAAAGGTGCAAAAGGCAGCTACGGAAAAAATATCCCCGTTAGTAAATTATTGCATTTTTCTCCATTGTGTGATTACAAATCTCTGTCCTAGCGCTGGACTCTAGCGTGGTGTTTAAGGGGCCACCAGCTGGGAACCACAGAGTACCCCGCAATCAGCAGAGTGTTGCCCGCATGCAGTGTAGCATATGCCACCTACAGAGGCCACATTTCTTATCCCGGCCCTAAGCCATTGGCAGGCACTGTTCTAATGATCTCCCTAGTGCTAACGTGGTGCCCTGAACAGATAGCACCTTCCTGGTGGCCCATTAGCAACCACTTGAAGACTTTGGCACAGCTTTCCAATAGCAGTCAAATCTTTCAAAGATTGTGCACGGGCAGCTTTCCCAGCGTCTTTAATGGAGTGCCTAATGGATGTTATCTAACATCGTGTCAAGGGAAAAAGTCAATTGTGCGGCACACATGCATATACCTGCTAAAGTGTTCTGCCATTTTTTTCGAAATCAGACACCGGCAAGGCTGAAGATTTTCGTTTTACATTTTTTATTTTATTATCAATATTAAAGCATAGCAAGCAGTTTAAAGTATATAATCGAGTTTACTACTGGTGTTGAACACTGCATACAATTTTCATCAATACAATGACAATCAGCAACATGACTTTTCCCTTCATAAGTTCTCTTTACACTGCTAGTGCGTGAATGTAGCTTTGATGGCCCCACTCCCTGCAATCTAGGTCTTATCAACCAGTTGTGTGCCTTATACCCGGTCCTAGCTGCTTTTGGACATTCTCTGGGTCTAGGTTGCATCCCAAGTTCATCCCAGGTTGAATAGCTCACTCAATTTCCGCCATTTTCTTTTCACATTTGTGGGGGGGACCCCGATTTTTGCATATATCTTCTACCACAGTCCATATCTGATAGTATGTCGTCATATGTTAAGACATTTAACCATTCCCATAGTCTTACTATATTCTATATGGCCAGAGCTAATCCGGTATTGCATAACAATATTTTCCTATCTTGGGGTGGGCTTTTCCCCGTATTTCACTGGCATGATCCTGACTTTCCATTCAATGTGGGTTTAAGAGATGTCATTTAGTTGTCTATCAAATCATTCACAATATTTTGCAACATGCAGGCGTTCCCAACATGTGTGAATAAAACTTCCTTTTTTCTGCAGCCTCTTAAACACAGGTCTGACGGTTTCTAGCCCATGTGTTTTATACATACTCTAGTGTGTGGTGTGATAGTTTGGTTTGAATTAGCATAAATGCAGCCTTAATTGCCGAATATGTATCTTCACACTGCATGCAAATACTTCGCATGTCATTACTACGCGGTCGTTACAACAACCGCGTTGTAACAATGCAAACCAGTGCATTGCAAGTAGTCACAACGACTTGCTGTAGGGGGCGCGCTGGACTGAGAAATAGTATTATTTACTATTCCTACTCCAGTTTGTGCAGCAGGAGGGAAGGTGTTGGACTGTAAATCCAACACCAGCGCGTACCCTACAGTAAGTCGTTGAAACAACTTGCGATGTAATGGCACGGGTGGTAACAACGTGGTCGCCGTAACGACCACGTTGTAATGGTACCGAGTTGTGGAAACAGCGTTGTAAATGCTATTTCCCTTAATTGCCACCTCACATGGTGCCCACCTGGAGTTTTCACATTCATCATCTTCCAATCGGCCCGACATCCTTTTCCAACTTCTCTTTTACTCATATTAGTTCACCTTGTCGATGTCCTTTAGCATTGCAATACGGCTTTTTCTCCCTAAGGGTTCAGTCGCGACATCGCTTTCTAATGGGGACATTTCTTGTACTTCTCTTAGCTGTTCTCTCTACTTCCCCAATGTGTACCTAAGTTGGATGTATTTAAAGCACCATGAATCGTGTTGGGTGAATTCCATTTTTATTTATTCGAAGGATCTGATCTTAATTAAACCCCATTTTTTAAAACCCATGAGTGCCCCTAGATCTTTTAAATCATGGCTGCCCCACAGCAGAATTTCCTCAGTGATGACCCAATTTCAAGCTAGTCGAACCTTGTGAATTGTTTTACCTCGTGCGGTCGGGGATGTGGGAGAAGGGCTGCCTCCACACATTAATGAAATGTGCCCTCATTTCGTCATAGCTTTCAGGTCTAAAATGAGGACAGGCCGATTTCTCAGAAGATGTTAGTATCCAGTGATTTAGAGCCACCATTTGTGCCACCCAGTAATATTTCCAGATGTCTGGGAGGTCCACCCCTCCATGGTATCTACCTTTGTACCGCTTCGGGAGTGAAAAGCAAGTGTTTTTCCACCCCATAATGGTGTTCTTAGCAGCTCTTCTACCAGTAGCAAGAATCTTTGTGATACCCAGAATGGGGTATTTTGCAGTATATACAAAATACTCAATAGGGCAATCATCTTGTGCATGCCTGGCTTTCCCAACAGTGACAGTTTCAGTGAAAGACTTCTCCCGAGTGTAACATTGACTTTAAAATAGTCTATAATTCCCGGCAAGTTTTTTTTTTTGTAGTCAAGAGTTGTTGTCCATAGGTATATAAATGCTTCTTCCAAAGTACTCTGGAAATAGTATGCTGCTGTAACAATGGGCGAGCAGTTCTATAAAAACGTTCATTTCACGTTTTGGTTCGACCCAACTACCTTGAGCTGATTCACCGATAGGGAAAAGAGTGAAGTTATGCAGTCTGTCCCTTGGGTGGAACACCTCCTTCATTATTCACAGTGACCAGATATTGACGGAAACCCGGCAATCCACCCGTGACCAGGCACTGCCGAAAGAATGTATATGTCTGTTTCAATCATTTCACATTTCTCGCAACCGGAATGGCCAGTGGAGCTGCCCAAATGGCATGTGCCATATCCGTACAAAGCCTAGGCGGAGGTGGGAAGGGGAGGAGGTGGGGAGGTGGGGAGGGGGGAGGGGGGAGGGGGGAAACAGTCACACAGGCTTTTCTTCTATGAGCAGATCAGAATCTCTGGAATGGTGAACAAAGTGTTTGTAAAGTTTTGAAAAATCCACGATTTTCGTCCTTTGTGAAGTATCCTTCCTCTATACACACATACAAAGTAAATCATAAGATAAGGTTCACTGTGTAGTGAAAGAACATTCACTCCGAACAAAACCAATATACCGTTTGCATAGTTTTAGGATTGTTAAAATTTTACAGCACACATTTTCACAAAATAACTTTGTTGATGGAAAAGCGGCAAAGCTACACACTTTTGAAATCTTCACAAAGATGTAAAAGTTTCATTGATATTCACAAAGTTTCCACTTTACAACTTTACAAACGCTCGTGCTGGGCACTTCACATTCACCCAGCTGTGTCTCTCCACACCTCTTAATGTCAGGATTGCCGGACGTGCGGGAGCTTAAGGAACTACAAAAATGGATGACTCCCGCGTTTGACGCATGCGCGGGAGTTAGCCAGGAAAAATAAAGGCGTTCCGATTCCGGCCGCCGACGCTTCGCGTCTAGCTTGGAATCGAGTCGCGTTTCCTGGCGTTACTCACCTGCTGCTTCGGAAGTCTCCTCACAGTGACGGCGTCGGTATTCCCGGTGGAGGTGCTGCAGATCGGCACATATAAATTCTCCCTACTTCCACGGACAGAGTAAATCCACAGTTACACGCACATACACTCATCATACGCTAGGGCCCATCACACTAACATTCATTCTATTACTCTATCCGCACTGAATTTATAGGAGAGATCCTAAACCATCTGCATCTAAAGTGAGGTCAATGCAACCTAGAGAAATTGTCCTGAGTCATGATTTTAAACATAGGAAATACATTTGAATACTCAATAAATGACAAAGAAATAATCACCCGACACTGTAATTCAAACAAAATGATTGTTTATCTAAATTAGTTCAAAGAAAGTCAATCATTAGCAAAATCATTATTCTCATAGTTACCTATTCTAGCTAAATGGGTCAGGACAGGTCTCTCAGTAAAGTCTCCCGAGTCGCCGTCCTCTCAATCAGTATCGATCCTCTCGAGCATAGGTTCAAGAAGAAGTGGCCTCAATCCGAACAGACCCTCTCTAGTCTAGTAATATTTATAGGGAAAAATAACAATTTGAAAGTAACAAACAATCTCTAAACGTCCGTTGAGCCATTGAGCAGAGCGAGCAGGAAAGGATGTTGTTTTGCAACATTTAGAAAAACCTCCGCTCACAAAAATCACAATAATAAAAACACGGAAGAAGGAAGCTCAAACTAGAAAACGATACAAACGATACATCCATGAATGCTCTTCCTCGGAACCATAGTGAAGCCACCGCAAGTTTATCAGAGTTCATTGTGGCTTTATTCTTTTCCAAGGGCAATTGGCAGCAAGCCTGGAGCTGCTGTCCTCACGGAAACTTTTAATTTAGACAGAGGCTGTGGTCAGGTGACTTCCAACCATGTTCAGCGAGGCCTCTTGTCAAATTTCAATCACTCGAGTGCAGGCTGTAAATAGCGGCCATCTTGGATTAGGCCAAAACGGACCATCTTAATTAAAAGAAATACAAAACAACGTTAATACATTGTAATGATAATACAGTGTTAATACCCACTAATACCCTTATGTGTATGCAATTATCTAGCCTTCTGCGACACAAAGAAGCATTAAAGCACGTTATTTTAAAGCGTTTGCGCTTAAACAAATAACAAAATAGCACTTTTGCGACACTTATTTTATTAATTTGCTCACCAACTTAGTTCACGTATTAATTTAAGCACCATAAAATGCATTCCCACGTGTAATTTCTCTCATTAGTAATGTTGATTAGTCAAGGACTTTAACAAAATTAGTAATTAATGATTAATTATCAATAATTTTAATCATGACATACAAACAAAACTGGAGTTTAAATCTCAATAAATTTTCAATAGAAAACCCTGCTCCAGCAATCCCCCCTTTGGTGATATATATCACCACAAAATCCAACCCAAAAAAAAAATTTAGTCCCATTTTTAGGAGAAATTGAAATGTCTTTTTTCTTTATGACACTACACACCAGACTCTCTTTCATCATCGCTCTTCGACTCCAAGTAAACACTCTCCCTCAATTCTTCTAATTCTATTTCTTGTGGGTCTCTCTTTGACCTCTTTTGTTTCTTTTCAGTATTCTGCCTAATTATTTTCTTTTTCCCTCCCCTGTTTTTACAACACAAACACCCTAATCTAAGTATCAATAAAGCAATAATTACACATGTCAAAGGAAACAGTACTTTACCAATAATGGTACTACCTATCTTAGCAATAAAACTCTTAACAGCAACTATCTTATTAGCTAATTTAGTCCAGATACTTTCAGCTTCCAGTGGTACTAATTCTTCATGCAAATCAGTAATATTTTTGATATAGACCTTTAGATCTTTGCTTTCATCAGGAATGTAAGTGCAACAATGTTGAACTTTCAACATTCCACAGACTCCACCCTCTTTGGCCAATAGAATATCAAGGGCAAGTCGATTTTGCATAGACATGGCACGTACGGCAATCATCTCCGTATTTACCAAACGAAACCCTCCAGCGGTACTTGTCGATAAGCGATCCACCACTGTTGACAGTTTCCGAATTCCATATGCATTTAATGAAATTCCCACTGCTGGAATTAAAGCTCCAAAAATATCACCTACAATTTCTGACCAAGATTCTCTCTTAAAACGTGTTAGTAGATTAATTTGCTCTACATCTTCTATCTTATCTATATGGAAAATCTTCGGACAGACCAGGCCCACATAACACGTGCCATACCAATGGTCAGGCAACCTGTAATAAGCCTTATTCCCACAAATATAATACACTCCCGGGAAAACTGGATCTTCTCCTCCCTTGAATCCCCATCCGGTTGCAATAAAGTATGTATCATGGCACTCACTAGTCCCAACAAAATAACTATCATATTGGGATTTCCTTCTGGTAATGCATAGTTTACCCTTCTGTGGTGCATCTAAAGCCAAAGTTGGACTGGCCCCATTCCTCAACTCCTTTCCCATCTCAATATCCCATATTGTCTCACTCATTTTATATTTCCCTTCCTTTTCAGGCATGCTCACTCTCCTTTTCTCTACCATGTCTAGGAAAGCCTTTTCTTCTTCTTTTAAACTGCAAGTTAAATTGTTTCTAAAAATGTAATCTAATGTTAATTCTTCTGTCTCAATAAAAATCTCACCAAAAATGTTAGCTTCTTTAGCTGGATTCAGCTTCTTATTCATAGGCAATTGCCCAAAAATGTTATCTTTGTTAGACATCTCATAATCTATTTTCCCTAACAAATAAAAAACACTACTTAACACACTACATGAAATTCCATACGTAGCTGGTAAATGATGATAAGTAACACCCTCCGAAACGGATGCAGGTAATTGCATACAAACGTAGCAATCCCTAACTTCCATTGTCTTTACGTATTCATACAACAGCTTTGAAAAAACATTGCTAGAAAAATCATTAATTGACCTATCTTTATGTATGTAAATGTTACTAATTCTAGTTGGAACTACTTTTTGTGAACTCTTCTCTATGTTAGTCACATTCTCAGCATGTATTCCAAAAGTATCTATTGTAACTCTAAAAGTAACTAATAAAGCTAGTACACCCCATAATATCATTAATAATCCTGTACAGCAGCAGCACATTCTACACCATCTTTTCAGGAAGGCGCATCTACTTTGATTATTTTCTGTGTTAGCCATTTTATTACTTCGGCAGTGTCTTTTGACTTAGCCTCTACTACTCCACTACTGAATTTCTAGAACCCTAGATTATTTCAAACAGCTAATTTTAGAATTTCTTCTTTTCACTCTTCTCAAGTGACTCCTTCAGTTCACTCAATTTGGATTTTCATCACTTTTCACTTCTTCTTCAGCAACATCAAACTGTATCAGATCTTCAACATCCTGAGCATCCGACTCTTCTCCAATGTCTGTCAAGATTACTTTCAGGATTCCGACAGTTTTCTCCTCCTCAACCACTTCTCGTACGGTCCCCTCTGGATTTCCTTGACTTTCTGCCTCTTCACCTTCAGACAGTGCCACGTACGTCCATTCCGGTGACCTATACTTCTGGTTAGGTTTTCTGATTCTCTTGATCTCCTCTGGTTCTTTTGAGACCTTTTGTTTCTCACCCTTTGCTTGATTCTGACTAGACACCTCGTTCACCTGTTCAGCTTTCGATGAACTTGAACTTGCACTTGCTCGTGTCAGTCTGTACCTCAGCCTCTTTATCCTGTTAGGCCAAAGATCTCCTCTTACAACCCTTTTTGGTCTCACTTCTTTATTATTTCTTTCTCCGATCCAAGTTCTCTTTCTCAGAACTCGACCCTCTGATTTCTCATTCTCACTTTCATCTGATTCTGTTTCATTTGCCTCTTGTTCTTCAACAATTCTCTTTTGCTCCACAGACTTCTTTCCCACCACCGATTGAGATTTCCCTGCTTCTGTCCCTCCTCGGGTCTCCGACACGCAATCTTCTTGCTGTCTACTTGTCCCTTCACCTAGCTTATCAGGAATGTTCCCTACACCTCCTCGGGGGTCTTCCGCAATCTGTCCCTCTCTATCTTCTTCTGACCCTACTTCTTCAGAAATAATCTCAGGTGGATTTTCAACCTCTTCATCTGATTCAGGTGTAGTCTCTGTGGATTTGTTCTTTTCTCTTCTTTCTTCACCACTTGTTGTTGGAACTTCAGGCACTCTTACAGAATCCGATCTCTCCTCTGAAACTCTCAATGTTTCTCTTGAAGTTTCTCTCGGACAGAAAAAAAGAATCTCCTGACTCTCTTTCTCCTTTTCCCCTTTCAGGATTCTTTTTCCTTCTCACTGGTTCAGTCTCCGCATCATCACTAGAATCTGACTCTTCAAAATACTCCTTCCCAGTCCCATCCTTTGGATTTGGAAATCTCAGAGTATGACTAGCATGAACCCAGTTTTTCACACCAACACACTTTACTGCAGTTGCCGTAGTCAGAATAACCTGTCTTGGCCTTCCCCACCTTGGAACCAAGCAATTTCTTCTTCTGTGCACCTTTATCCTCACCCAGTCCCCTGGACTCAGATCATGAGCTTGCTTCTTTTCAAGTGTTGTGGCGTCTTTTTCAACCTGGTGAAACACAGAATGAACTGCGTCAGCCAGGCCTTTACAGTAATCCAAAATCATGTCATCAGTTATTGTCATCAACTTGTTGACAGGTACGAAAGCATGCCTCATCGCACGTCCCATCAATATTTCATGTGGACTCAACCCTGTGGTTCTATCTGGAGTAGACCTAATAGTCATTAGCACTAGAGGCAAGACATCAGGCCATTTCATTCCAGTGGCTAAACACATCTTACCAATTCGGTTTTTGATTGTGCCGTTCATCTGTTCAACAACACCAGAAGCCTCTGGTCTGTATGCACAATGTAGCTTCTGCTGTATGCTCAATGCTTCACAAATTAAACCCATGAGCTCATTGTAGAAGTGTCCACCTCTATCTGACTCAATTGTCACTGGGAACCCGTACCTAGGAATCAACTCTCTCAACAGTAACTTTGCCACTGTTATTCCATCATTTCTCCTAGTCGGATAGGCCTCCACCCATCTTGAAAACAAACAGACTACCACTAGAACATACCTCAATCTGTTCACTTGGGGCATTTCAATGAAATCTATTTGCATTCTGGTAAAAGGACCTCCTTCTCTGCCTATTGTTCCTAGGCTCACCACTGTCTTCTTCCCAGTATTGAACTGCTGACAAATCAAACATCTCTGACAGATGCTTTCTGCAATCAGCCTGAACTTTGCATTGTACAAGGTTTGCTTAAAGGACCTAATCATTGCGTCCCTCCCCAGATGTCCCTGGCCATGATAAATTCTTTCCATTGTTGACAACATGCTATTTGGCATGACTGGTCTTCCATCTCTATAGATCCAAACATGATCTGTTTCTCTTGGGGCACAACCTGCCTTAATCCAATCTCTCATTTCCTCATCTCCTGCTTCATCCTGTAACTGTTTCACTTCATCCCACGTTTCTAGGACATTAGTAAACATCACAGAACAAAAAGACATCTCCCTTTCTCGTCCCCTGTTAATCAAATGATTGTTCTTTGCACAATACTGTGCTATGTAATTTGCAAAACGATTACCAAGAGTAACAAAATCATCTCCTTGTCCATGAGCAGCACATTTTACAACTGCTAGTTCTTTAGGCAGCTGTATCGCCTCAAGCAACTTCCCAATCACTTCAGCATTCTTTATTGGAGTTCCACTCGATGTCAAGAAACCTCTCTGTAGCCAAAGTTGGCCAAAATCATGAACCACTCCAAATCCATACTGACTATCAGTCATTACAGTCACTCTCAGATTCTTCCCAATTTTGCAAGCTTTCGTCAATGCCACCAATTCAGCCACTTGAGCAGATCTTACTCCTTTCAACGACGAAGCTTCCATAACTTCCGAAACCTTGCACACTGCATATGCTGCACTCAGCACACCATCATCAGTTCTCAGACATGATCCATCCACAAACAGCACATGATCACTCTCAGGTAACGGCAAATCTCTCATGTCTGGTCTTGGTTTTGTGCAGTAGTCAAGCACATCCAAACAATCATGATCAACATCATCTCCCACATTCACATTTTCAGCATCTGGCAACAGAGTTGCTGGATTCACATTCACACATCTCTCAAGAGTCACATTTGATGCTCCCAGAATGATTTTCTCATATTTAGTCAGTCGACTGTGTGACATATATTGAGTCCTGCTTCTTGTCAAAAGAATTGCCACATCATGAGGTACGAATACCCTGACAGGATATCCCATTATTATACCCTCACTCTGTTCCAAGCTTCTGCATGTAGCAGCTACTGCTTTCAGGCAACCTGGTAAACCCACAGCTACTGGGTCAAGTGTTGATGAGAAGTACGCAATTGGTCTCCTCAGTTGTCCATGTTTCTGAATTAACACTGAAAGTGCACAACCATTTCTCTCACTGCAGTACAACTCAAACTCTTTCTCATAGTCTGGCATTCCCAAAGCAGGGGCTTCACACATTCTGCTCTTCAACTCTTCAAATGCTGCCATTTGTTCTGCATTCAGTTCCAATGGGTCTCTCACCTCACTTTTGGTCAATTTAATCAGTGGCTTTGCTATCAGGGAGAAATTACTTATCCACTGACGACAATAACCAACCATCCCCAGAAACATCCTCACTTCTCTCTGGGTCATTGGGGCTCTCATTCCTCTGATAATCTTGATCCTGTCATCGGTCACCTTTCTCAGACCCTTTTCAATATTGTGTCCAAGATAATGCACCTCTTTCTTGCAAAATTGCAATTTGGCTGGAGATACCTTTAACCCTCCATCTGCCAGATGATTCAGTAAAGCTATGGTATCTACTTCACAAGCTTCACGTGTCTTCGATGCCACAAGTAGGTCATCAATGTACTGCACTAATACTGAACTTTCAGGCATGATCAAACTTTCCAATGATTTCTTCAATAACTGATTGAATATCGATGGACTCTCTGTATACCCCTGTGGGATACGACACCATGCTAAAATACGCTGTCCAAACCGAAATGCAAAAATCGGCTGGCTGTCATGATGCAATGGAATTTAAAAGAAAGCATGACACAAATCAATCACCGTGTACCACTCAGCATCATGAGGAATCTGATACAAAATCACTGACGGATTTGGCACAATGGGACAACATGCCACCACAATCTTGTTAACCTTTCTCAAATCTTGTACAATCCTGAATTTTCCATTAGGTTTCTTTAGCCCCATTATCGGTGAATTACACGGGCTACTCAGTAACTCTCTCAAAACACCCTGTTGAATCATCTTGTCAATTATAGGGGTTATTCCCTCAATTATCTCTGGTGTTAATCTGTACTGTGGGATATTAGGATAAACAATCCCTTCTTTCACTGAAATCTTCACTGGATCTACATTATTCATCAATCCCACATCTTCTCCAGTAAAATCCCAAACCGCTGTTTTCACTGTGTGTCTCAATTCTTGAGGCAAATCATCTGGATTAAACACAGCATATGTACCAACAATCTCACTCTCTCTATTATCTAGAGTCATCCTGTACAAAACATCCTCATCTGGTGTCTCAAAGGCTATTCCATCTGGAGTACAAAAAATTGTGCAGATCATCTTACACAATAAGTCCCTACCTAACAAGTTCACTGGACTAGTGTCACAGACTACAAATCTGTGCATCTCTGAAAATTTCCCTATTCTTACCCTTACTGGTTCGGTAAGACGAGTTTTAATTTGTGTATTAGCTACACCAACCACTTGGATTGCTTCGTCCGAGAGAGGAAGATTTCTTATATCTGCTGACCTGACAGTTGATCTCGTCGCTCCTGTGTCTACCAAAAAAGTAACACTCTCCCCATTTATTTTCCCATCTACAAATGGTCCTGCCTGGTCTATTTCTAGAGTTGCACCAAGTATGCACTCTTCCTCCTCTCTTCGGCACCGTCAATAGTCCCCTTCAGACTCACTCCCCTCATTCTTTAACCCGTACTGCTGTACCGGGTTTGAACGTCTCGGTTTGTTTACCTGCTCATCATTGTAGAATCCCGAGTCCTGGTTATACTTTTGGGACCCTCTATTCTGCGGCAAGGGCTGTTTTGGCTCTTGATTCTGCTGTCTGACAACCTTCTGCTGTTGCTGCTGATGATTACACCCCTCGTTCTGCACCTGTTGATTCAATGATTTATTCTCATTACTCACTAATGGTGGATTGGTACACTCGGATCTCCAATGCCCCAATTGTCCACAGTTGTGACAAGGGAACTTTTTTTTCGCTTCTTCTAGATTCCCCTTTCCCTTTCCTGTGCCATATCTGGGCCTATTTCCTGGATTGTTTGCTTGTTCCACCAGCTGTGCTTCTTGTCTTTCTGCAACTTTCACCTGTGCCCACATTGCCTTTTCTTTCAGCTTTCTCTGCTTTGCCTCAATTTCATCACTGAAGTACTTTGCATGTCTTAAGATTTCATCAATCTTTTTACTCTGCCAATCGACTGTGTGCTCACGAATTCTTTCACTTATTTCAGGTCTCAAGCCATATACAAACCTGTATACAAAATGACTCAAATCCTTATCACCCAGGTGTTCATCTCCACTGAACTGTTTAAAAGCCAGTATCAGCCTTTCATAAAAAGCATGAACTGATTCTTTCGCCTCCTGATGTGTTCGATCTATTTTAACCCAGTCTGTCTCTTTAGGGGGTACCTTATTTTTCAGGAACACAATAACCTGTTCATACTTCCTCATGACCTCCGGGTCTGGAGCTCCTGTTTTCGGGTCTCTTGGGTACCCCTTAGCAGGCCAATCTACAACTATTTTACATTCTGCCCACAAGTCTGCTGGAACAATTATATCAAACAGACTATTCAGGTCAATCCACAGCACTTTTGACAATTTCACAAACCTGTCTACCTGTCTATACCACTCGACGGGCTTTTCTCTCAGTCGAGGGAAATCATTCGTAAATGACAAAATATCCTGTCTAGTCCATGGGACATGTACATATCCTCCTCCAGGAATCTCTCTCATAGGATAAGCATCCACTGTTTTCTCTTTTTCTCTCATAGGGAAAGCTGAATAAGTCCTGTCCACTGAATCTTCCCTTTTCTTGTACCACCTATCCTTCCACTTTTCCACATCACCCCATTTTCGCAATAAGGCAATCATTTCCTTAATCTGCCCTGTTCTGCCAACACCATTTAGATTTTCAATGTCTTTATCCGTGAAATCCATCCTGTAAGACTTCTGCAAAGCTTTCACCTTATCCATGTCAACTCCTAGTTCACTCGCTATTGCTTTTAACCTGTCATGTGTACTCTTAGCCCTCCAGGTAATACTCTTGCACATGAATAACAACTCTCCATCATGATGGTTTTTTAATATTTCTGTTGGAATTGTTCCTGCAATAAGCTCCTCTAATTCTATGCGCAACCTGGCTACATCAATTGCCTGTGAATCTTTATCCTTCTTTTGAAGAACTTTCAACCAATCATTCAAATCCTCAGCTGTTATTTCTGTAGATCTTTTCACTGCACCCACTTGTTCTGCCATCCTCTGTGGTTCCAAAATTGATCCTCCTAAACAACCAGCATTCAATCCTGAATTAGGCTGTACATCTGATCCTCCACTACATATGTCATGTCTTGACTGTCTCAAATTATTTTCTCCTGTCCTCATTCCTGATTCTTCCAAAGAACAAGAACCAACCAAACCATTTCCAACATAGGGAACTGTTGAACCATTTTCACCCATTCTTTGCTTATCAAAAATAGGCACAACTGGACCTATGGTTACTGGCACTGTAACAGCTTCTAGATTTTTCGTCAGCTCTCTAATTTTCTCAGTCAACTCAGATGTAGTTCTGGCTAATTCTCTTGTTTTCTCATCACCGATTCGATTCTCTCTTTCTCGATCTCTCTCTCTTTCCCTTTCCGTGAAAGAGCTACCACTTTTTAGATCAGGTGTCACAATCTCAGTTTTAACAATTTGCAAAGTATCTCTGATAGGAGTAGCAACTGGCGTTCTCTCTTCTGGTTCTGGTCTATATGGAGGTGGTCTCTTGTAAATCATGTCATCCAAGACCTCATCCTCATAATCATTAGCCCCATACCTTCTCACTTCTGCATCAGGCACCTTTTCCGTACCCTTCCTTTCTTCCGGCTCTACAACAGTTCTCATAGGATATAATCCCTCTGACATACTAGCATCTCGCCATCTCCTCATTCGATCATGATGAGTTTCACGATCATATTTCCTCCCAAACATATACCTATAATTGCCTCCACTCCTCTGCTTTTCTCGCTCATGCACCTCATCTTCCCATTCCACCAACGCTTCGAACTGTGTCGGCCTTGGTCTAGGCTCTAGACACATCATTTTTTCCCGTAAATTTCTCAACACGGCCAGATTAAATGAACCATGTTCCGGGAACGCTAAAACACCATCCTCCTTAGTGTACTTAGCCCAGTTATTTAACCATATACAGGTATGATACCCATATTTCGCAACCATAAAGGATGCAGGAGTTCTTGTCGGGGGTAGCAATTCACCTTCTCTAGTTATTATGTTCTTATCCTTGTCGAACCATCTTTTAATTTTACCGAACAAGGATTTCTTTTTCTTTTCCTCCGGTTGATAATACATTTTCGCGTTTACCCCTATTCTCTAGACCTTTCCGCAACTGTACGATCTTTTTGTCCAATAACAGCGCGACTCACACTAACGCACCAATCCTGGAGCGTCTACGTCACCCTGTACTCCTTCCAATCCCTGCGCGGCTCACACTAACACACCAATCCCAGCGCGAGCACTGTTCTAATCCACTGTCCAATCACAGCGCGGTCTGTCTCTGACTCCCTGACGTCAGTAGTCGCTGCAGACACTTCTGCTCTTGTCTCCTGTCACTCGTCTACCCCTCCTTTACAAAACCTTCTCAATAGACTTCGTTTTAGATTCTACAAAATCTATTTGTTACAACATATAAACATCTCCATTGTCTGCTTCGCTAACCATAGAATAGTAAAGAAAATTCTTTCTCACAAGAATCCCGCTTCTCTCTAGAACAGCGCTTACCTCTGCTCCACTACGGAATTATTACTTTCGTTGACACAGTAGCACATCCCTCTACTCTGCCCTTCAAACATTCATCCATTAACTGTTTCCTCCAGGAATGCTCCAAAGAGTCTCACAATCAATTAAATGTTCATACATTCACGCACTTTCACACCAGAAAATGTAGCACATCCACACAGAATCCTGCCTTTCCCGAGAACAGCGAACAGTCTGTCCCACTACAGAATTATAACACACGTTAACCAAGCAGCGCTTACCTCTGCCTAGTCCTTCAGACAAGCTCAGAGAATACCTATTACTTCTCCAGCAGTAAGCTTTAACGGCAAACCTTACGGATCCCTGGGACTTAAGACCAGAGTTTCACAGATAACCTTCGCTACCATACGCACTCCTTCTATACTGAAAATATGTCTCTAATAGTAACACACGACGATGTCACTGATTCCGAACCCAGACAATGTGACGCGCAACTTCAATTGTCACACGTTTTTCCTGCATACATACAGGTAATTCCAACAATTCCATCTTTCCCGAGAGCAGCACTCACTTCCCTCTGCCCTACTACGGAACTGTCACCAGCTCCCCACGTTCCAGAAGCCGTACACACTACATAGAACGCAATACGACGACCTCAACATATAGTATTAGTACATATATCAACATCAATCAATAAATCAATGAATCAAAAGCCTATGTACAACCAATCTATCAGATCAAGACAATAATCTAACCATCATACTGCTACCAGGAAACTGCTGCAGATCGGCACATATAAATTCTCCCTACTTCCACGGACAGAGTAAATCCACAGTTACACGCACATACACTCATCATACGCTAGGGCCCATCACACTAACATTCATTCTATTACTCTATCCGCACTGAATATATAGGAGAGATCCTAAACCATCTGCATCTAAAGTGAGGTCAATGCAACCTAGAGAAATTGTCCTGAGTCATGTTTTTAAACATAGGAAATACATTCGAATACTCAATAAATGACAAAGAAATAATCACCCGACACTGTAATTCAAACAAAATGATTGTTTATCTAAATTAGTTCAAAGAAAGTCAATCATTAGCAAAATCATTATTCTCATAGTTACCTATTCTAGCTAAATGGGTCAGGACAGGTCTCTCAGTAAAGTCTCCCGAGTCGCCGTCCTCTCAATCAGTATCGATCCTCTCGAGCATAGGTTCAATAAGAAGTGGCCTCAATCCGAACAGACCATCTCTAGTCTAGTAATATTTATAGGGAAAAATAACAATTTGAAAGTAACAAACAATCTCTAAACGTCCGTTGAGCCATTGAGCAGAGCGAGCAGGAAAGGATGTTGTTTTGCAACATTTAGAAAAACCTCCGCTCACAAAAATCACAAAAATAAAAACACGGAAGAAGGAAGCTCAAACTAGAAAACGATACAAACGATACATCCATGAATGCTCTTCCTCGGAACCATAGTGAAGCCACCGCAAGTTTATCAGAGTTCATTGTGGCTTTATTCTTTTCCAAGGGCAATTGGCAGCAAGCCTGGAGCTGCTGTCCTCACGGAAACTTTTAATTCAGACAGAGGCTGTGGTCAGGTGACTTCCAACCATGTTCAGCGAGGCCTCTTGTCAAGTTTCAATCACTCGAGTGCAGGCTGTAAATAGCGGCCATCTTGGATTAGGCCAAAACGGACCATCTTAATTAAAAGAAATACAAAACAATGTTAATACATTGTAATGATAATACAGTGTTAATACCCACTAATACCCTTATGTGTATGCAATTATCTAGCCTTCTGCGACACAAAGAAGCATTAAAGCACGTTATTTTAAAGCGTTTGCGCTTAAACAAATAACAAAATAGCACTTTTGCGACACTTATTTTATTAATTTGCTCACCAACTTAGTTCACGTATTAATTTAAGCAACATAAAATGCATTCCCACGTGTAATTTCTCTCGTTAGTAATGTTGATTAGTCAAGGACTTTAACAAAATTAGTAATTAATGATTAATTATCAATAATTTTAATCATGACATACAAACAAAACTGGAGTTTAAATCTCAATAAATTTTCAATAGAAAACCCTGCTCCAGCAGAGGCGTCTTCATCGTCGGATTCTGCTCCCAGCGTTCTCTCGCTCCTCTTCGGTTTTTGACCTCGTCCTCATCTTCGCGGCTAGTTTCCCTTAAACAAAGAATGAAGGCAAGCTAAAGCTATATTCAGTGCTTTAAATGGGAAAAAATAAGTGCAGGTACTCATTAGAATAGAGGCGTGGCAAGTGGGCGGCGCGAAGAGCAATATATGACCGTACCTAATGACTTCTGTAGCAGATGCAGCACATGTCAAAACACACGAGAAATGCGTTTATGGCACTAATAAACAGATTAACCCACTACACATAATTACATGCTCCTCCGAAGCAGAGCGGAATCTGCCCTGGAGGAGAAACCTAACCTGCGCCTTCCGTGCTGTGGATCAGGGTACCGGTACTCTCCCTGGCTACAGAGAAGTGCCGGTACTGAGTGCAGAAAAAATCGGAAGTGCCGGTACTCAGTACCGGTGAGTCCCGGCCCATTTAAAGCACTGGCTATATTACTGTCATACAAGACAACAGCGCTTGAGTGCTGTATATTTGAACATTATATTTATTAGAATATATATACTTATCTGATTGGTGTCCTGCGCTGTGGAGATCGGTCCTCTCTTTTATTTCTTCCTGAAAATAAGGAATACACATATTATTTTGATTATTAAGAAGATATTCCTTCCTGGAGACGATTATAAGGAAAAGATTATTTTGGGCACCAGATATTTATAAGGTTAGGTGAGTCCTCACATTACTTGTTATCTGCATCACCCCAAGGCATACATTTACTTACCTTACTGTTATTTCTCTCTAGATGTATAAGCCCTCTCCCTCACCCCAATGAATATCATACATGGAAGAAGGGAATTAACCAGGTAGACACATATGTAAATAGACATATATAGTGTTTCACATAGAGAAAACATAGATATACTCACCACTTCTTCTATTTCTTTTTAACAGACTTGCGCTTTGCTTCACCATTTCTGGCTTCATCAATCCTGCTTAAGATTGGGGTGCGACGTGGGACCCTCTCCATTCCTTGTTTTCTTTCCCTTCTTCCCCAAGTTGCTATTGATACTTTGACATTGTTGGGTGAGATACGCACATTGGGGAAGTAGTGGATTATTCTTCATTACGTGACGTCCCGGCAGAAATGTGAGTACACAAAAGTTACTGGTAACCCTGACCGAACGCGAAGCCAATATATAAAGTAATTTCTGCCCGAACGTTACAGAAATTAGTCAGACCTAGCTCACATGTTAGGGAATTTACAAAAAGAAACCCAAGCCCTCTCAGCACGGGAGGATCCTCTTCAAAGAGGAATGGGAACCAAATCTAGTTTGGGTACTAGAACAGGTACGCAGTATCCCACTTTGAGAAGACGGCCTGGCATATGCAGGTCACTAGTTAAAGTGGCCACCTTGCACCAGTCCAATTCGACTCTTATGGTAGATAGGTTTAAGACAACCTTTTAAAGAAAGCTATCCTAGTGGTAGCTGTGGAGAGCAGCCTTCAGGCTAAGTCCCAGAGGAATGTAAAGACAACCTTTTAAATAAAGCTATCCTAGTGGTAGCTGTGGAGAGCAGCCTTCAGGTTAAGTCTCAGAGGAATGTAAAGCAGCTTGTTTTACCTTATAATCTCTTGAATTACCTAATGAAAGGACACCACACAGCTATATATATATAAAATATATATGTATTTATTTCTAGACACACTCTACTAATCTCTTTATGAGATTAGATGTCAGGAACATATGCACAAATCAATGTTTCACAACAAATTAAGCACTTCTATGTCTGGGGCCCTAGGGGCGTACCAGAACATATACTAAGGTTTTGGACTGTCGACTTGCAAGGGGACAAGGCCTAGGGCCTTTAGAATCGCTGGGGCATCACTAATCCAACCAGGCAGTTAAGTAAAGGACCCACGGGAGACGCGTGCAGTGTGAGAACACAGCTGCGGGTTCCCTATTGATTTCAGTGGAGCAAGTCGCGGTTGGATTTATAAAGTTTTAGGGTACTTCGGGAGAGTCTACAAGCAAGCCACTTACAAGGTAAGTACTTCGAGGGCCAACACCCACAGGAGCACCGGATTGCACGAGTTACCTCACCCAGGGAAGCTGGGTGCATGGGTGTCTTTTGGTGTCGGGTCGCGGCGTAGTTTTCAATGGAAGCCGAAGACGATTTGCTGCTTGTGAAGACTGGAGAAGTGTTCGGTAGAATCCAAGGCTGGATTCAGAAGAAGGAAGCCTGGAAGCAGAAGGGACAGTGTTCACAGTCACTTGCCAGTGACCCGGGGCCAGGAAGACGGATGCCCACGGTAGTCTGGTGATTTCAGGTGATTCACAGGTGTCTTGACTCTTCAGCCACGAGGTCCAGGAGGCGTCAATGATGACCAGGAGCTGGATTTGGAGTGTCCCATGAAGTCTGCAGCTTACTGAGGTGTCGGCAACCGGATTGGAGCCAACAAGCCTTGGCAACAGCAAGTCTCGTGGAATGTGAAGAAAGTCAGCGGTGCAGACCAGCAAGGTCTGAGGGACTCACCCAGCAAGGGTAAGTCAGTGCAGGCCTGGAGCAACCAGGGGAGCCCTTTGGTTCTATGAAAAAGTCTTTAGGGAACCCACAAGCCAACCAGCAAGGGATCGCAAAGACACCTCGTGAGGATTCACTTCACAGGAGCCCACGGTCACTCGGGACGAGGTAGGCCTCTGATTTTCGAGGGAATTCCTGCTGGAGGCTTGGACCACACGTGGTCCAATGCACAAGTTCGTAGAACGTCGTGAAGGGGTTGCACTCGACAATAGTGCACGGTACCCGGGTATTGATGTTCCTAGTCACTCGTGGGGTCCACTTGCCTCAGGTTTGCTGGGGACTCGCAATGGCCGTCAAAGTCAGGAAATCCACTTTCGGGGCTGTAGGGACTTCAGACTCCGGCGGGAGCGGGAAAGTTTGCGACCGTTGATTCAAAGTTTTGGTGCCTGCCAAGCAGTGGAGTCATTCCTTGACTCCAAGGGAGATTCTTCAGTCTTCCAAAGGTGGTGGAACGTTGAAGGTCCAGGATTCTTCTTGTAGAGAGTCGTCCAGGGATATCTAGTTTGCAATGGCAAGGTTTCCCTATCTTATACTAAAGGAAAGGGATAGACTAGCTCTATGACCACTCCTATGGGAGGGTCAGGGGAGTTGTCCAGTTTCACGCCAGAGCAGGGGCTGGTATCCCCTGAACCGGTTTGAGCTGGCATATGCACAGAGGAGCCTACTGCTCCTCCAGTGCAGGACTTCAAAGCACTCTAGGAGTGCACCCGCCCAGCCCCAATACACTAAATCCTGTCTGGAAGGTGGTGACTCCTCCCTGTGACAGGATGCCTATTGTTGGGCCTCCTCCACTGCGAGTTTGTCAGCAGCAGGAGAGCAGCCCAGTGTCTGTGCTGGTGGCATCCATTTTGTGATGCCAGGCTCTTTCAGATTTCTACCGTTTTTCCACAGTAGGTACATGTCTATCCCTCTAGAAGGGTGGGATCATACTCCCACACCAGTTAATGGTGTGGGGGTATGATACCAAGGCGTTTGACACCAAACACGACATGTTTTGATGCAGCCATCCCAAAGTTAGCATTTACCGCTAGGTTATAATGCACTTAAGAGTATATGGTTTAACCGCATCCACAGACAGCCACAGAGAATAGACTCTGAGGGCTGCAGAGGGGACCTGCTCAGGCAGAGGCACCCCCTACATGGAAAACCAAGCACCCTGCCCTCAGGATTGATAGGGCCTACCTTAGGGGTGACTGATAGTTTTATATGTGTGTGTAAGGGGAGATATAGGTAACCTATATCTCTGTGAGGAGTGCTAACACTACCTCACCCAGGCTGCAGTAGCAGGCCTGTGGTGTCAGATTTAGTCTGCTTCCCAGGGGTGGCATAATACATGCTTCAGCCCCTGGTAGGCTTGTGAAGTACCTATTCCCTTGGTACCTAAGGTACCATATACTAGGGGCCCATAAGGCACCACAGTATCCAATCACTAGTGCATCTAATATGCACTCCAAGTTGTTTAGAGAGAACAGAGAGACTGGGGCCCTGATTAGCATGGACCCAGCCAGACTATAGCCAGAAACCAGTGTAAACATCAGAAAAAAGTGGGGGCAACATAAGTGCAGATCCTACTCTCTTACACAACCCCCACCCCACCCCCAAACACAGACACTAAACTAACCTTGACCAGTTGAGTCTTCGTGTTCTAAGTGGAAATACCTTGAGAGTGCATTGGCATGTTGGGTCCCAGGTCTATGTTCCGCTGTATAGTCCATCCCCTGTAGGGAAATGGACCACCGTAGCAGTTTTGGGTTTTCACCTTTCATCTGTTTAAGCCATAGGAGGGGCTTGTGGTCAGTCTGAACTATGAAGTGAGTGCCAAACAAGTATGGCCTCAGCTTCTTCAGGGCCCACACCACAGCAAAGGCCTCCCTCTCTATAGCTGATCAACGTTTCTCTCTAGGGGTCAGCCTTCTGCTTATAAAAGCTACTGGCTGGTCTTGACCTTCATCATTCAGTTGAGACAGTACAGCTCCCACACCCAGCTTAGAAGCATCTGTTTGGACAATGAACATTTTTGGTGTAGTCTGGACTCTGTAAGATGGGGGCAGTGCACATGGCCTGCTTCAGGTCATCAAATGCCTTTTGACAGCTAGCTGTCTACTGAATCTTTTTTGGCATTTTCTTTGAGGTAAGATCATTTAAGGCGGTCACTATAGATCCATATCCCTTAACAAACCTCCTGTAGTACCCAGTCAGGCCTAAAAAGGCTCTCACCTGTGTCTGGGTGGTTGGAGCTACCCATTCCATTATGGTCTGGATTTTGCTCTGCAATGGTTGAGCCTGGTCTCCACCCACAAGGTGACCCAGGTACACAAACTGACTCTGCCCTATCTGGCACTTAGTGGCCTTGATAGTGGGGCCTGCTTTTTGCAGGGCCTCCAAAACATTTCTGAGGTGGACCAGGTGATCGTGCCAGGTGGAACTAAAGACAGCACTATCATCTAGATAAGCTGAGCAATAAGTTTCCATACCTGTCAGAACTTTGTTCACCAACCTCTGAAAAGTGGCAGGTGCATTTTTCAAACCAAAGGGCATCACCACAAAGTGGTAGTGCCCACCAGGGGTTGAGAATGCAGTTTTGGCTTTGGCATCCTCAGCTAACCTGATCTGCCAGTAGCCAGCTGTTAGGTCAAATGTACTCAGATACTTGGCTGAGGCCAAAGTATCAATGAGCTCATCTGCCCTTGGTATGGGATAGGCATCAGTCCTGGTGACTGCATTGAGTCCTCTGTAGTCTACACAAAACCTCATTTCTTTCTTACCGCCCTGGGTATGTGGTTTGGGTTCTAGGACTACTGGACTAGCCCAAGGGCTATCTGAAGGCTCAATCACACCTAGCTCCAACATTTTCTGGACTTCAGTCCTGATACAGTCCCTGACATGGTCACGTTGCCTGTAGATTATACTCTTGACAGGAAGACAGTCTCCAGTGTCCACCTCATGGGTGCACCAGGAAGTCTGACTAGCGGTCAGGCTAAATATATGTCTAAACTGTTGCAAAACTTGTCTGCATTCAGTTTGCTGATGGTCAATGAGGCTGCTTGCCAAAGCAACACCATCTACTGACCCATCATCAGGGTTCTGTGAGAGCAGGTAAGGGAGAGGGTCACTCTCCTCCTCCTGTTCCTCATCAGTTGCCTTGAGCAAGCGCATGTCAGCCCTGTCAACATATGGTTTCAATCTGTTGACATGGAGCACCCTAAAGGGGCTCCTGGGAATTCCAAGATTCACCAAGTAGGTGACTTCTCCCTTTTGCTCAACAATTGTATGGGGGCCACTCCACTTGTCTTGGAGAGCTGCTGGGGCCACAGGCTCCAACACCCACACTTTCTGTCCTGGCTGGTACACAGTCAGCACAGCCTTTTGGTCATGCCAAGTTTTTTGTAGTTCTTGGCTAGCCTCCAGGTTTTTAGTTGCCTTCTTCATATATTCGGCCATCCTGGAGCGGAGACAAAGTACATAGTCCATCACATCCTGTTTGGGAGGTTTGAGAGGTAACTCCCAGCCCTCCTTCACCAAACATAATGGACCTCTTACAGGATGCCCAAACAGAAGTTCAAAAGGGCTGTAGCCAACCCCCTTCTGTGGAACCTCTCTGTATGCAAACAGAAGGCAGGGACGTAAAATGTCCCATTTTTGCCTAAGCTTTTTTGGGAGGCCTTTAATCATTCCCTTTAGGGTTTTGTTGAACCTTTCAACTAACCCATTGCATTGTGGGTGATAGGGAGTAGTGAATTTATAATTGACACCACACTCCCTCCATATTGCTTTTAGATACCCTGACATGAAGTTGGTTATCTCTGTCAGATATAACCTCCTTAGGGAAACCCACTCTGTACAAAACTCAAATGAGGGCTCTTGCCACCACAGGGGCTGTGGTGGTCCTCAGGGGAATTGCTTCTGGGTACCTGGTGGCATGATCCACTACCACCAGGATAAACCTGTGCCCAGATGCTGTTGGAGGGTCAAGGGGACCAACAATGTCAATACCTACCCTTTCAAAGGGTAACCCCACCACAGGTAGTGGTATCAGGGGGGCCTTTGTTGTGCCACCTGACTTGCCACTGGCTTGGCAAGTGACACAGGAGCGACAAAACTCCTTGTTGTCCTCTGACATATGGGGCCAATGAAAATGTGGAACAAGCCTGTCTCAGGTCTTGTTTTGGCCCAAGTGTGCTGCTAGAGGGATGTCGTGCTAGGGTAAAGAGGAACCCCCTAAACTTCTGAGGTATTACCAACCTCCTGATGGCTCCAGGGGTGGGATCTGTAGCCTCAGAATATAGGAGTCCCTCATCCCAATAAACTTTATGGGACCCACTAGCACTCCCAGCAGCCTCAGCAGCAGCCTGCTGTCTGAGGGGTTCAAGAGAGGGGCAGCACTGTTGCTCTTTGTTCAGATCTTCCCTAGAAGGGCCCGCTGCCTCCAAGAACTCAACCTGATCAGGCTCCAGTTCCTCTGGGGCAGTTCTTTCTTCAGGATCTGCTTCTCCTCCCTCAGGAGAGGAATCTGTGATATGAGACAGAGGGGCAGGCACAGCCTTAACCCTACTGCTCCTCTTCTTGTGTAGCATCTGGTCCATAGTTTCAGGATCCAGAGCTGGTTCAGCTTCATGCATTTTGGCCTGTGACCTGGTCACAGCAAATACCTCTGCAGGTATGCCCAACATATCAGCATGAGTCCATAACTCTACTTCAGACAAGGCTGAAGTATCTAGATCATTGCCCAATAGACATTCGACAGGGAGGTCTGCACTGACTACTACCTTCTTGAGGCCAGTTACCCCTCCCTAGGAGAAATTCACAACTGCCAGACTATGGTTGGTCCTGACATTGCTTGACATTTCACCCAGTATGATCTGCCCAGGGTCCACAAGATCCTCTGCCACCTTGGTGACACTAGCACCTGTGTCCCTGAATGCCAAAGCCTGTTTGCCATTTATTACAGGCTGCTGTTTGTATTTGCCCAAATTACTGGGGCTCACTAGGAAGGACATATCATTGTATCCCTCACAAACCAGCAATGCCTTAGTGGGTACTCTGACTAGGCCAGAGTCCACTTCAGGACCCAGGGTCAACCCTACTACGCCCTTATTCTGATTTCCACCTCCACTAGTAGCTGTACTAGGGGGAAGAGTTGCCTTAGGGGCAGGAGTGGTGGTGGTTCGGTCTTTGGACTTGTTACAGTCAGAAGTCCAGTGCACTTTCTGTTTACAGAATTTGCACCAGGGCTTCTTTTGGCCTTTTCCCTTGTTAGACTGTGAATCCCCAACAGATGCAGATTTTTGGGGACCTTGTGAAGACTTCTGGTCTTTTGACTTATCCCCACCTTTCTCAGAGCATTTAGGATCCTGCTTCTTAGTGTAACCCCTTGGTTCTGGGTTTTCTGCCTCACCCTGGTTCTGACCCATTTGTCTGCCTTCTTTCCCGATTCTTGTGGAGAGGTCAGATTACAGTCCACCAGGTATTGATGCAACAACTGGTTTTGGCAATTAAGGATCTGTTCTCTCATCATAAGATTATACAATCCCTTAAAATCAGTAACTCTACTACCAACCAGCCAACCCTCCAGAGTCTTGGTTGCACAATCAACAAAGTCAGTCCAGTCCTGAGTCTGTGCTTTCTGGGTATCCCTGAACTTCAACCTGTACTGTTCAGTGGTTAAGCCAAACCCATCTATCAGTGCACTCTGCAGGACTTCATAATCATCAGCATCCTCTTATCTGACAGTGAGTAGCTTGTCTCTACCTTTATCAGAAAAGGAGAGCCACAAGATTGCTGCCCACTGTTTCTGGGGGACCTGTTGTACTCTACAGGCCCTCTCCATAGCAGTTATCCACTTGTGGATATCATCCCCACTCTGGTATGGAGGAACAACCTTGGACAGGTTCCTATGGTCTGGAATATAATCTCTGACTCTAGGGACACTGTTGCTGCCACCAGGGGTTTTTAAACCCTCTCTTCTAGAAGCTCTCTGGAGCTCAATGGCTTCTTTGTCTAATGCCAACTGCTTGGCCTGAAGGGCAACTCTTGCTTCCTCATACTGTAGCAGTTTGTACATTCTTTCAGAGGAGGTCTCTCTTCTATTAAAGTACGAGTTCCTCTGCTGGACAGATTCCCTGCCAGAGTTATGAGTCCTCAGATTCCCTTGAAAGGGACCTAGGCCTCTCCTCCACTCTCTCAGTTCTCTTAGGGAGAATTCCTCTGTCCTTTTCAGACCCATGTGGGTCTGGCCCATCAATTAAAGTCTAGGTCATCTTAATTTTTATCATCTGACTCAGAGACTATAGCTGACCCACCCCCTGATCCAGATCCATTAGCTCCTAGAGCTAATCTAAGATCATCTGCTGTCAGCAGATCTATCAGGTGTAGTGTGGAGGGACTCTGTCCTAGCTTCAGGTGCCTTGCAACACACATGGCCTTCAAGTCAAAGAAGGTCATGTCCTTATACTGAAGCTGGGTGGACCCACTGGCTCCATCCCTTGAGGACATTCTAGTGTTGTACAGTGTTGTACTACCTACACTAGTTTGTGGCCTACTGATCCTAGCTTGAGCTGTAGCAAGGGTGTGCTATCCCTTCACAAACAGCTCTAAGTTTAGTAGAACTTGTTGATACTAATCTTGACTTTTATATGTACCTTGAGTACCTTTAGTGGTTTTCAGTTAGTAATTCAAATAGAGATTTTCTGGTAAAACAATGGCAAGCTGGAATCCCACACGCTGCCCACCAATGTGAGAAGTTGGCCTGGCATATGCTGGTCACTAGTTATAGTGGCCACCTTGCACCAGTCCAATTCGACTCTTATGGTAGATAGGTTTAAGACAACCTTTTAAAGAAACCTATCCAAGTGGTAGCTGTGGAGAGCAGCCTTCAGGCTAAGTCTCAGAGGAATGTAAAGCAGCTTGTTTTTACCTTATAATCCCTTGAATTACCAAATGAAAGGACACCACACAGGTGTATATATATCAAATATATATGTATTTATTTCTAGACACACTCTACTAATCTCTTTATGAGATTAGAAGTCAGGAACATATGCACAAATCAATGTTTCACAACAAATTAAGCACTTGTATGGCTGGGGCTCTAGGGTCCTACCAGACCATATACTAAAAAAGAGGTTTTGGAATGTCGACTTGCATGGGGAAAAGGCCTAGGGCCTTTAGAATCGCTGGGGCCTCACTAATCCATCAAAGGCAGGTAAGTAAAGGACCCACGGGAGGCGCGTGCAGTGTGAGAACACAGCCGCGGGTTCCCTATTGATTTCAATGGAGCAAGTCGCGGTTGGATTTCTATAGTTTTAGGGTACTTTGGGAGAGTCTACAAGCAAGCCACTTACAAGGTAAGTACTTCGAGGACCAACACCCACAGGAGCACCGGAGTGCTGGAGTTACCTCACCCAGGGAAGCCGGGTGCACAGGTGTCTTTTGGTGTCGGGTCGCGGCGTTGTTTTCAATGGAAGCCGAAGATTTGCTGCTTGTGAAGACTGGAGAAGTGTCCGGTGGAATCCAAGGCTGGATTCGGAAGAAGGAAGACCTGAAAGCAGAAGGTACAGTGTTCTGTCACTTGTCAGTGACCCAGGGCCAGGAAGACGGATGCCCACGGTAGTCAGGTGATTTCAGGTGATTCACGGGTGTCTTGACTCTTCAGCCACATGGTCCAGGAGGCGTCGACGATGACCAGGAGATGGATTCGGAGTGTCCCACGAAGTCTGCAGCTTACTAAGGTGTCGGCAACCGGATTGGAGCCAACAAGCCTTGGCAACAGCAAGTCTCGTGGAATGTGAAGAAAGTCAGCGGTGCAGAACAGCAAGGTCTGAGTAACTCAACCAGCAAGGGTAAGTCAGGGCAGGCCTGGAGCAACCAGGGGAGCCCTTTGGTTCAATGAAAAAGTCTTCAGGGGACCCACAAGCCAACCGGCAAGGGATCGCGAAGGTGCCTCGCAAGGATTCACTTCACAGGAGCCCACGGTCACTCGGGACGAGGTAGGCCTCTGATTTTCGAGGCAAATCCTGCTGGAGGCTTGGACCACACGTGGTCTAATGCAGAAGTTTGTAGAACGTCGTGAAGGGGTTGCACTTGACAATAGTGCACGGTACCCGGGTATTGCTGTTCCTCGTCACTCGTGGGGTCCTCTCGCCTCAGGTTTGCTGGGGACTCACAATGGCTGTCGAGGTCAGGAAATCCACTTCCGGGGCTGCAGGGACTTCGGACTCCGGCGGGAGCGGGAACATTTGCGACAGTTGATTCAAAGTTTTGGTGCCTGCCAAGCAGGGGAGTCACTCCTTGACTCCAAGGGAGATTCTTCAGTCTTCCACAGGTAGTGGAACGTCGAAGGTCCAGGATTCTTCTTGTGGAGCGTCGTCCAGGGGTATCTAGTTTGCAATGGCAAGGATTCCCTATCTTATACTAAAGGAAAGGGAGGGACTAGCTCTATGACCACTCCTATGGGAGGGTCAGGGGAGTGGGTGGTTACATGCACTTCCCTTTGTCCAGTTTGATCTGGCATATGCACAGAGGAGCCTACTGCTCTCCCAGTGCAGGACCTCAAAGCACTCTAGGAGTGCGGCCACCCAGCCCCAATACACTAAATCCTGTCTGGAGGGTGGTGACTCCTCCCTGTGACAGGATGCCTATTGTTGGGCCTCCTCCACTGCGAGTTTCAGTCAGGAGCAGGAGGGCAGCCTAGTGCCTGTGCTGGTGGCATCCATTTTGTGATGGCAGGCTCTTTCAGATTTCTACCGTGTTTCCACATTAGGTACATCTCTATCCCTCTAGAAGGGTGGGATCATACTCCCACACCAGTTACTGGTGTGGGGGTATGATTCCAAGGCGTTTGACACCAAACACGACATGTTTTGATGCAGCCATCCCAAAGTTAGCATTTACCGCTAGGTTATAATGCACTTAAGAGTATATGGTTTAACCGCATCCACAGACAGCCACAGAGAATAGACTCTGAGGGCTGCAGAGGGGACCTGCTCAGGCAGAGGCACCCCCTACATGGAAAACCAAGCACCCTGCCCTCTGGATTGATAGGGCCTACCTTAGGGGTGACTGATAGTTGTATATGTGTGTGTAAGGTGAGATATAGGTAACCTACACCTCTGTGAGGAGTGCTAACACTACCTCACCCAGGCTGCAGTAGCAGGCCTGTGGTGTCATATTTAGTCTGATTCCCCAGGGGTGGCTTAATACATGCTTCAGTCCCTGATAGGCCTGTGAAGTACCTATGCCCTTGGTACCTAAGGTACCATATACTAGGGGCTCATAAGGCACCACAGTATCCAATCACTAGTGCATCTAATGTGCACACCATGTCGTTTAAGGGAGTAAGCAGATAGGCTGGGGTCCTGGATAGCAGGATCCCAGCCAGACTAGTCATAACACCAGAAAAAAACTTGGGGCAACCATGTAGTCAGATTCCACCTTCCTACAGAAGTCGTACTCACTAAAGAACTGTGTCCAACGTAGCTGCCTCATTGATAAGGCCCTTGCAGATTGAAGAAATTGCAAATTACGATGATCGGTGAGAGCGGTTATTTTGTGATTTGCACCTAAAAGATATTGCCTCCACTCCTCAAAAGCCTTTTTTATAGCTAACAATTCCTTTTCCCCTACAGCATAGTTCATCTCAGCTGGTAACAGTTTACGTGAATATTATGCTACAGGGTGAAGAGATCCTGTGGTTGGATCTGCTTGAGAAAGAACCCCTCCTACCACTGACAGAGGCATCGGTCTCCACTACAAAGGGTCTGGAAGAGTCAGGATGTCTTAAAACGGGTGCTTGTGTGAATGCATTCTTTAATTTACAAAAAGCCTCTTTCGCCAAGCACCCTGCCCTATCAATCCTGAGGGCAGGGTGCTTGGTTTTCCATGTGAGGGGGTGCCTCTGCATGAGCAGGGCCCCTCTGCAGCTCCGAGTCCATTCTCTGTAGCTGTTTGTGGATGCGGTTAAACCATATATTCTTAAGTGCATTATAACCTAGCGGTAAATGCTAACTGTGGGATGGCTGCATCAAAACATCTTGTGTTTGGTGTCAAACAACTTGGAATCATATCCCCACACCAGTAACTGGTGTGGGAGTATGATCCCACCCTTCTAGAGGGATAGACATGTACCCACTGTGGAAACACGGTAGAATCCTGAAGAGTCCCGGCATCACAAAATGGATGCCACTGGGCTTCCCTCCTGCTGCTGACAGAAACTCGCAGTGGAGGAGGCCCAACAATAGGCATCCTGTCACAGGTAGGTGTGGTCACCTCCCAGACAGGGTTTAGTATATTGGGGCTGGGTGGGTGCACTCCTAGAGTGCTTTGAAGTCCTGCACTGGGGGAGCAGTAGACTCCTCTGTGCATATGCTAGCTCAAACCGGTTCAGGGACTACCAGCCCCTGCTCTGTCGCGAAACTGGACAAAGGGAAGTGGGTGTAGCCGCCCACTCCCCTGACCCTCCCATAGGTGGGGTCATAGAGCTAGTTCCTCCCTCCCTTCTACTATAAGTTAGGGAACCCTTGCCATTGCAAACTTGATATCCCTGGATGACGCTCTGAAGAAGAACCCTAGACCTTCGACGTTCCACTACCTCTGGAAGACTGAAGAATCTCCCTTGGAGTCCAGGAGTGACTCCCCTGCTTGGCAGGCACCAAAACTTTGCATCAACGGTTGCAAACTTTCACGCTCCTGCCAGAGTCCAAAGTCCCTGCATCCCCGGAAGTGGATTTCCTGACTTCTCTAAGGCCATCGTGAGTCCCCAGCGAAGCTGAGGCAAGTGGACCCCACGAGTGACGAGGAACAGCAATACTCGGCTACCGTGCACTATTGTCAAGTGCAACCCCTTCACGACGTTCTACGAACTTGTGCTTTGGACCACATGTGGTCCAAGCCTCCAGCAGGATCTGCTCCGAAGATCAGAGGCCTACCTTGTCCCAAGTGACTGTGGGCTCCTGGTGAGTGAATCCTCCCGAGGCATCCTCGCGATCCCTTGCCGGTTGGCTTGTGGGTCCCCAGAAGACTTTTCTATAGAACCAAAGGGCTCCCCTGGTTGCTCCAGGCCTGCCCTGACTTACCCTCGCTGGGTGAGTTCCTCAGACCTTGCTGGTCTGCACCGCTGACTTTCTTCACTTTCCACGAGACTTGCTGTTGCCAAGGCTTGTTTGCTCTAATCTGGTTGTTACACCCCAGTAAGCTGCAGACTTTGTGGGACACACCAAATCCAGCTCCTGGTCATCGTCGACACCTCCTGGACCTCGTGGCTGAAGAGTCAAGACACCCGTGATCACTTGAAATCACCCGACTGTGGGCATCCAGCTTCCTTGCCCCAGGTCATTGCCAAGTGACTTTGAACACTGTCCCTTCTGCTTTCAGGTCTTCTTTCTTCTGAATCCAGCCTTGTATTCCACCGGACACTTCTCCTGCCTTCACAAGCAGCAAGTCATTTTTGGCTCCCATTGAAAATGACTCAGTGACCCGGCACCAAAAGACACCTATGCACCCGGCTTTCTTGGGTGAGGTAACTCCAGCACTACGGTGCTCCTGTGGGTGTTGGCTCTAGAACTACTTACCCTGTAAGTAACTTGCTTGTAGACTCTCCTGAAGTACCCTAAAACTTTAAAATTCCAGCCGTGACTTGCTCCATTGAAGTCCATTGGGATCCGCGGCTGTGTTCTCACACTGCATGCGTCTCCCGTGGGTCCTTTACTTACCTGCCTTGGGTGGATTAGTGAGGCCCCAGCGCTTCTACAGGCCCTAGGCCTTGTCCCCTCGCAAGTTGCTCTTCCTAAGTCTCTTTTTTAGTATATGGTCTGGTACGCCCCTACGGCCCCAGCCATATTTGTGCTTAACTTGTTGTGAAATTTTGATTTGTGCATATTTCCTTGACTTCTAATCTCATAAAGAGATTAGTAGAGTGTCTAGTAATAAATACATATATATTTTATATATATACCTGTGTGGAGTCCTTTCATTTAGTAATTCAAGAGATTATAAGGTAAAACAAGCTGCTTTACATTCCTCTAAAGACTTAGCCTGAAGGCTGCTCTCCACAGCTACTACTAGGATAGCTTTCTTTAAAAGGTTGTCTTAAACCTATCTACCATAAGAGGCGAACTGTACTGGTGCAAGGTGGCCACTTTAACTAGTGACCAGCATATACCAGGCCAACTTCTCACAACTTCATTATACAATTTCAAGCTGTAAAGAAAAATGGGAAGGCGGATGCCCTATCTCAACTGGGTTATGAAATGGATGAATCCCAAATCGAGTCCCCACCCATAATACAACAAGAGCGCATAATAGGAGTTCTTTGTTCCGAGTAGGAATTCCTCAAAACAGTTAAGGAAGCACAAGAATCTGTAGATCTTGAAAGATTAGTGAGCCCAAATGATCTTGTCAAAAAACAGGATTTCTTTTTTGTTCAAGGGTGTTTAGTTCTTCCTACACATAACTTGCAGCAGCAAGTATTAGAGTGGAGCCACACCCATCCTCTCTGGACACCCAGGATATAAAAAAACTATGGAACTCATGAGGAGACACTTTTGATGGCGTGGCATGGGGAGGGACATCAACCACTACATTCAAACATGTCAAGTATGCACACAGGGAAAAGCGTCCCTTCAGGCCCCTGCAGGGTTATTAGTACCATTACCCACTCCACCTAGTCCTTGGCACACAATTGCTCTTGACTTCATAGTTGAACTACCATAGACCGATCAAGGGATTACCACACTCCTTGTGGTAGTCGATTTATTAACTAAAATGGCCCACTTTATTCCGTTGAAAAGGTTACCCACTTCCAAAGTTTTGGCTTCCCTGTTCATTCAACACATAATACGACTACATGGTCTTCCCTCTGTTCTAGTGTCTGATAGGGGTGCTCAATTTGTATCCAAGTTCTGGAGAAAGGTGTGTGAGTTATTACAGATTGATGTAAGACTATCCTCCAGCCACCACCCTCAAACTGATGGCCAAACTGAGAGGGTTAATCAATGTTTTGAACAATACATACGGTGTCTGTGTTTACATTCTTCCTCAGACTGGGACGATTTGGTGTGGATCGCTGACTTTTTCCTACAATAACAGTTGTCATTCCTCTACAGATTATTCACCTTTCTATTGTTCTTATGGTTTTCACCCACGAACCATGTTAACACCTCCTTTTTCTTCCTGTTCTGTTCCCGCAGCATTAGATTTTGTAAAACACCTACAGGATATTCATGAAACAGCTAAGAAGAATCTGGACAAAGCTAAGGCAGGGTACAAAGAAAGGGCTGATCACCATAGACGCCAGGAACCTAAATATACTCAAGGAGATGAAGTGTGGCTGTCCACTAAAAACCTCGCAATGAAAGGGTTTTGTAAATTCAAGCCTCGCTATATAGGTCCTTACAAGATTTGTAAGGTTATAAACCCTGTTGTTATGAAATTAAACCTTCCGGCTGCCCTAAAAGTACATCCAGTTTTCCATGTCTCTCTCTTAAAACCTGTTGTACCTGGTACCCGTGTTATAAATACCCCAGCTCCATTGTTTTTTTTTAGAATATTTTTATTGACATTTTCTGACGTAATCAAAACATTCTAGGCATTGCGAATCATGAGAGCCAAGTCATTGACAAGTATACGGTCATTTGACATATGTTGTATCGTTTCGATTACAGTGTTTTAATATTGAGCCCCGCCCTGCGCCCCAATCTCAGCACTTATAATCAAATTTTATAATATCATACATTCATCTCCAATGGTCCCCTCAATCGCTTATATCTGATTCTGGATCTTCCCTCGGGGGTTCACACACATTCCCGTGATATTCATTCCACCCTCGCCATATCAGAGACCATTTTTTGGGACACCCTCTATGAATGTATACTGTCTTTTCAACAATCATTGCCTTATCCATAGCCTCGATCCACTGGGGAAGGGTAGAAGTCTGTCGGGACCTCCACTGCTGTGCTATAGTCCGCTTCGCCAACATCATACCCATTGTTACCCAAGTTTGCACTGTGCGGTTTAGGTCCGTAGGCTCCCACACGTTAAGGAGGCATCTCCTTGGTTCTGGGAGAATCGTGATTTTGGTAACCTGCCAGAGGGTGTGCATGACTGCCTTCCAATAATGGACAATTGCGTGACATAGCCAGAGGGTGTGGAAGAGAGTCCCCTCTTCTTCACATTGTCTGAGACAGAGCGGTGAGTCTGTCCGGTGTAATTTGTGTAAGAGTCTTCGGGTGTAATAAGTATGATGTAAGATTTTGATTTGTATCAACTGTAGTTTTGATGTTATCGCTACTGTCTTTGGGGATGAGAGCGCGTCCTGCCAGTCTGCGTCATCTAGTTCTCCTATCTCCGATTCCCATTTGGACTTGTGGGCTTTTAGGGGGTCCGGCTGGTTGATTATTTTACGATATGTTTGAGATATGGCTTTTTTGTTTAGAGGCTCTGTGAGAAGTCTATCCTTCAGTGGTGACGCTTCTGCTAGCTGTGTGCCTGGCGGGATTGCGGCCATGAGGGCGTGTCTGATCTGTAGGTATCGATATTTTTCAGTATTTGCTAGCCCATATTCAGCCCGCAAGTGAGCAAATGTTACTACTTTGGTTTTCTTCCACAGATCCCCGACTCGCGAGATCCCTATCAAGTCCCATTGGCAAAACCCCTTAGTATTGCGTAGCATACCAAGTCGTTTCGTGTCCCATAGTGGCGTCGCCTGTGTGAGCTTTCCCTCCCATCCCAACGCACGTTGAACCTCAAACCAGATTTTTACCGTATGGGCCGTTGGTCCCGTAAGATTATGCCTTCTAACCTTGTTATATAGTGCACCCATAATTCCAACCGTGTCTAGCAAATGTCTATCCATGCGATAGGCCGGGTCGTTACCGGGAACATGCAGCCACTGGTTCACCACCGTGAGATGCGAGGCCCAGTAGTATGTCTTTATATTGGGGAGAGCAATACCCCCATCGAACTAGCTCCGAGTTCATTTATGGGGTGCTATCCTCGGCGCTTTCCCATCCCACAGCAGACTGGTCACTTCTGTGTTTATTGCTGTGAGGTACGCTGGGGATACCGGGAAGGGCGTGTTCTGCAGTGCATATAGGAACCTGGGGAGCGCCATCATTTTAAAAGAGCCGCCCTTCCCAGTAGTGTCAGCGGTAAGGAGCGCCAGTGCTTGATGTCTCTGCGGAACCGTATTAGGGGCTGTGTCAGATTTTCAGCGATGAATTCCGATCTATAAGGTGTTATGTATATCCCGAGGTATTTAAATCCGCTATCTGTACTATACATCCCCTCGGGAGCCACGGTGGGGAGCCCCGCAGCACATAAAGGTGTGACTTTGCCCAATTAATAGTATAACCAGAGACCCGCCCATACGATGTACATATGTCTAGGAGACTATTAATTGAGCGCGCTGGGGATGCCAGGTACAGTAGTATGTCATCTGCATATAGGGAGATGTGATCCTCCCATCCCATTGTCCATCTCAGGCCACGGATCACCGGGTCCTGCCGTATCAAGGCCGTCAATGGTTCCAGAACCAGCGCGAACAGAAGTGGCGAGAGGGGGCAGCCCTGTCTTGTTCCCCTCCCCAGCGGGAAGTCGGTTGATATATGGCCATTTACTGCCACCCGCGCCAAAGGTCGCGTGTACAATAGATGGATCCAGGCACATATCTTGGGCCCAAATCCCAGGTGCCGTAAAACTGCAAACAGGAAGGGCCATTCTACAAAGTCAAACGCCATTTTGGCATCAAGAGATTGAATGACAGCATCCTCCTCTATAGTGGACTGGCGTGCGATGACCCCATGGAGTCGTCGCAGATTAAGGGCGGTATTGCGATTCGGCATAAACCCAGACTGATCCGGGTGTACCACTGTTGCTAGGTGCACCTGAAGTCTCGTTGCCAATACTTTAGCCAAGATCTTGGCTTCGGCATTAATCAAGGATACCGGTCTGTGGGATGTGCATTTGTACGGCGGTTTATTTGGTTTGGGAATAGCCACTATAGTGGCCAATCTCTGATCTCTGGGGAGGATACCCTTCTCTAGGCTGTCGTTGTACATATGCAGCAAGTGAGGTACAAGCTGCGTTGCTGCTTTTTTATATAATTCCACCGGGATCCCGTTCGGTCCCAGTGCCTTCCCGGTGTGGAGTGCGGCTATCGCAAACGTTAACTCTTCAGGCTCTAGGTCTTTCTCGAGGGCCTCAACCACAGATGGGGCCAGTATGGGCATTTTTATGTCTTTGAGAAATTCTAGATTGTCCTCGGCTGTGGCCATGGCCTCTTGGGTATATATCTTTCTATAGTGCTCCGCGAGGGCCCCCGCAATCTGCTGGGGCTCCGCAGTTAAGCTGCCGTCTTCTAATTGGATTTGCGCCACCCATCTATTAGCCCGCTCCCTCTGTTCCAGCCAAGCCAATAGCCTACCCGCCTTGTCGCCTAGTTCATAAATAATATGTTGTGTTTTGAGGTGCCTATTTCTCGCCATCTCCCACATATGACTTGTATTCTTGTTGCGCCATGTGTACCCTACCCATCTGTATGTAACACATGATCTGCTTCCGCCAGGGAAACCTGCCGCTGAAGACCCTCTATTTCCTTCTTCTGGGACCGTTTATGGTTCGTCACTATCGAAATGGCCTGTCCCCTAAAGACTGTTTTATGTGCTTCCCACAATGTCGTCGGGGATGTCACTGAGTGTTCATTATCTGCAAAATAATTCTTAGTTGTCGCCAGGAGGGCTTTACAGATTTTACGTTTTTTAAAATATCCTGGATATAGTGGGACTATCCTATTTTTCTTCAGTGTGAAGGCTGCGTAGGCAAAAAGCACTGGAGAATGGTCCGCTATACCCCTGGGCAAGTGCGTTACCTCTGTCACCCCCATGAGCCCTGTCGCCAATGTAAAGATATAGTCTAGTCTGGAGAGGCTGTTGTGCGCCCCAGAGTGGAATGTATATTGCTGCTCTGTGGGGTGTAAAGTTCTCCATACATCGATTAGGCGCAAGGCCTCAATGAATTCGTGTAATTTAGGATTAGTAGTGCTGTGTTCTCTAGGGGGCAATCTATCTAACGACGCATCCATCGTCGCATTGAAATCGCCTCCCATTATTAATTCTCCATGCAGAAGTGACAAGAGGAATTCCCCCAAGTCCTGAAATGCCGTCTGATGTAGAACCGGGGGAATATATATACCGATACCAGGTTGTAGATCTTTCCCTCCCACTGGCAGGTCATTGCAGCAAATCGCCCCTGTTCGTCTTTTCGAGAGTCAGTGACTATCAGTGGGAAGCGTTTATTGATTAATATACCCACTCCCCGTGACCCTGACGTAAAGTCGGAATGTACCACCATTTTGAAGCCCCATCTATCTAGGTCTCTACAGGCCGACCCTGTCAGGTGGGACTCTTGAAGCGCCACAGCCGGCCCTTTGCGCTTTAAAAATTGCAGCACCAGTCCCCGCTTTATTTTGTCCCCCAAGCCATTTACATTCCAGGACAACACTTTGAAGGGGGGGTCAGGTGTCCTAGGAGTCGCCGTCTTGAGCCCAAGGACGTCAGTGGGGGCGTATACTTGTGGCTTATCTGTCATCTATGTCAGTGCGGTGTTGTGCAGCATGTGTATTTCCCATCACAGCAATGCCATATCTGTCATCTATCAATATACTGTGTATGATAATCAAAACTGAAACTGAACTTCTAATGTACTCAATGAACTTAAAACTACCCGCCACCCCAGCAGAGTGCTTAATCCCCATAACTGTATACTTGCGTAGGGGGGGAGGAGTCACTCCCCGTCCTCAGCTCGCTCCCCGAATATCCCATAGTTCAGTGCGAGAAGTCTATAATGTACAGTATTTCGGCCCAGTCTTCAAATTTTGTAGCTGAAATGCCCGCCATGTCGCTATGGCTGTGTCAGGGTTCGATGTCCCTGAGTCAGGCTGAGTTCTGCTGTGATCCCTCCGCTGCTTCCAGTCTGTCTTCCCCTGGCGGTGTCGGTGTCTGGGAGTGGAATCCAGGCCTCATTCCCGGTCGCTTTGCGTCTTTCGCTGGTCGCCAGCCTTCCAACCAGTCCGAGGCCTCTGCCGGCGTGGTAAAGAACCACGTCTTTCCTTCCGCCTCAACTCTCAACTTTGCCGGATATAGCATTGCATACTTGAGGTCACGGTTGCGGAGTTCTCTTTTTACATCCATGAAGTCCCGTCTCTGTTTAGTCACTGCGACCGTATAATCCGGGTATAACGCTACAGTGCCGTTGTCTACTCGAATTGGAGGAGCTACTCTTGCAGCCTGCAGGATTGTGTCCCTGTCTCGGTAGTTGAATATACGTGCCAGGATCGGTCTGGGGGGGGGGGAGGGGCTCCCTCCAGGTACTCGGTGTGCCCTTTCCACCGAGAAGAAGCTGGACAGCCCACGCGGCTATAGCTGGTCCGTAATTAGTGTTTCGACAAAGAAGTCCAGTGCCGGTCCCCTCACATTCTCCAGTACCCTGACCAGGCGTATATTGTTCCTTCTAGATCACCCCTCCTGATCATCAAGCTTAGCAATGAGCTGCTTTTGCATGACTTCCAGTGTTTGTATTTTTTTCTTTAACACTACCGCATCCTTGGCGAGATTCTCCGCGGTCGTTTCGACCTCCTTTAGCCTTGTGCTCATTTTGGATAGGCCTGCACGTACTAGTGTGATGTCGGTCGAAATTGTCCCAATGGACGTTTGCATCTGGGTCAGCGCGGCCATCACATCTTGAAGAGTCACTTCCTTTTGTTTTTCAGGCGCTAGGCCGGGGTCATCAGTCACCGGTGGAGGCTGCGAGTCTGCCTGCTCCCTGCGGTGTGCATATTTATCCAATTTAGTGTTGGGCACCCTACGTTGGCCCTTGCCTCCCATGGCATTCGGGGCGGGCACCACCGGGATATAGGGCCAGCAGTCGCCGCCGCCTGCCACGGGGCAACGCCCACGTCTGGCCTGTCGGTTTTTCAGGCCCTAGCGGCTTGGCCACCTCTGCAGCTTGAAGTATGCGTTGTTTGGGACTGCTCTATGCGCCCGAGCCACAATCTGGCGCACCCATCAGCGAACTGACCCGCGGGCCACCCAGTCGGAAGTCTGGCCGTCTGCTGTGTCCTCTGGCCAACTTTTAAATGAGTCAATGCAGGGATGCCTGTGAGACCATGCAGATAGTGTCTATTGGGGTGTTGTGCCTCGCCGCTGCCCCAGTGCACACGCCAGATCCACTCCTTCACACTCCAGCATGTGGGGTAGGCTATGGGGCCCAAAGCGTACCTGTATTCATCGGGCCGCCCCTTCAACGCGGGCCGAGTGCTCACCTTAATCTCCGCAGACTTTGAGCCTCAGTGTGTGGCGGGGTTAGCGGTCTCCTCCTCGAGGCCAAAGAGACTTCTCACCGCCTCAGGGCAGCCGGGCCGCCAGTGAGGCTCCTACGTCCACTGCCCGTTCGCGCCACCTAGGTCCAGCGTCTGTTCCCCAGGCGCCCTCCTGCAGAGATCGGCCAGTGCGCTTATAATGGACAGCCAAATTTCACCCCGAGCGAGTACCTCTGCGCCCCTCCGCCTTTGCCGGCCTCCTACATTTCAGAAGAGAGAGGTCAGGGCACGGGCGCGCGCAGGAGATCCTTCCTCTCTGTCTTCGGCGCTTGACGTACCCGAGGCCCCGGCCTTGCCTTCCACTCCAGGCCTCAAACGCCCCGCTCTGTCTTGTCCTTCAGCCGATGCTGCTACGGGGCCAAAATCATATCCGATCAGTTCATAGGACTGCCTGGGTCGTGGCGATTGTTCGTACAGGATGTATGACAGGATCAATGCGGGAAGAAGCTTCGGACGCGGAGCTGTCCTAGGCTGCCGCCATCTTCGTGGGCTGCTGGCCACGCCTCCCCCCCCCCCAGCTCCATTGTTAACGATGAACCAGAGTATGAAGTGGAAGCTATCGTTGACTCACGGAGAGTCAGGCGCAAACTTCAATATTTAGTGCAATGGAAAGGTTACGGTATTGAGGAACCTACGTGGGAACCTGCTAGTCATATACACGCTCCTCGTCTGTTGAGATCGTTCCATCGTCGGTATCCCAATAAACCTAAACCGGCGGGAGGGCTTCTAAGGGGGGGTGTACTGTCAGGATTGCCGGATGCGCGGGAGCTTAAGGAACTACAAAAATGGCTGACTCCCGCGTTTGACACATGCGCGGGAGTCAGCCAGGAAAAATAAAGGCGTTCCGTTTCTGGCCTCCGATGCTTCGTGTCTAGCTTGAATCGAGTCGCGTTTCCTGGCGTTACTCACCTGCTGCTTCGGAAGTCTCCTCGCAGTGACGGCGTCGGTATTCCCGGTGGAGGCGTCTTCATCATCGGATCCTGCTCCCAGTGTTCTCTCACTCCTCTTCGGTCCTTGACCTCGTCCTCCTTATCTTCGCGGCTAGTTTCCCTTAAACAAAGAATGAAGGCAAGCTAAAGCTATATTACTGTCATACAAGATAACAGCGCTTGAACATTATATTCATTAGAATATATATACTTATCTGATTGGTGTCCTGCGCTGTGGAGATCGGCCCTCTTTTATTTTTATTTCTTCCTGAAAATAAGGAATACACATATTATTTTGATTATTAAGAAGATATTCTTTCCTGGAGACAAGTATAAGGAAAAGATTGTTTTGGGCACCAGATATATATAAGGTTAGGTGAGTCCTCACATTACATTTTATTCCAATTTTTCTGCATCACCCCAAGGCATACATTTACTTACCTTACTGTTATTTCTCTCTAGATGTATAAGCCCTATCCCTCACCCCAATGAATATCATACATGGAAGAAGGGAATTAACCAGGTAGACACATATGTAAATAGACAGATATAGTGTTTCACATAGAGAAAATATAGATATATCTACTCACCACTTCTTCTATTTCTTATTAACAGACTTGCGCTTTGCTTCACCATTTCTGGCTTCATCAATCCTGCTTAAGATTGGGGTGCGACGTGGGACCCTCTCCATTCCTTGTTTTCTTTCCCTTCTTCCCCAAGTTGCTATTGATACTTTGACATTGTTGGGTGAGATACGCACATTGGGAAAGTGGATTATTCTTCATTACGTGGCGTCCCTGCAGAAATGTGCGTACACAAAAGTTACTGGTAACCCTGACACTTAAAGTGTTTGTTACTGAATACTTTTTTATCAAAACAATATTGAGTTTAAGTTTGGGTTTTAAATAGTGAGTGTGCTATTTTTCACCACCTCAGATAATAGAAAGGATTCACTCACCCTTTGAATTTACTTGCTTAACTACGGGATTGGTTGAGTAGGTCGTTCTTTCCTCATCTTTAAAAACAGAATTACAACTGTACATCCATTTGGTGGAGAGCAAATGAGAGAACTTTTGGAAGACAGCTTGCATATTTTCCTTTCAATCACAAAATAATGCAACTGACAGGGGCATAAAAGGAACAATAATGGAATTTTTTCTGAGTGGCTAATGCATGTATCAGCCAGACGGCAAAAATATCTGGAATGTCCCTAGGGGAAGTTGAGAAGGTGATTGTTGTGAATTTGATGCCTGATGCAGGCTCAGTGCAATTATAATGGGGATCCTGACCATAGGGTTCCAGGGCTTTAGTCATCTAGGAATTAGTGTTCAGAAACCATAGCTAAACTAATAAATTGTAATGATAAATGCATTTATCACCGCATAGAACACAACCCGTACCTAGAGTCTACTGGCCTGCACAGTCTGAAGGAGTCTGCAGATTTATAATCTTGTGATAATCTGTGTGCTTCTGAAAAGGACAGAGGGCCTTGTGACAAATTCTCCTGGTAAATCGGTGGGGCTGGTAACGGGAGTTACTGCCCCATTGAGATTACACGTGGTGGTGGTTCACACAGAGATTTCAGGCGCTGTCATAGTGTTACTGTTCCCATCGGGGAGTATGGGTCCCTCATGATAAGGGCCCTTGTGCTTAACTTGCAGGAAAATAAGTGCTGGGTCCCTAGACGTTTCCCAGGTGGCCAATGTAGCGTACAGCACCCACTGCCTTATACCAGTACAAAGGCTACCTGCTAAAAATCACAATCATACAACTGTGACAAGTTGGACTCTTCCAGGACACGCAAATCTGGAAGCATTACCTTGGCACACTGAGCTTAACAGTTGTATATACATTGAACTGCTAAAACGCTAGTGATGTGCTATGTTTAAAAACTGACAGACAGCACCCCATGTGGTGGAATATAATAATTAAGCACTGGAGTGCCTCGGTGTCATGAGGAGAGCTGAGCATCAAGGTCTATCTTTGGGCTGAGCCTGTTCTGATATGAAATGGCAGAATGGAGAGGGTAATGCCGAAGTACTATGACACCCTGATCATCTCTGCTACTTGTCCATGAAGCTTAGGGCAGCAAGGTTCGCTGTTGTGGTCTGGTCAGTATGGGTGATACGGTTCTGACTCATATTGACTAGACTGCAACGGCAACCCTCCCAGGAGTAAGCTACATCGACCCAGGTCCAATTAACTACATATAGAAGATCTCAACCTGGTGACTCTAATATGGACATTGAGATCATTAATACTGACTTCCTTGAAAAAGCCCTAGGCCTGTGCACTGGGAGGGGGCAAAACATATAAAGGCGGCATGTCGCCAGTGGTTGTACAACCTCAGAATCAAGGTTTAAAGACATTAATTGATATCACCTTAATCTTACTTTAAAAAATTCTTTATTAAATATTTCACTATTTCATACTAAATGTGCTATTAAAGGCCTTTATTAATAGGTGTAAAGCATACCTAGGTTTCTTTTACTGCTTACAACAGTGTGGTTTGGAACCTTAACCACAAACCATCAATAAACCAAATATGACTTATAAAGCCTGGCTAATCACCCGTGAGGGTATCCAGGCGCTGAGGGTCTTGCTGCAGAGGCTCAGTCGATCAGCCAGGTCTTGAATCCTTTCCTGAATTCTACTAGCGAGTTTGAGGCCCAGATGTGGAGAGGGAGGTTGTTCCAGGACTTGGGTGCAAGGCAAGAGAAGGAATGACCTCCACTGCAGCTTTGCCATATGTGAGGGGTGTGAGCAAAATGAAGGGAGGTGGGGAGAAGTTGTCTGGAGGGTTGGTGGAAGTTCAGGTGTTGGTTGATGTATGCTGATCCTTTGTTGTGCAGGGCTTTGTAGGTGTGGATCAATATCTTGAAGTGGCATAATGGAGAGCCAGTGGAGCTTCTTTAGGTGGGGAGGGGTGATCCAGGTCCACTTGGGGAGGTCTAGGATGAGTCTGGCAGCTGAGTTCTGCATAGTCTGCAAAATGCGATGCAGCACGCGCAACGGAATTCGTTTTATTTATTTAAATGTGTACTTACCTCTTTTCATCCATATTCCGGTGTTTACATTTCCCCACTCTGCCCCTCCCCCGCCTCACTGGCCCACCGAACTCCCTCCACGGACCGCTACTGATTAGGAGTAGTCCGTCCATCCGGAATTGCCAAGTCAGGTCAGTACCCTCAAGATGGGTAAATAAGCAATCACAGATTGGCTTTTGCCTTCTTTGGTCTCAAAAGTGAGGGGCCATTTCAATGCAATGTTATAGCTAGCATGAGAGCCACACTTCAGCATACCTGTCACTCTTAGGAGTTCACACCTACAATAACAAAAAGAATGACCTAAACATACAATTGGAGATGTGAGTCTGTGTGTATGTCTTTCTCTGATTGTCTCTGAGTACAAGGGGCATACCTAGGTTTGGCCCTGAAGGCTCTGGAACAGGAGGGGACAGGAAAATTGGTAGAGCGCCTTTCTGAAGACCACACTCTGTTGCTTGAGCCTGCTGGGGATGGGTCATAGCAGTACAGGATAGCGGGAACCGGAGTGGGCACAGTGTGTATCAAAAGGCCATGACTTGTATCAAGAGTCTACTGTGTATGGTCAAAAGATACGACCAGCAGGGTCTCTTGTCAGGTAGAGTGGATAAAGTTCAGGCCAAAGTCAATGTTCTGTGCCGACAGTGCACTAGATGTGGATGAAGGCTTTTTCCTACAAACTCTGGGAATAGATGATGTGTCCATTGTGCATAGTCAAAGACTGTCCTCCGTGTCCATTTTAGAAGCTTACAACCATAATAACTCTGGGCATAGAGATTGTCCTTTGATCACACCCTGATGGCACTATTCCTGGCCCCTTTACAGCAGTGTCCAGCTAGTCAACAGTGCCCCTGCTTCAGACTCCCTTGAGTGCCTGCTTCTGCCTTGCCCAACCTTACATTCTTCTATTTTCAAGATATAAAGATGGCCCTCCTTGCAGAATCAGGACTCTGATGATGATGAGGAATTTATAAAGCTCAACAAATACCCTGGGGTGTCTAGGCACTGCCCTTAACACATACAGATCAGGCCTGACTAAGCATGAGAACATTTGCCTTAAACATCCACCTTTTTAAGCCCTTTCTACATTTTAACAGGCTAGTCTCTTTTTTAAGCGAGGTTGGCAAAGAGTTCCACAGATTGGTTGTTGTAGCAGTGAAAATCTTGCCTCCCCAACTGGCCCTGCTAACTCTAGGAACAATTCTGTTTCCATCTTCGGCAGATCTAAGGGGTCTTGCAGAAATATATGGCTTAAAAAATTTCGTCAGATGCACTGGCCCTAGGTTAAGTGATTTAAAGGCAAAGCAGAGTGATTTAAACTGGATCCGTTTGGCTACCGGCAACCAGTGAAGATGGAGTAAAGCTGTGGAGACGGAGTCAAATTTAGAGATATCTAGGAGTACTCTTGCTGCTGCATTCTGAGCAGTCTGTAGCTTTTGAATGCTGCACTTAGGGGCACTGGTAAAAAGGGCATTGCACTAGTCCATTCTTGAGGATATCAGTACAGATACCACAGTTTTCATCAATTTCATAGGTATTGCTGGAAGAATTGTAACTGATATCCTAAAATGGTGATTGTGGATGCATAAAGCAAGTCTGAGTCTTTCAGGGCCAAACTGGGAAACCAGCAATTTTGTAGGGCCAGTTCGCGCCCCCCCCTCCTCTCCCACACCTTCGAGAGGGGGAGTGGGGGTACAAGTGTGAACCACTGCTACTTTTTCTCACTGGGGGCTGATATTGCAGCCCTGTTGCAAAACCAGCCCCCAGTAATAACAAGCATTTGCAATGCAATAGCTCTTGCATTACTGAAAGTTTGAGTTCTTAGCATTGGATTATTATTTGCAATGCCAATAGGTCAAATTTTCAGTATTGCGAAACCTATTGCATTGCAAATGCTTGTTTAATCTTGATCTGACCTCCGGGATCTCATGACATTCATCAGCAGTCCAGTGGCCTGTAGAAAAGGGCTTAAATGTTCCCCTCCAGATAACAACATGGGTGCATTTGCATGTAATGGGAGGGAGAGAGAATGTGCGAACGAGGAGTCAAGAGATGGCCAACCAAAAGAATCAACTGGTGATGTCCACTGGGATTGAACCAAGCACTGAAAGGCGGGATAGATGCACTATATTACCTAACCAGAGAAAAGGAATTTTAAAAAGCATCCCAACTAACCAACCAGAAGCGGTGGGTGTGTCTAAAGTCCCCGATAGCCAATATACCAAATACAGTATGCCTCGGAGAGCAGGGCAGGCTCTGGCCAGGCAGGACCTAAAAAAACAGCCCCCACAGCTGCAAAACCGGCCCTCACCCTTCAAGCCATCCGGAAAATGCCTGATGCCCACTAAAGCCCTGGTGTCTTTTTTAAAAAGGGTGATGTGCATTTAGGGCTGCTATTCTAAGATCTGCTGTGGCAGGTAATAAGAGGCGGGTCCGAGGGTACACAAAGGAATAATATGAAACTTGTTTTCAAGTATTCACAACCTGTCTAAAATAATCTTGTCTATTTGTATGTGCAAAATGAATTTGGTAATTCAGCATATCGAAATATTTCCAATGAATGCTGAAGAACCAGGCTGAATTAGGCCTGGCGGCGCAGGGTACGCCTTAATCTCCTGGGTTCACCTGCTTTGTTGAACAGAGACACAGGACTCTCTGAGCGTAGAAGATCAGGTTTATTAGCTGCAGCTAAGTACACTTGTCCCAGAAGTACACCTGGTATGTTCTTAGGAGACTGCCACTTTACACCAAGAACACACCCAATGCATACATGTTTAGCCAATGGGAAGAGTTTGAAAACAAGATATAACCAATGAGAAAAGTTTGAAAACAAGATATCAAATAACCCAAATAAACCTCTCTTACAACTGTTTTTGTCACCCCTCCCCACAAAGTTAATTAGTGATTGGGTCTACAACTCAACTTGCAGGTGGCAGGACACATTTGTATGCTTTGGAGGACAGTTGTGAAACGAGAGAATACAAGTAGAGAATAGCGAAGGCCAGAAGATAAGATAAAGTCAGGAAAGAATGGTGCAAACCAACAGATAGTTGAAACAGGGATCAGTCGGACCAGACGGGGATTAGTGGACTCAGCCAGTCCCTGACATCAGTCTTGTAACCAGAGGCAGGAGGTTATTTTGACACGTAGCAGTGAGATCAGCAGAAAAAAACTTTGTTCATTGTGCTGCCTGAGTGAGGGCAACATAAAATGGCGGTTGAACACAAAATGGTGGCTGAATATAAGCGAAATCGAAAATCGAATTTCCTCAGACCCTCCTTTTGCCATAACTCGGGCAAAACATCACAGACACGTTAATCTGAATCAATGTCAATAGCCATGAGGTCGTCAAGCTGTTGCTGCAACATCATTTTAATGTTCTCTGTTTTCTGTGACTCAGGTCTTGGGACACACAGAGTGGCACAAAGACCGCAGATGGCGGGCCACACTGCATACAGAGACAACAGGAAAGAATGATGGCCAAAACCACTCCAAGGAAGGTTAGTGCCTTCCATCCCCATTTAGACAGTAATCCCCCAAACCATCCCAATAAAGACCAATCTCCTTCGTCTTGATGGATCGATTCGGAGATCATATGTAATTTGGAGATGGCTTGGTATACCGTAGGGGCGTCGTCAGGTATAGAAATACAACAGCTAGATCCGATCAATTTACAGACTCCACCACGATCTGCAAGAATAACATCTAGTGCAATCCGGTTCTGCAAAGTCATGAGACGGTCCGCCTGAAGTTCAGCTGTGAGATTACTCAAGGCTCCTACAGTGACATCTATGGTAGTCTCAACAACACGAACCAGCTGTCTCATATTTCTGCTGTTGGCCATTGGGCCCTAAAAAGGAAGAAATCCTTTGAGGAAATCACTTCCCTCTTGTCCTGCCGTGTCTTTAGAATCAATAATCCCTCTGCCATATCTGTTGCTATGATGGCCTGAAGGAGCAGTGTATGTAGGAGGGAGAAGAAAAGCTATATAGCATGTTCCTGAAAAATCCGTTGGTAGCCACGTGTAAGCTCTATCATGTTAGACAAAATATGTGCCCTGGGATGGCACTAACGGCGGTGAATTTTGAGACGTGTAGATGTATGTATGGGAACAAAAGCTTTTTCTTTGTCCAGTGTCAGTAGTTTGGCCATTCATTTGTAAACAGAAATTACCTTGATGAGGGACAGTCCAAATTGGTGGAGATTTTCCCTGTTTAGTTTTATCTGTAAGGCTAGTAATGTAACGAGTTACGTTCCAATTAGTATATGATTGTCTCTCATCAACAGGAACCTTATTATTCCCCACCATTTTAGTCATAGCTACCATTCCCTTTATCAGAGAATTATAACTAAAATCTGGCTTACTACCATAGGAACCAACTGGACGTCTAAATCGGCTCTGATATGCATTTGAAAATATTACAAAATAAGCCCAAGCGGAACCTTCATAAGAAAATGGAATGGCCTAATTATGGCATCCCTTTATCTGTGGTATGAGGCATAAGTCCACACACCCAACAGTCGGTTGTGTTAACTACCAATTGGTGTTGGTGCAACAATTGGATAAATTAATTATTAAAATATTCTGTTCTCCTGATTAGTTCATGTTGGGGAAGTGTATATAATTGAGGTGGGGAGATAGTAGAATGAAGAGGCAAAGAGATAGAATTAGGGACACCTTTTTGCTGCGTAGCATGAATAACCCAACCTACACAAGCCAATAAGATACACAAAAACATAAAAACACACAATGTTACGCCACATCGACTGTACAATATTTTAAAATATGTCTTTCTCATCTCTTCCTTATTATCCTTCTTTCCTAATTTAACATCCATCCTCTAAAATTGTTGCTCACGGCAATCTTCCTTACTCACTTGGCTGTGATTATTAGCTGTCCTATGACACTGCAAGTCCTGGGGGCCTAGCCACTATACAGGTCACAAACCAAGACTCCTACCGTGACCCTGCAACCTGGACAGATGATAAAAATGTAGCAGAAGAGATGAAAATCTCAGGTGTCCTTGACCAATCTAGGTCTTAAATTGTATCTAGTCCTTGTTGGTACAGTTTGGTCTTGAAATAGGGTCTGTGGCTCTGTAGTGTTTAATCAGAGATGGGAAGGTATGGCTTCCTGTAGAATGTCGTCATCTTCTTTCTCCGATCGAGTTCCATCCAGGTGTGCACTACTGAAAGGTATGAATCGGGGGACTTTTTCTCCTTCAGAATCACCTATACCTTTACGAACCTTTCTTGCAGTGCACGCCATGGAATCAGTTCTTTTTCCCTTCGACTTTTACTGCTGTGCGAGTTGTTAGGAGGACTTGTCGAGGTGGCCTCTAGCGAGGTTCCAAATTCTTTGTCCTCTGAAAAATTTTCACGCAGACCCAGTCTCCAGGTTGGATAGAATGACCTGGGTCTGTGGAGGCTTCTGGTAAAGCGTTTTGAACCTGTTGGTGAAGAACACGTAATTTAGTGGTGAGGTCATGTAAATAGTCAATCAGCATTGGATACTGTATGTCAGAGTACTTTTTAGGGTGAGGGACTCCCCATACATTAGCTGGGTGCCTGAAAACAACCTCGTATGGGCTGAGTCCCAAACGAGAATGTACAGCTGTTCTAGTAGACAGGAGAGCCAAAGGTAAAGCATCGGGCCAACTAAGACCTGTGCTGGCTTGTACTTTTGCAAGCTTAAGTTTGAGAGTGCCGTTATAGCACTCTACCAAACCTGCGGACTGAGGATGATTTGCCGCATGAAATTTCTGCCTTATACCAAGACCGGTACACACCTTTTGCATAATTTGGCCTACAAATTCACTTCCATTGTCACTCCAGACAATGCGCGGCAAACCAAACCTAGGGAAGAACTCTTTTAGAAGAACCTTGGCAGTGGACAAAGCAGTGTTGTCTTTCAGGGGGTAAGCCTCTATCCATCTGGAAAAGGCACATACCACCACCAGAACATATTTAAGATTGTTAAATCGATCCATGTGAATATAGTCGATTTGTAACACCTCAAAAGGATATGTTGGGGGAGCAAAATGACCTGCCGGAGTTGGGGTGCCCTTTCCCGGATTGTACATCAAGCAAATGATACAATGCTTCACCACATTATCTGCACATTTTGGAATCCCTTCGTTCAGCCACACTGGAGCCAGAAGTTTACATATTGCTTTCGCACTGATGTGGGCTGGACCATGCGCCATAGTAACTACAGGCAGTACATAGGCATCTGGTAACAACCAACGCTGGTGTTCTGACAATTCTATCCAACATCCTGTTGCGTCTAACATTCCTGTACTCTCTTTCCACTTTCTCAACTCTTTCTCTGTAGCATCTCCCTGAATCGATCTCACACTTTCTATTGTGTCCTCACACATCCCTCTTTTCCTGACCCAATTCGCAGGGCCCGCAACATGCATGCGACTTGTAGCATCTCTGGCTGTCCTTTTTGCTACCTCGTCCGCAAAAGCATTTTCACGACCAACATCCTCAGTAATCTTCTTATGCGCACTACATTTCACAATTGCTATCTGGGTAGGCAAAGCAAGTGACTCAAGAAGATCAGTTACCAATTGACCATGCTGTATTTTAGTACCATGGGAGGTAAGGAATCCTCTTTCCTTCCACAAATGACCGAAGCTATGCACCACACCGAACGCATACTGGCTGTCGGTATATACATTCACTCTCTTTCCTTTAGATCACACACATGCTCTGGTCAAAGCTATCAGTTCAGCCGCCTGAGCTGAATTATATCTGATGCGTGCTGTCTCCACAATTGTATACAAGGTGGTAACAGCATAAGCTGAAGTTGTCTCACCATTTGGGAGTTTGAAACAAGACCCATCCACCCACAGGATCCCATCTGGATCCACTAGCGGCGTATTTTTCAAATCAACTCTTCCTTTTGTTTCCTCCTCAGTACGGAGAAAACAATCATGTTGTTCCTGAATATCTTTCTCTTCTGGAAGAGGTAACAGTGTGGCTGGGTTTAAAATGTTACATCGTTTGATGTACACATGACTAGCCAAGAGCGTCAGCTCATATCCAGACAATTGAGCACTTGTAAGATGTTGTGTTTTTGTCCTATTTATCAAGGTATCCACTGCATGTGGTACCATAACAATGAGAGTATTATCTAGCACCACTCCAGCAGACTGACGAATAGAAATCGCTGCTGCTGCTGTAGCTTTAAGACAACTAGGCAATGCCTTGGCTACTGGGTCTAATGTAGCAGAAAAATAGGCACATGGCCGCTGTTTGTCTCCAAATTGTTGTGTTAAGACTGACAACGCACAACCCTCTCTTTCATGGACATAGAGCGTGAAGGGCTTACTGTTATCTGGAGTACCCAACACATGAGCAGAACACAGAGCAGCACGTAAATCAGTAAAACTCTTCTGACATTCCTCAATCCAAGGAAGGGGTTGGGGTGTGTCTTTCAAAGTGAGTGCTAACAGAGGCTTGGCCAACAAAGAAAAATTTGGAATCCATTGCCTACAATAAGAGGTAATGCCCAGAAAGGCACGCGCCTCTCTTTGTGTGGATGGCACAGACATTTGCGCAATGGCTTGAATTTGTTCTGGGGTTAATCGCCTTCCCTCCTCTGATAAGAGATGACCCAAGTATGTAACCTCTCGACTGACATATTGTAGTTTAGAAGGCGAAACCTTATGATTAAGATCAGACAAGTGACGTAACAGTGCAACAGTCACATTTTTGCAGACATCCTCTGAATCAGCAGCAATCAACAAATCATCCATATATTGAATAAGAGTAGCACCTGGGGGCAAAGGAAAAGCATCAAGCTGACATTTCAGAGCTTGACTATAAATGGAGGGGCTTACACAATAGCCTTGGGGTGCGCGCTTGAACTGGAAACTTCGGCCTCCTAGAGAGAAACCAAAAATATCCCTACTCTCTTCGGCAATGGGAATGCTGAAGAAAGCATTTTTCAGATCAATAACAGAAAACCAAGCCGCTGAGGCAGGTATCATAGTTAACAAGGCAGTAATATCTGGGACAACAGGAAACTGTGGTACAACAATTTTATTGACTTCCCGAAGATCAATCACACAACGATAAACAGGAGGCTGAGAAGGATCAGTGCGTTAAAGAACAGGAAGAATAGGACTATTGCATACATTTCCTCTCGTTTCCTCAATTACACCCTTCTGAATCAAATCATAAATGATATCCAAAAGCGCTCTTTCACCTTCATTGGAAATTCTGTATTGAGGAATGCGTGGCAATTTAGCATTGGGCTTGAGAGTAACAAAATAAGGCGGGATCTCAAGACAACCAACATCATTTGGACCCGTAGCCCAGAGCGTTGCAGGAAGAGAGAGCAATTCAGGTGGGAATTGATCTTTAGACAAATACATTGAAGAAGTCAATTTCTGCCCCAAAGTAAGATGCACACCAGAAGGAGAACAATATATCGTTGCATGCAATCTTTTCAATAAATCCAAACCCAACAGATTCTCGCCGCAACCAGTTGTTAAAAGAAGAGGAGCTTCCAAATCATAAGGGCCAATTGAAATAGGCAGAGGGCTAGAGACCGGGTTACGAACTGGGGCGCCAGAATATCCTACTGATACATTCGTTGAGCCAGACAAAGGTGCCCCAGGGAGTTTAGAGTGAATGATAGAACTTCTCATCGCACCAGTATCTAAAAGAAATGGCTCTGAAACACCCATTGTAGTGACATTAACATAAGGTCCACTCTGATGTTTTGGAATCGATACAACTCCCTCACTTTGTCTATGGCTGTCCTAGTTAGCGTGAAGGCTTTCATTTTCACCTTCAACATGATAATCATCATTGTAATACTGGGTAGACTGAGTATTTTGTTGATCAAAGTAGTTCGTGGAATTTGGAGGGGGAAGGGAACGCTGTTCTTCGGTCAACGCACCTCGACCTCTATCCCTGGGCACTAATTGATAAATACCACGACCTCGTGGAGCAGATAGTCTTCCATTACGCTGTAATAAAACCGGGCAACTATTCTTGAAATGACCCTCCTCTCTACAATAGGCACATTGGTTAGGACCTAATAAAGGTCGCGGAATAAAAGGCTTTTGATACACTCTCTGAAACTGTGGAGGCTGTTGAAACTGGCGCTGAGCAGGACGAGGAGGATAAGCCTGTTGCAGAAGAACCTTCATTTTTAATTCTTTAGTCTTTTTCTCTTGCTTGTCTTTTTCCTCTTTATCCCTGTTCTCATAATATTGAGCAGTAGCCAATATCTGAGCAGAAGAGGAAGCAGCCCATGAACTTTCAGAGTCTTTCAACTTATGTGACAGCTCGGGAAGCAAATTAAATACGAATTTATCTACAAATAATCGCTGTCCACCCTCCGTAGTCATATCCTGACCACTGTGATCAATAAACGTCTCCTCAAAACGAGTGAAGAAATCAGAGACACTCTCATCTTTCTTCTGCTTACACGCAGTTAGTTTATCCCAATTAACTCGCAAGGCGGGCATCATTGTTTTCATTAAAGTAATAATCCTACCAGGGAGTTCTGAAATCAAAACATCAGGCTTAGCACCACCCACTTGAGCTCTATCCACGGCAATTATAGCAGCCCAATCACCACCTAATGTTTGGGCGTGATCCTCTCTACGAATCCGAGCCCATAATGCTTGTGGGACTACATTTCCCATCAACATATCAATATTGGCTAAATTCATAATACAGGCATCAACAGTCTGAGACAACTCTTTATAATAACAAGCAGGGTTTTTACGGGGATCTGGTAGAGACTGTTTAAGAGCTAAAACTTCAGATTTTTTTCCAGAGGACATGTACCCATATACGCTGGAAGTGCGCGGGAACAGCTGGATTAGCACCTGCTGCTGCAACCGCTTCTCTCCACACTGGAGGAACCTCTCTCATGGGATAATGTTTGGATGTCAGCCTAACAGCAGGGTCGGAATCAAAAAAAGTCTGCGAGGAAAATAGGGACCTAAAAGTGACAAGTGTCTTTACGGCGTCCTTAATCTTAGAACCCACAATGGGTCCCTTATCGAAATTACCCTGAACATCTAACAAACCCTGAGGAACTGAACCCAAATCCATATCCTCCCATCCTTTAACAAGAGTGTCACACATAACATTAAAAACATATCTCTGCGTGGGCGCTTCCCACTGGTGAAAGGTGGCCATGATATCATTCACACTATACTGGGGACCTTCTCGATCCATTTGCGAGCGAGAGAGTCCAATATTACCCGTTCGTCGGAAGCTGGAAGCTGACTACGAGACTGTCTTCGGGGAAAAACCGGAGACCTATTAAGAGTCTCAAAGAAAGGAGACAGAAAATCAGAGACAGTATCTGTGATTCGTTTGCGCACAGTGGGAGAATTAGACATAAGGACAGGGGACAAGGTTTTAGGTGAACTAACAGAAGAATTAAGTTATAAAGGGAGCCGAAGGCAAAGGAGATTGATGGTCAGGAGACGAAGGCAAAGAAGTCGGTGGCGGAAGAGGTGGGGGTGGCACTACCGGAAGGGGCAAATGCGGAAGAGCCAGAGCAGGCGGAGGCGCAACTAATGGCTGAACTGGTTGTAACAATGGGGGTGCATTAGCACCTTGTACATAGGGAGGAGGCAATCTCAATAAGTGAGACATCAAAGGATCTTCCTCCGGATCCTTACTTTTATCAGAAGGGGAAATAGGTAACACCTGATAGCATTTATCTATCATTCAACATACAAAAACGAACTGGGGGTCAATAAAGAAGCACAATGGGAAATATACACACTAATTGAAGGATATCAATTCTTTCACCCTAGGCATTCAGAACAGAGCAAGGATTACCATCAAAACGCTTTAGGTGGTAGAGCTAAAGTGTCAAGCTCAGATGATCAATGTTATCATTTGGTCATCCGCCAAACCCAGAAGAACAATCCTTTGATCATAAGGAATTGCTTCTATGGCAAGCTCTTGTGCTCTCAAAAAATGCCTTACCAACCCGAGGCAGACAATAGATACAGAAAAGTGTATTTAGTGATGAAAAAAATCTAATGTGATGCAGTGCAAAGAAAGACAAAGTTAAAAAGGTTATGTGGAAAGACTAGAAACTCTAGGCAGTATATCTCTCCTCACACCTAGTAAAAATGAAAAACAAAAAATGCAGTAAACCTTAGTAGCTGCTATTAAATCATAGCAGTAAACACAGTGACTGCTAACAAAGGGTCGACATGTTTCAGCCTAACTGGTAATTGCCCACTGCTTTCTTCAGGACCTATACTCTTGTAGCTACTGCATGTCCATAAAACTCTTATTACATAAGAGCAAAAAGTTAATTAAAACCATACAACCTCGCTTGATGCGAAACCTTCAATCACGGGGTGTAATCATCACCTATGGAGATATAAATCAATTACCATACTCTGTGCTGGAAAAATAGTGAAACACACAAACAACGAGGTATGCCCACTCAAACAGCAAATCTTTGCTTACCCTGCATGATCAAGGTTCAAACCTCCCCTCCCTGGAACCTTTCTCAGGTAAAGATGGGGCCCCGCTCTGCGGGAAAAAAGGCAGAGCATGAATCACGCAGAAACAATGCTAACGACAATGCCCCAAGTGCTTATTCGTTTAGCATAGACAAATGTATCCAGTATGTCTACTCAGAATGCATACTGACATATATCTCAACTCTTAAAAAAGAAAGCGCTAGTTCTCGGTCAGGAAAGTCTCAAAAGCTAAAAAGCTGGCAGTATTCGTAGCTAGGATATATAATGTGAATCGATAAAGACATGGTGATAATCAATCCACATCGTTGTATACAGGCAATGGCACAGACTCAAATTTTTATGTGCATATTGCCCCAATCGGAGTGTCAATCAAGGAGAACCAGAGAAGCGTTATCTAGAAAAGCACTGGCTGGTGCATTATCAAGAGAACCACTGCCTATTGCGCTACCCGGGCACAACTACTAGGAGAGTTAGCCGCTACAGTTTGTAAATGGCAGAGTGAAAACTATCTCCACATAACAGGAGGGGATAGACCTGCCACGAAAACCTCCTCATGTAGTAACAAGGCACAATGGTTAATAGCAGCTACTAAGGTTTACTGCATTTTTTGTTTTTCATTTTTACTAGGTGTGAGGCGAGATATACTGCCTAGAGTTTCTAGTCTTTCCACATAACCTTTTTAACTTTGTCTTTCTTTGCACTGCATCACATAAGATTTTTTTCATCACTAAATACACTTTTCTGTATCTATTGTCTGCCTCGGGTTGGTAAGGCATTTTTTGAGAGCACAAGAGCTTGCCATAGAAGCAATTCCTTATGATCAAAGGATTGTTTTTCTGGGTTTGGCGGATGACCAAATGATAACATTGATCATCTGAGCTTGACACTTTAGCTCTACCACCTAAAGCGTTTTGATGGTAATCCTTGCTCTGCTCTGAATGCCTAGGGTGATAGAATTGATATCCTTCAATTAGTGTGTATATTTCCCATTGTGCTTCTTTATTGACCCCCAGTTCGTTTTTGTATGTTGAATGAGTTTGCAGTAGGGGATTAGGACTCGGGCTGGTCAATAAATATAGTTTCGCTTAGACCCTGTTTGTTCACCAGCATTTATCTATCGCCATACGATGCTGTCTCTCTGAAATTTCCATTTCTTGATTAATCTCATTATCTTTAAACTGCTGGGCAGCCTGTATAATCGTCATACTTTGTGTTTTCTTATCTCTTTTTGCCTGTTTAATTTCTCTCTGTTTGGCTTCCTTGCGCCAGAGTCGGAAAGAGTCAAACATTGCCGGCCGGGCTTTTCTTTTAAACAAAATTGCTTCCAAATTATCTAATATGTCAGGCTCCAAGCTACCATTCTGTGGCCACTGCAGAACACCATCGTTCTTCGTGTATCGGATCGATGCCTCATTAAAGGCAATGGGGCCAACACCATATTTAGAATAAAGCTAATAAGTGGGAGTTCCAACCGGAGAAATTGGACAAGAGTCCTCCAGCCGGGAATCCCTTTCACAACCAAAACAACAAAACTTTCTAAACTTACTCAGACCCGGCATTGTTATTTCACTGGACTGTTCACAAACATCAAGGGGTTAAATCAAATAATATAGCACAAACTGTACTCACTCCTCAGCTTCGGCTTTTGCAATAGCCGAATCAAAGACCCAAATCAAACAAAATAGTGGGAGCTACCCACCAATACTTAACTAAGAGTCTTCTTACGCTAACAGAGGCCCATCTAACGTCTTGCGATACCATACATCACCAAAAAGGGGGCCAAAGCAAGGCGGCAGTCAGGGCAGCAGTCGTCAGCAGCCGTCAGGAAGGAGAAACCGCGCTGAAAAAGACCTTCAGACCACTTTGACATGCAGGGGTCGCTTGACGTGGTTCGTGATTCCTCCAGAATTTTCTTGCGGGGTTCCTCACGACCTTCAGGCAAAACCTCTACCTCTGAAGCCGCCTCACAGAGGGCACCATTTGAAGAACCAAGCAGAATTAGGCCTGGCGGCGCAGGGTACGCCTTAATCTCCTGAGTTCACCTGCTTTGTTGAACAGAGACACAGGACACTCTGTTGAGCGTAGAAGATCAGGTTTATTAGTTGCAGCTAAGTACAGTTGTCCCAGAAGTACACCTGGTATGTTCTTAGGAGACTGCCACTTTACTCCATGGCACACAATCTTTTATAGCACATAGAATCACCAAGAACACACCCAATGCATACATGTTTAGCCAATGGGAAGAGTTTGAAAACAAGATATAACCAATGAGAAGTTTGAAAACAAGATATCAAGTAACCCAAATAAACCTCTCTTACAACTGTTTTTGTCACCCCTCCCCACAAAGTTAATTAGTGATTGGGTCTACAACTCAACTTGCAGGTGGCAGGACACATTTGTATGCTTTGGAGGACAGTTGTGAAACGAGAGAATACCAGTAGAGAATAGCGAAGGCCAGAAGATAAGATAAAGTCAGGAAAGAATGGTGCAAACCAACAGATAGTTGAAACAGGGATCAGTCGGACCAGACGGGGATTAGTGGACTCAGCCAGTCCCTGACATCAGTCTTGTAAACGGAGGCAGGAGGTTATTTTGACACGTAGCAGTGAGATCAGCAGAAAAAAACTTCGTTCATTGTGCTGCCTGAGTGAGGGCAACATAAAATGCCGGTGGAACACAAAATGGTGGCTGAATATAAGCGAGATCGAAAATCGAGTTTCCTCAGACCCTCCTTTTGCCATAACTCGGGCAAAACATCACAGATTCACGTTAATCTGAATCAATGTCAATAGCCATAAGGTCGTCAAGCTGTTGCTGCAACATCATTTTAATGTTCTCTGTTTTCTGTGACTCAGGTCTTGGGACACACAGAGTGGCACAAAGACCGCAGATGGCGGGCCACACTGCATACAGAGACAACAGGAAAGAATGATGGCCAAAACCACTCCAAGGAAGGTTAGTGCCTTCCATCCCCACTTAGACAGTAATCCCCAAAACCATCCCAATAAAGACCAATCTCCTTCGTCTTGATGGATCGATTCGGAGATCATATGTAATTTGGAGATGGCTTGGTATACCGTAGGGGTGTTGTCAGGTATATAAATACAACAGCTAGATCCGATCAATTAACAGACTCCACCACGATCTGCAAGAAAACTTTGTTCATTGTGCTGCCTGAGTGAGGGCAACATAAAATGGCGGTGGAACACAAAATGGTGGCTGAATATAAGCGAGATCGAAAATCGAATTTCCTCAATGCCTGATAAAACGATACATTTGGCATATTTGTCTTCTTGTGTTTTTTGTCTCCATGCAATCTATCACACAAAGTCCCTGGACTTTGTATGGAGAACTGTATCCTTAATGTTTTTGCATTTCCTGTGGCCATCCTCTTCCTCTTTGAGCATTAATTGGCTGTGACAAGCTATGGGCATGAGCACTTTCAAGGAACAATGCGTCACGTTTATGCTGAACGGTAGGGGCTTGTCAACCAGAAATGCCACCAATTTCCTGGTGCACTTGTGAAATATACCTTTGCCTATTTGTTTCAATTTCAAAGGCTGACCTTTTCCTTTCATCCCCTGAAACCCCTGGCCTGTCAGGTGCAGCCTCATAAGACATGTTTCTCCGTAACTTAACTGTGCCCTGCTGTACACTGCCGAGGCAGCAGTGGCATTCATCAGACAGGAATAAGAGTGACAGGCAGCGGATAACAGCTTCAGGGGATTAGTTCTTAGAAGGACTTTGCTATGCCAATGGCTGCAACTTGCTGCATTCACAGCCAGTTTACGCACGACTTCACTCAGCTGCTAAAAAGTCTTTGGGTTGAGTGCAGGTGGCGAGTAAATCGAGGAGTAGGCCACCATCTTTTCTTTTCTTAATTTTGAGGCAAAGCTTCATGGGGGAAATCTATTCGTTCAAAGCAGAGGTGTGTAAAGGATTTTTTTTTTGTTTTGTTACAAGCAAAATGTAAAAACACTTCCGATTTTCGCCCAGTTGCATAGATTAGCAGTTTACCTTTGTCTTCGATCCACATTGTGAGATCATTTTCTTTTTGACAGAACCCAAACGAGCTGAAAAACATACGTGGCCTTTTTACGTCTCGCCTAGCGACGCAGCACATGCGCTGTTCACTTTCGCGAGATCTATTGTTGTCGTATTGGCTTCCGAAGGGGGACAGGAGATGTGCATGCGCCCTTACAGGCGATGTGCACGTGTACGGCTCGCGGTGTTTCAGCACAACGCGCGCATGCCGCGCTTTCACTTTGCGCCGAGGTTCCTCGTCGTCTGCAGTGTCGTTGGTCGGGTCCAGAAGCTGCACCTTATAGTTAGTCCATGCCCCCCCCCCCTAAACGTTCAGCACGGCCACCGCCCGGCCATTGCCTGGGCTGGTGTCCACCAGGGGAGAGGGGGTGCAGCTCCCCCGGGCCGTTGTTTAAGTTAATTCTTTTTTCCTCTTTCATTTCTGTCTGTTGCTGCCTTTTTAAATATGAGGCAGCAGTCAGGATGCAATCGGATTTATCTTGAGAACCGACGTTTCCTACATTCCTTTAACAGTATGCAAGGTTTCAGCCAGTATGTTCCCCCGCAGACAGCAGCACGTTTCGCAGCGTGTTCTGGGTTTATTTAACTCATGTCTTCTCCGGTTGAAGGACGGGATTTAGCCAGGGATTCTTCATTAGGGTGTCACTGTCTTGGAAGGTGACACTGAACTTTAGCTAGCGAGTCTTTCAAGGGATGCTATTGGAAGAAGTGCACCTGTTTTTTAGGCAGCACATATTTCCTGAAACTGAGGCTGCCCGTGCCCACGCATGGGGTATCCTCAAAGGTAGGGGTAGTTAGATCTCTGTTTTGAGGCAGTGACACTGGACACGCTGTCTGTCACCAGCCGCAGTGTGGAGGTGGTGACTGGAGCCGCGAGTGCCTGTGACCCATGGCATTGTGCTGGGTTCCACTGCGGCAGGAGCTCCCCAGGTGCTGAGAGTTGGCACCCGAGAGGCGTGGGCGGGCCGATAGACATGGATCCCGCCGGACTGTGCGTGGGCTGCAGCCTGAGGGGCTCTTTGCCCCTGCTGGACACGTAGGTTAAACATGGGTGTATGGGGATTAGGAACCCCAGCTGTTGTGGGGTGCAGGGGTCGGTCCCGTTTCCTGATCACTGACATCCGGGTATGGGGCCCCTGTTCCGTTGGCGCACGGTCTGCTCTGTCCAGGATAGCGGAATCTCGCTTCCGTCTCGTAGGGGGTATCCCACCCCCACCCTGCTCTTGCGCTGTGCGCACCCTTTGCCTTTCTGGTTGTCGATCAGCAAGTCGTGGTCTAGCCGTTTTTTTTCTTGGTACCAGGGCAGTTGCTGTCGCGCCTTAACATCTGGGCGGTTTGAGTGGATTGGCTGCTCTGCGGCCATGGAGTGGGCGGGGCATGCTGGTACTACCCCAGACATTATCGCCTTCTTTTTGCTACCGCTGAGAGTGCGCCGCATTCTGTTATGGTCAACCCCCCCTAGCTTGAGAAAACGGGCAGCCTGCAGGCCGGGTACCGTCAGGTGGGCGCCCCTGCATTTGTCGAATTTGCCTTGTCTTCATGGCAGGCGGCGCACCCATTGTCAGTGGTGAGGCCTGCCATCCTACTTACATTTCCCGGCCTGGGTTTAGAAAAATAGTGATCCGGGTTTGGGTCTCTGCATCAGTTCTCCATCCGGTGTTTCTGAGCTGGTCACTTGGTCCCCTGCTGCTTTATTAAAATGTGGGGGCGCGGCCATGCTGCAGCTCAAAAGGCGAATGAGCTGTGGAAATGCCTTGAAATGTTGTCTTTGCCTTGTGTTTTTGATGTATCCGGGCCGGAGATCAGAAGTCAGGCTGGGCTGTCTTACGAGTGGCTGCATCTGTGTTTGTTACGGAAAGTTGTAATTCCTTTTCAGTTTCAGGCTGCAACGTTTGCGCAATTTGGCACAGCAGATTGTGTGACAGTCTTGGTTGATGGACTGCAGGAGGTGGGGGGTTGGTTTATAGGACGGAATTTTATTCTAGTACGGGGTAACTCTGACAAATAGACATGTGCTAAGGTTTCGCGGTATACCTGTAATTGAGAAGATATCGTACTTGGTTATGTGCAGGCAGTGGTCGGGTCGTTGGTGCCCAGTACTCGTTTTGTCATTTGTGTATTGATTTCGTTCGGTCTTCCATCTGTATGTGCTGACTGTCGGTGGTAAGTAATATGCATCTAGAACATTGGTGACCCTGAATATGCAATCTATTAAAACACCACAGTAAGGGAAAAGAGCTTTGATGTGCGTCTGACATACCATTCAATCAACAGTGACTGTATAAAGTTATTTTCCTAACAATGGACGCATGGAAGCATTGAAGCGCACTGATGATCATGCAAATTGAAGTCTGTTGAATGTTCATCGGTCACCTGCCTGCTAGCGTCATATAAAAATTATATTTATGGAGACGCTCTATAGTCCTGGTAGGCAGAGCTAGCACATAGTGTATACAAGCTACTGATAAAAATGCAGATGTTTTTATTGGTCCAGTCTGGAGTCTCTCAAGTGACAAATCTATCAGTGTCCATTGCTTTAACCAACCTTTTGTTTAATTCATTTAAATCGCCACCGGCTCAATATGCGTATTCTGGTGGTTATGCATTGCGAATGTCCTTACCATGCGCTGTATCACAGCAAATGTTTTAAATATACCTGGGTAAGCAAAGACCTGCCTGGTTTTCCCTGGGTTCACCAGTATTGACTACGGGGACGCGCTACTTGCACTGTGACTAACGCCGTGAGGGGAACGGCTGGATCTTACCACAGTCCATTGCCCATTGCCTCACTGCCTGACAGCCTACCACGAGCAACGGGGTCACTGTCGTGAGGGTAACGGCATCGTGACCAAACCTCATTTCCCAGGGGCCAGCGCGACGAGCACGCACTAGGTGCCACCGGAGGGCGCCAGAGCCCAATAAAAACAACGAGCGCCTCCCGCAGCGCGGGACGCGCTACTTGCACTGTGACGAACGCCGTGAGGGGAACGGCTGGATCTTACCACAGTCCACTGCCCATTGCCTCACTGCCAGACAGCCTACCACGAGCGACGCGTTCACTGCCGTGAGGGGAACGGCATCGTGACCAAACCTCATTTCCCAGGGGCCAGCGTGACGAGCACGCACCAGGCGCCACCGGAGGGCGCCAGAGCCCAATAAAAACAACGAGCGCCTCCCGCAGCGTGGGATGCGCTACTTGCACTGTGACTAACGCCGTGAGGGGAACGGCTGGATCTTACCACAGTCCACTGCCCATTGCCTCACTGCCTGACAGCCTACCACGAGCGACGCGGTCACTGCCGTGAGGGGAACGGCATCGTGACCAAACCTCATTTCCCAGGGGCCAGCGCGACGAGCACGCACCAGGCGCCACCGGAGGGCGCCAGAGCCTAATAAAAATTAGCGCCTCCCGCAGCGCGGGACGTGCGCGGGCCAATGACGGGCCCGTCCCTCACCCGTCATCGACAGGAAGAGGCAGGGCTGGGCCACCCCCCTAATGTCGACTCTCTGCTCATGCTCACAAGGTTGATTGGACTCTGCCTCCCACCATCCACAGTAAGCACCATTTTCATACTTATTCTGCGATTCATAACAGCCTCTGCAGCAAGTGCACAAGGATTCAAGGCAATTCATGATCATTTGGCGTCACATTGCTGAATTACGAGCCTGTCGTGAGGGAAAAGGCGGGCCGAAGGTGGCTGGCCCGGGCCATCCCTCCAGGTTCGTTAGCAGAGACTTGGGTCCCAGGAGAACTGTGTTCGTGGTTTGAGTGGCCTTGAAGGCAAAGTCATTGGGTCATTTATAAGTAGGTGGTGATTAAAGGGGGTGTTGAAGGCCCACACAGGCGGCACGGTTAACTCTGCAGGGGTTTTACTGTGTGGGTGGCGGGAGCATAAGCTGCCGTATATTGCCTGAAGACACAAGGCTAAATTACAGATAGAATGGCAGGCACAGTTAGAACACGTTCTACCGAATCTAAGTTTAGGCTGCCCACCCCGCTAAAGCCGCTTTCACTGGAAGATGGTATACCTCCCCCACAGATTGCTCAACCCACAGCAATCGATCGTATGCTACAAAAAGCAATTGGGGTAGTCTCTAGTGAAATTGAATGAACAGAGAGACGCCTATCTCTCACCCCATTAATTGAACCACCAAATCCAACCCAGGTACCAGATTGCGAGATTGTGGATATTTCCCCTTCTCGCTCACAAGAGCTTAGTACTTTGGATTTACCTTGCGCCCAGCAGAATCCTGAGAGCAAAATGGTGGATCACATCATGGGTACATTAACAGAGGCATGCAGGAAACGTAAAGCCAGCCCAATGAAAGCTAGACTAAAGAGATCTAGAACTGGCAGTGCCCCGTCTAACTCGGAAATTAAATCCGGGGAAGGGAGGGAGGTCGAGCCCAAACAACACGTAATTCCACCTATTTGGCTGTCGCAAATAGTGGCTGACCTACAAATACATTTGGAAACTTTTATTGTAGGTCAGATTAAACCACTTGTAAGTAGACTGGACAAAATAATGAATGAAGTGAAAAATAGGGACAGGGCACACAGGCCAGTGATAGATACCATACAATGCAGCAGACCGAGACCATTCCCTCAAAGGAGAAGGATCAGTATAAAGGAGGGAAAGGCCAGGCTTCACTCACAATATCAAGGGATCAACTAAGTTCCCTGAATACAACTCAGAGAAATCAAGCGACTTATCAGTCGGCGAGTGTGCGCAGGATAGCACCCACTACTCCCCTTCCAACGATTAACCTACCCCCAGAGGCGTGCCCACTAGTGGTGATTCTTGCGGGGGTCCCAGAACTAAAGGGCGAACAGAAGGAGTCCCACCAGGAATTAAAAAATAAGATTACACACTGGTTGAGTCATAATAAACCGCTGCCAAAGGGGAAAGATGGGGAGATCGTCTTGGTTAGAAGGGTGAACTGGCTTGGAAATAGGCACAAAGATATTATAGGGAATTGTATTATTATTAATTTCAGGGAAAGTAGTGTAGTAAAACATATTCTCAGAGAAAATACAGCAAACTATTCTGGGAATATAAAACCCCTGCCCCTGGAATATTTTTATCCTCGCCAGCTTGCCCATAATGAGGAAATATGTCACCAGGAAGGACGAAGGGAGAGAACCTATATAAGTCCACATACAAACCAGAGACATTATGGAGAAAGGCTAGGGATGTGGGAAGGAGGCTCAGCTAGTTGGAGAAACAGGTTTACCCCCCTGATGTCCTCAGAGGACAATGACTGACTAACTCACTCTCCCGCCTCATCGTTACAGCACAGAAATGAGGGAAAACCTAAAAACGCGGTGGCCCTGAGGGGGGGACGGGCGAGCCCGTTACAGGATCCCGCCCCTTTAGTTAATTGGTACACGGACAATACAGACTCATTAGTAACACTGAGGGGAGTAAGAAAGGAAGAGTCTGCTGACCAGTTAATCGTACCTACTGGAGATACATTGCATCCTAACAGGGCGGAAAGGGAGATGGAGAGAGGCGAAACCCCCCAGGGTCATGAGGGAATGAGAAGGGCGTCAAGAGTCTCAGGAGGGTTAAATGGGGCTCAAGGAAATATTCAAAGCTTGGGTCAGGCAAGGAAGTTAGAGGGAGGTTTAAATATTATCTCCTGGAATAAGGCTGGCTTAGCAAGCAAGTTCAATAACCAGGAGTGGAGGGAAAAGATTGAACAATTCGAGGTAATTAGCCTCCAGGAAACCTGGGTGACCGATAATAGCTCCTTCCATATGCAGGGCTATAAATGTTTTTTCATCCCAGCTCTAAAATCGAGTTCAGGTAGAGCTATGGGAGGTCTGTCCCTGTATGTGGATTTAAGGGTGCAAGGTAAAGCAAGTCCATCCCGTAATGTACAGGTTGTAAGGTTTGAGGGCAAGGGACTTGGACTGATCTTATATAATGTTTATAATTTGGGAGATGGCAGGGAGGAAAATTACACCCTGGGGGTACTAGACTCTAGACTGAGTAAGGATTATACACACATAAACGGGGCAATGCACCCATTTAATATAATTATGGGTGTTGGACTTGGCCCTTTTTGCAGGGTCATCCCTAAACTTTTTGACTTCCTCCTGTATTTTTTCTGACCTGTTGTTGGCTGTTTTATGACTCTGGGCACCTTACCACTGCTGACCAGTGCTAAGGTGCATATGCTCTCCCTATGGTAAAATGTATACATTGATTGGTATTCATGATTGGTTTATTGGATTTACTGTCAGTCCCCAGTAAAGTGCACTAGGAGTGCCAGGGCTTGTGAATGCCAATGCTGCTAGTGGGCCTGCAGCGCTGGTTGCGCCACCCACAGAAGCGGCCTTGTAAAATGTGTCTAGGGTCTGCCACTGCAGAACCTGCGTGCAGTCGGGTACTGTCATGCTGGCTGGGCAAGTGCACACACTTGCCAGCCTCCAAACCTTCCCTTTGCCTCATGTTAGTCACCCCTATGGTAGGCCCACGGGCAGGGTGCATTGTAGGTGTAAGGTAGGACAAGCCCTGAGTGTGTGGCATGTCCTAATAGTGAATTACAGCCATTTTCGTTTTTCACTATTGAAGGCTACCTGCTCTCCATAGGCCAGAATGGGCTGCTGGAGTCACTACACGCTGTGACCCCAGTGGACTCATAGAGCATGGTAGAATGTCAAGTTTAGTATGCCTGAACTCAGAATAATAAAATACTTCTTTTAGTAAAGTTTATTTTAATATCCTGCGTTTGTAAATACTACTTTTAGAAAGTTAGTATTTACTGACCTGGCCATTTCAGTCCGCCTCTGCTGTGTGTGTGTGTTCTGCCTAGCAACAGTAAGGAGCAGGGTTGGGGAATCCCCAGAGACAGGCTGGCTGCCAGGTGGTGGGTAGAGAGATGACACCAGGATGGGTGGGAGGAGTACACCTTGACTCTTGAATAGACCTGTGCTCTGCCACCACAAAGCCGGCGCCGCCCCCTGTGGAGCGGCTGATGTCTCTGCCCTGCTGCTGAAAGGAAAGAGCAGAGTCACCGCAACAAAGTGCTCCAGAACTGGACTGAGCCAGGCCCAGGCCCCCTGGTGCTAAAGAACAAAAGAAACACTGTATAAAAGTAGGAGCCTGGCTCCTAAGAAATCAGAATCCTGTTTACCACAAAGAACCTCTGCCCGACTAGAAGGAGAAGAAGACGCTGGAAGGACTGGCCTGCTGCTTGCCTTGCTGAGAAAGGAGAGGAAGAGACTCGCTGAAAAGACTTTGCTACTTTGTGCTTGAACATTCTCCAAGGGCTTGAGCTGAGCTTGCCCCCTGAACTGAACCCCAGGACCAGTGGGTTCTCTGTGCTCTTGCTCGTCCTCCAATTCGAGCCGTGTGTGCATCCCGCTGGAAAGAGACTGCGCCCCTCAACGCCCCCTCCTAGGGCCGTGACACTCAGGAGCTTGACTGCCTTTACCCCGTGAGAGCCCTGCTCCGTCCGGAGCCGCTCTCTGTCCCCGGGCTAGGTTGCCTGCACCCCTGTCACCGCCTGCCTCTGGAGTGCGCTGAACGCGCTGTCACCCCTCCCGCCGGAATCCGTCCGACGACTGTGATCTACGCCGGGTCACCCAGCTGCACTGACCGTGCCCTGTGACCCCGCTTCGCTATCCCTGGACATCTCAGGCCGCGCCGCCCCCGCTGTGGAGACCCCCCTGCACCGCCGTGCTAAGGGTCGCTGGCCGCGCCTGCCTGCTGCCCACACCCGCTGATTGAGGATCCAAGAACACTTCCCCAAAGCCGAGAGTCGCACCGATCTGTGCCGACTCTCTCCTCGCAACAGTGCTACAGGAATTCCAGTATCGGGCTCGGGGCCCGCACCGCCTTACTTCCCCGTTAAACCCTCACCGCACGCCCGTCTCACCGCCGCTGCCCGGGAGCCACCGGGAGGAGCTGTGCACGGCGCGAGCGCGCCCACGACCGATGCGTGAGCCGCGGTAGGCCTGAAGTAAGTCAAAGACTGGAATATCCCAACTGACATTGAAAAGAGACTAAAAGAGCATCCGCTTAAAGAACCGTTTGCCTGCTTGATAATCTGGTGGCATCAAAAAAACGTTATTGGTCTTGTGATAAGTCTGCTCATATATATATACCTATTTTTTTCATAAAGAAGCATATTTTTTCATATCCAAGCCTGGTGTCCATTTCTGGGGGGATTGATGTATTTACTGTGTGTATGATTACAACTGCTTAACTGACTAACGCCTGGAGGATAGCCTTGGCTGCTCACGCCACGCACCTAGAGGGTGAGCAAGGGTCATTCCAAAAGGGGTTATCCTTTGCCCTGACGTGGAGGAGAGGGTCCCTGCTTGACACAAGGACATCCTTGTGCCAACCAGAGGTCCCCGACTCTAACAATGGGGGATTTAAATACCCACTTATGCCCATTCCTGCCCATCAAAAAGGCCCTCATTTTGCCCATACATCAGAAGGAAGGGACCTAAGCAAGATCTTGATTAGCCATGATATGGAACATACAATAGATATGATGGCCTTGGAGAGTGATGGCACCCTCCCCCCGACCTTTAAAGGGAGAGGGTGTTCGTCAATTATTGACTACATTTTAGTCTCTAGGCCCCTTAAGCATAGGATTGCAGGAGTTGGGATCGAGTGGAGCCCATTTAGCGATCATAATCCCCTAACATTGGAACTCCAGTATCAGGTCTCACCTAGGACATGTACAGTGGGGGGCATTGTTGTGAGGGCGACAGATCAAGGAAGGTGACTTAAGTGGGCTAAAATTGAGAGTGCCGCTTTTTATAGAGCCCTGATGGAGCAAGGGAAGCAAGCCATTGAAGAATGCTTAGACCTTGAAATTGTTGGGCCACAACTATTAAATGCATTTGGAAGGATAACCAGTTTGGTCGAAGGGCTTCTGACAACACGTAACTCAAAAAAAACCTTCAACCAACCGAGATGGTTTGATAGGGATTGTTCACGGGCCCTTAGGGAGTTAAAAGGCTGTCTCAAACAGAAGCCCCGGGACATAAATAGGGTAATCCAGTGTAGAGTAAAATATAAGGCCGAGGTAAAAAGGAGAAAATTAGCACTACAGGGGGAAGTGTGGGCAGATTTAAGGGAGGCAGGAGAAAGAAGGGATTTTACCAAATTTTGGAGCATAATTAATAAACCCTGTTTTTATGATAGCAGTACCCCAGAGGTTGGCGTAAACATCCTAGCGGAGCAGTGGGTCTCCCCCTTTAAGAGCCTGTATAATCATGGAAATGAGACCGCTGCCCCGGAGGGAGGTGCTGTCTTTCAGGAGCAGTTGGTTGAGTTCACCCTAGCAGAAATAACTGAGGGCATTGAGGGATTATCTAAAAACAAGGCACCCGGTCCAGACGGGTCTCCACCTGACCTGTTTATTAGTAATGTAGAGTTATGGGCCCCGATTATGACTAGGGTGATAAACGCAGCCATCACGTTTGGTTTTCCCCGATCTTTGTCAACTGCCATTATTGTTACTATTTTCAAGAAGGGTAACAGGGACAACCCCCAGTGCTATCGGCCCATTTCTCTGATTGATGTCTCTGTCAAGATTTTAGGTAGGGTAATCCTTAATAGACTAACTGAATGGACCGAGGAAAATAACGTCATATCGGACATTCAATATGGTTTTAGATCAGGGAGGTCAACTAGTGATCAATGTTTAAATCTCTACATGTTAGTCGCCAAGTACATTAAAACAAGTAATGAAACCATTCATTTAGGGTTCATGGACTTGGCGGCTGCCTTTGACCATGTAAATAGGGACAAACTGTGGCTAATGATGAGTCAGCTTGGTATTGACTAGGGCCTGATCACCATACTTAGGGAATTACACAGGGTCACTACAGCCAGGGTACGTTATAACACCGAGGGGGGACTCACTGATCCCTTCGTGTGTACTAGTGGGGTGAGACAGGGGTGCATCCTTGCGCCCTTCTTATTCTCACTATACATCAATAATCTAGAACAGACCCTGATTAATCTAAACACTGATTACCCAAAAGTTGGTACGCGTCATATTCCAGTCCTGCTTTATGCAGATGATGCGGTTCTGTTAGCCCGCACCCCGAAAAGTTTACAGATCCTAATCAATGGGTTTGTGAAGTTTATGGGAACTGTAGATCTCTCCGTCAATCTTGGCAAATCATTTGTAATGATGGCGGGTAATAAATCTCGGTCTAAGTTTATACACAGAATTGGGACTCACATATTGGAAAGGTGCAGACCTTCTCCTATCTGGGCATACTGTTTGATGAGACGTTAAAATTCACCCCCTTGGTAGAGGAGAGATGTGGGAAATTAATATCATCAAATGGTGCAATAACTATTTATGGGCGGAGGTTAGGGAGATGGTCTCCTGAACAAGCAATGATTCTGTACAACTCTATTTGCTGTTCTAAAGCTTTGTATGGTGCCGAACTTTGGGGGTTTGTAGATATAGAAAAACTGCAGCGGGAGGAAAATAAAATTGTACGGTCAGTACTAAAAATCCCCCAGAGTACCCCAGCTGTTATTGCCCACAGAGAGCTAGGGAGGCCATATATTGAAGACACGGCCAAGTACAGACCCATTTTATCATGGCTCAATATTTGGACAAACCGAGAAGCTACGATAAGTAGGCAAATATTGAGAGACTGTTTAGGAAGGGAAAGATGTATGAACATACCTTGGCTTAAGTATGTCAAGACCAATTTGGAGAAACTGGGCCATATAGATCTTTTTGCTAATCCATCAGCAATTAGAGTTCAGGATAAATACAAGTTAAAAAGATTGTTCCTGGCCCAAAGAAATACACGCAGAATGACAGAAGTAAAGACCAAGGCAACAGTGAATGCGCATAGTTCCGTTAAGACTACTGAGGGAATAGAACCTTATCTTTACCTCATGCATAATGCACAGGACAGATTTTTAATATCTCGTTTTAGGCTCAATCTTTTACCACATTTATTAGCTGACCCATTAGGCTATACTGTTTCGATTGAGCAGAAGGGTGCCTGCGGTTGCGACAACATGTCTCTGCAGAACACCCTTCATTTTGTACTTTTTTGTTCTTTTTTATTCAATGCCGAGGCGGAGATTCCTAATTGACATCATGAAAAGGGCTAAATTGACTCAAACTAAACCTGCGCTACTTTTCTTACAAAGGGCGGCCGATCCACTGATTTTGTGTTGTATCTTGAATTTTATTAAAGTCGCACTGAGATTAAGAGCAACTAGAGGACAGGTGTAAACCGTGACTGTTATGAATTTATGTACCTCTTCTGTGAATATGTATTTCTCTTTTCATCAGAGTTCTTATGATATTGATTTAATTGTGTTTTAAATAATGTATTGTGTATATATATCCTTTTATGGTGTTTTTAACAACCGAATAAAGAACTACTGAACTGAACTGACTATGGCTCTCACTGTTGGTAATGCACAGCCTTCTTCGGGACGGGCAGGGTGCCCGGAGTTATCCCACGTGCAGGTTTGACCCTACGGGTCATGAAGTGTTTAAGCCACTAGGTGGCACTGCGCTACTGTTCCTCAACTGGACAAACTCTATTAGGTTTACAAACCAACAAATGGAAAACTTTACGGAGCTCCTTAACCCCTTCAGTGCCACGCCCTTTCCCCCTCCTGTGCCGGGCGTTGCACTAGTGGGTGGGGTTCATGACGAGATAGTCTCGTCATGGGCACAGCGCAACCGTGCTCCATGACGAGACTATCTCGTCATGGGCACTGAAGAGGTTAAGGTTTCCCCTCTGGACAAGCGCTAACTTGTTATGAACAAGTCCATTCCTGGTACATCCATTTCTGGTCAATAATACTGTCGCTTTTCACCAGTTCATGTCTCAAGCATTTTAATGTCCCAGCCCGGGCCTCACCACGTGCTGCCACACAGGCCTTGATAATCGTTGAATGGTAGAAGTTTATGAAGCTGGCTAGGAATAACAAAGTCCGAGTATACTGCTCTATCACAGACGGGTCACCGTGAGGGCCTCTTCCAGCACAAACGGGATGTGATCTCATGGCCACAGCTGCCAATTCTGAAGCTGGGAAACCCGGTTCGAGTCCTGGTGTCTGCTCCACATCCTGTGATTCCAGGCAAAATACTTAATCTACCTGTAGACATGAATCTGAACTTTTGTAACGTAACCTAGTGCCTGTGTAAAGCACTCTAATGCTGGTTAAGCGCTGTATATCAAAAAGTGGCAGCAGCGAAGTTAAGGGATATAGGGTGAGCTTAAGCAAATGCATCCCCTAAAGCACAAATATTACTTTAGCGACCCTCAAAGGCTGCAGGCAGTCATTGGACACTAACGGGTCGCTAAGCCAGGACATATTACAAATTGTAGCTGACACTTTTCTTACAGTGCCCCTATGTTTTAAGTTTATTTTATCCATAGCTTCTTTCAAAGCCTTTAGAAGCTAAAACATTCAAATCACTTAACTCAGAGAAATAAAAGCATTTATTAATTCATAAAATATATAAAAATGTAAACATCGCGGAAAGGATTCTGTGTAATATTAAAGAGTTAGTGCTTGCTTTCTGACTGGTTGGCGTAGATATCTGTTTTGTGTTAATCGGACAGCAGGGCCTAAAAAACATACCTGTTAAAGAGCCCGTCTCCCTGACAGGCATAAGTCGCATTTTCAATTTGGTTGTTTTGACATCTTCCTAAAGTTCCTTGCACATGTAAGCCAACAGTGCGTAGTTTAAAAAAACAAAAAAACAAGCATTTGCAATGCAATAGGTGTCGCATTACTGAAAGTTTGAGCAATTGCCATTGCATTATTATTTGCAACGCCAGTAGCTTAAACTTCAGTAATGCGAGACCTATTGCATTGCAAATGCTGGTTCTTCAATGCCCTCACCTTGGGTTCTGATAATTTGTGAGTGCTCAGTAATGACCTAATTCCGATTTGCACCCCCTCGTCAATCCCTTATTGAGAAATTGTGATAAATTGCCCGCAGTTTGCGCATCATTTCACAGGGTTCCGGAATGTGCACTTGGATGCAGCTATTATCTGTTATTTGGGGCGCTTTTATCCTGCTGTGAATCGGGTTTACAAACTCCTATTTCAAGCACAATTGCAACCCTACTTCTAATCTGTTTCTAACGCAAACAGTCGTCCACACCCAAAGCAGGATGACCTGCCCAAATGCAAAGTATATCTCAGTCAGTCAACAATAGCTTTATTCGGTTAAAAATTAAAACCATCAAAGCATACAGCAAAATTTCATTAGCAAATAGTTACAATCAAAATAAGATTATTTTGATTGTAACTATTTGTCTAATGAAATTTTGCTGTATGCTTTGATGGTTTTAATTTTTAACCGAATAAAGCTATTGTTGACTGACTGACTGACAAAGTATATCTCATTCAGAATGATTTTGCTGTTGTTCATTTTACAAATGGTCAACATAGATAGTTGCAAAAGACAATATAGATAAAATTATTGAATCTATTTTAGACGCTGTCAGCACAGTTAACAGAAAGTTGGACATTTCTGTGCATGTCCTTTATTTGGAGTACATGTCTAACCTTTTTGGGAATACCCAACAGTTTCCAGGATTATTTCTAGGAAGCTGTGACATACCCTAGATGCCAACGGGTTTCATTAATGATGCAGGGGTACCATTTGATGTGCAGCCAGCGTGAATGCAGACTAACCACACATGCATCCTATAAGACAGCGAGGCTTCGAAGCACCTTACAGCATACCAGAGTGCTGCTTAGATGTTTTAATAGACCTAAACAGCAATTGGAGAAATTCACAATCCGCAAGCATAAGGGCATATGAAAGGTGCAAACATCAAACTCAGCAGGGGACAAGTCCTAATAAAACAGTGTGAGTACTTATTAGCATATGCAATTCACAATGTCACATGGAATGATTTCACTGGAAGAGAGATCATAGGAAGTGATTTCACACCCCTATTATATGCCCATCCTTTAAAAGGCATGGTCCTATTCTACAGTCAACCCTGAAACTTTCTTTGTAACATATAAGATTATACATTTTTTGCATGCACTGTTTCTATTCATATCTAACCCAAAATATGCATGTACATGTACTTGATGTCTGAATGTAAAACAATCAATGTTTAAAAGTATAAGCATGCCTAATTTAAAGTACAGCCCCTGCAATAGTAAATATTTGATCATTTCCATAGACCCAAATATTCAACCTACATGTATTCCTGAGTGTCAAATAAAAATAAATAGATGAATGCAGATATTGATGAAGAAACAATTTTCTTTTAAAATTGATCTTTATAATTGGTACTAATAGGGTTCAGGTTCAAGGTTCAAATACACTTTATTCGGATAACATTGCATCCATAAAACCACAAAACGCTACAGCAAACAGATAAAAACGTGAAGGTTAAAAAAGTTGTAATAAATCATTTAAACCATAACATACAATATACAATAATCTTATAATTCATACATAAGACATAAATCCTAGGGGTTGGACATCGTTTGTCGTGCTCGAGCAGCAATTCTCAGAAAAGTGCAAGTGCGGAAAACCAACTTCTCATCGTCTAGGGTGAGTAATTTTAAATAAGCATGTTCCAGACTAATGTGTGAATGTTTTTTTAAAATAGGGTGTTGAGAACCACTTAATATATTTTAAATATTATTTGCAAAAGAACAAAGTGCTGGATAGATTGTCCGACCTGACCATCGCACGGGCATGGAATATGATCAAGTTAGCCAACTGGTGTACACAATCCGCAATGGCTATGCAGCTATGGACAAGAGGGTTATTGTATTCCTTCTCATATCTTTCTGTTCTGTATAATGAGTAGAGCGCGCTCCTAAGCTCGCTTTTATTTGCGGCCATCGCTGTACTAGAGTCTGTGTAAAAGCTTTCCTTATTAACACTACAAAGGCTCTGGTGCACTCCTGACAGCCATGGTATGTCTTTACCTTTACCTCAGTACCGGCCTTGCTGTCAGAACTGATGTAAGACTAGTGAAATACACTAGGGAACAGCTACTAGACATAAGGAATAAGGTCAATGGGGGGGGAAAAGATATTGCGACGCCAAAGCCCAGCCTGGTCCTTGAGTGTGGCCTGATTAATTGTCGATCTCTGACAAAACATCATCAGGAAATTTTTAATCTGGTGGAAGCCCTGCATTTAGATGTGCTATTCCTCACGGAGACATGGTGTAGTGCTGACTCTTTGGTGGAATTAGGGCTTGCCTGCCCAGAGGGATATAAGATCTTCCATAAGCCCAGAGCAACTGGACGGGGTGGAGGGGTAGGGGTGATGTTTAAGGACACCTGGGACTTCGCCCCATTTAAGGTTGACGAGGTGGCGGGCATTGAGCTATTAGGATTCTCCCTACAAGAACAGAGAGGGAGGCTCCTTACAGGGATGGTCAGTTATAGACCCCCAAGCTCTAATACTCAGGTTCAGGCGCTCTTGGATGTCGTTGCGACCCAGTCACTGACCCACTCAAGAATGCTGCTCTTGGGGGACTTTAATATGTGGGAGAATGGTGCTCATGATAGCCGTTTAAGAGACTTGACGGAAACTTGTGAGAGTCTTAACCTGCATCAGTTGGTCCAGCAACCTACCCATCAAGGGGGGCATATCTTGGATCTTCTGTTTGCTGACTCTAAAGAAACTGAGGTGGTTAATATTCTACCTCAGACCTGGACAGATCACTCGTTGATCCAGTTCCGGATCTGTATACCCGGTGGTAAAATAAGTAGACTGCCTCCTGCTACATATCATATGGGGAGAGATTGGGCAAAACTCATGAGGAGCAGGGTTGAGCCACTTTTTCAAAATCTGCCTCTTTTTGATCCTCATGAGTCAGTGGACTTAAACTATCGTCTGTATCAGAACTACATTGTTGAGGTACTAGATCAGCTCATACCTCTGAAATGCCTGAAGGTCAGAACAAACATTCCGCGCCGTGGTTTACTGAGGAGCTGAGTATTATACGTAGAGCTTCTCGGGAGGCAGAGAGGAATTGGCGAAGGCATTATGCTGAGCATGATAAAATGGCTTTTAAAAAAGTACAAGCTCAGTATAAAGAATTGTTGGCTAAGGCCAAAGTGGACTTTTTCCTCAATTCTATTCTATCAGCACCAAATAGCGCCAGAGCTCTTTTTAAGATCATTAGGGACCTCTCTAATCCCACTAGTGTGGGAAATAAGGTGGTAGCATCACAGATGTTATGCAATAAAATCGCCTCCCATTTTGAGGAGAAAATTGCTAATATTGTAGGGGGGCTTACCATGTTCGACCCCTCTCCGAAAAATGTTATTGGACAATCGTCCCTGGTAGAACTAGGGGGAGTAACCTCACTGGAGCACTTTATACCACTCACTAATGAGCTGTTTAATAAATGTGCACAGAATGTGAGGTCAGGGTCTCCATTAGACCCCATACCTAACAGGATCTGGAAAGATCATGCTTCGGCATTGTTCCCTCGGCTATGGCAGATATGCTGTGTAATCCCTGGAGGAAGGGATGGTGCCTGAAACATGGAAGCTGGCTGTGGTTACTCCACTATTAAAAAAACCATCTCTGGATCCAGGAGACCCTGCTAGCTTTAGGCCCATTTCCCTGCTACCTTTTCCTATAAAAATCCTTGAAAAGGTAGTGAGTAGTTCTCTTTCTGGGTATCTGGAGGAGTTCCATCTCTTGGATAAGAGCCAGTTTGGCTTCAGGCCAAGTCATGGAACGGAGACGCCCTGGTCACGGTGCTGGACAACCTTCGGATGCGGGCTGACAGAGGCCTCTCATCGGTAATGGTCCTCTTAGACATGTCAGCCGCATTTGATACGGTAAACCACCGAATCTTGCTGAACAGACTGGAGCATCTGGGAGTTAAGGGATGTGCCTTGAGATGGATACGATCTTATCTCACAGGGAGACAACAACTGGTTTCCTTGCCCCCTTTTACCTCCAGCAAGACCTTGGTGGAACATGGGGTCCCCCAGGGATCAGCCATCAGCCCCATCCTTTTTAATATCTATCTGCAGCCACTAATTCCTATCATCAAGGCGCATGGGGTTGATATTGTCAATTACGTGGATGACACCCAACTGGTGTTCTCACTAGAGGGAAAGGATGCCATAACTATGGATGAATTCCAGAAATGTATGAGTCAGACCTCGGACTGGCTCAGGGCTAACTCCCTGCAATTTAACGGAGGCAAGACTGAGGTGATCTACTGCTCCCCAGCGAGAGTAAGGGATATGCCTTTTGATTTTAGACTGGCCCCAGATATGGATCCCATTGTCCCTGTGACTACGGTGCGGAATTTGGGGGTCATGTTCGATAATGATCTTCAAATGGCTTCGCAAGTAAAAGAAAACGTGGGGGTGTGCTTTGCCCTTATGAAAGCTCTACGGCAGATTCTACCCTTCCTGCCGATGGAGAAAAGACCTTTGGTAGTTCGCAGTATTATCCTGAGTAGGCTGGACTACTGCAACTCTCTGTATTTAAGAGCACCTCTTTACATCTTTCAGAGATTGCAGAGGGTCCAGTCTATGGCAGCCAAATTGGCGCTGACTAGGAAACGTGACTCTTCAACCACGCTGGCGCTTCAAGAGCTTCACTGGCTTCCTATGAGGGAAAGGGTCAAATTTAAATCCCTGTGCATTGTCTATAAAGCGGCACATGGCTCTGGCCCTTTTTCCCTACAGGAGAAGATCTCCTGGTACAAACCTCAAAGGACTCTCCGCTCCTCGAACGCCTTTTTGTTAAACACTGGCAGGATCAAGAAGGCCAGAATTGGAGGTAGGGCCTTTAGTACTGTGGCCCCACGCTACTGGAATGAACTCCCGCTGAATATCAGACAGGCTAACTCTCTGATGGAGTTTAGGCGAAATCTGAAAACCTGGCTCTTCCCTAGGGAGGGGTCTATGGCCTCTTAACTTCCCTAGTCTTTGTTTGGCTTTCGCTCATTTATCTCTCCTCTATCTGTCTCTGCTGACGCACTTTTGTTGGTTTAAAGGCTCTATTCCATCACAGTCCAAGCGCCAAGATACCCGTTGGGTGATAGTTGCGCGATATAAAAACTAAATACAAATACAAATACAAATACATGCCATGCAGTCACTAATGATCTCTCTCGTCAGGGATGCTGCCGGGTTCTTCCAGACTGATAACCAGAAGAGGGCAGGACGCGCTAGAATAAAATCTTCAATAAAATGTAAATTAAGTTCATTATGACAAATGTATTGAGGTGTAGCGCTTGGGACGCCTAGTAATTATCTACAAAATTAATTTTCTTCCTGTTGGATGCAGGTACTATTGGCAAAGCCCCAAATCTCAGCGCCGTATGTCGTCACACATTTAGACGTAATTTTTTTTTTAAATAGCTAAAATAGCACCTGTTGTCTTTGGGCGTGGAAGGCTAAGAATCGAGTTGGTGGCCTCTGAGAACTTGCTCCTGGCGTGAGCCATATGCTCACTCCAAGAGCCGTTTGCAGCAAAGACCACCCCAAGATATGGAAAGGAACTAGTACTCATCAGCTTCTAATCATTCACAAGTATAGTATTAAGTTGATGCTTCCTTAGGTGCACAACATTACAAAAGACTTTTTAAAATTAGGGCGTAGACCCAGGCTGTTCATACAACTAACAAAACCATGCACTAACCTACGTAGGGAGTTCGGGTGCAGCCCATAAGGACCGCATCATCCGTATAGAGGAGTACGGGGAGAGGCCTCCCATGGATTTTTGGAACATCTTGATTTAAGGTTTTTAAGGATTTGTTTAGTCTATTGATGTAGATGATAAAAAGGAGGGGGGCCAAGACACAGCCCTGTCTGACCCCTCTACCTACTTCAATGGCTTCTGAAACCTCACCCCCCACACCCAATTCTCATCCGCGCTTTAAGATCTTTGTGCAGGTGTGCCAGAAAATACATCAAAGGCTTGTCCAATCCATAGGCCAGCAGGATAGACCAGAGCTTTGACGTATTAACAAGGTCAAAAGCCGAGGTCAAATCCATGAAAGCCAAATAGACCAGAGAAGCTCATGCAATTGTGTATTTCCCCATGAATAAATTGAGGTGAAGGCATTGTTCAGTGGTGCCCACCTTACTAAGAAAGCCTAATTGACAGGGACCTAGGATTTCATTTTCAGCAGACCACTCTAAAATCTTATTGTATTGGACTCTACCTAAAGTTTTTAAGGTATTATCGATTAGCGAGATAGGCCTATAACAATTAGGTTGGGAACGATCCCCCTTTTTAAAAATCGGAACGATGATATTTGTAGACCAGGAACTGGGTAATGGGGCGTACGCTAAATTATTAAAAACATTTAGGAGCAAAGGGGCCCAAAAGTCCGGCTTGTGTTTGATAAGATCGATGGTAGACCATCCGGTCCTGGGGCTTTAGCACTCAAACTCTGGTGAATCGCTGCTTCCACCTCAGGTAGGGTCATCTGTATCCTTGTTAACGGCCCCAACACAAGGTGGTCAGCCTCCTGTGTGGGTGCAGCATACATTTCTGTGAAATTCTTTTCCCAGGACTCACTCGCGATGGTACAGCTTATCGGGGTGAGGAGCTGACCCATGGACCGTAGGTCCCTTACGGCTGCCCAAAATGTGTCCCCCTTTTTAGGTCTTGCCTGACCCAGCGCATGCGCTGGTCTGGCGAGACTTATTGAGAGGGCTCCAAAAAGTGCTACCAGGCCAGCCTGGAGCTACAGTGCATGTGCGCGGGCATGCGTGCCGCGCTTTACCGCGATTACTTTCACTTTAACGGCCGCACGGCCGCTTTGATGATTGATCGTGATCCCGATCACTTTTACTTTCGCGGCCGCACGCCGCTTTGCATAGCCAATAGGTCTCGCTTTTGGGACCTTATAAGTATTTAGTTATGCAGCTGTTGCATGGCTAAACACTTATAAGGTCCCAAAGGCGAGACCTATTGGCTATGCCAATGCTTGTTAGTATTTGCTGCTACCTCTAAAGCCTCCCACCGATTTTTTTAGAATCTCCCCTTTCCGATTAAAAATCACGGTTTTATACCTCTGCCTCGCCAATTTTACTTCAAGGGGGCATCTAGGGTCAGATAATAAGGCTCCCCGGAGTTGTTTGTAGGCCTCCGTACTAATAGGGTTGCTATCAGGGAAGATGTAGGAGAGTAGGATCTGCTTCACATGGGTACCCCCACTTTTTGCTGGTGTTTCACTGTTTTTCGACCTTAGTGTGGCTGTGGCCCTGCTAATCAGGACCCCAGCCTAGCTGCTTCCTCTCTAAAATGGTTTCCATGTACATTAGGTACATCTCTAATTGGATTCTGGAGGGCCTTATTTTTTTTTTCCAGAGTTTTATATAGCGCGAACTTGAACCGAATCCAATCAGATATCAGAGCGCTTTACATAGCACCAGTTACGTTACATTAGGACACACATTCGTTCTTTGTTAGGCACAGGGAGATTAAGTGATTTGCCAAGAATCACAGGATGTTCAGCATCTTTACGGAGACTCAAACCCAGTTCCCCAGGTCCCCAGTTTATAGGTCCCTAGTATATGGTACAATATTTCCCCCGGGCATAGGTACCTCAGAGGCCTACCAAGGGCTGAAGCCTGTATTATGCCACCCCTGGGAAGCACTCCAAAATGACACCACAGGTCTGCTACTGCAGCCTGGGTAACGTGGTGCAATGCACCCCTTACTGTGGTATAGGCTACCTATATCACTACCATTGCACACACATATAAAACCTATAAGTCACTCCTATGGCAGGCCTTAACAATCCTGAAGGCAGAGTGCTTGGTTTTTATGTGAGAGGGTGCCCCTGCATGAGCAGAGCCCCTCTGCAGCATTCGGAGTACCTCCTCTGATGCTGTTTGTGGTGCAGCCTGACCATATACTCTTAAGTGCATTATAACCTCACGGTAAATGCTAACTTTGGACTGGCTGCACGGAAACATGTCGTGTTTGGTGTCAAACACTTTGGAATACTACCCCCTGCCAGTTCTAGCGGAGGGGGTAGCATTCCACCCTTCTAGAAGGAGAGACATGTACCCACTGGTCTAACCGGTAAAGACTTTCTAGAGCCCTGGCATCACAAAATGGATGCCACTGCCACAGACACGGGTCTGGCCTCCTGCTGCTGACCGAAACTCCAGCAGGGGAGGCCTGGACAATAGGTTTCCTGTCACAGGGAGGTGTAACCACCTCCCCAGACAGGCAAATGTGTATTGGGGCTGGGCGGGAGCACTCTCTGGTGCTTTGAAGTCCTGCACTGTGGGCACACTTGGTGTCCCTGTGCATAGTCCAGTTCAAACCGGTTGCAGGGGCTACCTGCCCCTGCTCTGGTGCGAAACTGGACAAAGGAAATGGGTGTAACCACCCCGGTTTCCAAACCCTCCCATAGGTGGGTCCCCAGAGTATGTCCAACCCCCTATCTTAGTATAAGTATAGGAACCCAGTCCTTGAGACTTTAGATTACCCTGTACGAAACTCGGCAACATATATCCTGGACCTTCGACTTTCTATTTCAACTAGAAGACTGAAGACATCTCCCTTGGGGTCATGGAGTGGCTCCCCTGCTTGGCAGGCACCAAAGAACAACTGTCCGGTCTGCAACTCTGAAGCTCCTGCCGGATGCCGAAGTCTTTGCATCACCAGAGGTGGATTTCCAGACACTTCCCCGAGGCTACCCTGAGTCCACAGCAAAGCTGAGGCCCGTGGCTATCGTTGGTGATGTGAAACCATGACCCTTGACACCATTACCTTTTGCTGGTACATCATCTTCCTGGTCTTCCTCGAAGTTGTGCTTTGGGCTCCGAGTAGCCCCAGCCTTGAGCACTGACTGCACTGAAGATCTCTGGCCTCCACTCCACGAGTGACCCGTGGGCCAGTTTCCAGTGCGATTGCTTGAGGCTCCTTCGCGATCGCTAGCCTGTTGGCTAGTGGGTCCCCACGAAGGCAACTCCTTTTCTGCTTGGGCTTTCCTGGTTGCTCCAGACGTGCCCACACTTACCCTTGCTGGGTGAGTCCCCAGACCTTGCTGGTCTGCACCGACGTCTTTCTTCTATTTCCACTTGACTTGCCGTTACCAAGGCTTGTTGGGTCCATTCTGGTCGCCGACACCGCAGCACTCCACAGACTTCGTGGGACAGCTCGAATCCAGCTCCTAGTTGTTGTCGACGCCTCCTAGACCTCGTGGCTGAAGAGTCAAGACACCCATCAACTCACCTGAAGCACCCGACATCTGTGGGCCTTGGACTATCGTGCCCCTGGTCACTGGTAAGTGACCGACTCTGTCCCCTCTGCTTTCAGGTTCCTTCCATCCTCGATCCAGGCTTGGATCTCTTCGGACACTTCTCCTCTTCACGGCAGCAGCACTTCTTTGCCAGCTTCCATTGAAAACTACGCCGCGACCCGACACCAAAAGACACCTATGCACCCGGCTTCCCTGGGTGAGGTAACACGAGTACTCCGGTGCTCCCGTGGGTGTTGGCCCTAGACACCGCTAAGTCCAAAAGGGTTTGCTTGTAGTCGTCCTCTAAGTGTCCTTAACTTGTAATTTTCCAACCGCGACTTTCCCCATAGAAGTTAAAGCCGATTCGCGCCTTTGTTCTAACACTGCACATGTCCCCCGTGAGTCCCCTACGTCACTACCTTGGGTGGTTCCTTGGGGCCCAAACACTTCTAAAGGCTCTATGCATTGTGTCAAGTTCAGTCGTGGTTCATATACCACTTTATTGGTATATGGTTTGGTATGCCCCTAGGGCCCAAACGTGTATTTGTGCTTTTACTGTTGAATACTGACTTGTAACTTAAGTACTTCGAACTCCAGCCTCATAAAGAGACTAGAGGGGTGTGTTTTATCTTAAATACATATATTTTGAATATATACCTGGTGTGGTTGTCCTTTCATTTGGTCATTCAAGAGATTATAGACTGGTAAAACAAGCTGCTTTACATTCCTTCAAGACTTAGCCTGAAGGCTGCTCTCCATAGCTACCACTAGGATAGCTTTCAATAAAGGTTGTCTTTAACCTATCACCAGAAGGGGTTGTTTGGACTGGTACAGGGTGCCCACTTTAATTAGTGGACAGCATATACCAGGCCAACTTCTCACATTGGTGTGCAGCATGTGGGATTCCAGTTTGCTATTGTTTTACCAAATAATCTCAATTGAATTGATCAACTGAAAACCACTAAAGGTGCCTGAGGTGCATATCATATCAAGGATAGCTACAGTAAGTTCTACTGAACTTAGAGTTGTGTGTCAAGGAATAGCACACCCTTTCTACAACTCAAGAGTTTAGTAGGCCACACTAGTGTAGGTAGTGAAATACACCACACCACACTAGTAATGTCTAATCAGCCAGGAACCAGCGGGTCCCTGCCAGAAGCCAGTGGGCTTCTCCCCTATAAGTATGAGGATCTCACCTTTGCTCAGATTACGGCCTTATGTTCTATTAGGAAGCTGAAGACAGGCAAAAGCCCACCCACCCAGCAGCTCTTGGAGATACTCAGGCTGTATGATCTCTCAGGGCCTAGTGGGCCTGAAGGGGTAGGCAGAGTGGGTGGGGCAGCAATTGAGGGTAGACCTTGGGGTGGAACTCCCCCTGGCCCAACCTCTGCTGCTGACCAGACTGATGACAATGATCAGGATCTGGACAACCCAGCTCCACTGGATGAGGATGATGAGGAAGAGCACAATGCTCCCCATTTTGTCCCTCCAGGAAGAGTTGAAAGTAGGGTTAGAAGGAATAGATCTCTCTCAAGGAAGTCTGTCCATTCTACCTCATCTGTAGGGACCTCTATTTCTTCTCACAGAGGAAGGGAAACCTCCCAAGAGAGGAGAGAGAGACTGTTAAAGTAAGAGCAAGCTCAGCTTCACCTCAGAAAACAGCAGATGGCCCTAGATAGGGAAGCCCTAGAGCTCTACAGAGCTAGTAAAAAGGAGGGACTAGAGTCTCTTGGTGGCAGCAATTTCCCTAGAGATAGGGAGAGGTCTTATGACCATAGAAACCTAAGTAAGATTGTCCCTCCCTACCAAAGTGGGGATGACATCCACAAATGGATAACTGCCTTGGAGAGGGCCTGTAAAGTACAGATGGTCCCCCAAGGGCAGTGGGCAGCAATCTTATGGTTCTCCTTTGCAGACAAAGGTAGAGATAAGCTCCTCACTGTAAGAGAAGAGGATGCTGATGATTACCAGGTCTTAAAAAGTGCACTGATAGATGGGCTTAGCCTAACCACTGAACAATACAGGTTAAAGTTCAGGGATACCCAAAAGGCACAAAATCAAGACTGAGTGGACTTTGTTGACTGTTTTGCTAAGGCTCTGGAAGGTTGGTTATTGGGCAGTAAGGTGAGTGACTTCACAGGATTGTACAATCTGATAATGAGGGAGCAGATTCTTAATAACTCAAAATCAGCTGTTGCATCAGTACCTGGTAGACTCTGATCTGACCTCTCCCCAAGAATTGGGAAAGAAGGCAGACAAATGGGTCAGAATCAGGGTGAGGCAGAAGGTACAGAACCAAGGTGGTGACCCTAAGAAGCAAGATTCTAAGAACTCTGACAAGGGTGGGGAGAAGGGTAAAGACCAGAAGTCTTCACCAGGGCCCCAAAAATCTTCTTAAGGTGGGGATTAACAGTCTAACAAAGTGAAAGGCCAAAAGAAACCATGGTGCAAAGTCTGTAAGCAAAAGACACACTGGACCAGTGATTGCGCCAAGTCCAAAGAGAATACCCCAGCCCCCACCAATGCCCCTAAGGCACCTACTCCCCCTAGTGCAGTTACAATTGGTGGTGGGAGTACACAAGCCAAGGGTTTAATAGGGTTGACCCTGGGTACTGAGTTGGGCTCTGGCTTAGTCAGAGAAACCACTCAGGCTGTTCTTGTCTGTGATGGGGATATGGATATGACCCCCTCTGTGAGTCCCAGTAACTTGGGCAAGTACAGGCAACAGCCTTTAATCAATGGAGTACAGCCTTTGGCATTCAGGGACACAGGAGCAAGTGTCACTATGGTGACAAAAGATCTTGTGGATCCTGGGCCGATTATACTTGGTGAAAGTGACCAATGCTAGCAACGTCAGAACACGGTTGTGGTTAGTGCAAACCTACCAGTTGCATGCTTGCTTGGCAATGATCTAGAGACTTCAGCTTGGGCAGAAATAGAGCTCAGGACTCATGCAGAAATGCTGGGCATCCCAGCAGATGTGTTTGCTGTGACCAGGTCACAGGCCAAAATGTCTGAAACTGAACAGGCCTTGGATTCTGGAACAATGGACCAAGTGCCATCCAAGAGGAGGAGCAGAAGGGTTAAGGCAGAGCCTCCCCCCCCCTGACTCAGAAGGAGAATCAGTCTCTTCAGGGAGATGATCTTGAGCCTGAAGAAGGAACTGTCCCAGAGGAGCTTGAGCCTGATCAGGTTGAGTTCTTGGGGATAGGGGGCTCTTCCAGGGCAGATCTGAGCCAGGAGCAGCAGAGCTGCCTCTCTTGAACCCCTCAGAAAGCAAGCTGCTGATGAGGCTGCTAGGAATGCTAGTGGTCCCCATAAGGTGTATTGGGATGATGGACTCTTTTATTCTGAGTGTAGAGACCCCAAGCCTGGTGCCACCAGGAGGTTGGTTATACCTCTGAAGTTCAGGGGCTTCCTATTGACCATAGCCCATGATATCCCTTTAGCAGGTCACCTGGGCCAGAACAAGACTTGGGACAGACTTGTCCCTCACTTTCACTGGCCCCACATGTATGAAGACACAAAGGAGTTTTGTCTCTCCTGTGTGACCTGCCAATGGCAAAGCAGGTGGCACTACAAAGGCCCCCCTGATACCACTACCTGTGGTGGGGGTGCCCTTTGAAAGGGTGAGAATTGACATTGTTGGTCCCATGGATCCCCAAACAGCATCTGGGCACAGATTTTTCCTGGTGGTAGTGGATCATGCTACCAGGTACCCAGAAGCTATTCCCCTTAGGACCACTACAGCACCTGTGGTGGCAAGAGCCCTGTTGTGATTTTTCTCAAGAGTGGGCTTTCCTAAGGAGGTAGTATCAGACAGTTACAAACTTTGTCTGGTTACTTAAGAGCAATGTGGAAGCAGTGTGGAGTGACTTACAAGTTCACCACACCCTATCCCTCACACTGCAATTGTTTGGTTGAAAGGTTCAACAAGACCTTACAGGGCATGATTAAAGGGCTCCCAGAAAAGCTCAGGCGAAGATGGGACATTCACTTGCCCTGCCTTTTGTTTGCATACAGGGAGGTTCCACACAAGTGGGCTGGCTACATCCCCTTTGAACTTTTGTTTGGTCGCCCTGTCAGGGGTCCATTGTGTTTGGTGAAGGAAGGATGGGAGTTACCTCTCAAGCCCCCAAAGCAAGACATAGCGAACTACGTACTTGGTCTCCGCTCCAGGATGGCTGAGTACATGAAAAAGGCAACTAAATACATTGAGGCTAGCCAGGAACTGCAAAAAGCCTGGCATGACCAAAAGGCTGTACTGACTGTTTACCAGCCAGGACAGAAAGTGTGGGTGTTGGAGCCTGTGGCGCAAGCAGCTCTCCAAGACAAGTGGAGTGGACCCCACACTATTGTTGAACAGAAGGGAGAGGTTACTTACTTAGTAGACCTAGGAACTCCCAGGAGTCCCCACAGGGTTCTCCATGTCAACAGGCTAAAGCCATATGTAGACAGGGCTGACATGAGCTTGCTCATGGCTACTGATGAGGGACAGGAGGAAGAGAGTGACCCACTCCCTGACCTCTTCTCACAGAACCTTGATAATGGGTCAGTTGATGGTGTGGCCTTGGCAGGCAGCCTCACTGCCCAGCAGCAAACTGATTGCAGACAGGTACACAATCAGTTCAGAAACATGTTTTCTCTGACTCTGTGAGAAGTTGGACTGGTATATACTGTTCACTAGTTAAAGTGGACACCTTGCACCAGTACAATTCGACTCTTATGGTAGTAGGTTTAAGACAACCTTTTAAAGAAAGCTATCCTAGTGGTAGCTGTGGAGAGCAGCCTTCAGGTTAAGTCTTTAGAGGAATGTAAAGCAGCTTGTTTTACCTTATAATCTCTTGAATTACTAAATGAAAGGACACCACACAGGTATATATATAAAATATATATGTATTTATTACTAACACCCAAGGCAGGTAAGTGAAGGACCCACAGGAAACGCATGCAGTGTGAGAACACAGCCGCGGATGCCAATTGACTTCAATGGAGCAAGTCGCGATTGGAAATTTAGAGTTTTAGGATACTTCGGGAGAGTCTACAAGCAAGTCACTTACAGGGTAAGTAGTTCTAGAGCCAACACCCACAGGAGCACCGTAGTGCTGGAGTTACCTTACCCAGGGAAGCCGGGTGCATAGGTGTCTTTTGGTGTCGGGTCGCGGCGTCGTTTTCAGTGGGAGCCAAAGAAGACTTGCTGCTTGTGAAGACAGGAGAGGTGTCCGGTGGAATCCAAGGCTGGATTCAGAAGAAGGAAGACCTGAAAGCAGAGGGGACAGTGTTCAAAGTCACTTGGCAGTGACCCGGGGCAAGGAAGATGGATGCCCACAGTCGGGTGATTTCAGGTGATCCACGGGTGTCTTGACTCTTCAGTCACGAGGTCCAGGAGGCATCGACGACGACCAGGAGCTGGATTCGGCGTGTCCCACGAAGTCTGCAGCTTACTGCGGTGTCGGCGACCAGATTGGAGCCAACAAGCCTTTTCAACAGCAAGTCTCGTGGAAAGTGTAAAAAGTCAGTGGTGCAGACCAGCAAGGTCTGAGGGACTCACCCAGCGAGGGTAAGTCAGGGCAGGCCTGGAGCAATCAGGGGAGCTCTTTGGAACTGTATAAAAGTGTTCTGGGGACCCACAAGCCAACCGGCAATGGATCGCGAAAACGCCTCGGGAGGATTCACTTAACAGGGGCCCACAGTCAATCGGGACGGCGTAGGCCTTTGATCTTTGGTGGAAATCCTGCTGGAGGCTTGGACCACACGTGGTCCAAAGCACAAGTTTGTAGAATGTTGTGAAGGGGTTGCACTCGAAAATAGTGCACGGTACCCAGGGATTGCGGTTTCTTGTCACTCGTCACTCGTGGGGTCCACTTGCCTCAGCGTCACTGGGGACTCACGATGGCCTTGGAGAAGTCAGGGAATCCTCTTCCTGGGATGCAGGGGCTTCAAACTCCGGCGGGAGCGGGAAAGTTTGCGACTGTTGATTGCAAGATTGGGTGCCTGCCAAGCAGGGGAGTCACTCCTTGACTCCAAGGGAGATTCTTCCATCTTCCAGAGGTAGTGGAACGTTGAAGGTCCAGGATTCTTCTTCAAAGGGTCGTCCAGGGATATCTAGTTTGCAATGGCAAGGGTTCTCTAACTTATACTAGAAGCAAGAGAGGGACTAGCTCTATGACCCCACCTATGGGAGGGCCAGGGGAGTGGGTGGCTACACCCACTTCCCTTTGTCCAGCTTTGCGCCAGAGCAGGGACAGGTAGCCCCTGAGCCGGTTTGTACTGGTGTATGCACAGAGGAGCCTACTGCTCCCCCAGTGCAGGACTTCAAAGCACTCTAGGAGTGCACCCTTCCAGCCCCAATACACTAAATCCTGTCTGGGAGGTGACCACACCTCCCTGTGACAGGATGCCTATTGTTGGGCCCCCTCCACTGCGAGTTTCGGTCATCAGCAGGAGGGCAGCCCAGTGTCTGACTGGTGGCATTCATTTTGTGATGCCAGTGCTCTTCAGGATTCTACCGTGTTTCCACAGTGGGTACATGTCTATCCCTCTAGAAGGGTGGGACCATACTCCCACACGGTATGATTCCAAAGCGTTTGACACCAAACACGACATGTTTTGATGCAGCCATCCCAGAGTTAGCATTTACCGCGAGGTTATAATGCACTTAAGAGTATATGGTTTGACCGCATTCACAAACAGCCCCAGAAAATGGACTCTGAGAGCTGCAGAGGGGCCCTGCTCAGGCAGAGGCACCCCCTCACATGGAAACCAAGCACCCTGCCCTCCGGATAGATAGGGCCTGCCTTAGGGGTGACTGATAGGTTTAAATGTGTGTGCAGGGAGAGATATAGTGAACCTATATCTCAGTGAGGAGTGCTAACACTACCTCACCCAGGCTGCAGTAGCAGGCCTGTGGTGTCAGAATTAGTCTGCTTCTCAGGGGTGGCATAATACATGCTTCAGCCCCTGGTAGGCCTGTGAAGTACCTATGCCCTTGGTACCTAAGATACCATATACTAGGGGCTCATAAGGTACCACAGTATTCAGTCACTAGTGCATCTAATATGCACTCCAAGTTGTTTAGAGAGAACAGAGAGGCTGGGGCCCTGATTAGCAGGGACCCAGCCAGACTATAGCCAGAAACCAGTGTAAACATCAGACAAAAGTGAAGGAACCACTTTTCCTCCCATTTGCATTCTATGTTGGATGATGGATAGGAAATCTGGCCTAGCGTGGAAGAAGTGCTATGTCAATGCACCTTTTCGTTTCTTATCCATGAGGCATGGAAACATTTCTATTTGCATTAGACTCGTGGAAGATCATCTCTGGTTTCAGTGGAAGTTTAAGATTGTTCTGTTTCTCCAGCTAAGCTGATTTAATCCCCCTCTTTCTTATGCTGTTAGCTCATGGTTTAGATCTAGGACACGATGTGCAAGAATAGTATTTTTGCTAAATAAAATACATAATGAAATAAATAATATGGCAGAACTACATTAAACCAAAGATAGAAACGAATGCAGCCCTTTGACACTTTAATGAATATCCAGAATATAGACAGCAGATAGTTAGCAACCTAGAGGACAAAACAAATGAATCCGATCTTCTTTTTTTAGCCGAAGGATGGGCCGCACTCTTGTGTGACTAGACTTACTGACCTTCAGGACATGGTGAAATAACTTACCCAAACTTTCATAGGCTTGAGTCATTCTTGTAGATGCAACATTGTGCAACTCTGTGGCCTGACAGAAAAATCCAGTGGATGAAACACACAGAAGGTGAGGCTCCTTTCAATAAGTCTAACCACTGGCAATAGCTCAGGGTAAGACTACCACCCATCGTTCTTTTGCTCACCATGCCATCTCAGTTTAGACTCATCCCTATGCAAATCAGCCTTGACCTTGCCCCTCATGGGAACAGTCAGCCCGAACTGCCAAGTCAGGTCCTCCCTGAACTGGAACACAAGCAACCCATGACCCTGTTTCTCCGTAGTTATGGGCTCATCAGTCAGGTAGAGCTTGGTTCCAGTGACACAGTGAGCACGGGGTCCACTTCTGGGCATACCCATGCCACTTAGGGCAATACATGAAACACACAAAACTTGTGGTCCTCCGTGGACCTAGCTGTACCGGGCTGATGAGCTCATAACTAGGGAAAAACCGGTCCTGGATTGCGTGTGTTCCAGCCCCGGGAGGGCCTGGCTTGGCAGTTCGGGCTGGACTCTTCCCATGAGGAGAAGGTTCAAGACTGATTTGCATGTGGCTGGTTCTAAACGGAGGTGGCTTGGTGAGAAAATCAATGATGGGTTGGAGTGCTACTCCAAACTATTGTCAGTGGTTAGATTTATTTTAAGCAGCTGTCCTTCGCCTGTTCTGTGTTTCAGACAATCCAGTGGAACCATATATAGAAACGTGCTGGGTGATAACATGGAAGAACGAATTGTAGACACTCTACACAGGACACTTGGTCATCATGGCACTGCAGGGAGCACGAGTAAGACAAATAATTAAATGAATGTTGTAGTTCTAAGACCAACATAGGTTGCCGGTTACTACACGTATAAAGGAAATAGGCTGTGCTTGTAGCTGCACATTTAACCCAAAACATGGAAAGCCTAGGAAGTACTTGGAACATCAAAAAAAGGTGCAGGGTTGAGGCAGGCAAAAGGCACTACTTGACTGCACAAGACTGCCTGGACTTTCAAATGTGTCTGGGGTGGCTTAAGAAGTCAATGCAGATTATCTTTATGCATGTATGTGCATTTGTAGGGCACGAATCTAGCTCTCTTGCCATGGAGTGCTTTACTTAGTAAGAAATTGTTTTGAGCAGTTCATCCAATTTTAAGATACGTCAAATGGTATTTACAATCCTTAATTCTAATGGGTGTTCATAAGCAACTGGGCCAGTAACACCTCGTTAAGTTTGAATTAACCCTGCATAAGACTATCACATGAATATGCCTATTTACTATGGGGATTTCATTTATTTGGGTCGGGCAATGGGAAATATATAGGGTGGTTCTACATGAGGTGGATGCAATGTATGGCAGCTATTCCCCCAAGATTCTTCTAAAAATTAATAGCAATGAAGGACCTTTGCATCACTGAATAGCTAGAGCTGAGTATTCAGTTAAATCCCACGTCTTCTGGGTATTACCAAATGTCTTGCATTCCTAAGGCTTCTGCTGCTAATCTAGACATGTACATTCATGATGCACACAAATGTTTGTTTTTCAAACCGGGATGCACCTCTATCAAACAGGAGTCTGTCTGCATCGATACAAATAGACCCTAACCCTTTACCTTACTGCCTCCGACATCTGGCTGACTTCACCACCCCTAGTGGGTCAATTTACCCTCTCAGGTATGCTGCACACATTGTGAGATAAAGACCTCTTCACGTGAAACTGCTCCCCGCGCCACAATGTAGTGCTGCAAAATGGCTGCTCTCCAAATGGTCAATGTAGCTGTCTCTGACTTTGCACTCTTCTGCACTGCCAACCCACTCTCAGGCAAACATGATTCTCTTCTTGCAAAAATACACTGTATAAATGTTGTGGATTTCATGTATATGACAGGTAGGCTGATGAATATAAGCACATTATTTTTATATTACTCAGGGATGAGAATGGGCTACTCTTTCCAGCATGCAAAGATCTGATCTTCATTATATTACTCAGCATTCAACCCTGTCCTGACTTTAAATTAACTGCAGATAGCCATGTGTAATATTAAGACTCCTTCAAGTAGATGGACGATAAAGGAGATTTATTCAGCTAAACAGATCCAGCATCAACGGTCAAGCCACATCTCAGCTCCTGGAGTAATGACCACTCCACACCTCCAACATTCCATGACATACCATGGTTCTTTCAGCAAGATTCTTGACCAGATTACAACACATCTCCCTCCCCATAAAAACAAAAGCAATAACAATAAAACGATTAAATAAAAATAATATCAGATACAACAATTTTCACCCATTAGCAATGCCAGTTCATTTCATAACATAGTCTTTGAATCTAACCGGGAGATTCCCCCTTCTTCGAACAGTTCCACTGGAAACAGAATCTTTGCTCACAGTTTGTTCTTTTGCATGAGGAAAAGTACACTCATCCTCATTTCCACCAACACCTCTCTCATTCCCAACTGGATGGCACACCCCTCTGGAACTCCTCAAACACTTCACTAATCTGGACATGCTCCACACACAACCAGTGTTCACTCTCACAACATTTTTCCAAATCGAAGTTATCGTGAAAGGACCAATAAAAGAAGATCTCCCCTTCAATGAGTGTTTAGGATTTTTAACCATGACTTTGTCACCAATGTTCCACCTCTTACCCTTCACACGAATTCTAGAATCATAATCCACTTTATACTTGTTCTGATAGTCCAGAATTCTCCTACGTCTCACTTCCATAGGAACCACAACACCAGAGCTCACAGGCAGCCAAGATGGATTTAACTTAGAAATAGCCTTTCTTCCCCTTAAAGCCTCAAAAGGCGACAACAGAGTGACCGCATTTGGTGTCGTGCGGTGCGCCTACCATGTGTCTCTCAACACATTACTGAACGAAACCCTAGAACTAATAGAGCGCTGTGCACAATCCTTCACCACACGATTCATTCTTTCTGACAATCCATTGGCTTGGGGTGCATATAGTGCAGTTTTCTGATGTACAATGTTGTGATCTTTGAGAAACTCTTGCATTTCGTGAGATACAAATTGCACCCCATTATCAGTAACTAAAAACTTAGGCACACCTTCCGAGACAAAAACATCCTTCGAAAAATCAATTACCGTCCTCGTATTCACCGAGGAAACACATTTCGTGACTACCCATTTGGAAGTGTAATCCACAAGCAAGATGACGAAACGCTCATACGATGGCAACAACTCAAAAGGACCTACAATATCCAGTCCCAACTTAGACCAAACCCTGTCCGGAACCTCCACAGGAGATAACGGTGCTCGGCTAACCACATAAGACTTATCACTTGATGCACAAGACGCACAATCTCTGACAACTCCCTCAACCATGCGATCCATGCTAGGCCACCAGTACCTTTCTCTCACCCGAGCCTTGGTGAGACTTCTCCCTAGGTGTCCCGCATGAGCTGTATTGGTGATCTTGCTCCTGAATTCTACAGGCGGCACTATTCTTTCACCTCTCATAAGATTTCCAGCAATATATGAGAGCTCATCCCGGACTGACCAATACGCACGCATCTCAGTATCCAACGTTTTGTAATCAGGCCAACCCTGATTGACCCATAGCTTTAACAGCCCCAATTCTTTATCTCTGTCCACACCATCAGCCCATGTGTCTTGCGTCAAGGAAGATTCCATAACCCAACACACATTCTCCACTTCATCATCCTCACCTATTTCTGCCAAAGGTAACCGGGAAAGACAATCTGCAGACTTGTTATTGGACCCTGGAATGTACTGTACCAAGAAATTAAATTCTTGCAGACCCTCACTCCAACGTTTAATTCTAGGTGTGATATGTTCACTACGTCTGCAGGAAAATATCTGAACAAGAGGACGATGATCCGTCCTAACTAGGAAAGGAATTCCCCATAAATAAAATTTAAAATGTTGTGTAGCCCAAAAAATACTCAGAGCTTCCCTCTCAATACAAGAATAATTTTTCTCCGCTCCCCTAAGAGCCCTGGAAGCAAATGCAACAGTCTTATGTTCACCATTGATCTCCTGGGACAGCACCGCTCCCAGTCCCTTGAGACTAGCATCTGTAGTCAACACCGTCTTTTTGTTAACATCAAAATGCCCCAATGTAGGCATTTTCCCAATCTCCACCTTGATCGTATCAAAGGCCTTCTGACAATCACTAGACCATGCAAAATGTGCCCCTTTCTTTAACAAAGCTCTAATAGGCTCTGTCACACAAGCAAAACCCTTGACAAATTTCGAATAAAACTCTGCAAGGCCCAAAAATGACCTTACCTCCTCCTTGTCCTTTGGAGTTGGGGCATTCACCACACTCTGAGCTAGTTCCAATTTTGGTTGGATACCATCACCAGATATCACATGACCCAAGTACGACACTGTCTCTACTTCAATTCGACATTTCTCTTTCTTAACAGTCAGTCCCTTCGCCTTCAACCTTTCCAAGACCTCCAACAATGTTCGGCCATGCTCTGTCTTTCCTTTGCCATAAATCAAGATATCGTCTTGAAAAAACATGATGTTACTTATGCCTTCTAATACTTTCTTCATGACCCTCTGGAAACATGCCGCTACGGATGCCAACCCAAACGGCATCCTCAAGAAGCGGAATGCTCCCAGAGGTGTCACAAATGACGTAAGGTCTTGATCCTTCATGCAAAGGGACTTGATGGTAAGCTGACGATAGATCTAACACACTAAAAATGCGAGCCCCTTTTAGTGTGCTGAGAGACTCTGATATGTTAGGTAGGGGTTGCCGATCTACCCAAATCCACTCATTCAAACCTCTTAAGTCCACACACATCCTGACCGCTGTACCACCATCCTTTGGGGCCAAAACTATTTGGGCCAACCATTCCGAGGACTCTATCTCCTCAATGACTCCTAATTTCAACAACCTATCAAGCTCATATTTCAGTGGTTCCATCATCATATTGGGTACTTTCCTTACTTTATGTACGCAAGGTACAGCTCGGTCTTTTAAGATAATCTGATGTTCAAAACCCTTCAAACACCCTAAATTATCAGTAAAGACTATAGGAAATTTGCTGAAATACACACAATTTTGATCACTATCTATCAACATAACTTGCTCTTTAGGATTCTCAGCATTAGGATTAAGCATGATGCCCAAGTCACGTTGATGCCTCCAGCCCAATAGATTGTCTCCTCTTTCTGCCACATCGACCTTCCTCATCGTGCTTCTATTTTTGAATTTGATACATGCTTGAATATACCCTAACACATTTATTTTCGCCCCTCCATAGCTGACAGGACTAATGTCAGGAGGAAGAAGCTCTACATTGTCAAAACCAACCACCTCATCCCATTGTTTGTTCCCAATCATAGTGAAAGGAGAACCTGAGTCCGCCAAAACTACGAAGTCAAAATCATCCACAAAGATACTACATTCTGGCATGGTTAATTTCCCACCATCTATCTCACCATTGCTATCTTCAAGGTTCAAAATTATTGTGCGCACGACCTCAGTCTTCTTGTCTAGGTTTCGAGTTGACTTGCAGACCCTCGCATAATGTCCCTTGATTCCACACTTCATACAAATAGACTCCTTGGCATAACAATGAGGATAATTTGAAAAATGAGAAGAACTACCACACCGATAACACTTCACTTTGGTTAAATCTTTGGGTTTCTTATCGCTCTCACTCAGGTTAGCACGCGCTTCCTTATCGGACTCAGAGGGTTGACCTTTAGGTACCTGCGTGCGTGAGTCTTTCTCAACTGTTTTAGACTTCTCATGAGGAGAAATCCTTGCCACATTTTCTACACCCTCTACATTCTCTGCCTCATGAATTACATGAACCTCACCAGTATCCTTTTTCTCTTCATGGTTTTTCCTCATTTCTTTCACCCAGGAAGAGGTGTTTTCCATACCCTCCACAATTGCCACAGCTTCCACCAAAGTAGGGTTTTTAGATAGTAACTTTTCTTGCACACGGGTACTATTAGTGCATCGCACTAATTGGTCCCTGACTAAAGAATCAGACAAATCCCCAAACTCGCATGTTCGTGCAAGAGTTTTAAGCGATGCAACATAGCTCTTCACTCTTTCATTGCTCCCTTGTATTCTGGTGAAAAACTTATGTCTCTCAAGAACCACATTTATCCTGGGCCCAAAATATCTTTCTAACATGGTCATTGACATCTCATAAAGATCACTGGAGTCACCATCTCCAGTTCCCACCGGAATAAGGTCCATGCTGTCATATCTGTTTCGCCCCTCGACACCCAGATTATGCAATAATATAGCTTGTTTCCTAGTGGCCGAAAACTTTTCCCCTCCTATAGCTACAATGTAGGAGTCAAATAAATTTCTCCACCTCTTCCATGGAAGTATGGGGTCACCTTTTTCTGAGAGAAAAGCTGGGGGTTGAGACATACTTGTTGAAGAGGCCATTCCAAAATAATTACAGGTAACTAACTAAAACAGCTTGCGTAAAACCAAATTACACTCAAAATACTCTTATCCAGAATAATATCTCCCTCTCCTTTTTTTTTTTTTTAAATAAATAAAAAAAAAAAAAAATATTTTTTTTTGAAAATATGTCAACACAATCCACCCCTTTTCCAACAACACTAATGAGAAAAAAACAAACTAAAATAAGCAAAGTAGTCACCGTAGTCTACGTAGTCAAGAGAGTCCAATGGAAGTAAAGAAATCAACGTAGTGTTAATGTATACCGCTTAATCTGCTGCCAAGTCACATTTCCTCTCAGAAAATCCAAATAAACACGAAGACATCTTCGGAATTCAAAGACACAAACTCCGTCTCGTTGGTTCCACAATAAGGCTCTTGCGCAGGTCACGCCTTTTAACCTTAGCGTGATGACACAGACGATCACAAACAGCTTGTTCGTCTCGCTGGTTCGCTGACAATTTGGCTCTGTGCGAGGTTACGTTCCTTAACCTCCGCGTGATAACATCACAAGCAGCCCAGAAGACTCCAGCAGATGGAAACGTTCCGCTGATGGATGCCGAACACAGCACAAACACAGAATGAAGCCACACGAAAGAACTCGCGGGGTCCTCGTGTGCGAACGCTGCTCCGAATCAAAAAGAAACAGCTGGTGACCGTTTCCCCATAGGTAAGAAAAGGAGAAATCCAGCCTTTTTTTTCCTTTAAACCAAGTCTTTATCCGTAGAAAATCCGTTAAAACGAGGTTAGGATGTGAATAAATAATTAAGCTTCCAGTTGCAGCGAGATGCTCACGACGTTAAAAGTCCCTCACAAAGTCAGGATTTCTTTGAATATCAGTCCAAAAATATCGCACATATGTCCCTTCTTCGCAATTCCAAGACGGACAATTTCCAAAGTACACGCACAGTCCAAAAAAAAAAATATATATATTCCTTTTTCGTGGGTTCAGACGAAAATACAACCAAAAAAAAAAATATGTTGGGGAGTTAATGCTGGAAACGCTTGTCCCCAATCAAGCCAAAAACGCCAATCGTCGCCAGTGTAATATTAAGACTCCTTCAAGTAGATGGATGATAAAGGAGATTTATTCAGCTAAACAGATCCAGCATCAACGGTCAAGCCACATCTCAGCTCCTGGAGTAATGACCACTCCACACCTCCAACATTCCATGACATACCATGGTTCTTTCAGCAAGATTCTTGACCAGATTACAACACCATGATGCGCAAAATGGTATTGCATCACAATGCATTACGATCACATGTTGTCGATTCAATTCAAAAACTGTATTCGGCATATAAAAACAGCCATAAAAGTGGATACAGGAATAAAAACAAGTACAAGCAATTAAAACCTGTAGACACAGTCCTAGACAATACTTAAAATGAATAAATAACTTCATCCTTATTCGCAATAAACATGTGAACTTTGTGTTTCAGTGCATTTTCTCAGCTACATATTCTCACACTTTCATTTTCATTCATTAACACCCCATCATCGCCCCCCACACACACTCTGAGGCAATCACAGACACTATTGAACCAATTCTAGATGATTGCTCCTTTATCACAATGCTCTAGGTTTATGTCTATAGTGAAGATTTTAAATTCCCTAGGAAAAGATTGTGGAGAACTTCACTGTTAAGGACCATGCACAACCTTTTATGCAGTGTCTAGACACACGGCAGGCCATGATTCTACTTGTCATTTCGGTATAGAGCTTGATAAAGTGACACATTCCACTCCACACAGGAGAATCCCACACAGCTCTCACAAATTAAAACAGTAGAGGAAGCAGTGTTGCATATATGTTGAAATAAAGTCAGGAGTAAGAGACAGGTATATTGGCAAGTCCAGGGGTCCCCAACCAGTAGCACAGGAATTAATGGTCACCCCCAAGCACCCTGAAAGTAGCTTTCAGAGGGGAACGCAAGCTCAGTACTCATACTGAGTATCTCTGTGCAGATTAAAGAAGGCGGCCCTGCTCTTCTCAAGATCCGAATACTGACAGCCAACCAAGCAAATGGCAGGGCCTCATGATAGCACACAAACACACAGTGTGTCAATCTGTGGGGTCTGCCACGTGAAACACTGACTCAACTTTCAATCTAGCTAACTCACAAGGTATTGTAGGCCCTGCTGAATCCATCATACCATGAGTGTGAAACAATGGGCAATGAAAGAGTGACAGTAGTAGTCTGAGCAATAACCAGTTCCAACCCGCTGAAATGTGGGACTTAAGAGCTGTGTGGAACCAGAGACGTGACAATTAAGAGCCGCATGTGCATTCATCTGTGCATGTGCATATATGCGAGCACATTTAGCTGTGTGTGTGACATCACTTCCCTCCTTGACTAACAGTGTCGCTCTCATCAAAGGAGTTATTCTCGGGGACAATTGTGTCAGTTCCTGGTGTAATGTTGCCAGTATAATATTAGTAATATTCGACTAATTTGGGCAAGCTTGGCCTAGTTGTGGCATAATGCCAGTCATCAATGACACTTTAAGATCATGAATGGCCTACTTTTAGCCATCCGTAACACAATGGTGTCTGCCAATCGCATAATCATGGCCATGTCTTTGAGTCTTGGACCAAAGGGGGTGCTGTCATAATGGTGGGCATTATTGGTATATTACAGGCATCCTTGGGGTTATGATGAGCATCCACAGCCTATGGTTGCAATACCTGGGCATTTTGAGCAGAATCTGTCTATGTGAGACATTTGTACATATGAGTATTGCATGGAAAAAGGAAGCTGATTTTTAATGATTGTGCATTATCTACAAATGACAACTGATATTTTGAAGGCAACAAATGTGTTTTTTCTTCAGAAAAGGCTTTTATTCTGGTAAACCTAGTTTGTTTGTTTATTTGGAAAGTGGTATTTGAAAAATGTGTATATTTTGAAACTTATATGTTGGGAAAGGTTGCAATCCCAAAGCATGTGTAAAGCTGATAGTTGAATTTCTCCTTCAGCTTTCAGTTGGGGAGTCTTCCTGCTGTGGTTATGCCTTTTGTGCCAGAGGGCATGTGAAGCTTTGGTTTTTATTTCATTAGGAGATGGTGACATTTACTAGTGATAAACCTTTTCCAGGCATTTCTGTTGGTAATCTGGCCTGAAAAGATTGGGTGGCCACTACTGTAATCCTATTTAGGGTGCTTCTATAGAAATGTTACATAAGTGGTCACTATTTTACAGTGATAACATTTGCTAGGAGCTCAGGAGGACCTTCCTTGAACAGAAGTAGTGCTCACTGCAGAAAAGGTTGAAGACCGCTGGTCTAGCCCCTCCTGTAAGTGTAACAGAGGACAGAAAGCTCAGCAAAACAAGGAAGCCGAGGACGGCTACAAAGTGGTCTGAAAGGTAGTGCATTTCAGGGAGCAATGGGAATTTAGCTAGACAGGCCCACCCATAAAATAATAGGGGGAGCGATTCATAGGGAAATTCCTGCAGGGTGGGAGTTTATGGGGCCTCTCATTTGATCAAAATAAAAGAAGGGTGGTTTACAAGGAGTTCAATGTTAAAATCTCAAATGCATCAGTTCCTCATACTAATCTACTGGAATCATTATTTTACAACAGCACTTAAGTGTCCATTGAAGAGCATCTCTCTCTGGCTTGGTCAGACATCTTACGTTGCCACTCAGCATCTCACTCACAAACTCGAAGCTCAGAATGGAGCTCCCTCAAGCTAGATGTTCCACCAGACCTCTGTAGAACATTGCTAAAAGCTGAAAGCGTGAGAACATTATTCAAGAAAGACAAGAGGCATAGTATATTTGCCACTGTAACAGTAAGAAATAGTCCTCACGTACTTCACAAACCATTTGTAAAAACGTTGCGTTCTTTTTTTTTACCAAAAAAAGTCAGAAAAGGTGCAAAGCACTCTCAGTGTCACTCACACTTTCCCCTCCAGTAACTGAACCTCTTCAATCCATAGCCGTAAGTCAGTTGGACAGTGCGCACTCTGGTCATGCCATGCCATATTTCCAAGACCTGGAGGCAGATTCACCATGCCGTGCTGCAAAGTCATGCAGGTGCTACAAAGTCGCGCTTAGTCTTGATAGGTTATCTATTTTCCAGCACAATGCTACTTTGTGCTGAAAACAGTACCATTCTTAGGGCAAAAATCTATTTTTTACTGCTTTATATAGCACAAACTTGACCCAACATTATTGTAGCGCTTCACATGAGCACTGGTTACATCACACAAGGACATATTCAATTTTCTTTTTGAAGGCACTGAGATATTAAGTAATTTGCCCAGAATCACAGGATGCCGAGCCGATGCAGAGAATTAAATCTGGTTCCACAGTTCCAAAGTCGGCAGCTCTGGCCATTACATCACATCCTTTCCTCATCTTTGTGCTGCTTTGCACTACTCTGCCCCAAGAGGCATTCCATGGATGGCGCTTTGGCATGCCAGTGCAACCATCCATGGTTTCTGATGCAATGATTTATTGACTAAAATTGATAGACTGGGCTTGTGTCCCAGAAAATTGCATTCTTGAGGCGGGGTCCGAGAAATCTTTTTATTTTCACTAAAACTTGGCACATTGCATGTGTACTGCACTATACATCACACATCCAATATTTTAAATGTTCATGGTTTGTCATAGGGTTTTATACAGGAAGCATGACCTTTCAGTTCAAAGCCTGCGCTAGACATGACACACACCTTTGCACCATGGTGCAAAAGTGTGTGCATTCCACTAGGGAGCCTGTTGGTGCACCTGTGCAGGGGAAGAGAAACAGCAAGCAAAACTTAGTAAATATAGTTCCGCACTGCTGTGGCCCTCTACTATACCACACTACAGGAGCACTGATTGGATATCAGTGCTCCTGTACTGTGGTATAGTATATTGCATATCACTGATTGCCTAAGTTGCTGTAATGTGCTGCACTATAATTTAGTAAATCTACCTTCTTGGTGTTTAGGAGGAAATACACTGGTTTTCTTTTGGACTGATGCCACCATAAAATATGCGGAAAGGCAATATGCAACTGTGGGCCAGGCCACTTTTTCTTTAGCATGCCCCGGCTGATTTTTAATCCCAATCCAACCCTGATTTTAACCCTGCGTGTTTTCGATGATTGTGCTCACATACCTCAGAAGATGTCATTTGCTGACACTGCACATTTTATGGAATGTGTGGTGTTTTCACAATGCATATCTAGGAGCTGTGTGTGTGTGTGCCCATCTAGCACAATATGCAGAGGAACACAGCACACAGCAGACAGAAACATGGAATATGCTGACATATCACACTTTAACCTACAGAGTTAGAACGTCACACAAAACCCCTTTAACATACAGCGAAAGCATCTCATACAAATGATTGTGAAATGGGCAGTGTAAGCAGATGGCGCATCTCGTCCTGAAATATGCATGTGAGCATATGGCACACAGCAGCGCAGCCTCGAAGACGATTGCACTGAAGTGTGAGTACACTGCACAAGCTCCTAACGCATGCTATCAGTGCACAGCCTTACTAGATCATGTCTTACCGAGTTCATCCTCAGGACAGTGTGTATCTCCAGATACAGTTTTAAGGGCAAGTGGGGGAGCTCTGAACTAAGCCACAGGGGGATTTGTCTCAGTTGTGAGAACAGGGATGTTTGTTTGTCTCTTGAAGCCTGAACATTCAACACTCTTCAGTCCCCAGCTACTATGTCATGTTGACAAAGCCAACTTATTTGCGGACAAAGCTAACTTAGTCATTGTCATTTGTGGACAAAGTCAATTTAGCCATGTACAGATATGTAGGTAATCTACGGCAGGAAACCTTTATTGTGTGACCCTTTGCTCCCCTGAGCCAACTTCCACCACAATTCCTACACTTGCAATCCCTTGGGACTGCCAACCAGTAGGGGGATTCATAGGACATTCCATTGTTGTGTCCCGGCTTCTGACACTCAAGACATAACCCAGCCTTAGAGGGGTCAGATGTTTTTTTTCCCCATAATATCCTCCTCACTTGGGTTTGGAAAAGGCGTGGAACTCCCCTCTTGAGTGAACTTTTGAGGCACTTGTGAAAACTTTTTCTTTTTATCCTTTCTGCTCCCCTGTTTCCCCTAGGGGTAGCTGGAGCCTTTTCTTGGGATCACCTCCCTGGAATTTCTTTAACACCCTGGTGCGCACCAACCCCGAAACCGGTCCTAGGATGCTTGATTCAGGCCCAGGGAAGACATGGCTTGGCAGTTCGGGCTGGAATGTTCCCATGAGGCACAGGGTCAAACTGATTTGCATATGGCCATGTCTGAACTGGGGTGGCATTGTGAGCAAAATAACGATGGATTAAACCCATATCTGTGACTGGGGGTGAATGTTTTGCCAATGTGCAACATTCCGTCCATCACCTTGTGTGTTTTGCTGCGCACCAACATGTCACCTGCCTTCCCAAGCCTGGGGTCAGTCAACTTGGTAAATATACTAGACGTTGGTGTAACTGTGAATGGCAAATACTCAAAATGTGTTTACATTATTAGATTATAAAACCCATTATAAGTAATGATTGTATTGCCTTTCAACCATCCCTCTAGAGATTGAACTGAGACCTACAATGTCAACCGTGGATTGTTTGTGTGCACCCATTAACTTTTTTCTGGGTCTTCTCATGTGTAAGCCCAAATGTCTGCACAAGGATATCATTTATGTAGATGTATGAGGCAGCTACCCCTATTCTTGATTCAGGAGTGTATCCCTCCTAGTGATGGTACTAACTCCCACAGTAAGTCCCCATAGTGCTGTTGGCCCACGCTGCATATTCCTAAGGCTCTTTCATAGGAGGAAACCCATTTGTCAACGTCTTTCTCCACCAGAAAGCAAGGCACATACCCTAGGGCAAGCCAGGGGTGTGTGGCTTCCCTGTAGACATCTCACCATTGCTGCCACCTTTGTGTTTGAACCTCAGCAGTCTAAACTGGAGGCAGAGCAGTTAATGCTATGATTGGAGACACACCAGGCAAATTTGAGCACAGCCTGCTGCTGGCACCAGTGAAGAGACCCCTCTGATGTGGACAGAAGGCACTTTCCCGTGGTAATAGGGGACACCCCTAAACAGTGCCTTAAATGCTCATCTTACCCCCAAGTTACCCCCTCTTTACTAACTGACTGCAAGACAGAAAGAAGAGCTTCTCCTACTCCCATCTCTATTATTCTTAAAGAAAGAACTGAGGATGTGGCCACAAAATAGAGACTGAAATGGAGAGCCGTCCAAGATAGGAACTGACCAAGTGGCAAGCCTGGTTCCTTGGATTCACCTTCGGAATCCTTTGACACCATGTAGTACATATCTAGTTGGGTGTTTTTTCTTACTCCGGCAATCATTGTAAAAGTGGCAGATACAGCCCAGCAGAAGCACCCATGCAGCTCTTTGTGAATAAACCTAGCAGTATTTTAACGTGAGTTAATTTGTAAACAAATAGGCGCCAGGGCTCGTCAGGAGGCAGCGTACACTAGCCCATTTCTCCTGTTAGCGCCGCCTAAAACAGAACCAACTCTTTGTGCGCCTTGAGACCCTCACGGGTGAGTAGCGTGCTTTACAAACCCCTGATTGATTGAACCAACTACTAACCATAAAAGCAGGGGTATGATGTGACAATGCCCATAGCTGTCGACTTCGGAACTGGTGAACCAGCTTGGAGTTTCAGAGTCGGGTCAGCATCCTGTGATTCTGGGTGAATCACTTAATATACCCATAAATGAATGTGTCCTTAACTGGTGCTCATGAAAAGCGCTGGTGTTTATGATTAAGTGCCATTGCTCAATTAAGAACTGGTTAACGTACTACTCAGACACATTGGAAGTTGGCACAAGGGCGAAAAAAAATGGCTTCATCACAGATTTGTTGGTATTTGACAGTTGCTCCAGCACTGGTGCCATTGTAGTGATCTCCTTGAGAAGACCGTCTGGGCCAGGTTCCAGGGCAAGTGGAAAATACTGACATCTAGAACTGTACCCCATAAATGTAAAACCGGTATAATCTAATCATCATTCTTTCTTACAATAAGTATTTTAAAATATCCATGCCATACAAATGTCTCTTTCTAAATGTGAATAATGAGATCGGATTGGCATGAGACATGCCCTTAGTCGAGCTCCTTAAGCTAGAGACATGCAGTGAGGAACAACTGCTTAGAACACAGAAGCACTTAAACGCTTTCGCACTGACCCCCTGCTTTGCTTTTGCAAACCATACCTTGGGCTGACGCTGAGGTATTTCATTAGGTCGAGCCTAGCGCAGCGCGCATGCACTGCCCTATAGGAGGCTTCTTGTGAACGCTCAAAACTTCTCTATGTGGGTCTGACTCCTCCCACACATTAGATTGTCCTTTGTGTGTGTCTTTCAATAATGAAAGCAAGCAAATGGCCAAAGGCGGGTGCATGTCCCACCTCTTCTTCAAATGTTCACTCCCACGGTGTTTTGCTCTCGGAAGTGAGCAGCGGCGCACAGGGTGCAGCTGCATTTCTCGTCGCGTCGGTGATCAGGTTACTAATTAAACACAGCACGGTCGCTTTCACTTTTGCGGCCCGCTTGTTGTTTTGTGTGGGCTTGCTTCCTTTAGCGTGGTGCCAAGCATGCTTTCTCTTTCATTAATATGTTCCTTAAGCTTACTGCCGCTTTTTGATGTGTTACATGATTTGTTTGGTTTGTAATAGATATTAGGCTTTCTTCATTTCAAATGTGTGAGGGCAACTGTCTATTTACTAATGTAAATGTTATTCTCGTTAGCAGCTCTCCCAGGCAAGCATCATAAAGCTATGAATTACACAAAAGCCCATCCTTGACTCCACAAAAAGGCGAACTCGGCTCTGCGGCGACAGATGGTAAACTTGAGAAGAGGGGGTCTTCTTGGCCAGGCACCTTTGTTGTAAGCACCCAAGATGCTGTTTTCTGAGGTCGTTGCTTATGGAAATCGCACAACAATTCCTAGAGGAGAGCTATTTGAAATCACGTTTATTGCGCATCATGGGGTCGTATAGTAACCCACGTGAACCCTGAGCTCATAAAATGGCGTCCTCCCTCCACGAGACTCTCCACCCATGTGCACAGCACGCCCTAGCAGCCGCTGCTCTCACCTGGCGCACCTTTTCACAGCTGAAAGCCATCACATAGGTCATGGTGGGTGAGGCTAGGTTGAACCCAGCGTGAACAGTCTTGGCATGGTCTTTTTGGAGATGGCGGATGTTTTGTGAACAGATGTGAACTGCATGGCATGAGACATTAACTGCCCCTCCACTGATGCCAGTCACAGGGTGGCCACTTCGCAGCATTGTTGCCCCTCTGCTATTAACGGTGCCCCTTGGACATGAGGACTTGGGGGGCACGGTGTGCCAATGGTTAAATCTCAGACTGGCATGTGTCATACATAGTGTGGAATGAATACAGCAAACCTGAGGGCTCGAAACATGGTGTCTTGATAAGAGCGCTACACACAAGGCTCTGACTGGATCTATCTGGCTGCTGCCCAGCACCATCCATCACTAAACAATACACGGGTCTGTTCGACTCGAGCCGGCTACTGTCCAATGCGACTGACCCGCAAACAATGCGAACCACAGCCAAGCACAACGGCAGCAGACTGCTATGACATCGGGAACACTTCTAGGCCTTATTTTGGTGCATGGCGAATGGATGAGCGTGCTTGAGGCCCCAAAGCAGGTTTCAGATCAGATGGAGGGAGACGGAGGGGCCCTGTAGAGGAAGGTTCAATTGGGAACTCTACAAAGTTGGGCTTTACCTTGTTTTTTGTTTATTTTTACCTTCCTACCGTGCTATTTCATGTTGTGTTGTTTTTTTTTTATACCGTATCCAGGCATAAGGGTGGAGGGGTAATTCTCGATTGTGACGATTGACGCAGAGAAGAACACATTGCTCTACAACATACCAGAAAAATATTGCTAATACCTCTCGCTAAAAACTTATAACATCCCAAAGGCGAGACCTATTGGCCATGCCAATGCTTGTTTTTCCACAGAGGCTTGGTTAAAGGGAAAAAAAGACTCCCAGAATGCGTTTTAAATAGAGGGCCCTGCAGTGGTTTAATTATTTTGAACAGATGTATGCGCTCAACCAGCAAAGACAACAAGCACAGACTACTGTGCTTTCTGCGTATTAATCTTCTTTTTATTAAGTGCTGAAAGTTAAGAGGCAAGCAATAAATCCAGCGGTGAAGCATGCCACTTTTCCAAGAACCTCACTGAATCATTAGCCGAACGCCTCACTTAAAGGAAGCAGGCGAACATAAAAGGCCCCCTTCTCGGGGAACGGGCTGCTTTACAGTGACGCGCGATTGGCTGCTGTCGTAGATAACACTGAGTTCGAGGCGACCAGTGATCTGTTACAACGATGGATTCATTGAGTAGATGTATAATATCGCACATCATGTAATTGTGGACGGAATGCACTGAAGCGGCAGCCATGTCACACAATTGCACTTGTGAACCATCCTGGGCGTGTCTAGATGTCACATTCCATAAAAGCCTACCCCACAATTCAAGAACACAATCAGGGCCGACTTGAGCCAAACGCAGCTCTGGCAAGAAAATGCAACCCAGACCTTCTCCCCACCCCACCTCCCCTCCCTCCTCTGACTCCTTACTTTTCTCTCTCTCTCCGTTCTCTCACAACTATCATCTCCTCCTTTCTCTTCCTCACTTCCTCGCTCTTTCTCTCTCTATGGGCCTCTCTCTCTCCTCAAGCTCTTCACTTGCTGCTGCAATTAACCTTGGGGAGCTGGACAAGGTAACAGAAGCACCAGCAGCTGCCCCGCAACTCCTAAAAGCGACCTCCGATGGCTCCAGCCCCCGGGGAAATAATAAAATAAATGACCGGCCCGGCCCTGAGCATTATGCGCGGGCCCCACATCCTGCTGGTGGGTAGCTCGGCATTCAGAGAGTTCGGTAAATGCTTTCTAATCCAATTGCTCCTCTTCTGAGTAAGCAGGAAGTGATAAAGAAAAAAGGAAACGTCAACTGCAAAAAATATCAAGAAAAAGTCAGAATCACAGAAAATTCATTTGGCAGACTTAAATATAGGCTCTTTTGCAGGAAAGGTGTTTCTACAGAGCACATCCTGAACGGGCACATATCAACGCCCATGGAATGTGATGCTAAAGGAAAAGGAGGCGCTCTAAAAAGCGAATTGACCAGGATCGTACAGTTCGGTCAAGCAAGAAAGCCGGGATTGATCCAAGGTTTCCTGGTAGTACAATTAAGTTATTGGATATGTCTCGCGATATTCAACAGGAGGGCCCCATCAGTTTCCGATACATCACTAGCGTGCAGGGAAGGCAGAAGAAACAACATGTCGGATTGTCTCAGTTTTAGCTTAAAGTTTAGCCAGAACCAGAGAGCTGGCTCGAGCCTTCAGGGGCTCGCCCACTTCTACTCTTTCTTGCTTTTCTTTGTATCTGCATCTCTGAATATGGTCTGGGACTACCGAACTTCCCCCTCCCCCCTGCGCATAAACACAATTTCTTAATGAGGGACATGAGAGGTAATTACTTTTTGGAGGTGGGGGTCGAACAACCCCCGGCCGTATTTATTAAAATATGAAAACAAAATAAATTTTTTTAGATAAACATCATTTACATACATTATACGCAGAAACATAACACGACATTTGATTACAATCCATATGCACAGATTTCAGATGGCTAGCCTTAACATAACTCTAATACATAGTTCTCCTATCCGAATCTAACATAACGATCAAAATCATACATTAATTACTTTCTGCGTATCCTATTTGGGCCTACGGCAAGGTCATTAACTGGTGTCAGATCCTTATCAATTTACCACGCCCCCCGTAGGGTTGCGCATGCGCAGAGGGCCCGCTTACCGAGAGGGTACTTCCCCCCCCCCCGGTTACCCCCATACGTTCCCTGAACTCCATGCCAATTTGGGGGGTCTTGCACTCGGCGCCATTTAGTGACGTCCATGCCAGTGCGGGGTGGCCAACCAGCCTAAAAGAAAGCGTGACTCCCCCCTTTCCCCGCACCCATCCAGCCAACCGGATGTACCGCCCCTGGAGTTATAGGAGAGACCCGTTGTCCCTCCCCCTGGGCGACCCTATCCGTGAATGAGGCCGCCCCCTAAGGACCTTAAATTTACTGCTCACTAGTCATGACCTTACTGCCACAGGCCAGCATAGTTGCCCGACTATCTGGCCCCCCCCAACCTATCCCTCAGAAAGGTCATGCACCCTTACTCAGACCCTCTAGCCAAGCCATGAAATTCTCTAACATTATGTCATTACCTAACCTAGTCAAGTGGACCCCGTCTTTTAAGAAGCACGGTTCCCCCCTGACACACCCATGTGCAATACACTGGAATTTAGAAGATCTGAACAGTTTCCCTACTTTATTGTTGACCCTCTTTACCGAGCGGTTCAACGACCTAACAGTCTCCCCCCCTCTCCATTTAAATCTGGGTATCATGTGCGACCAAACTATGTAGCAACCCTGGCACGCCTTGGCTAACCAACCAATCTCAGAGATTATGTTCTCAAACAAGACCCTCCTGCCCAACGTCACCAAGTCATTGCCCCCCAGATGTAAAATTACGATAGTGGGAGGAGGACTGTGTTTTTTCAGAAGAACCATCATAAAGCCCCTAAACTGACTAAGGCAAAGGCCCCCTTTCCCATGGAAAGATATCCTGAAACCCTTCCGCTCTGCCCTTTTCACGTAATCACCTGCAAGAAAAATAGATTTCATACGCCGTACATATGAATGCCCCACAATCCACACATTACGTGTCCCTATAACCTGTAGTTTTGATGATTGTTGAGGAGAGTGTTGCTGTTGAGACGATGGCAGTTCCCCCCCCCGCGTGACAGGTTTGAGAAACTGTGAAGAAAACGACATACAAGGCAAGCATCAGTACACAATCGTATTGTGCATTCACAACATGTGTAGCCGCACATAACGCTTATAACTATTGGAAGCCCATCATTCAATCCTCTGCACATTACTGGAGTGCAACCCCCTAGTCGTTGCCTCAGTGGCAGCCCCTATCCTGAAAGAATGTGTCCCAAAAACCTTTGGATCCATGCCCGCCTTGCTGATTGCCATGTCCAATTCCTTTTTAAACTGGTACATGGTAAGTGGGGTACCGTCCGCATGTAATAACAATGAATTACCCAACGCACTGCTCCTCTGTCTGAGGTAATTTTCAAGATGCATTACCGGGCAACACGGGTTACTTTTTGCCCTATGCAGTACCACCCCTTCTCCCCTAGCTTCCTGATCTGTTTTTGATTTGTTGATGGTTAAAAGTAAAATGTCACCTTGTATCTTAACGTACTCCATTAGGAGCCCACCCTGGCCATCCTGCTTGTTGCGTGCCACCAATTCACTTACTCTGAATGCCCCATAAAAGGCCAATGCAAAGGCAGCTCTGAATAATAGTGTCTCCCCCGCTGAAATACATATGGCGCCCAGTGCCGTCAGCAATGCACTCAGCCGCTCCAACCCTATCGGCTGCCTGGTGTCAGGAGCCGCACCCTGGATGCGTCGCCACCCCTTCAATGCCTTTCTCACAATGAAACTGTTTGTGGGCTCCTTTGTGTCTCTGATCTGCGCAAAGAAGGAAACTGCCGCTACATGTCGCCTGGCTGCCGCCACAGTGCGCCCCTCCCTATGTAGGTTGTCTAAAAACAAGAGGAATGCGCCTGACGTATCCCATCTCTCCTCCCAGTCCTGTCCCAAAAAATTACAGTAACAACAAAACGCCCCTTCATAAGCTTTCCTGGTCCTGGGAGCCAGGCTAGCAGCCACGAGGTTCTGTAGCTGGGGGCACCAATCTGCCAAAGAACTTCGGGAAAGTGTGCTGATGTTGTCTCTGCGGATGGTAGATGCTCCCTGAAAACCTGCATCTTGAAGCGAGAGAGTGCGTCAGCAGCATTATTCCGCACCCCCGGGACATGTTTAGCCTTAAACTGTACATTCAGCTTCATACATAGCAGCACTATCTCTTTCAACAGGCGAAGAATCATTTTACACCTTGCCGCCTGTTGATTGATGGATTCCAATACCGTCATGTTATCTGACCAAAAGATTACAGACTGATTTTGCAAATCATGAGGCCACACCGTCAACGCAACCCAAATGGGAAACAGCTCCAAAAAAACCTATGCTGGCTGTTAAACCACTCTCGAGCCACCACCCCGGCCACCGCTGGGCCACCCACTTGTTCCAGAGTATGGCACCAAATCCCACACTACCCGCTGCGTCAGTCCATAAACCCAACTCAGCAGAAGTAGTGGGGGGACCAGGCCACACTACTCTGCCATTGAAACCCTCCAGAAATGCAATCCAAATCAGCATGTCCTGGCGAACCTCAGATGACAGTCGTGTGTGATGGTGTTTTTCGCGTAGGCCTGTCATGGCCTGTGAGATGGAACGAGAGAATGGTCGAGCCATAGGTATCACTCTTAGTGCAAAATTCAACTGGCCTACAACCTGCTGCAACTGATGTGGGGTTACTTTATCCTTAGACAAACACTTTTGCAAAGCTGCACGGAATTTCATTATCTTTTGTTCAGGTAACCTAAAACACCCTTGTACTGAATCCACTTCAATGCCTAAAAACTCAATCGTGGTTGTTGGCCCCACTGTCTTCCCCTGAGCCAGGGGGACCCCAAATTTTTGCATGAGTACACAGAATTCCTCCAACGCCACGGAACATTCCTGGGAGCCCGCCGGTCCCAGAAAGAGAAAGTCATCAAGATAATGCATCACAAAATGATGTCCTGTCACTTGTCTGAAAACCCATTCCAGAAATGAACTACATTTTTCAAAGTAAGCACAGGAGACCGAACAACCCATGGGCATGCATCTATCCATGTAAAACTGTCCTTGAAATGAAAAGCCTAACAGGTGATGGTCTGAAGGATGCACCGGCAACAGTCGGAATGCAGATTCAATATCTGATTTCGCCAGTAAGGCCCCTGGACCCAAAACCCTCAACATCTCCACCGCCTGATCAAATGAAGCATATTTCAAACTGCAAAGTTCCTCATTGATGGCGTCATTCAATGACTTGCCTCTTGGAGCTGATAGATTATGAATCAACCTAAACTCCCCTTCTTCTTTTTTCGGTACCACCCCTAGGGGGGAACAGACAAAGTGTGGCACAGGGGCAACATCAAACGGACCCACTATTCTCCCCAAGGCCAATTCCTTCTTAATCTTTTGCACGACTACCCCTGAGTTGGATCTGACAGACAACTGATTTTTGCACTCCGATGTCCCTTTGTAATCCCCAACTGGAATCCTGAAACCATATAAAAAACCTTCCTGCAGCATCCTAGCTGTGGCATGATCTGGATACTTATTTAACCAGGGATTCATAGCAAGGACATCAATGGGTGAATGCGTTACCTTTTCTCCTTTCTCCTCAGTTCTTCCCCCCTCTAGTCCCTGACACGGCATTCCCTTTCTTAAGGCATTTTGATTCTGGGTGAGAGGGGTGATTACATATGGCACATGCGTGCCTGAATTTGCAAGTGCCCTGAGCTCTGGTACATGACTTCCTATTAAAATCCCAGCATACTCCTTTTCGCCTTCCCCCTTTACCAGTACCCGGTGCCGCGCCCCCGGTGTGTCCTGGCCGAAAGGGCTGATGTGGCGGCAGAATGTGTGCCTTGCCCCAATTCTGTCTGGTACTGCCCGACTGTCCCGGGCCAAACTGATCAAACCAAGAGATAGAATCCAGCCGGTCCCATGTGAGTTGAAGGGTCAAATTCTTTTGCCTTCCTGAAGTTCATATCATATTCCTTCCATTCCACGCCACTATATTTATCATGTGTCATTGCCACCCTGCTCTGATAACATGCCATTTCTGCTTGCATATTAGGTGTACGTTCCGCCACTATGGCCATAAACACTGAAAATGCCCTTATCTAGTTGTCAGTGTCTCCTCTACCCTAAATCTTGACATTTCCGCCCACCACTCACTAGGAAGCATCCAATCCTTCTGCCTCTTAGCATATTCCATTTCCCTGTTGTCCACCAGCAAAAAAAACATGTTTACATACGCCCCAGACCATATCAATTCCTTCACATCTCGCGCAACATGTCGCGCCAAATATTCCTTCCTGGACGGTAACACCCCTGCGCCCAACAATGGCAATGCCAGCTCCTTACCCACTGACTCCACCATCTTGCCTTTTCCGCTGTCACTTTCTTGGAGCCCTGGCTGTGATTGCGGGGCCTTATCCGCGCCCAGGCTCTGCTCCCCGCTCGGGGCCGCCGTGATCTTTGCCACCATTCTCTACGCTTCTGCCAAAGGATCGGCGCCCACTGACAAGGGCAACATGCCCCCCTTCCCCAACCATGGAAGAACTGCCGCTATTTGAGTAGCTAATTCCAGGGGCACCTGCCCACCCCCTTCCGTTGTTAATACAGGGGCCGGGGCCACAGGGTTCAATGCCGGAACATTGGGGCATGATGGGGGCAAAACCGGTATGATGCTTGGCACTACCGGTTCAGCCGCTGGAGGCACCGGAACTGGTGCGGATACCGGCACGGCTGACCCTGGGACGTTGGGCACTAAATCAGGAGTCCCTTTTGGGATCTCTGATACTACTGGGAGCCCAGAAGGACCACCCCCCCAGGTGTCTCTAAAGGATGCGATATTTTGGGGTCTGGAGTCTTCCCCTTCTTGTGTCTAACCCGCTTGGGGAGAGCCTCCAATTCCCCCCTCGGTTTTGGTGGTACTATTGTCCGCTTGGGCCTGCCAAACGGCCCGCCCTGGTCCTCCACTTTCTGCCTGAGCTCTGCTAGGCTATGTCCCATCTGCTCTACCTTGCCCCATCTCCTATCCATAGTCGCCATGCTACGCATCATTGCCTCCAGCATATGCTCCATGCGAGAACGCTTCGCTCCCTGCTTACCTGCCATGCTACGGTATGACCCACACACCTAACCCTCAATATCCCTGCCCACACACTTGTACTTACTCTCTACCTGGAGGAAAAAACAAGTAAAACAGGTTTTAACGAAATTACAATTACAGTCTACAATACACAGTATATGCACCTCCTATTAATCATACATGCGGGCCTTTCCTTGAAAGTCCTGGAAAAATTGCGATAAAAACGGCAAAAGTCGTAAGCTTGCACGTCCACAAACACACCTGTGTGCCCTTCCGCGCACCAGGCTCACGTTTTACTTTCAATTGCACCCTCCGAGCAATATGCTAATACAACCTGACTATTAACAAACTACTCGCGCATACTCTGCGCAAAGAGATAAGCCTGAAGAGAATCAACGTATATAGAACCTGTAACCTTGAGAGCAAGGATCTCAAACCTTAACTATTCTTTGGTCACTGTGACTCACAGCGAAGGAACAAGCACTCCTATGTGCAGGAGAGGTTTTAAATGATACAGCGGTAACCTGGCACAAAATGCAACCCTAACCTATGTGAGGAAGAGTCTCAGACTTCGACAGCAATTATATTATAAAAGAGATCTAACTGAACAGCAGCAATGGGACTTGAACCTGTAACCTTGAGAATAAGAGTCTCACACGTTAACCATTGCACCACAGTGACTATGCTTAGACAAACACCATGCGTGAGTCTCTCCTTCCCGCTGCACCGGAGCCCCTGCCCCTCCAGCAAATACCTTCCAGGCGCGTGCGCGCGCCTACACCCACAGCCTATACCGAAGACCTCGGGATCCCACGTGGTCCGGTCCGCTCCGGCACCCGGCACTCGATCCGAAGCAGCCTCCCCGTGTCCCGCGATGACGCTCTCGTCCTCACCAACCAGCCTAAAGCCTGACGCCGACGCCCTTAAACAAGACCCGACACCGCCGATGACACCTCGTCTGAGCTCCTCGTCGCTGTCCACTCCGACGTCCTTCGGGATCTTGCGCCTGAAAACACAAAAACAAAAAGGTGAGCAGCCTCCTAGGGCTGCGTATGAATGCTGGGAGAGCGTGGGACAAAGAGACCGCGTCCCGCGCTCCCCGGCCTTTTGTCATAATACTGGGGGCAGACCAGTTCTAACTGGCCTGCCCCCAGGCCCCGCCCATGACCCGGAAGCGCATTAAACGCTTCCGGGCCATGGGGGTCGCCGTTGCGAGCCAATCCAGGACGCGGCGCGCCCACCGCGTCATGGTGACGCGGTGGCACGCGCCGCCGGGTGGACTGGCGAGGGGGGGGAGGGGGTCGGTGCCCCGCCATATTTGCAGCGGGGCCGATCCCGGCCCCGCCTTTCGATTTTCATGTGCTGAGGGGAGGTCGATTAAACTGAATCCGGCCCATTACCTCTGTGAAAATCATATGGTGTCATTCCTCAGGTCAGCTTCCACTGCTTGCACTTAGGCTGTTACCGAGACCTCCTAGAATATTCATAACTCAAATGATTCCCTGTGATGTGCCATCATATTTAATAGACATCGTTTAAGTCATGGTTCACGAAAAAGAATTCATTTAAAACGTTCATTGATTCCCATGGGATTCCTGGATTCCTTCTGGCTCTCTAGAACAGCTGCAGATTTGCAAGAGCTTTTATGGGCTGCTTTAGAAAGTTCACGTTGCATGCTTAGCCATTTACACTTATCTAACAAGTGCGAATTTGCACAGACTTAAACGTATGGTTTACAGTATCAGCACGTTGAAACATTTTTGTCCAGAGTAAAAATGCTTTTAGCTGTGAAGAGCCACTTTTCCCTACACCCTCATCAATTTGTGGGGGTGATCCCTCCACTTTTCTAGACTGAAATGGAGTAAATTTGCTAAGATTTTCAGGGTGAAAAAAAAATCTGCAAAATGGTCGTGAAAAACTCATAAACAGGAGACTGTGTGAGTCCACCACTCTATGCTGATGCTTCCACATGGAACATTCACAACTTACCTCTGTGATATTTACTCCCCTTTAAAATTACCCTTCACAAGTCTAAATGCATTAACAAGATTGTTTGCAATAAGATGTTTTATGGAACACAAACAGAAATTTGTAATGTAAATGATGGTATTTTCAATGTCTAAGTCAGACATTGGTGAGGAACTAACTTTGTGAATTAGGCCTTTAGTGTTATGACCTCGGAGACATGGGAGATTACTTGTCTAGTCCAGCCACAGTAGCCAAATTATATGCGGTAACTGAAGCCATTTTAACACCCTCATCACAATTCTATCACACTTCCTTGATAAAGCCACTTCTCAAAACACACCTATGGACAATTTTCATTGGAGGGCATGTATTGCTCTTCTACACAGGGAGACCTCAAACTTGGCTGGCACAGGTTAGGGAACTAGACCTGGGAGATCTGCTTTAACAGTTGGCCATGGCAAGAATTGAAAGGAGTTATTTTGAAGAAGGACTACAGAGAAGATCAAGATGCCTCAACCAATTTACATGAGTTTGTGGATATTGATAACAGAAAGAGATAGACTCCATATAAACTGGAGTGCGCTGAACAGAAGAGCCAGTATAACACTTGGGAGGGGCAGAGTCTTTTGCTTCGTATCTCTCCTGTGCCATCTTCTGATTTTGGAGCATAGGTCATTGTGGAAGAACACAAAAGAGTGAAAGTAGGAGTGGGGGATTTAGGAACATTTTTACATAGCTTGGGGAAAAACGTCAATTTCCAATTTAAGAACCCTTGTTTGACACACTGGCTCTGCAAAACTCGCTTTGTTCACAGATGAGAATACCTCCATATCTACAGCAAGAAGACCCTCTACCTGCCAGGGATATGTTGGAAAGTAGGTTCCTCAAAATTATAGAAACGTGCGTAGAGGAATCGTTCCTCAACTAGGGAAGCCAGCTTCTGACCTGTTCTATAAGACTACTATGCCCTGCCTCTGCTTTAAAGTTCATCCGTTGGAAGGAACTGTGAGCTGGTAAGCTACATACATTCTGGCCCTAGAGGTTAAGTGTTGGATACAGTGAACCCTGACTCAAGTGATTGTATGTGGAAAAACTAGTCCTGAACACATACAAGTTCCAATCCCAAGGGTCTTGTGTGCTGCATGGTTGACCTTTTAGGTGCTGTGATGGACAGAGCTGGCGTCTGTGGGTTGCTTCCAACAATTTTAATAAGAAGAAAAAGTCGTCTTATTATCCACTGTATAGTGTGCCTGAGGTGCCTTATATTGTGAAAAATTACTTGATACTTTTCTATCCAGTATTCCCCAAATGGGAGACCATCCTTTATATTGTATCCTTGCCAGCAGGAAAGCTACGCACTGGTAATTAGGCCCAGTGCACCGCCAGAGTTATTAAATACAGAAGTTGTCGTACTTTGCAATTTGGGACCGCGTAGGAGGCAGGGCCCTACCCCTGTCTATCCCGGTATTAGTGAACCGCGAATGGTTAATGCGGTATGTACAAGTGCTTTGTGTAACGTTTTAGCTATGAATGCACTGTGTATACGCTATTATACATCACTACGTGGGTTCCATCTTAGAGCAGTGGCCATCTTATGGTTGCCCTCACATAGGCTACATAGCATGAAGCAAATACGGGCCTTTTAGAGCACATGTGCTTTCCTTTGACTTTTCTGTGACCCGGGCAGCTTGGCTCCGCTGCCCCAGGTCAGTCCGGTCTCACGAGTTCCCCGTCCTCTGACCACCTGTGATTAGCATCAGGGCTTGACACACCATAAAGCCTTTACATTAAACACGAGCCTCCAGCTAATCTCTTTCGCACCTGACTGTTCCTGCTTTATGGCTTGTTTTCCAAACAGGAGATGCTCATGTTTATTGGGGCCTATCGATATCTGATGTGGGATCTGAGCCTTGCTGGGTAAATAATTGCGGGCTGGCTTAACTGGAATGTGGGATGGTCATCATGACTCTGCTTTTTCGTTTGTAATGCATACCTTTATATGGCCATATCGTAAACCAAGGAATGTGTGCCTGAAGCAGGATATTTTGTATTTAAGGAGAAGCCCGTTTCTGTGATTTTTTAGCAGTCTCCTGAGAACATACATGCTGTTGTACTTCTAGGATACCTGTAATTGGTCTGCAGCCAATAAACTGATCTTTGACTTCACCCAGAAGACTCTGTGTTTCTGTAGGTCTGAAACAGGAAGAACCCGAAGTCATAGGGTGTGTTCCCCTGCACCGCTGGGCTTAAAATTCCCAGTACTTCAGTTGGCGCCCAACTCGGGACGATTTCAGCGGTACCAGTCCAAGCCAGAGGTTCGTGAGGAGCTTCGTGTGGAAATTCCGGAGGAAGGCCGCCACTTCATCGACCCCTGCATGTCGACGTGGTCCGAAAGTCTTTTCTGCGAGGTTCTCCGCGTCCCGACGGCTACGAAGGACTGCTGCCCTGATTAATCGCCCTGTTTTGGACCCTTGACGATTTTTTGTAGTGCGAAACAATCGAGAGAGTCTTCTGGTGACGCCATTGATCATCGATATTCAGTTAAGTATAAGTGGAGCGTCTCCCAGTTTGTTTGGTATCCTTTGGGATTTTTGGTATCCTTCGGGATCATTTTGATTTGGAGTTTGCAAACGCCAAAGCCAGAGGACTCGTGTATTCACGAGACTATCGTAATCGATAATCCTTTGAAGTTAGAAACTAGACTAGTGAGCGAAGATGCTTGGTGCTAGTGTATTTGGAAGATTGTTTTGTTTGGGTTGTGGAAGGGATTTCCAGTTAGAGGATTCATGTCCGGTTCCTCCAATTGGAACTCCAACTTATGAGCTTTATGTAAAACATGGCGTGGGCCCCATTGCATATAATGAAGTATGGATCCGATACACCAGAAAGGACGGTGTTTTAAAATGGCCCCAAAATGGTAGTTTCGATACAGATATCTTAGATAATTTGGAAGTGAAATTGTTTAAAAAGAAAGCCCGGCCGGCGATGTTTGATTCTTTCCGCCTATGGCGAAAGGAAGCCAAACAGAAGGAAATTAGGCTAGCGAAAAGGAATAAGAGAGAAAGAGGTATGTCAATGATGCAAACAGCTGTGCAATTTAAAGATAATGAGGAGGAACAAATGAATGAACAGCTACATAGACAGCGCAAACTAGGGATCGATAAATGTTACCCTGTTTTGTCACCCCTTGTGCAAGATGAGACAAAAGAGATAGAAAAGGATTCCCTAATGTCCCATTTGCTAAGTTCGCCACCCCCGTATGCGCAAAATGCCACAGCACCTCCACAGCTTGTAAATGTGCAGCCTCCAGTAAATATGCCGCAAGCCTTCCCACATCCGCCAGCTCCTCCTCAGCTGGCTCCTACTCCTGCAGTGCAGCCCTCTCAAGGGCCGCCAGTTGTGTTACCTGTTGCCCCCGCGCTTCCTGCGACTTTGCCTAGCACATCAGCTGCCTCCCCTGGCGCTCCTTCTTACACTACCCAGGTACCGATACCTGAATCCGCTTTTCTTCCCTCTGTCTATCCCCCCGTTTTCGCCTCAACTTCTCCTTCAGCACGACAACAACTAGCTAATGTAGTTACTAGTTTAATGTCGCCTCTCTTTGGGTCATCTAGTATGACTCCTGGTTTACAGCGTAAGCAACTGCATAGTCAGCTGCCTGGTCCCGACGAGAAAGAGGTGTTAGATCATCTGGCGCGTAGGTGGATTGGTTTCCCTTCACTCTATAATGTGGAATCAGTTGTTAACGTTTTCCACCAATGGGATGCCCCAACACAGAGGTATGTCTTTGACAAAATGTGTGAATTCCTCTGTGAGGAATTGGAGGATAATGGTTCAAACCCAAACCCACAGGAATTGTGTCGAGTACGGTTTGATTTTGGAACAGGTACAATTGTGGGTCCCAATGTAGATAAAGTGGTTGCGACTCTACTGTCCCTTAGAAATGGCGATTGTCAACAATCATTGTTTGAACCAGAATTCCCTGTGGGGAAGAAGGGAAAAGCGCGACAATACCCTATGAGAGAAGTCCCTCCGGGATGGAAGGAAGCCGTTGCGGCTGATGCCGCTCGAGGTATTGCTGCTGCTACAGCATATTTTCAGCGTGTTTGGGTACATGTCCCATGGAAGCGTTCTGAGGTGTTAGCGCTTAAGCAGACATTGCCTGACCCCCGTAAAAACCCTACAGGATATTATAAGGAGTTATCACAAACTGCAGAATCGTGTGTAATGAATCTGGCTGACATAGATATGTTTTTTGGGAATGTGGTTCCACAGCCTTTATGGGGATCCATTCGTAATGTAGATCACGCTGCAGAATTGGGTCACACATGGGCTAATATCATTGCTGCAGATGCTGGCCAAGTTGGTGGTGCGAAGCCTGACCCTTTGGTAGCAGAACTCCCTGGTAGAATTATTACCTACATGAAGACTATAATGCCCGCGATGCGCGTAAATTGGGATAAACTATCTGCATGTAAGCAGAAGAAAGATGAGACAGTGTCCGATTTCTTTACCAGGTTTGAAGAAACGTTTATCGACCACAGTGGTCTGGACATGAGTACTGAAGGTGGCCAACGGTTATTTGTGGATAAGTTTGTGCAGAACCTACTTCCCGAGTTGTGTAAGAAATTAAAAGATTCCGAAAGTTCTTGGGCTGTTTCCTCTTCAGCGCAAATACTGGCTACTGCACAGTATTATGAAAATAGCGATAAAGACGAGAAGGATAGAACAGATAAGAAAACGAAAGAACTAAAAACGAAGGTCCTCTTGCAGCAGGCTTATCCACCACGTGGAGGACAGAATAATTATAGGCAAACCCAAGGTATCTACCAGCAGCCCCAACAGTTTCAGAATAACCAGCAAATGAATGGGTATTATCAACCACGTATCCCTGTAGGCCCCAATCAATGTTCATATTGCAGAGAGGAAGGTCATTTTAAGTATAGTTGTCCTAAATTGATGCAGCGTACTAGTAATGCGTATGGCGCAAGAGGTAGAGGTGGTCAACAAGCTCCTAGAGGTAGAGGGCGTGGAAATGCTCCCTAGAAAATACGATAAATAGCTTTGATCAGCAAGCCAATGCAACTGGTAATACAGCTCAGTACTACAATAATGATTATTATGCAGAAGACGACAATGTGGAAGGTAATGACTACTAGGACAGCCATAGACAGAGAGAGGGAGTTGTTTCAGTACCAGTGGAACAGAGTGGACCATATGTTAAAGTTACTACAGCGGGTGTAACAGAGCCCTTTCTACTGGACACTGGTGCTGCAAAGAGTTCAATTATGCATTCAAAACTCCCTGGCGCGCCTTTGTCCGGCGAAATGAACGTTTCAGTAGGTTTTTCTGGCGCCCCAGTAAGAAATCCGATTTCTAGTCCTATGTCACTCTCTGTTGGACCTTGCGAGCTAAAAGCACCCCTCATCCTAACGACAGGATGTGGTGAAAATCTGCTAGGATTAGATTTGCTAAAAAGATTGCATGCAACGCTATTTTGTTCTCCCTCAGGAGTACAACTTACATTAGGTAAGAAAGTGATTTCCCCAATGTATTTGTCTAAGAATGCAATGCCGCCTGAGTGGTCATCCCTTCCGGATGTCCTTTGGGCTACTGGTCCCAATGATGTTGGTCTTTTGGAAATACCGCCATACGTGGTCACTTTAAAAGCCAATGTCAGATTGCCACGCATTCCCCAGTATAAGATCTCCAATGAAGGTCAGAAAGCGTTGTTAGCAATTGTCAGTGATTTGATTAAAAAGGGTGTAATTGAAGAGACAAGAGGCAACGTTTGCAATAGTCCTGTTTTACCTGTCTTAAAAAGAACGGACCCTTCACAGCCACCTGTTTACAGATTTGTGATTGATCTCAGAGAGGTTAATAAGATTGTTGTGCCACAGTTTCCAGTTGTCCCTGATATAACTGCCTTGTTAACTATGATTCCAGCCTCCGCTGCATGGTTCTCAGTGATCGATCTAAAGAATGCTTTCTTTAGCATCCCAATTGCAGAGGAGAGCAGAGACATTTTTGGCTTCAGTTTAGGAGGTCGCAGCTTTTGCTTTAAACGCGCTCCCCAGGGCTACTGTGAAAGTCCATCAATATACAGTCAAGCTTTAAAAGGGCAGCTTGATGCACTTGTTTTACCTAGTGGTGCTACCCTCATTCAGTATGTGGACGATTTACTGATCGCCGCGGATACTGAGGAGATTTGCAAAGAAGCTACATTGTCATTGTTGCATCATTTGTTTGCCTTTCATCACAAAGTGTCTCTCTCAAAAATGCAATATTGTCGACAAGAAGTGACCTACTTAGGTCATCTCTTATCGAAGGAGGGAAGGAAACTGACCCCAGAAAGAATTCAAGCCATTGCACAGTTGAGTGTGCCTAGAACACAGAGAGAAGTGCGTGCTTTCTTGGGCATCACTTCATACTGTAGGCACTGGATACCAAATTTTTCTTTGCTGGCAAAACCTTTGTTAGCATTAACATGTAAAGACACACCGAATCCTATCCCATGGTCTGAAGAGTGTCAGAAAAGTGTTTTTGGAATTACGTAATGCATTATGTTCAGCTCCTGTGTTGGGCACCCCCGACTACAGCAAGCCTTTTACATTGTATGTTCACGAAAAGAATGGTTGCGCATTATCAGTGTTGACACAGCCTTTTGGCGACAGACCGTGTCCATGCGCATATTTTTCGTCAACCTTGGAACCGGTAGCGAGGACTATTCGACAGTCTGCTGGCCTAGTAATGGATAATACATTGATTGTTATGGTTCCACATGCTGTGGACACATTGTTAGACAGGACCAAGACACAGCACTTAACTAGTGCGCGACTGTCAGGATATGAACTAACACTGTTAGCAAATCATATACACATAAAGAGATGCAACACGTTGAATCCAGCTACATTATTGCCAATTCCAGCAGACCTAGATGAGATTGAGCAACATGATTGTCTGTTCAGAACAGAAGAAGAGACGAAAGGGAGAGTGGATCTCAAAGATACTCCCCTGACTGAGTGTGATGGTACTTTATGGGTGGATGGTTCGTGCTTTAAGCTTCCAAATGGTGATACGACTGCTGCATATGCTATCACGACTTTGCACACGATTGTCGAAACTGCACGAGTGCCACATAATTCGGCCCAAGCAGCAGAACTAATTGCCCTTACAAGAGCATGCGTGTTGTCTGAAGGAATGAAAGTGAACATATATACGGATAGCCAGTACGCCTTTGGCGTGGCTCATAGTTTTGGGCGATTGTGGAAAGAACGTGGGTTTCTGACTTCTCATGGAGCTAAAATTCAGAACGGCAAGTTGGTGAATCATCTCCTTGAGTCACTGACCCTACCGTTGCAAGTTGCGATTATGAAATGCAGTGCGCACAAGAAAATCACTGATGATGTTGGTCGTGTTAACGCGTTTGCTGATGAAATCGCGAAAGAAACAGCAAAAGATGTGAAGACTCGAATGTATGTTGCGGGCCCTGCAAGATGGGTTGGTGATGTTGGAATGTGTGAAAACACAATAGAGAGTGTAAAGTCCCTTCAGGCTGAAGCCACAGAGAAAGAGTTGAGCAAGTGGAGAGAAAGTATGGGTAAGTTGGATGAGAATGGTTGTTGGATTGATTTGTCAGAACATAGGCGATGGTTGTTACCTGATGCATATGTGCTTCCAGTGGTTACTATGGCACATGGAATGGCACATATCAGTACGAAAGGAATCTGTAAGTTGTTGGCTCCAGTATGGCAGAATGCTGGAATTCCTAAGTGCGCAGAGAATGTGGTCAAGAATTGTATGGTATGCTTGAAGTACAACCCTGGTAGGGGAACCCCAACTCCAGCTGGTCATTTTGCGCCTCCATCATATCCATTTGAAGTTTTGCAGCTAGATTTTATCCACATGGAAAGATGCAACAACCTGAAATATGTATTGGTGGTTGTCTGCGCTTTTTCAAAATGGATAGAGGCCTATCCCCTAAAAGACAACACTGCTCTATCCACAGCCAAAGCCCTTGTGAAGGAATTTTTCCCTAGGTTTGGAATGCCAAGAATGGTGTGGAGTGATAATGGGAGTGAGTTTGTGGGTCAAGTGATGAAGAATGTGTGTGAGGGAGTAGGGATAAAACAGAAATTCCAAGCTGCAAATCACCCCCAATCAGCTGGATTAGTAGAGCGCTAAAATGGCGCTCTAAAACTCAAACTGGCCAATATCCAGGCGAGCTCAGGTCTTAAATGGCCTGACGCTCTGCCTCTAGCACTCCTGTCCACCAGAATGACCGCACACTCACGAGTGGGACTTAGTCCCTACGAGGTCGTTTTTGGCCGCCCGGCCAATGTATGGGGTGTGCCAAGACCGACAAAATTCAGTGAAATCGAACATCCAGTACTGCTTGATTACTTGTATGAATTGACGGCTAAATTACGTGTTTTACACCAACAGGTGCATGATACTCTCCCCCAGGCCTCTGAGGCTCCAGGACACCCTATTGACCCTGGCACGTGGGTTTTGGTAAAAAATTTCCAGCGCAAAAGCAACGATGAGCCTCGTTGGATCGGCCTTCATCTCGTACTTCTGTCTACAAGATCAGCTGTTCGAGTAAAGGGGAAGAAGAACTGGATCCACGGCGCCCACGTGAAAAGGATCCCTTTGCCTCTGCCGTATGACCAGTGGGTCCAGGAGGGTATCGCAGACTCTGAAACAGACACTGTACCTCGTTTTGTGACGTTCAGTGATGCACGCATAAAAGGTACAACTTCAGCACAACAGAGTGACGATATTTTGCAAGAAGCTGTGCCACCGTCAATTCGATTGGACACTACAGAGCCTGAACTCTTGTTTCAAGATCAGACAGTATCTGGCCGTTTTCTTTATAATCTAAGACCAAGGCCTATGGACAAATAAATATTCTTTTTCCTTACCCTTTTGTTTTTGATACCAGAGCTCTCCCATCTGAAGGACTTTCTTGATTTTTGTTTTTCGAACCACCATCCGGGTTCAGCCGCAGGGTCGCGGTGCCAAGACTTTGGGGTACAGGCCGAAGACGTTAGGTCAACGGTTCTGGTTGGTCTAGGGCGTTCCCTGGACTGACAGGCGTACTCCTTAGCAGAAGATACTCACCCGCCGCGAGCGGCACGATTAGAGGATGGAGTTTTTCAAGATGGAGAGACCCGCTGAGGAAATGAACTTTAAAGCAAGAATGTGTAAAATAATGAAGAGCAAACGTTTTGTATTTTTATGCCTGTTTGTATTATGTAGTATGATCGTGTTTACTGTAGGATTTGTATTCTTCTCCTCTCAAGAGCCCATTGCACCCACTGTACAGCCTATACCTCCTCCTACTATCTCCTCACACTCTTTCCACCCTCTGCCTGAACACGAACAAGCTAGACGATCAGAGTTTGTGAATAACTCGTTTATTCAGCTCCTGCACCAGCACCAACTAGTCATGAATACAACCAATTGCCGGGTGTGTGGTTTAATGCCACATACCATTAATAAGGGTATTCCCTATCTAGTGCTGCCGTTTAGTTACGATGGATCGTCATGGGCATTCCAGACCATGTTTCTCTTTGCATTAGATGCCTACTCCCCGCGACAACCGCGTTCCATCAGACCTAGCACCAATAACAAAGCTTTAATGAAAGGAGTTGCCGATATGAGCAGAGATATCGACGCATACTCATCTATTCCCAAAGAAGAGTTGAGAGCTTATGTAGGGTGGAACGCGACGGGGTATAGTATTAGTCTGGGTGAAAGACAGCGAAAAATCTCATCCCCAATCTGGGTCGTACCCCACATAGGTCGGTTCTGTTTGCAAGGTAATGGTCAGAATCCTAGAGCTCAACTGGGAAGAAGTGACTGTACTGAAACGTACACTTTTCCGTCACAGTTTTCCCCAGCGTTTTTGGCTGCCAAGGGTACATATTTTATCTGCAATGACCGAGCATATACATGGTTGCCCCCTGATTTCTCGGGCACATGTTATATTGCAAATCTGCTACCGCCAACATTCACTGCTGCCTCTGACTATCACAAGACCAGAGTTGTGAGAGGCGTGATTAGTAAGGAGGATACTGCCGGTCAGGAAGCGGGAGATTTCTTTTTGGGTTTCCTGCCGTTTTGGGGACCTATGGTCAATAGTAGGAACCTGAGACAACTGACTCGTGTGGTTGAATCCACTGTTAATGTTACGGCTGGTGCCCTTGGTAATTTGACAGCTGAGCTCCAGGCGGATCGCCTCATGACTTTGCAGAACCGCATGGTTCTAGACGTCATACTTGCAGACCGCGGTGGGGTATGTAAGGTTATCCAATCTAGTTGTTGCATTTTCATACCAGACAACGCTCCAACAGTTTATCAAGCCATCTCCAAACTGCATAAAATATCTGAGTCCATACACGTGGATAAAGTAGATTGGTCACTGGTGGGGTGGTTCTGGGAACTGATATCTGCCTGGGGTTGGAAAGTTCTGATGGTCATTGGAATGATCTTAGCCATCCTTTTCCTGTTCTGTCTGTGCATACAGTGTGCTCCTGCGATATTTGGCCTCTGTGCTACATTATGTGTAAGGAAACCTGTATCGAGGGACGAGCTAAGTAATAGGATGATGCTACAGCAACATCTCCATGACTTCGTGAATATTGACCTAGACTCGGATTGATGCGAGTATAGTTATTGCCTATGTAAGGGCAAAAGGAGGGTCTGTCGTACTTTGCAATTTGGGACCGCGTAGGAGGCAGGGCCCTACCCCTGTCTATCCCGGTATTAGTGAACCGCGAATGGTTAATGCGGTATGTAAAAGTGCTTTGTGTAACGTTTTAGCTATGAATGCACTGTGTATACGCTATTATACATCACTACGTGGGTTCCATCTTAGAGCAGTGGCCATCTTATGGTTGCCCTCACATAGGCTACATAGCATGAAGCAAATACGGGCCTTTTAGAGCACATGTGCTTTCCTTTGACTTTTCTGTGACCTGGGCAGCTTGGCTCCGCTGCCCCAGGTCAGTCCGGCCTCACGAGTTCCCCGTCCTCTGGCCACCTGTGATTAGCATCAGGGCTTGACACACCATAAAGCCTTTACATTAAACACGAGCCTCCAGCTAATCTCTTTCGCACCTGACTGTTCCTGCTTTATGGCTTGTTTTCCAAACAGGAGATGCTCATGTTTATTGGGGCCTATCGATATCTGATGTGGAATCTGAGCCTTGCTGGGTAAATAATTGCGGGCTGGCTTAACTGGAATGTGGGATGGTCATCATGACTCTGCTTTTTCGTTTGTAATACATACCTTTATATGGCCATATCGTAAACCAAGGAATGTGTGCCTGAAGCAGGATATTTTGTATTTAAGGAGAAGCCCGTTTCTGTGATTTTTTAGCAGTCTCCTGAGAACATACATGCTGTTGTACTTCTAGGATACCTGTAATTGGTCTGCAGCCAATAAACTGATCTTTGACTTCACCCAGAAGACTCCGTGTTTCTGTAGGTCTGAAAGAGGAAGAACCCGAAGTCATAGGGTGTGTTCCCCTGCACCGCTGGGCTTAAAATTCCCAGTACTTCAAAGTCGGGTAGAAATCTTCAGAATAGATACGGGATAGGTGAAATCCTGTCCTGCTCCCATAATGCACTGCGGAAAGAGAAGCCATGTGACACTCAGCAGATCCAGTGGCGGCTGGTCTTAAGGGGCATAGGGGGCGTTGCCCCACCTACCAGCATCGGGGGGGAAACTAAAGGGAGAGAATGAACTCAACTCACCATGGAGCCGTTTTAAGAAGTGCTCACACAGCTTGGTGCTTCCCCGTGAGGCTATGTGAAATCTTTTTTTTGTGCTCGTCGTCTCGAAGAGTCTTTCTGCTCCGCATGTGCAAAGCTGGGCGAGGGCTATTCCTCGCCCCCGAGGCACAAGCGAGGAGGCGGGTGAGTGGTGACATCAGCCTTGAGGGAGTAGCCACATAAAGCGGCAGTAAATGGATTACAAATATGGCGCTAAGGAATTGGCCCAGGGCGCGGTCAGTGGAGCGCCATTCACAATACTGGGAAGGGGAAGGGCTGGCGCACAGTGCAGGGGGTGGTAACAAATGAAGCAAGCCTTTCGCCGCCTCGTGAATAAGGCTTCCTAATTGGGTAAGTAAGGCTGAGGCGACCTTAGGGGAGTGGCTGGCTATGCATTAGTTTGGCAGCTCCTATTTCCGGGACACAGTTGCTGGAATTGGAAAAAGAAAGGCGCCTGCAGCCGTTACTTTCAAATGAGCGCGCAGCAGGTTGATTTACTTTTAGCAAGTTATCGAGAGCTGAATTGGGGCTCGGGGCTGCCATTAATTTTAACAAATGTACCTGCTTGATTATTTGCGATGTGATGACCTCCTTTGTTTCCCACAGTAATTAGGCTACAACCCTCGCGTCCCCGCCTTTTACAGCTCCCACCGGATGCTATGCATTATGTTTTAATCTTCCACCTCCCCAACCCGAGCTAAATGTCCCGGAACCCAGCACAAAGACTGATTGCCTCCCTCCCCGAGCTGGATATTTTATTTTCTATGCCCCTGGTGCAACATTGGCCGTAAAACGACGAGGGGCAGGGCGAGGTGGCGGACTGACTGAGAGAGAGTAACTTAATCTACTCTCTCCCAGTCTCTCCATTACACGAAACAAAATCGCTAATTAAGTTGGCAGAGCTGTACAGCTGTGTTTAAACTGCATTCCTGCCCACGCGGCTGATCGAGGATTTGAGGGGAATTAAGTGAAATAGTAAAGTGTTGAACTCCCGCCAGACAGAGAACTAGGTATTTTTACAACCAGAGTCTGGGAACTGATTGTCAGATGTCAGGTTTGTGTGCTTAGCCTGACCTCAACGCACTGTCCGGCAGGGCCTCACATGTCAGTGTGAGGGATTTAAGAGGAGAAGAGGAGAAGACAGACGGAGAGGCGCAGGGAGAGGAGGATGGGAAAGGGGTAGAAGAGGTGAAGAGGGCAGAAGAAGATCACAGGGCAGAAGGGGGGCAGAGCGTAGACGGGGTGCATCAGAGTGTAGAAGAGGAGCATAAGGTGCGGAGGATCAGAGGGCTGAGGAGGTATGTAAAGCTGAGGAGGTACGCAAGACAGAGGATGCACGGAGGGTAGAAGAGGCACGGAAAGCAGAGGAGGCGCGGAGGGCTGAGGAAGCACGGAGGGTAGAAGAGGCACGTAAGGCAGAGGAGGCGCAGAGGGCAGAGGAGGCGCAGAGGAGACACGTAAGGCAGAGGTGGCACGGAGGGTAGAAGAGGCACGGAAAGCAGAGGAGGCGCGGAGGGCCGAGGAAGCACGGAGGGTAGAAGAGGCACGTAAGGCAGAGGAGGCGCAGAGGAGACACGTAAGGCAGAGGTGGCACGGAGGGTAGAAGAGGCACGTAGAGCGGAGGAGGCTCGTTTAGTGCTGTAATATGGGGTATTTTGTAATGTATTTGCATATTTCAAGTCTACACCATCAGAATTGCTTTATAAACATTCTTGACCTCTCAAATTTGCTGTAAAATGCTCCAGTTGCACACACTTTGCAAGTCCCTCTCCCCTCGAGTCCCTCAAATGATAGTCGGCTCGCTCGCTATCGACATAACACTTATCCTCAACTTTTACGCCTCACCAATTTCAAATGTCATCAGCCGCCCCTGAGCAGATGCATACTCCATGGGTCTGATCTGACGGGGAACCATGTGTATTTTCTCGAGACTGATCATGAAGACCTGGAAACATCTTCTCTGTGGACAGAAGACATCATCTTCCTTAACTTTGACTTGATTGTTTAGACAAAGTCTTCTTTGCAGTCATCTAAGGTTAAACACAACAATAGGTGTTCTAAAGATGATGAGGATCAGACTGCAATCTACACTTGTCCCTATGTCCATAGTCATTATTACAGATGCAATTCAAACAATGTTACATTCATCTAAAATCAAAAAGAAGCAGTTCAGACACAATCCAAAAGCTAAAAATCGCGGAGTACCCAAGTTATGGAGAATTCCACAAGGATGGAACCCCTGCATTGCCATGCTTATGACCTCGAACACAAACCCGTGGGTGGATATGATGGTAAAGCAATCTGCAGATGGAGTGAGGCTAATGAAAGTGCAAACTGCCCGGAGAGGCTGACTCAAGTGCTATGATGGGAGACCTAGACCGGGGTGAGGGGAGAGTTTAGTGGAGAACAGGGCAGGGAGAATGAGGAGGTAGAGTCTGACCTGCTGCCAAGGGTCACATATAAGGAAAAGATACGGGAGGGAAGGGTAGAGGGCAAGGGTTACATGTCTGATGAGGTAGCAGACCAATGGGGGAATAAGGAGATGAGCCTTGGGGTGAACAGGAGAAGTAAACCCATAGATGTATGTAATTAGGTTGAATTCAGCCTAAACAAATGGGGCAATGGCATGGCTGAACCACAGCTTAAGCCAATATCATATTGAGAAGGGCACATAGAGGGCCTTCATGTGCATCAGGCACAACAACTCATGGCATCAACCTTTTGAAATCACACACTACTCTGTGCTCAGTACAACAAGCAACGAGTCATCTCACCAGCAATTCAACCAATATCTGAATCTAAATCTTCCCTTCAAGCCGCACTCTTCTGGGAGCTGTACCTCTCGGGCCACTGTGGAAGGTTTGGAACTACTGATGGCAGAAGAGTCAGAAGCAGTAATGTATGACCTGAAAGGTTCATACAGATGCATGCTGCAGACACACGACCTCGTGTGCTGTCCTGCTTGGATCTGCAACCTCAGAATACACACATCTCTGTGGGAGTCACAACAAATAATGACACAATCTTAGCGGCACATCAACCTGTGGCCAAATCACAATTATTCCCACTACACCATCAATGCGTGTGCACCTCAGCCCAATGGGCGCCGGAGAGGAAGCAATGACAACGGCCACTGGTATTGTGGATTATGACTGAGGTGGGGCCTTCCCAGCAGGGTAAGAGCCAGAACTGGGAGTTAAATCCTATCAGTGGCACCAGGGCTTAGAGGTTAGCGCCACTTGTTTCAATATATTGATTTATCAACCGCTTGTGCACAGAAACGAAATAGTCCTTGAAGTAGAAGGACCAGAATGGGACGACTAGAATGAGGGGCTCTCACCTTGAGATGGTCAAGAATCTATTTGCATAAAAGAGCCACACAAAACCAAATGTGCACCAATGTGCACTGCACCATGCATACAAAGCAGTGTGGTCACTCTTTCGCCATGCAATGATAAGCCAAGAGGCATCTAATTCACTGCCAGCACTATTCCAAGTTTAAAAAATGCTCATTTCACAAATTACTGATGTCATTTTCCAAGACATTAAGTATCTGCCTGCGGACACAGCAGAAGTCAGTTGTGGGTCATCTGGTTACACAATCTTCGGAGGATTTATATATGCCCCCCAAACACCTCAGTAGAATCACCAAACCTGAGGCAAGTGTTAACATCCTAAGTCCCTCCTCCGTTTAAGTAGTTGTTATTACTTACTTTTTCAGTGGGTGTATTTGAACTTAATAAACAAACTGGAAATGCAAAACCTAAATAAAATAGATGTTTTGCCAGAGGTGCTGCTCTTTCACCAGAGCCCCCTGAATCATCTTGTAGCACAAGTAGGGCAGCGGCGCGGATGAGACTTCATCAATTGCCTTTGTAGTGACAACTTGGGGCACAGCAAGAACAGATGTAGTGTTTATAATCTCCATAAGCACATCACCGCCACACCTGGCTACTTCAGCCATGTCATTTCTCCGAGTCAATTTACACGGGACACAGCATTTGGAGTCTCAATGAGGCGCCTAGGCCAGGACAGCCTGCCTGCTTCCCCTGACCTTCTACTTATTACATTATCGCTCCACAGCGATCAGCCAGCACTGAAAAGTGAGCGATTACTGTCACAGGGCTCATCAAATGCTGAAATTGTTTCAAGCTCGAAGGACTCCCGATCATTACCTAGGGTTCATTGTGTTCTTCGCTCAGAGGATGAGCAGTCAATGTTGTGTGATAAAACCTAAGCTGGCTGGAGGGATACATCCATGGCTTTTTGAGGAACGCCTTAGGTGGAGGGCTGGGAAAGCATTAGACACACTAGGTGATTGTAGTGATGAAAATGTAAAGAAACTCAGGGATGTTTGTGCTGGTAACCAATGCATAGGATCTTTTTGCTTCATAATTTTAAATCCATGGCTAGGTATTCTGGCATATGTTGGGCTGTGGGTCAAACTATGCAAAACAGGGCAAATCCAAAGAAAAACAATAATTGGCAAAGTGTATAGGTCTGGCTTTGGCAAGCTGGTGAGATTGTTTTAAATACTTTTATTGCAAGTGTAGGCCACAAAAAGAAAAGAAAAAGAAAACATGTTGTCCCCTCAAAGTGACAGCCATGTACTTTCCTTAAACTTACAAATCTAAGAAAAAAAACCATCAAGTACAATTTGAACAGAACAGCTGGCAGGAGTACTTAGTACAGATATAAAAACTCTTTTTAGTCTTAAAGCACATTAAAGAAGAATTGGATTCTTGGTGGAAAGAAAATGTACTATTGGCTTTGAATTATTGTATTGAGGAGACACAGTTTGAAAACATGAGGATGACTAAAAATATAAAAAAAGATCAAAAATGAAAAGAAAAATGCTTAGGAATAGTAAAGTATTGAGCCACTAGACCTGGCACTGAAATGCATTTTCTTTTTAGGCGAATATGCACATTGATCAGGATAAATTGTGCCATTATTGACAGTACATGAAGATACTAGCTGAAGTTAGTAACCTATTGCTGTACTCTGTATACTGCGGCGGCAGAAGCCCAATGGGAATAATTTAACAGTCCAATCGATGAAAAGCGCTGCCACAAAGTCCCTCTAGTTACGTGTATTTTTTTATTGATGAAATGTTTTATTACACGAGACTGTCATGATAGCTAAATCAGTCTCTAAGCCAAACAAAATAAATGAACTACCCAGTATAAATATGTGAAAATATAGAGTTAGAAAAGTATAGAAATGACTTTGTACATTATTTGGGGAATATTAAAAGCTGGTTTTAAAATAAAGTGAGATAAACAAGGGTGTCTCTTTATTTACACCCGACCCCTCAAATTCTAAGAACGTTTAAACATTTTGAAAAGTAAAACTGTTCGAGAATATTTCTGCAGGTCGCATATTACACCAGTAATTCATGCACCAGGGTGCTTTTATAGTCAACGTTGTCCACATGATGCGTACCTCTCTGAAAAATCAGGTGTACAAAAGAGATTGGTTGCAGTAAAATGCGTGTCCTGTGTGTGATCTGACAGGCCACCATCCATGCTGTTCCAAGGATGTTCAAAGCTGTTGCAAACTAAGGGGTGTTCCACAAACCTGTTACCTTTTGACTGCGTATACTTTGTGAATGTTATTGTTTGCCCACAGCTTGCCTTAACCGGTACAGGTTATGTATCAGCAAAAACGGCAGCAAAGCCTTTGTGAAGTGATTTGCAAGGGAGAGGAAAACCGGTTGGCCATTCCCTTCCTCCTCATAAATGTATGCAGTACTTGAGCTGTGATTCATAATGGCCTTTCCTCCCGAGTTCCTGTGCTTTTCAGGGCCCTCACTTGCATTGCAACGTTTATTTATAGATTTCAAAGCTGGTCTGCGCTCTTTGTTAAAGACCCGAATAGCTAACAGCCAATGCCAGTAGATGTTGTCAGATGCCGGATTTGCCATGTTTTCTTTTTCCCTGCAGGAAATATATTTTTTTAAACTGTGAAATACCTCCTGAAAACATTAGGGCCTGATTGAGTTTGTAGACCTGGGCTCCGAACAAACTTCTTACATGCCTGCAAAGCCTAAACCAGAAGTCACTCCCCTTCCCCCACATACCTAGAAGATTCAATAACTGTGTTACAGTCGTCAAGGTAGTTTAAAAAAACGAGTTAATGTTAATTGTTAATGTTAATTTAATTTATATAGCGCGGCTGCTACCCGGAGGTGTCCTGGCGCTTGTCAATACAGAATCCGTGAGGGAACAACAATGGAGCACTAGAGAGTAAAAAGCCAGGTTTTGAGGGCCTTCCGGAACATAAGATGATTATCAATCGATCTTAAACGAAGGGGTAAATCATTCCAAAGTTTGGGGGCCGCAAAGGTGAAGCGCTTGCCGCCCCAAGTAGCCTTACGAATGAAAGGGACCATAGCCAATTTGGCTTCAGAAGAGCGTAGAGATCAAGCAGGGGAATACCAAGTGATGTTTTGTTGAAGGTGTTGTGGGCCCAGTTTATATAGAGCTCTGTGGACTATGCACAGAGATTTAAATTGAATTCTGCGCCTGACCGGGAGCCAATGAAGATCTTTGATTTTATCCTTAATGGGCGCAAATTTGGGAGTCTGGGTCAGGAGTCTTGCTGCTGTATTCTGGACCCGCTGTAACTTCCCTAACAGGCCTTCTTGTAAGTTTAGATAAATGCTGTTACAATAATCCAATTTAGGCATAACAAGAGATGTAATGACCGTCTGTTGGCAGGATTTGGGGAGGTAGGGAAGCAATTTCCTGCAAGTCCTAAGCAGATGGGAGGTGGAAGAAACAATAGTATTGATTTGGTCCTTAAAAGACAATTCATCATCGAGATAAATGCCTAAATTTTTTACTTTGGATGTAGGTTCTGGTAGTAAGCCCATGTTATCTGGCCACCAAGATGGATTCCAGAAAACCGGGTTGTTGCCAAAGACAACAACCTCAGTCTTATCAGTGTTCAACTTAAGACTGTTATCAGCCATCCAGGAGCCTACCGCCGCGATGCACTCCTTGAAGCGAAGGGGGGCAGAAGCAACATTGTGGGGTGAGAGGGAAACCACGATCTGTGTATCGTCTGCATATGACGTAAGGGAGAAACCAAATGACTTGATCAGTGGGGCAAGTGAGGTCACATAAACGTTAAACAACGTGGGGCTGATGGAGGAGCCCTGTGGCACCCCACAAGGAAGCCTAAATGGCTTAGACGTAAATTTTCCCAGGGCAACTGAGCTTACTCTCCCCGCTAAAAAGGATGAGAGCAACTCCAATGCTGAGCCTCCGACACCGATCTCATGCAGTCTAGCAATAAGAGTGGCAAGATTCACGGTGTCGAAGGCTGCAGAGAGGTCAAACATGATAAGTGCTGCGTGACCACCCTGGTCTAAGGAGGCTTTAATTTCTTCCGTTGATTTTAGCAGGGCCGTTTCTGTACTGTGAGCACTTCGAAAGCCATATTGAGTGGGGTCAAGGAGATTGTTCGTGCCCAAGAAGGTGCTCAATTGGCTGTTAATGGCCTTCTCCAGTATTTTTGCCGGTAGGGGAAGATGGGAAATTGGCCTAAAATTGTTGGAATTGCCTGGGTCAAGCGAGGGTTTCTTTAGAAGGAGAACTATGGATGCTATTTTCCATATTGATGGAAAGATACCAGTTTGTAAGCAGTTATTGAAAATAGCCGTGAGGGCTACGGCAGTTGGCTGAAGAGCCAATTTAACAAAGGCAACAGGACTGGGGTCCAGAGGGGAGCCAGACTTGGCATTAATGATAAGTTTCATAATTTCTGTGGTGGTCATGGGGGCAAAGGACATAAGTGTAGGGCTGTTTGATTCAGCAGCTGCTGAAAAAGTAGAGCCAAGGGAGACTGGTACAGATATATCATTAATGAGGGGGGAAAAGAAATTGAAGATGTGGCTAACTTTATTAAAGAAAAACTCGGCTATGTCCTCACAGAGTTCTTGGCTTGCCACAACCGGGGAAGGAGGGGGCGTTGAAAGAGAAGATACAATCTGATACAGTTCTTTAGATGAATTTTTAGATTTAGTGATCCTATCCGCAAAGTATTGTTGTTTAGAAGTGTGGAGTAGAAGTTTGTATTGAGAAATGGAGGCTCTATAGCTGCATTTGTCCTCCATGATGTAATGCCGACGCCATTGACGCTCCAATTTCTTACACTCAAGCTTCTTGTTTTTGAGAACAGCATTGTACCAGGGCGCCTTGGGAGAGCTTCTAGTACAACGGATTTTGGTAAGAGGTGCGAGTTTGTCTCCTGCTTGCTTGATCCAGCCGTGGTAAGACGCCGCAGCTGTATTGGGATCTGGTGAAAGGGAGGGGAAGGTAGCAATAAGGGTAGATATAGCGTCGTACTCATGGATTTTGTTCCATTTCCTAACAAAAGCGGTATGACAAGTGGGATTTGGATTTGTGGAATTGGGACAGGCAAGCTGGAAGAGTGCAACCTGATGATCTGACCAGGTAAGTGGGAGACAACTGGAAAAGGTCAGATTAGAATTATTAGTAAAAATGCCATCCAGAGTGTGGCCTGCCTTGTGTGTACGACCCTGCACTACCTGGGAGAGTTCGGCGCAGTCCATGAGGCTAAGAAGTTGGGCCGTATCCGGATCTGAGATGGCTTCCAGATGGAAATTGAAGTCACCAAGAATGGTGGTATTGGCATTATTAATATCGTGTTCCAGTGCCTTCCCTAAATAGAGAAGGAATTTAGACTTGGGGCCTGGAGGTTTATATAAAAGCGAGCCTTTAAACACGTGTTTATGTGAAAACTGAATTTGAAAGTCCAGAGCTTCGCATTCCGGGGATGAGGTGTCAGTCGTAGTGACCTTCAAGTGGGAGCGATAAATAATTGCTAAGCCTCCACCCCTTCTGAGTGGGTGATTAAGCGTTAGATGATTATAGCCTGGGGGCGAGGCGGCAATAAGGTCAGGCCCGGAAGCGCTATCAGTCCAGGATTCGGTCAGAAAAGCAATGTCAGTGTCACTCTGGTCGATGGGCTAATGCTCACCTACCTCCAACACAGAAGTTCATGCCACAAAATAAATGAATTAATGTGTTACACATAACACAACACAGCAAGTGTGGTAAAATATTTGAATAAGCTGAGTCATTTAAATGGAAAAGAGAAGAGGTGAGTGAGTCATGTGATCACACAGGGATTCATAGCTTAGTATTAGTACATATGTCAGCATTTCAATCAGACAGAATACAGTTCTGATAGGATGACACTAACTACCATGTGACCTTTGTCAAATGGAACATTGATCCCAGCTATTTGAGCAAGTGTCTTTGTTGGTAGTATCAAGTATGAGATCATCAATTAAATGGACAATAAACCCGAATGAGCCAACTCAAATAGACTTTTTCCTTCGGGTCTAGTGGCTTCTCCACCACAAGATAAAGACAATATTGGCGTGGAAGAAGAGCAGGTCAGGTCAGACACTAGAACAGAGCTCCCCAAAGTCGGTCCTGGAGGGCCAGATCCATGCCAGATTTTTTAGCATATCCCCATTCAAATAAATGTAGTTATCTTAAAATCTGAAATGGATCTGGCCCTCCAGGATCAACTCTAGAGAACCCTGCACTAGAAGAAGCCCCTGGGTTCTCCAGAAATACTTGAGAGAAATACAGAATAGAAAGCTTCGATTTTTACAGTCCACATTTCGGTGTGCAAGGGTGCTGTTGGGACAAACATTAGGGTCAGCAGTAATAATGGTGTTTCCAGAGGTAGTCTCAAAATTATTCTGGCCCCTGGCATTGATGGACAGAGCCACCTTCATTTTTTTGAGTCCTTTGTGTTATCAGTTGTTAGAGAAAGACCTGAGGTGGTGTTAAGAGTAATATACATATCATCTGATCTGCAATATGTACAATACTGCTAGAAGAATATCATATTTTGTTCACCAGCTCTGCTTGGTGGGAATGTTTGCCAATTGAAACTGAGCAGCAAGTACCCCCCTACCGTTTACGATTATAGTATCTTACAAATATCGTTGACAGTCAGAGTCCCCTAAAGTGGTTTCAAATGATATTAAGAATTACTGTAGTAGCTTGGGATTTACATTGCATTCTCAACAACTTTGTTGGTGGCCAATCACACTGTGTCAAAAGGCAATTTATAGTCGGCCAAATGAATTTTAATTATAATAGTGCTGACCCTTTTGCCCCATGCGGACCTACGTCATTAAAAAAAGGTCTGATCAACCTGAACATGCAAATTGTAAATATACTGGCATTCAAGACAATACTTCACTTTTCTTCTGAGTCTAACAACAGTTGCCAGTTTGTTCCGAACTTTTGTGATCTGGTCAGATTTTTCCAGAGTAAAAAGGTGTTAATGGTACCGAACCAGAGTGCCGAAAGTTACATCCGAACCCGATGGCGGAAAAAACAATCTAAAGATGTGAGGTAATTTAGTTTCGACTCCATTTTGTATTCCGTCGCCATTTTGTGCTGCCCTCACTCAGGCAGCTCGGCGAACTAAGTGTTTCTGCCCTTTGTACTGCTAAGTGTCAAATTACCCCCTTCCTTGTTGTGAAGCCAATTCCAGGAACTAGCCAGACTGACTAATCCTTGTCTAGACTGACTAATCCTTGTCCCAACTATCTGTTGGCCATCGGTATTCTTTCTCTGCATTATCTTATTTTGCAAGTCGTCCGTTAAAGCACACAAACACGTCCTGCCATTACTGATTGACCTATAGGTGCTGTCATTGATTGACTTATGGGGTTGGGCAAGAACACGAATCAAGGGGGATGTTCTGGTTACATGGTGCCTTGTTTTGAATGTTTTCCTATTGGCTAATATTTGGTGCATGGGGAGTGTTTTTCTTTGGGTGTATAAGGTTATAAAAGACTGTGAGCCACGGAGTAAAGTGGCAGTCTCCTGAGAACCTACCACTGATGTACTTCTAGGATAACTGTGCATAGCTGCAGCTAATAAATTTGGTTTTCTACGCTAACAGAGTATTCCGTGTCTCTGTACAACAAGGCAGGTGAACTCGGAGATTTCAGGCATGCCCTGCGCCGCCAGGCCCTTAAAGGCCCGGTTCCTCAGATGGAGTCGATGCCCATGTGCACTATCGTCCAAGGGAGGAGTCACCTATCTCGGGACTACAAAGACTTCTTCCAAGACAAAAACAAACTGCAATCATCCGAGCCCAACACCAGATGCACAAGTATGTCATTCTGCAGCTCTACATGCCAAGAGCGGATGCATACTGGTAAGTAGCATTTTCCTTCTGGTTGGCTAGGGCATACACCTAAGCCAGACAGAAACCACCCCTCTAGTCAGGGCAAGGGAGTTACACACTGATGATAACCCCTGCTCACCCCCTTGGTAGCTCGGCACGAGCAGTCAGGCTTATCCCAGAGGCAATATGTAAAGCGTTTGCGCAACACACTCACACAGCAGCAACACACTAGGCACACTACAAAAGGAACTCCACATAAGGTTATATCAATAATAGCCTTTGTATTATCCAAAACACATTAGAATCATAATCACACATATACACTGTGCCAATTGGCACCAGGTAACAATTTACAGGGGACTATATACAGGACCAGGTCAATCGGGCCACGGTCAGAACCATCAGAATGCAGATAGTAAATATAAAACAGAGCAAGTAATTACTGGTACCACAATGACATAAGAAGTATATCTAGCAACATAAACACATTATGTCTGCATCTCAGTAGGCATGAAACACACATTAGGCCCAAACCTCATTAGCTTAACCACATCACGCAATAGGCCTCTCCAGCCCAAACACATTAGGCAATAATCATGGTGCATAAATCACATTTGTCGTAGGCATCACATAAATCACATTGGGCAATAAATCACCAACATAACCACATTACGCAATAGGCATCATAAGCCTACACAAGGCACCACAGTAACACAGTGACACAGCACCTTAGGGCCTTGCGCCCTACCAACCATAGAGTTGAGCCCAGGCCAACTGGCCTTCTGTGGGCTCCAATGCCCTAGGTCCCAAAATGTCAGGGTGCTAAATTAGGACCTTCCACAGCCCTCTGGCTGTCAATGCAGCGAATGCAAGGTGCGGAATGCACAGGGGCAGGGGAAGTGTCGCTCAGTCCTTCCTCATCACTAAAATAAATTGCTCCGTCGTTGCAGCTGTCCGCAACAGCGGTACAGCTGAGGAAAATGAACAAGCACTGGCACTAATTGTTCCTCAAGAGTCCCCTTCGGGGACTCTGCAAAACAAATGGGCCACAATGTTGCAGCTGCCCACAATTGCGGTGCTGCTGTGGAAAAAGGCCTGGCACCACTGTGCCGCCTGAGCCCCACTCCGGGACTCTTAAAAACAAAAGTGCCCCCTAGGTGCAGCTGCCGGCAACGGTGGTGCAGCTGTGAAGGAAAATAACACTGGCACTCACGGTGCCTCAGGGAGCTCTGACAATGTGCAATGGAGGGGGCAGGCACAATCCCATTTAGGGTCAGGGGACTATTCCTCCCACTACCCCAAATGCAGATGCCCTATTCAGCCTAGCGCTGACTCACCCTGCCCCTCCTGGAGCCACACACACCTCACCAGCCCCTGTCACTCCAAAGCCAGACATGCAATCCACATCAGGCAGTCAGACACATAGCACACAGAAATGCAAACTTCTAGAAGTGGCATTTCTAAAATAGTTATAATAAGTCTGTGCACACCATTGTGTAGCATTTATTATTACTATTCCAAACATACCAAACTCGACCACATTGCTCCTTTCATATCAGGAACTACCACTGAAACACTTATCAGGGAATCCCCAATGCATTCCCATGGGAGGGCAGCCTCACAGTAGTGAGAAACCAAAATGGCTGTTTGTCACTACCAGGACATGTCACACACTTAAGGTACATGTTCTACCGTTTACCTACAAAGCACCCTGCCCATAGGGCTAGCCAGGATCTACCTTAGGGGTGACTGACATGTAGTAAAAGGGGGATCACAGATGTGACGCACACTTTAGGTGCCACATCACAGCGGCAATAGCACTGTGCACACAGGCCCTGCAATGGCAGAGGCCTGGGATAGGTTTGAAAGGCTACTTTGGTGGGTGGTGCAATCAGCGCTGCAAGCCCACCAGTAGCATTTAATTCACCGGCCCGGGTATCTGAGATACCACTTTACAAGGGACTGACAGGTAAATTAAATATGCCAAACAGGTGTAGACCAATCTTACTATGTTTGCCACAGAGAGCACACACACTTTACACTGAATAGCAGTGCTAAAGTGCCCAGAGTCCTAAAACCACCAACACCATGTCAGAAAAAACAAGAATTGGCATAGCCAATAGGTCTTGCCTTTGGGACCTTATAAGTGTTTAGTTATCCAGCACAATATCTTTGGTGCAACAACATCAACTGTTGCATGGCTAAACACTTATAAGGTCCCAAAGGCGAGACCTATTGGCTATGCCAATGCTTTTTTTTTTTGTTGCACGAACACGGCCCGAAGGTATCACCTCTTATTTACAGCGTTAACAAGTGGCAGAAAAGACCATCGTGTGGCACTATATTTCAAAACATTATTATTATTACTAGATTGTGCCAATTGCGTGTCGAATTCCCTGGCTTCCCTCAACGCACCCGTTTCGGACTCCTCCGTAGCAGATTACGCTCTTCGAGTGACCCCCTAACCCGTCAGACGAGTTGGCACACGGTGCAGACAAGAAACTCCTACAAACTGTTCAATGTAAGTAATTTTACAACGCTCCCCAGCACACAGAAGCCCATTGTGAGCCGGGGGAGGGCAAGCAATTCGATGTGGGCAGCAGGGGTGGGGAGACCGCGACAGGTTCTGAAGCCAGTATGCAAGAATGTAAACCATTGTTTGATGGGTGGTGAATGTTGATTGAATAAAATGCCACTGAAAATGTTGCATTAATTGGCCTACTAGCAAGAAGTAATGTGTAATGTAACAAGTGCTCCTGTGAAAGCGCTCCAATACCTTTGGGTCGAGTTGATGCTATATAGGACAGTAAAAATTCAAAAAAAGAACACGGCTAGCAGGTGGAGGGCAAGGAATTTAGGGGTGGGGGAGTCCGTACTAGGCACTGAAACCAATGCGCGAGGAGGTATGTAGACCATTGTTGATTGCATGAAACGTCTGGATACATTTTGCATTGATTGGACTATAAATAAGAAGTAATTTAGCCTTGTGTAATAAACTGGTGCTCCTGTAAAAGCGCTCCAATACTTTTGGGTCGTGGTCTTAATACTGTAACTGCTCCTTTAGAATCCATATGCCTGTACGGAGCACTCTGTTCTGTTTTGGAAGAGATGCCTTCTGTGGTATATAGTATTTGAGACCAAACCCCAAACCATCTCCTGTGAGGAAACAGTAACCGCACAACTGCATTTATCAATGCAGAGTGAAGGAACCAGTGAAACAAGGGCATCCTTGGGAGCCATGCCAGATATTCAGGATACACACCAATTAAGTAAAAAAAAATCCAATTATATCACGGTATGTCCATTTATTTTGTGTGTGTACACTGAAATCCTGGCATGGATCTTGCCATCATGGGCCTACATGCGGACATCCCCTCTGGTAGACTTTTAGCTAAGCTTTGCATACACCAGTATCCTGTGCCCTGAAGCAGTGTATAACTAGCCTCAAACACACCTATGAAATTTTGATGTTACTACAAAAGCCTATTGCCTCTAACATAACGCAACTGGGTTTTTCAGATGTAAAAACAGACAGGGAAGGGCATGAGGTGCAGGTAGTAGGCACTGGTACTCATATTTTTTGGACTAGGGATCATTTTTCATCATCAGACTGACCAAGAGAATGACAGAGAAAGGATAAAAAGGAAGAAAAGTTAAGAAGACAGGTACTAAGAAAGCAGGAATGGAAAATAACTTGGAAAGTGAGGTATAAGACAGGAAGTGTAAGGTGGTGGAAGATTCACGAGGTGGAATCAAGACTAGGCAGCCTTAGTATTCACAAATAGCAGCATTCGGCAGAAAACTGAGCTCCTGCACTTTTATGTATACATTATTTTACAAAATAAGCACTGGAATTGAGATTTAGCTAGACCCTTTTCCAGGTGTAATTGTTATATCATCCTCCAGCTTAACAGCCACATCTCTACTGGTGAACAAAACAGAGCAAAAGAGCTTCCAACTACACCCACATACACAGAAAGTGTTTGCTAGTTGTGAAAGTCTGCTTGTACACAGTTGTGCTCAGTCACTGAGTTCAAATACCCTCCCTTGAATAGAACTAAACAGGGAATCAGAAGATCCAGGGATGAACCTATGTGCGTCCACCTTGTTTCTGGCAGCAGAGGGGTAAAAGGATCTCTCTTGCACCTGGAGTGGAAAGGAAGCATGCGAGAGAGGCCTGGGGTCAAATGTCATGAACTGGAAACCGGAGCAGTTTATAAGACTCAGAGGGACGCTAGTGTCTCACACCAATGCTGGAATTCCGGACATATGAAGCCACAAGATAAACAAGAATGTTTTCAGCCAATAAATTACGCAAAATCTCCATGACTTGAAACGTGAGAATCCCCAGCTGTGAGAGTGCATGAATATCAACGCCACCAGAAACTGGTCTGAGGCGGGGACACAGCCAATAAATGACACGCAAAGCGCCTGACACTCCCCATTAGAAAGCATTGCATTTAGGCACTTTTAGGAATAGGTGAGTAAGTCACTAAGGTGCATGATTGGTAAGTCACTTAAAGCGCACGGTTAGTAAGTCACTAAGGTGCACGGTTAATAAAAGGGGAGGGGAGCCATGTCTGCGGTTGCCGTCGCCTGCGGGGTTGGCAGTCGTCATGGCAGAGTGGGAGGCTGCTGTGGGGCCTCTTCTGCCCCAGGGCACCACTCCCTGCTTCTCTACCCATCAGACTCGGAGGTACATTTCAAACTGGAGAAGTGTCCTGTCTCGGTCATGCTTTCATTAGAAAAATGTTACCATTCCTGAAGAGGAGCCGCCTGCCAGACTGCATATCCGGGTGAAAGTGGAGGAGGAAACTAAACAACCGAGACCCGGAATTAATATCACAAGACAAGTGGAGGCGTTGAAGGACACGCTGGGATCGTGCAGGTCCTTAAAGGGGGCAGCACCGAGCCAAGCTAAATCATCCAACTTTTTTGGATCAAATGACAGCACTAAATGGATTCTAAACTATTCCCAAACGACATGAAGCGCACAAAGCCGGGCATGCTGGCGGGGGGCATGTAATGTTACGGGCTCTAGGCCCACATTCGTTTGCTTCATTGCTGCTGTGGAGATGTGTGGGATCTCCCTGCTGATGTCCGAAGTGCTTCTTCCTTTTGGAGAGATTTATTTTCCTCCTGGGGTGCACCTGTGCTGGCGCGCTTCTGGGTGCATGCGGCACGCACCTCGGACTGCGCGCTCCTCTTTGCTAGGGCGCCTTCTTCTGGCACTTGGCATGCCTGCTCTTCCTTCTTGTGGTGGTGATCATTCACCGCCGGGGTGTGTGCTGCGCTTGTCTCTCTTGCGGAGGCGTAAGACAGGCACTGGGGTTGCACTCTGCACCAGTCTTTCTTGTTTACCTAGATGGGGACAGCTGGCTGGGGGCTTAGCATTCTGGTTGTTCCTGGCATCACTGGACCCTTGGCAGCATCCTTGGCTTGGTGGCTTTGGGCTTCTTGAGGCTCCTTGTGGGGGCTAACAGTCTCTACCTCTCCAACGCGACAGACCTGAGTTGGTGCCCTGTCAGGCAGTGCTGGGTCTACTATTCAGTGTCTACTGGCGTCTTGAGTACTCACTTGCCTCTAGTAGTGGTGGGCTTTTGCATGTTGGGGACATGCTGCGCTGTCTTCTTTCCCAAGGATGTCGCTTGTCCACCTGCGGCCTCTTTTCTCTGGCCAGCATGCACGCAGTGCTATACCTCTACCTAGACTTGCTTCTGTGGCGGAGTACTGGTGGCTGACTACCACTGCTAACCCCTTTCTTTTTCAGGTTTTCTGTAGAGTGAGCAGTCTCTCTATGTCAAACTGATATGCAGTCCATGGGGCCATGTGGCACTATCTTGAGCAATTCATTCCTGTGGCTTTAGATCCTTGTATGCACGGCTGCTTTGAACTGCTGCTGTTGTGTGTTTCCCTGACTGGGCGTCATCTGTGTGCCTCAGGCAATCTTTTGTGTGCCCCCAGTTCTGTTGCACGTTATTCTATTTCAGCAGATGTAGGTGTCGTGCAGCTGACATCTTATCTTCATCAGGCAGATCAGTGGTCCTGCTGGCAGTGCTGCCATTCCTTGTTTGCACACCTGGCTTTTAGAAGTGTGTGTCCCATGGCAAAAGGCCTCCCCTTCCTTCATTCACCACATACCCTTTTGCAGGCAGGAGGCTAGTGGCCTTTTGTCCTAGGTAACGTCTGTGGTGCGCCGTATGCTTTCTCTGTGGCATAGGGAGTGTGCTTCAGGCGGTGGCTGGCTCTTTCCAATACCGGACTCGTGCAGTGAGACACCAGCAGGTGGCGCTGCATCTACCATTCACAAGCCCCAACAGCTTCCTTAGGCCACAGGCCTGCACTTTCATGTGCAACAATGGAGCTCATCGGCTGTGGGCTTTTAGCAGAGGCATGTGCGAGCACTGTGAGCTCCACACTGGACAGAAGGGCTTTTGAATGTCCCTCGGTTGGATTGGTGTTTAGGAGCTGCTCAGTGGCTGTGGGTGGTGCTTTGAACCCCCAGCAGGTGGCACTGCAGCGCTTTCAAGGTCTCAGCAGCTACCTTTCTTCGCGTTGGGAGCACCACGGGATACGAGTAGGCCGGTGCAAGGAGTTAGTCAAGTGAGTGTTGTGGCTGCTTTAATGAGGCCGATCGGCTTATTTGGGGACGAAGGCTTATGCTTGTCACTTTTACTCTGGTGAGGTCTCACATGCGACACAAGCACACTTTGTTCACTGTGCCGGCTGGAGTCTCACCTCGGGCGGGGGTGGCCCCGCTTTCACACTGGCAGTTCTCTTTTGTATTACCGGTTGTGTGCTGGTTCCGCCCTGCGACAGCTGCAGTCTTTAACGCTTCCTCAAACAGACTCCCAACTCCACTCCTTACCGGGACTCATGACGGCAAACAGGGCGGACTGTGGACTTTCTGTCAGGCAGGGTCCACCTCGGTGCGGGAATGTGTCTCCTGTAGAGGGGTCGGCGTGGCGCGCTTCCCGTGTTCCAGGCATTACCACCCCCACCCCCCCCCCCCCCCAGCAGCATCGCTCCGTTCATGCGCTGCGCAGGAGTTGCTGCGAGGAAGCTTCATGGCTTTGTGTTCACTTTTAATGCGGGTGGGCTCTGCTTCAGTACTTTCACCCTGCACATGCCCCGCGGACTATCGGGCGCGTCCAGCGCTTCCTCACAGGGGGTACATTCGATGCAGACACGTCAGGTGCGGGGTGGGCTCCCCAACACCTCTTTCTGCCCGGGGCTCTTCACATGCCCCGTGGGTCATTGAGCGTGTCCCTCGTCGGCTCGCAGGGGGGTACCTTCGAAACGGGCAACACTTCCCCTCACGCCGATCAGCTGGCTGCTGCACACACAGGCACTTCCCATCCTCATCGCCAATGTAATGTTCCGGGCTCTAGGCCCACATGCTAAACTGAATGACCACACGGACGCCAAAGTACGTTACTGAAACTGGCCAAGAGCACGTGCACTCTGGCCCTTTTATTAGCCGGGTCACGTCACTCGTGACACCGGTGGTGAATGGGTGTGGGGTGTGTGCGCCCACTCCCATAGGGGGAGTGGCTACTGTAAGGCTGCCCGGGGGGGGGTTGCGCAGCGGCCCGCCCCTTTGAGGGCGGCCGCCTTAGTGCCACAGGAAGGCACAGGGGTGGGAGGTCGTGTCCCTAGGTTGACCAAGGGAGACCCCAGACAGGTAGCTGCTTCCGGCGGGGAGGAGCAAAGGGGGGTACATATTCTGTCCCCGCCCCCTCCTCGCCCTCTTGTCCGCTCGTTCGCCTTTAGGTCTTGACTCCGGTGAAGTTAGTGCAGAGGGTCACTGCGCCTGCTGCAGAGAACGTGCGCCAAGTAGTCCAGAGTGCGTAGGATGTAAACAGGTCTGCAGGTTACTTTGTGTGCGCGATGCTGCTCGCGGCCCGTGTAGCTTGTGTTATTAACAATGCGCAGGTGTACCATGATTGATGGTCCGTTCCATTGGGTATGGCCCGTCCGCCGAGTGCAAGCGCCGCGCGACCAGGCGGCGACCCCCCCCCCCCTTGCGGGGATGCTGCTCGTGGCCTGTACAGCTTTGACGTTGGCAGCAACTGGAGGCTGCCCGGTAGGCCTCGTCTGCACGTTGGCTCCCCTTTTTCCTATGACTCTGGGCAATTCATTACGCTCCTATACCTGTCTGTGTTATAACAGATGACATCGGTGCCACGCTCACTGGGCAATTTGGGGCATGGGCATGCTTACTCCGGAGCGAAGGGTGGTACCTGGTTTGCGCTCGCGGGACGTCCCCTTCGCGTGCCCTGACTTCATCTGCAATGTAAGCCCTGCTGCAGGGGTGTGAAAGGTTTTCACCTGGCAAGGAAATATAGGGAAAGGGCTTCCAGGGGACAAGATAATCTGACTGGCAAAAAAAAAAAAAAAAAAAAAAAATTAGAAACAACTTGGGCGAGGAAGGTAGGGGTCATGTTATCTATGCCGTGTTCTTGGGAAAGATGGTATATGGCTTAATGAAACATAAGGGTTCCATCTCACTAATTATGGGCTGCAGTAGTAGCAACTCAGCACAAACGGTGACCTGCAGCTATATGCAGGGGCTTTGTAGTGGAAGGCATTCGTTTAAATAGCTCACTGTGCAGATCCCTGGGAGAACCCAACATATTTGGTGCGGGAACCTGCTACAAACTTCCATAATATCCTTACCACTGGGAGAAGCAGGGGAGGAACTTGTTTATATGCAGCAATAGTTGCAAAGAGAGCTAAAAGTTGCACTTAACGAATTACTGAACATGGCCTAGTACTGTCTCTTTGGGCCCTTTGGTGAATCACCTGACCTCTTGGCAAGCTTGATGCGCTGCTTCCTCTATTTTGTAGGTGGAGGATGGCCAGATGCTCTTGGAATTTATACGTCAACTATTATGCCCTAACCACTTTTAATAATGAAGGAACTGTTTAAGCTACGGTTCCGCTATTCTAAAATACTGTGCTGGTGGTAAGACTATCTTGTGTATTGCTCACTGTATAAATCAGTGATTGGAATGGTCACTCAATGAGGTGATTTATCTCATCATTACATAAACTTGTTCATACTATTGTTCGTATCGCGGGATTCGTTGAACGGCATTTCCCTGTCTACCTGCCTAATTTGCCCTTAATGATCGACTTTGGAATATCTATAATATTTATGGCTTCATACCCTGTGCCATTGGAAGGCAGTGCCCCCTTTTTTCTTTGCAGGATGTGACATCTCAGCACAGTGACATTTTAAATGTTGGATATGTGTATGGTGGCATCCTGAAAATGTTTTGCCTCTGACAGAACCCGTTCCAGTCAGCCCAGCGCCTGTACACGTCAACTCCTGCTACCAAGAGTAAAAGGCTTGTGCTCTCCCACTTAAACCGGGTGAATTCCAAACACCTATTTCGCACACTTAATTTACTATTAAGTACTGATTATATGGTGCTATTTGTACCGAGGACCTGTAAATTAATGCTACAGGTGGCCTGCAGGACTTATCGCGTCTCCCTACTTCGGAGACAATATTTGTAGCTCGCGCTGTTGGTGTCTTTCCAAAGAATTGGCTGTTTACTGGGGTGGGGGGACAGCCCAGCGGGTGCACACGCAGGCTGTTCTGACATGAGGTAGAACAGTTCTTGGTGTGGCTTGCAACAAAGCTATGATGGTGAATTACTTCACTATACGCAATTATATGCACTGACCATCCGATAGATGGGCTTGGGTAGGTAGTGCCCTTCGCGTTGTAAATATAGAGATGCGATGCTAGGGTGCAGTATGACATGTAACTGGAGTGCTCCCCACCACTATGGTCGGGAGCAGGGGGAGATGTCACTTTACATCCAGCACCTAGGCGAAGCAAAGAGTTACACCTGGTTGCAATGCTTTGTTGCAATGGCAAATTAGGCCGAGTGGACTTGGAACGCCTAGTGTTGAGTGAGTGTTATTGTTACCTGGTCGGTCTTGGCCTCCTGAGGGTAGGAAGACCTAGCGGCAAGGAACAGCTAGGGTTGTTTTCGTGTGCTTCAGCGATCAAAAAAAAAAAAAAAAAAAAAAGCACCGGGGGCCCTGGCTCGCACGGTAGTGGGCAAATATCACTCACGCCACAGGTGCTGAGGCCTGGCGTTGGGCTCCCAGGTCTTCGGAAGGGCTAGGCCTTCAGATGCTGAAAGGATGTCCGTTGTTATTTACTCGCTTTTGTACGATGGGTTATTTCCTGGGTCTTCCAGGGGTGTAGAGCAGTAGGCGCTTGTCTTTCCATCGGGTCGGTTTGATGCGGGATGGTGGTTTCTGGGGCAGGCCACAGGCTGCCTTCTCTCGCTGTTTTGTATTTCTAGGTGTGGTCGGGTCAAGTGACGGAGGAGAGCATTCATCGCCTGGTATAGCTGGGCATGAAGGAACGCCAGGCAAGATTGTAGCGTAGGCAGTTAGTGGTACTTATCGGGGACTGGATGTTGGTCTCAATGGCATGTCGCCATGCAAGGGGGCCATGTACCTAGGTCACGTACATCAGGCAGTGACAGGTGATCTGGGACCATGTGTACTAGAATATACAGGAGTGGTTCCCACCACGGTCGGTCAGATGGGAAGTTGTCATCTTGATTCTCACTGGATACCCTCACTCCATCACGCCTATTGTAAGCTGAGGATCCTGTTGACGCTGTTAGACCTGCTATTAGTTAGTACACTCACTGTTGTGCCTTGGCCCGGTTTGTCTCGCTTCAGGGCCAGTTTGGGGGTACCGGCGAGTTGTTTGCTCCACGGCTGAAGCGGGCGCTGCTAGAACAGGGCAAGATTGATGAGGCCAGGCAGCATGACAAAGTTCTTTTCGGCACTGGCAGAATGGTGCAGGCTGCGATGTAGTGCCATTACAGAACATGGATTTGTCAACATTCAGCTAGGAAATGATTAGCAGCAGGAAGGTATTAAACCATGGTGAGCAATTGGTTTTGGGTTCGTGCTCAACAGGAGCAAGGGATTTGCATTCTGTCCCATCAGGGTATGGGGACCGTCTATAGCACCAGGCACTGTAATGCTGCCATCTTCACCCTGGGCTGGGGGGCCATTGCCTTCCAACTTTGCAGCCAGACTCTGAGCAGGCAAAGGTATACTTGCAATGGTGCAATGGGCACTCAGCAGTCGAGTTAGATGGGTCATCATACCCGGTATGACGCAGTTATGAAACCTAGGTTGTGGCTACACACGACCAGGCACTCGAGGGCAGCTGGGGCGGGGGTGTGTCAGTGCCAAGAGGGCGCGGGTTGCCTGAGTAGGGCTGCTGGCTTGGAGGGAGCACTACTCGGATCGCCACAAGGGCACGTCTGTTTCATAGAAGGCTGAATTGTTACTTTTATGGCATGGTGCCAGTTGCTTTAGTTATGCGCATTTTCCTTGGCAGCGTCAGAAACATTCAGAACTCAATGCTGGTGGTTAGCTTGTTGTCAGGCTGTTCAGAGGTATTTTAGCTCAGGCATGGCCAAGCATGGGTTATAGGCCGGTGGTCTGCCCTGGGATTCGTGTTAACAGGCAGGTGAAGCAGCAGAACTTGGAGGGGCTTGGGTTTGACCTCGGGGTACTAGGGCGGAGCCTGGTAGCTCACTTAGTAGCACGCCCTGGAGTTTGACGAAACAGGTACCTTTGATGCGAGCATCAGTACCGGGTAACTTCTCCCGACCTCCAGCACTGGCTGGCAGCTATGCAGGTGGCCTTCCAACAGGGCCATGGTCCATATGATTAAGGGAAGGCTGAATTGTTAATTCGATGGCATGGTGCCAGTTGCTTTAGTTATGCGCACGTTTCTTGGCAGTGTCAGAAACATTCAGAACGCAATGCTGGTAGTTAGCCTGTTGTCATGCTGTTCAGAGGTATTTTAGCTCAGGCATGGCCAAGCATGGGTTATAGGCCGGTGGTCTGCCCTGGTATTCCTGTTAACAGGCAGGTGAAGCAGCAGAACTTGGAGGGCCTTGGGTTTGACCTCTGGATACTAGGGCGGAGCATGGTTGCTCACTTAGTAGCCCGCCCTTGAGTTCGACGAAACATGCACCTTGATGCGAGTATCGTTTCCGGGTAACTTCTCCCGTCCTCCAGCACTGGCTGGCAGCTATGCAGGTTGTGGAAGTGGCCTTCCAACAGGGGCGTATGGTCCATATGATCGAGGGAAACACCGGGGTAACACTTTTGGGCTCTATTCCGCAGGAGAACATTTGGCTTTCCCAGTATTCAATTAGAGAAGCATTTTACAAGTTTTTCTCCTCTGTGGTCACCCTGACCTGTCCCTCCCTGGTATACTAGCAAATTTTGGGAGGGCAAGGCTTCACAGTTGGTGACTGATGGAATACGGTGGGCGTACTCCAACGGAGTGAAAGAGGAAGCAAGGCGGGCTTGTCATCTCTTACCACCTCCCGCATGGGCACTGCCAGGCAGGAGTGTCTTGTCAAAGGGATTGTTCTGTAGCCATGCAAAGGCAACCTTGGACCATCGCTTATTTTGGAGTAGGTCATTTCAGTCAAATCCATGGGAGAGTTTAAAAGGACGGGGGAATTCGTCCTGTTGGTACACTTGTTTGGCTGGACCTGGGAGAAGCCCGGTACCGGTATGCTGTAGGTATAAAGGCCTACCGGGAGCCATGCGCAGTGGCGCAGAGCAAAGAGGTCTTGGCTTCATCAGGCATGGTCTTATACACGCCAAGTCCACAGGGTGCCTGGAGGGAGATGAAGTGCACCTTTCTAGTTTAGGTATGGATGTTTTCCGACTGGACCTAGGGGAAGCTTTGGCTGCAGCAGGTTGTAAGTACATAGGTCTACCTTGGTGGGGGGCCCTGGTAGTGACGGTGGCCACTCCCAAGGCTGTGGAGGAGTTACAGGGCGATCCAGGGTCTGCACATACCAAGGGGTATAGCATGCAGCAGCACCGTGTGGTGCTAAGCCAGGATACCCAGGGATCTTTAGCGTGTCCACTGGAAGACCTACGGCGCCCCGCTAACCGACAGGCGGTTGTGGGTCTGAGCAACCGGGGGCTGCCATGTATGCTCCGCCCACCCATCACGGGGGGGGCGTGTGAAGCATGTGGACTGGAGGTCCACGGATGGGAGGGGGGGACCCTCCCAACATTTGGTATACACCAATTGGCGTTGCCATGGTGACTCTAGGCTTATCAGACGGGCAGGCGGCATGGGGCTGGCCTGCCCTGGGATCGCCCGTAAGATAACCCACCGTGTTTGCATATTTATTATGCTAATAAACCTGCAGCAATATTTCTCCACTTACTTTCAGTGTCGTGTGTTTTATTATGATTATGTACTGATGTGTGCTGTGATAACGGTTGCCGATATTGGCACTATGTAAGGCTGCCCGGGGGGGGGTTGCGCAGCGGCCCGCCCCTTTGAGGGCGGCCGCCTTAGTGCCACAGGAAGGCACAGGGGTGGGAGGTCGTGTCCCTAGGTTGACCAAGGGAGACCCCAGACAGGTAGCTGCTTCCGGCGGGGAGGAGCAAAGGGGGGTACATATTCTGTCCCCGCCCCCTCCTCGCCCTCTTGTCCGCTCGTTCGCCTTGCCCGCCCATCCGCTTACCCGGCATCCGGAGGGACAAAGGGGGGGGCAGGTTTTTCTAACAATTTTCACTTTGTGTTGCAGGAGGAGTTACAGGGCAATCCAGGGTCTGCACATACCAAGGGGTATAGCATGCAGCAGCACCGTGTGGTGCTAAGCCAGGATACCCAGGGATCTTTAGCGTGTCCACTGGAAGACCTACGGCGCCCCGCTAACCGACAGGCGGTTGTGGGTCTGAGCAACCGGGGGCTGCCATGTATGCTCCGCCCACCCATCACGGGGGGGCGTGTGAAGCATGTGGACTGGAGGTCCACGGATGGGAGGGGGGGACCCTCCCAACATTTGGTATACACCAATTGGCGTTGCCATGGTGACTCTAGGCTTATCAGACGGGCAGGCGGCATGGGGCTGGCCTGCCCTGGGATCGCCCGTAAGATAACCCACCGTGTTTGCATATTTATTATGCTAATAAACCTGCAGCAATATTTCTCCACTTACTTTCAGTGTTGTGTGTTTTATTATGATTATGTACTGATGTGTGCTGTGATAACGGTTGCCGATATTGGCACTATAACTCTGTGCCTGTCGAGACACCAGAATGTGTCTCGCAGGACACAACAGGGCACTCGCCAGCACAGAGAAGAACTACACACAGTCCATGCCTGTCAAATGAACATTGGAACGCAAGTTACAGAAGGGGGCGCCGCCTCCGTGCTGCTGCAGGGTGCCAGCAACGAGAGACACTTGAGCACCCCCACAATAATTACATTAATATTAGAAGACATGGAAAGAAGGGTGGGGGTCTCATACGCGGGGCTGCGGCCAGCTGATAGGAAAGTGCGAGTGCTCGGAGGAATCTAAACAAAGCAAAGACCTATTAATGTTGGGAGGTAGTGTGTGGAGGGAGCGCGACAGCCCGTGCTGCTTCAGGGCCAGAGAACAGAGTCAGCACTGAGGGAAAGCAAAGCACAGCTCAGTCAGGCTAGATATTAACTAGGGAAATCTAGCCAGGCAGTGTCGGACTGGCAGACGGGCTGGTTTGACAGGTCAGTGTGTCAACCGCCTTTTTGTAATTTGTGGGCATGCTTTAGGGCCAAATAGACCTCTTAACGTTTGATTTCCATGCTATTACTACAAGGATTGGCAGCATGCAGTCTCCCAAGCCTTGCAAAATACCCAGATAGCGTGTCTTCGATAGTTCACATTTGACCTGATTTTGTAGCTATTTACTGCGCTAATGAGGGGCATTTTTATGTGGATGTCCGAGCCTAATTTGTGTCCCAACCGACCCTGGTCAGAAAGATGAGGGCTGTCACTCGGGTCAGATGGAATTGCCAGTAGTGACAGGAAACGGGCCACCACACAGACTGAATAGCAATGCCAAGATGCAAGTCACCGGGGGCGAGGGGCTCCTCCGGGTCTCTGCTGTGCAGGGCAACTAAGAAGTGTCAGCACAGAAAAGTGGGCGAATAAAATAAAACACAACTTTTACACATATCAGAGTCCCATGTGCTGACGCGGTGCCCGGGGTGACGTGTCTACAGACAGGAAAGGGTTGCAGAACTCACATACGTGAGAATAGTGGCAGCGGAGAGGATGTCACATGGGGATGGGCACCCCCAGCTTTGCACTTCTGTGGGAGTAGGAAGAAGCCTTGTCAGAGAGTACAGCGAGAGCAGGGCGGCTATTGTACATGTATGGCAGGGTCTGCACAAGCAGGGGGCACTGCTCGTGATGCGCTGCTGCACCGCAGCCTAGAAAGATTTGGCGGACAGAGTCCTGTACGCACACACCTAGACGTGCTACTTGTGGGAGAACTTTGGTCATCGGATACAGCCGCCCACCCCTGGGCTGCCGCGAGGCCCCGGGGGGAGTGTCAGCAGGGAGGGTGCTGTGGAGTGCACACACCAAGGCTTGTACAGAACGGGATGTAAGGGGGGTGCAGAAGGGGGGCACTGAGGTTCACGACCTAAGTACAGACCCTCAGGGGGCACCCGGATATGCAGCAGTCACCAGCAGGCTCTCCACATTGATGGGGGACTTTGGGTCCCGGATGAAGGCCTCCAGTTTCCTCTGCCGGTTCACCATACACTCCCCGGTGGAGGCGGACATCTTCCCGGTCTCGCCGGCTCTCGCTTCCTGCAGCGGGCAGAGTGTTACCGGATTGACAGCTGCATGTTCCTTTGAGCCCGCTCCTTCCGTTGGTGTAGGAGAGTAGGATCTGCACTTATGTTGCCCCCACTTTTTTTCTGATGTTTACACTGGTTTCTGGCTATAGTCTGGCTGGGTCCCTGCTAATCAGGGCCTCAGCCTCTCTGTTCTCTAAACAACTTGGAGTGCATATTAGATTCACTAGTGATTAGATACTGTGGTACCTTATGAGCCCCTAGTATATGGTACCTTAGGTACCAAGGGCATAGGTACTTCACAGGCCTACCAAGGGCTGAAGCATGTATTATGCCACCCCTGGGAAGCAGACTAAATCTTACACCACAGGCCTGCTACTGCAGCCGGGGTGAGGTAGTATTAGCACTCCTGACTGAGGTATAGGTTCCCTATACCTCAACTTACACACACATATAAACCTATCAGTCACCCCTAAAGCAGGTCCTAACAATCCTGAGTGCAGGGTGCTTGGTTTCCATGTGAGGGGGTGCCTCTGCCTGAGCAGGGCCCCTCTGCAGCTCTCAGAGTCCATTCTCTGTGGCTGTTTGTGGATGCGGTTAAACCATATACTCTTAAGTGCATTATAACCTAGCGGTAAATGCTAACTTTGGGATGGCTGCATCAAAACATGTTGTGTTTGGTGTCAAATGCTTTGGAATCATACCCCCCACACCAGAAACTGGGGTGGGAGTATGATCCCACCCTTCTAGAGGGATAGACATGTACCCACTGTGGAAACACGGTAGAATCCTGAAGAGCCCTGGCATCACAAAATGGATGCCACCAGCACAGACACTGGGCTGCCCTCCTGCTGCTGACCGAAACTCGCAGTGGAGGAGGCCCAACAATAGGCATCCTGTCACAGGGAAGTGTAACCACCTTCCAGACAGGATTTAGTGTATTGGGGCTGGGAGGGTGCACTCCTAGAGTGCTTTGAAGTCCTGCACTGGGGGAGCAGAAGGCTCATCTGTGCATATGCCAGCCCCTGCTCTGGCACGAAACTGGACAAAGGGAAGTGGGTGTAGCCACCCACTCCCCTGACCCTCCCATAGGAGTGGTCATAGAGCAAGTCCCTCCCTTCCTTGTAGTATAGGTTAGGGAACCCTTGCCATTGCAAACTAGATATCCCTGGACGATGCTCTGAAGAAGAATCCTGGACCTTCGACGTTCCACTACCTTTGGAAGACTTAAGAATCTCCCTTGGAGTCGAGGAGTGACTCCCCTGCTTGGCAGGCACCAAATCTTTGCATCAACGGTTGCAAACTTTCCCGCTCCCGCCGTACTCCGAAGTCCCTGCAGCCCCAGAAGTAGATTTCCTGAATTCTCCAAGGCAAGTGGACCCCACGAGTGACGAGGAACAGCAATACCTGGGTAACGTGCACTATTGTCGAGTGCAACCCCTTCACGACATTCTACGAACTTGTGCATTGGAACAGGTGTGGTCCAATCCTCCAGCAGGATTTCCTCCAAAGATCTAAGGCCTACCTTGTCCCGAGTGACTGTGGGCTCCTGGTGAGTGAATCCTCCCGAGGCGTCTTCGCGATGCATTTCCGGTTGGATTGTGGGTCCCCAGAAGACTTTCCTACAGAACCAAAGGGCTCCTCTGGTTGCTCCAGGTCTGCCCTGACTTACCTTCGCTGGGTGAGTCCCTCAGACCTTGCTGGTCTGCAGTGCTGACTTTCTTCACTTTCCACGAGACTTGCTGTTGCCAAGGCTTGTTGGCTCCAATCCGGTTGCCGACACCTCAGTAAGCTGCAGACTTCAGGGTACACGCTGAATCCAGCTCCCGGTCATCGTCGACACCTCCTGGACCTCGTGGCTGAAGAGTCAAGACACCTGTGATCACCTGAAATCACCCGATGACTGTGGGCATCCAGCTTCCTTGCCCCGGGTCACTGCCAAGTGACTTTGAACACTGTCCCTTCTGCTTTCCGGTCTTCCTTCTTCTGAATCCAGCCATGGATTCCACCGGACATTTCTTCTGTCTTCACAAGCAGCAAGTCTTCTTTGGCTCCCATTGAAAACGACGCTGCAACCCGACACCAAAAGACACCTATGCACCCTGCTTCTCCAGCACTACGGTGCTCCTGTGTGTGTTGGCTCTAGAACTACTTACCCTGTAAGTGACTTGCTTGTAGACTTTCCCGAAGTATCCTAAAACTTTAAAATTCCAACCGCGACTTGCTTCATTGAAGTCAATTGGGATCCGCGGCTGTGTTCTCACACTGCATGCGTCTCCCGTGGGTCCTTTACTTACCTACCTTAGGTGGATTAGTGAGGCCCCAGCACTTCTGTAGGCCCTAGGCCTTGTCTCTTCTCAAGTCGATATTCCTTAACCTCTTTTTTAGTATATGGTCTGGTATGCCCCTAAGGCCCCAGCCATATTTGTGCTTAACTTGTTGTGAAATGTTGATTTGTGCATATGTTCCTGACTTCTAATCTCATAAAGAGATTAGTACAGTGTGTCTAGTATTAAATACATATATATATTATACATATATCTGTGTGGTGTCCTTTCATTTAGTAATTCAAGAGATTATAAGGTAAAACAAGCTGCTTTACATTCCTCTAAAGACTTTGCCTGAAGGCTGCTCTCCACAGCTACCACTAGGATAGCTTTCTTTAAAAGGTTGTCTTAAACCTATCTACCATAATTGTACTGGTGCAAGGTGGGCCTCTTTAACTAGTGACCAGCCTATACCAGGCCAACTTCTCACAACTGGCCTTCAGAACTGCCACCATACCATGTGCAAAAAATATTTCCCCTGAGGGGAGTGCTATTACTGCCAAACTCTGAAGAACCAAGGCATTTTGAAACAATGTCTGAGGCAGTGCCATGGGTATGGTCGCATCCTTAGAGGGAAACTGGCACTGCTCTTCAGTGCCACAGAAGTGGGAGGCTGTGGCCCCATGGATGCATGACGCTCTACGAGGAGGCTGTAGTGGCCTGGGTGGAGGGCACTAGGACCCTGCACTGGGCAGAAGGGCAGGGAGGCAACTGGACACCACTTCCGGTCAGGGAGTGGATGGGCAGTCTGGGATGAGCAAAGCACGAGGACGGACGTGCATGTGGGCAGGGAACAAGATGTAATAAACAAACATGAAGCAAGCCTACCTGGTCTCCTGTATGGTCACTAGAGAACAACAACACGACAACTGGCGACGAGAAGCGCCACCAAACGCGTGAACTGCGGTCCCCCTCGCAACCACCAAAGAACTGAAGAACGGAACTAGGAGCCAACCCTGGTCCGCCCGCTGCTGGAGAGTACCGAAGGCGATCAGCTGCGACGTCCGGAGCCCACCCGGTCGCAGGACACAACGGAGCCAGGAGCCCACCCTGGTCCGTGCTCGGAAGACAGAGGAATCGCCCAGTCGCAGAAGAAACACGGTAAGAAGCCCCCACTTGCCTGAAGACAAGCGAAAAACTGAAATAAAGTGAGGACATCACGGTGCACCCGACCGCGTCCCCGCTGCCGCTGCACTAGGAAGAGCACCGCTTCGTGCGTAGATTTAAAGCCAAATCTCGTGTGAACACGGCGGCCATCTTGGGGTCAGGCGGCAACAACCAATCAGCGCGCACGAAGTCCCGGCGAACATTTTGAAGTCAGGCACTGGAAATCTCGGTCGCACGAGATCCGGCGGCCATCTTAATGACAGGCAAATAAGCCAATAGAGAAAGAGGAAGGCCGGGAGGCCATTTTGAAGTCAGGCAAAAGTAGAAAGAGTACCGGAAAGTGAAGAAAAAGGCCAGGAGGCCAGTTCTAAGTGGAACAATAAGCAAGTAAACAGAAACACAAAGGTGCATGAAAGGAAATAGAAACAGAAAGGTATATCAAAGAAGAGAAAGAGAATAAAATAAATAAAGTGAATATAAAGTGGCAATAAAAGTGACAATAGAGAGAGTAAAAGTACGGCTGTCGCCACAAGACAGCAAGGGGTCACAGAAAGAAGTCCTGCCCAGGAGATTCACCTCAATAAAGAAATGGTTGACACAGAAAGCAAAAAGAAGAGTCCACAAGCAATATTAAGAAGACCGCTGCCATTCAGCTTATCAGAACCACAAGCTGGCATCAGGTGGGAAAGGTGGATTAGGCAGTTTGAGCGCTAAAAGCGCGCCACGGATGTGGTAGACAGCAAACACCTGGACCTCTTTCTAAATCTCGCAGGGGATGAAGTGGAGGATTTGCTCATAACATTTCCCAGCTAGCAGACAGCAACATATAAAGGGGTGATACAGTGTCTCACAGCGAAATTTGACCCGCAACGGAACATTGACTTTGAGAGATACACTTTCAACACAGCGTGTCAGAGAACAGAGGAGTCCCTTGATGACTTTGCAACATGACTGCGGAAACTGGTCACATACTGCGAGTTTGACAAGTTCGACAATGAGCAGGCAATACGACTGCGCATCATTGAAGGCTGTCAGTCTGTAGAGTTCCGTGCACGGGTCCTGAAAGAACCGACAACACTGGAAAAGATACTGACCATGGCTCGCGCGGAAGCGAGTGCCACAGCACATGCCAAAGAGATGTAGCTGGGAAAGGAGAAAAGAGTGAAACAGGCGAATCGCGTCACAGGAAATGTCAAGAAGAAAGAATACCCGGTGGCCTCACCAGCAAAGAGAAATGAACAAACATCATGCTACAGATGCGGACTCGACTTTCCGCATGTTGGTGCGTGCCCGGCAATGGTCCAGAGATGCAGGAAATGCAACAGGGACAATTTCGCAAGCGCCTGCATGAGCAGGCAGTTCAGAAATGAGCGGGGAAGAGCGGCGATACCACGGACAACAGACAGCCGATATGCCCGGCACATGGAAATGGCGAATCACAGTTCCTCTGATGAGTCGGAAGTAACAGCAACACCTGAGTGTGGCATGACTGTATCTCATGTCCGATGCCCCCAAGGCAGACCAAGGACCAGAGCACATTCACCTCATAGAGAAAGATAAAATAAAGAAAACCGCAGCAGTGGACATTGAAGTAGGACGGCATAATACTAAGTTTGTGCTTGATAGCGGGGCCACATGCAACATCATGTGCATGTCAGAGTATGTGAAAATGCAAGTGCCGCTATCACCGTCCATGGTTGATGTGTTCACGTGGGGCTCCAAGAAGTCGGTAGAGAACATGGGGAAGTTCATAGAGACGCTAACATACAAGGAAAGAAGAGGTACATGTGCTGAGAGGTAACGTCCCAGCACCGTGCCTACTAAGCAATGTCACAGCACAAGTGATGGGTCTACTGGCGATGACATATCACATGTCGGAAAAAGGGAACATTCTGCAGGAACATCCGGCCCTCCTGAAGGGCCTAGGAAAATTGAAAGGGAAACAGATAACATTGCACATCAACGAGGCAATCAAACAGGTAGCACAACATCATCAGCGAGTACCCATACACCTACAACCGCAAGTAGAAGAGGAAATTAAAAGTTTACTGGCCCAGGACATCATTGAGCCTGCGGAAGGGCCGACTCCATGGGTGTCTCAGATAGTGGCAGTCCAGAAAAAGAACACCTCCAAGATTCCAATATGTGTGGACATGAGGGTACTAAATACAGCAATCGAGCGATAACGTCACCCGGAGCCACATCTAAATTAGATGATCAGCTGTCTCACGGGAGCCTGTAAATCTTCAAAGTTAGATTTGTGCAAAGGCTACCACCAACTAGAGCTGGACCAACTGTGGAAATATGGATTTTTATGGTCAGTTATGTCCCCTATCTTGGACCCCAACGGTTTCATGTATAAACCATAGGTACATGTATGTTTCCTCCAGTTCCAGTTATGAAGACGCAAACACATGTGCGTCCACCGTCAACATGTCCTCTTTCAGATCCGCCATGAATGGGCCGGATATTCTATTCCTAAGTATGAAAGGCCACCAGCTTTATATGGTTCACTTATCCCATTTTACAGTTCAGACGAGTAGGCCCTGATTCTGCCATCAAGTCTTTTCTGCCTTCTGCCTCTGAAAGCTCCAGTCTGAGCTCGCATCTGTACCCATGAACTTTGTCCTACTCCCTGCGCGGCTAACGGTGCCTGACTCCAGCCTGTTGCCTGCCAAAAACTGTATTTCACCTTCAAGATTATCTGCTTTGCTCCGCTCCCTATCCAATACATTCCTGTCTAGTAGTTTAAGTAAACATTCTCCCAGCTACCGAGCAAAGGGCTCGGCTTCTCTGTCTTCATGCAAGTAATTAATAGCCCTATTACTATGGAAGATTTCTGCCCTCGCATCTAGTGTAGACACTTAGACGCTTGTACACGCACTAACGGACAGTATAGTCAGTATAGAATAAGATTCTATCCTAAGAGACCTTTCTTTCTGGATAACACAGTTCTTTAAACATAGGATATTAGATATGATTTGGGATTAGGTTGACATAACCCCAGACTTCTGTCTCCACATGTAGAGCTAAATGTCAAGTCCCCTTCATCCCCTAGTTACACGTCAATCACACGTCATGCTGCTGCGCGCGCATCTCTGCCAAGTATTTCTGCTGACATTGCGAAACTCTTTCATGGAACCACCCATTTATGACATCATACCTGATGACGTTCTTTAGTTACACCCACTTTAGTTACGCATGTATGTTCTTATCTTTGTTATCAACTGTTACGCCTCCGGCATCTGTTTCACTGTAATGCCTATTGTATATAAATGATTACTTGTCAATAAAGTGGGGTCCTTCACTTCCTGAACCTTCGTGGTGATGGAATATGGAGTCCTCAATTCGAATTGATTTTGGAATAAAGCCCGTTCCGAACCTCTAATACCACGGATTCTGCCTCTTATTTTACTGAGCTATTATTATAGATTTTCCGCATCAAATTAAGTCCCGGTAATTAAATTATTTACCACATATATGGCGCCCGAACAGGGACACTTTCTCATCTCACGCGCCGGAGGTGCGTTGCAGGCCCGGTCTCCTGTCACAGCTGGACGGACAACAACGCGTACCCACAGGATTTCCTGTATCTCCCTCCTGCCGAGCGGGGGTAACTGAGGCTGCGATCAACACCCAGACGAGGCGGTGAGAAGTGCGAAGTATCCCGACCAGAGCCTAGCTGAGAGAGCAAGATCCGAGGTATACAGAGGCCCACCAGTTCCGAAGTTCCGAAGTTCCGAAGTATCGAGTCGAGTCCAGTCCGGTCCGAGTCCAGTTCAGTTCAGTTCCGAGGCCTTCCGTTCCGAGCTACCCGGTGAGTACCATTGTCGGGGAGGCGTTCTGACGTGCACATAGGTTGTGCCGGTCAAGACGGGTTTGGGTACACAAATCCGGTCTGCACTGTTTCAGCAGTGTATCTGTACTGTTTAGCAGTATATCAAGTATGTCTAGTATATGAAGTCAGAATTATCTAGTTAGTATCGAGTATTATGCTTAGTGAACGGCCATCATTGTTGTTCATTAAATGTTAAATGTTAAATGTTTTAAATACGTTCTGCATATTGTGGTGTGAATGACTGTTCATTATTGTGTTTCGTTGTATTAAACGTGTTCAAAATTAGGTATCAGATCAGATCAGTTCTCAAAATGCCGCTCTTTTCGAAATTAAGACAGATCAAAACTAGAAAAGGGGTACTCGAAGAAGCTGTTCCCATTCCTCCTAGGGACACTCCAGGGTACTTTATGTATCATAAACATGGCCTAGACGCCATATTATTTCTTGATTTATGGGTAGACTACACCAAGGAATTACCAGAAAGTCAGAGGTGGCCCGCAGCTGGGACCTGGGATGCAGATTGCATCGTGAAAGTAGAGGAAGAATTATGGAAAAAGAAAGCTAGACAATCACAGAAGGACGCCATTGAATTATGGCGTAAAGAATCGTATAGACGTACAGAAAAAGCACGTAGACAGGAAGAGAAGAGTAAGGAGAATTTAAATAAAGTTCGAGAAAATATATTAATTGAAGAAGGTACTCGAGTAAAATCAGAACAAGTAGACAGACAACGAAATGCCCTTATGAATGGTATGTATCCTCTCCTGGCCGAAGGATTACCTAAGGCTACTCCGGAGATACCAAAAGACTTGCCACCCCCATTGTTTCCGATAAAGGTACATCCCAAAGGGCATCCCAGAACCGCAGAAGATGTTTTTCTTTCCTCTTATTTAGACGACGCAGCTCCCGAGTATGCAAATGCTGCGCCACATAGATCGCCTGCAGAGGGGGTTCAACGCCAAGACCCTCTTCCGTCTGTACCTCCGCAACAGCAAACTCCGACACAAGTTCAGGCAAGCACATCTGCTTCGACATCTGTATCCACACCTATAGTTGCTATATCACGTTCGACGAATCCTTTCACATCCAGCACCCCAGGTGGGGCTACCGGAGGTACATCAAACATTTTTTCCACGCCACCCAGAGTAAATAACTTTCCTTTCAAGAATTAGCCCACCAACGTACGCCCAAACTAATAACTCCCAACACGCTCAAGGAACTTCTAATAGATTGTAGATATGACCCTGTGCCCGGAAAAGGGGACGAAATGATGCTAGCATCATTACGTATCCGACGAGCTGCTATATATTTAGGGAAGCTACCAGGAATGACTACACACTTAGAAAATATATATCACTTTGTCCAGTCAGGGCGAGATTCTGAGAGTATTAACAGAGCCATGGAGTACCAAAAAGTGGAAATACAGGGGGAACTGTTACGTTTCCTCATAAATTGTGTGATCAGAAATCAAGACCAACCAGGGGTAAATCCGAAAGAAATGCAAATTCTTACCACATGGAGTCAGAATATATCAGAGGGGAGACATGATAAACGATCATGTATAGTAGCTATGTGCCGAAAGATCCGCAAAGAAATAGAACGAATACACAAAGAAAGATTAGCAGTAGACGAACCTGAACAAATCGAAGACGAGGAAGAATTAGAACTGCCCACAGGACAGTTAGAATCCATGGCCTATGTAGGTAGAGGAAGATCTTGCAATAATACTGGATGCTTCACTGATCCGATACGTCCGGTACGTCCAGATAATAGCAGAAATTTCCAAACTCCTATAATAAATATAAGGTCCCCCGAACATTCGTTCCAAGCCGCTGACAACCTACTCCGAGAACGAAGGGGTTATCATATACTCGATTCTATGGACGAACAAGAATTAGCCAGGTCAGCCGTTCATTGGGTTGATAGTCCCGGAAAATATAGTGATGATACATTAGCACACACGTTTTTGAACCTCGCCCCAGATGAACAGCGTTTAGCTGGTATCTATATGATTCAACAACTCCTTATATTATATAAAAGCCAACACTCCGACCCTGGTCCCTTACCTGATATATTGACTAAATTACTCACGAATAAATGGAGAGGTTTAGGTACTGAGCTAATTAGAGAAATACTAGAATCCAGAAAACAGTACATTCTTTTTGTATGTCCCGAACATGTTTCACTGCCCATCAAGGAAAGAACGACGTACTATATGGATAGACAGAATCCCTTACGCGAAGTGCACCCGATAAAAGGTGAGGACAATCAGTTTAAACGTGTGTTTGTATACACACCCATATCTAAAATAGAACTATTGGAAATGAAGAAGGTGGTGCCCAGTCATGACAAAGACCCAGCGGGTTTCCACCGAGAAATTAAAGACATGTTGCTCATGGGAGAGTATACCTATCCCGACATTATGACAATATTGAAGGTATTAATGCCTGCGGGCATTTATGAAAAACTCAAGGAAAAGGATTGGGAGGTGGGAGACCAAAAGATAGATTGGACAGCATTAGAAAACGAAGAAAAAGCTCGAGGTCCAGGTGCAGGGCTTGTGGAGAAGACCAAAACACTACCAGGTTTACTAGTACAGGTACTGCCACGTTTATTAACTACGAAAAAGGAAGACTGGGGTGCAATCTCAGCCTGTAAACAAAAACCAGACGAGGACACTAGTGATTTCTACGCCCGATTCGAAAAATGTTTTGGTATAAATAGTGGAATAAAAGCAAATAGCGAGTCGTATCCACATCTGTTTGTGACAAAGTTAGTTGAAAATTCTTTGCCCCAAGTTAAGAATAGAGTATTGAAATTCGAGAGTACCTGGCAAGGTAACACTCCGTCACAAATGTTACAAATGCTACAGTACCATCACAACAGAATTAGAGAGGAACAAGAACATGAACAAAGACGCATGAAAGACACGAAAATGAAAATGCTAGTTTCCCAGACAGTTCCAGCTGACGGTCATAAAAAGGGTATGACACAGTCCAGTGTTTCAGCAGGTCCTGTAAAAGGGACATGCAACTATTGTAAACAGCCAGGTCATTATGTACACGATTGTCCAGTTTTAAAACATAATATCGCCATAGGTAATACAAAAGAAAGACCACGGCCACCTAGACAGGATCAGAACCAACAAGGAGCCCCGCAGCATGCACAGTCCATGCCAGCTCCGCAACAGTCTCTGCCGGCTCCACCATCGCAGCCTATTGCTGCTACACCAACAACGACACGACAGATGTACCAGACCGCACAGTATGACTATCCTGATTATCAACGATACTCATGAAACAGCCTAGAGAGGGAAGTTGGCTTACCCCTTATTGAGGTCCCTGTAGATCAAGAAGGACCTTATGTACACAGTGAACTATTAGGCCAAGATAGAAAATTTTTACTTGATACAGGGGCAAGCCGAACAACAATAAAACGTAGTGAAGTTCCAGGGGCACCCCTCTCAGGCTCACAGAATATTTCCCTTGGCTTTTCAGGAAAACCTATCGTTAACGAAGTATCACAGCCTCTTCCCCTTACGATTGGTCCTTTGACACGAACTACAGATTTATTGCTTACTAAATCATGCCCAGAAAACTTGTTAGGTATAAAAACTTTGAAAGCTCTAGGAGCTATAATATGTTGTTCTCCGGAAGGAGTAAGATTGTTTTTACGTGATTTCAAAGGGCACTATGTGTCCCGAGACATGGATCACCGACTGCAGACTTTACCCACACATTTATGGGCACAAGGCCCTACAGATGTTGGTTGCATGAACATTACACCATATCGAGTCACACTAAAGGCAGGAGTGGTACTACCACGAATGCGACAATACAAGTTACCACCAGATGCTGTAGTGGCTTTACTGCAAATCATTGACGAACTTATTACCCAAGGAGTGGTTGTGGAAACAGACTCCAATGTATGTAATTCACCGATAATTCCGATTCTTAAACGAACTGATCCAAAGGCCCCGCCAGTATACCGATTGGTTATTGATCTGCGCGAATTAAATAAATGTATTGTACCACAATACCCCGTAGTTCCAGACATTTCTTCATTACTGACAGCTATTGATTCCGAAGCAACATTCTTTACTGTAATTGATCTCAAGAATGCCTTTTTCAGCGTCCCAATAGATCCGGAAAGCCAATACTTGTTCGGATTTAGTTTAAATGGACGAAGCTTTAAATTCACACGCGCACCCCAAGGATTCACAGAAAGCCCCAGCATCTATAGCCAAGCACTGAAACGAGAACTTGACAGTATACACATGCCAGTCAACACTGCCCTGCTTCAATATGTCGATGATCTGCTGATCACTGCTAGAAGCGAACCTGAATGTGAAAGAGCCTCACTGACGGTTTTACAATTTCTGGCCGAAAAGGGGCACAAGGTGTCCCCTTCTAAGCTGCAATTCTGTGTCCAGCGAGTTGTTTACCTTGGTCACTCGCTGTCCAAGGAGGGAAGGCAGCTTACACCAGATCGCATCCAGTTAATTGCTAACATGCCAATACCCAAGACACAAAAGGAGGTGCGGGCTTTTATAGGCCTCACTTCATATTGTAGGCAGTGGATCCCTCAGTATGCATTTCTAGCAAAACCACTCATTCAGTTGACAACACAGGAGGCAGCCACATCGACTGTCCTCCCTTGGACTCAGGAACATACACAAGCTTTTGAAAGCCTAAAGAAAGCTTTATGTCAAGCACCCGTTTTAGCAACACCATGTTACTATAAACATTTTACACTCTTTGTTACAGAACGCGAAGGTACTGCTTTGTCAGTACTCACTCAGGAACAAGCAGGATCACACAAACCGTGTGCTTATTTTTCTAGTACATTAGATCCCGTAGCTCAGGCTTTGCCTGCGTGCCTGAAATCAGTGGCAGCAACAGCTTTAGCAATCAGACAAAGCGATGCCATAGTACTAGGACATCCATTGACAGTACAAGTACCACATGCAGTAGAGGTTCTCTTGAACCGCACACAAACACAACACTTGACTATAGCACGACTCACTGGTTACGAATTAACATTGTTTCAGCCACATATAGAAATCAGACGTTGTAGTACATTGAATCCTGCCACACTGTTACCTGTAAATGGAACAGACCCACTTGCACATGATTGTATTGAAGTTATCACTATCACGACGAAACCTAGACAAGATTTAACAGACGTCCCATTGTCAGACCCAGACCTGACGTTGTATGTAGATGGTTCATGTATGAGAACAAGTACAGGAGAGTTAGTGGCCGCGTATGCAGTCACAACAGATACTGAAGTTATTGAAACAAATCGCATAAATACCTTGTCCGCTCAAGTAGCAGAGCTCGTCGCTCTGACACAAGCCTGTATTCAAGCTACGAATAAAAAAGTCAACATATATACTGATTCACGTTATGCATTCGGAGTTGTACATGACTTCGGCGTGCTGTGGCGAGAGAGAGGTTATTTAACTTCTCACGGTACCCACATTCAGCACGGACCCCTTATTCATGCCTTACTAGATGCAATACATCTACCCACTGCAATATCAATTATGAAATGTAAATCTCACACGAAAGTTACTGATATCATTTCCCAAGGCAATGATTTAGCTGACAGAACAGCTAAACAGACTGCTCAAACCGACACGTCTGACATGACAAAGACAATAGTTCCGACACCAACACATTGCATGACGGTTAAGGATCCCGCTCTTGACGTAATTGACATACAGACACATGCTACACCAGATGAAATAAAGAAATGGACTGAATTAGGAGGGACCCAAACGGATCAAGGATGGATGACGAAGGAAAAATCTGTGTGGTTCCTTCCTGATTCAATGGTCCAAGTTATCATTAACACTGTACATAGTCCAGCGCACCTAGGAGAAAAAGCTATGCTAGACAGCATTCAACACATTTGGTTCAACAAACATTTACGAGCAGCAGCTAAACAAAAAGTCCGTACCTGTATGATCTGTTGTCAGTTTAACCCAGGTAAAAGCATTCCCGTAGAACAGGGTGGATTTCAGCCTCCTGATCACTCTTTTGAAGTCCTCCAGATGGATTATATCCAGATGGAACGATGTCGAGGATTCAAATATGTTCTCGTAGTTGTCTGTGCTCTTTCCCGTTGGACAGAGGCATACCCGGTTTCAGATTACACTGCCCCGACTACTGCCAAACAGTTGGTTCGAGAATTCTTCCCACGATACGGTTTACCACGTGTTGTCTACTCAGATAACGGCCAGCCGTTCTCCTCCGAACTAATGAAACACGTTTCACTTTTGTTAGGCTATCAGTGGAGATTTCACTGTGTCCGACACCCCGAGGCAGCAGGTCTCGTGGAACGACATAATCAAACTCTGAAAATTAGATTGTCCAAAATATGTAGAGAGAAAGGTGTCGACTGGGTAGTAGCCTTACCAGTTGCACTCTTTTACATGAGAATGGTAGCGCACTCTCGAACAGGGCTATCCCCTTATGAGGTGGTCTTTGGTAGACCACCAAATATGTGGGGGACGCCTATACCACGAAAAATAACTGATATTGACTGTAACATGCTGACAGATTACTTGGCTTCCTTGATGTCTGCACTACAATCTTGTCGTTCACAGGTAGCTGCAGCTTTTCCCGACAACACCGAGGTGAAACCCCATGACGTAATTCCAGGGGACCTGGTGTTAGTGAGGAACTTTGACCGGAAATCTCAGCTGGATCCTAGGTGGAGATCGCCTCAACTCGTACTGTTAACAACGAGGACAGCCGTGAAGATCGAAGGTCGAAAAGGCTGGATACATTCAAGTCATATCAAGAAATTTCATGGACTACCGTCCGATGTAAATGACACACCTTGCGTGTCTTCACCGATTGACTCAAAGCTTCCTTTGGTTGAACTGAATGACAAAGAACAATACAGACTAAAATTAAGGTCTACCAAGTCAGACAATTTGATTGTTTAAGTCCTCTCCAAGGTGAATCGGTCGAATTTGTCCCTGACATGAATCCCCTAGACCTGAATAGAGAAAGACACCGAAGGAAGCGAATGAAACAACATGCGTACTATAAATCACTGCGTAGTCATTGCACAGTGACGTTATTAATTTTGTTTTTCTTATGTCTTTTAATAATAGCTGCAAGTATATTGTTGCACATATATTATCCTATTTCTAAACATGTTCATAATGTTGCTGCTGAACATTCTTTTAGTGAACTTCCCCCGCATGAGTTGTCATATAGATTTGCGCTGCGCAACAACACTTTTATTAGTATGTTACATCATTCCCATCAGGTTAGCAATGCTACAAATTGTTGGATATGTGGCCGACTCCCTCCCTATCAGAACTATAAAGGAATTCTGCCTCTCTTTCCATATCCATTCACACACAATGGCTCCTGTGGAGCATGGTTTAGTCTAATTAATTCCCAAGATTCGAATTCCGCAGTTTATCAAGACAACTGGGTATGGGGAAACCTGCACTTAGTTTTACTCAAAGTCTGCTACCCTGACAAGAAGGGACTTCCCAAAAGAACAGGAACTGATCTAGAAAATGAAGTATATGGATTAGGTAATTTCACGCTTAATCTCATGATCCTGAATGTCGAATCCGAACCTGCACCAATTTTGCCCGCTATGTCAGTATTTCCAGTTAAAGGTGAATTATGTATAAGAAAGAATGGTTCTATACACATGGGCCACAGTAAATGCACCACTGTAATAGAATTCAGTGATCAAGGCAAGTCTACATTTAGAGCTTCTCGCCATTCCTACTTTGTATGTGGTCAGACTGCATATATACGTTTGCCTCTAGATTGGGATGGTACCTGCTACATTGGATTCCTTTTGCCACCTGTTTTCCTAGCTCCTCCTGATTACCATAGAAATACTCATTTAGTACACAATAGAGAACGGAGAGATCTCCCAATAGTCGATTACACTGAGACAGCATGGGAAAAATACACAGATTTCAATAAAGGTCTCTTTCCCTATATAGGTACAGTTACCAATAGTAAGCTGATACGTAGATTAACCAGAACCCTTGAAGCAGTAGTGAACGAAACTATTTCCGCCTTAGGCAATTTAACAGAAGAGCAGTCTGCTATGCGGATTGTTGTGCTTCAAAATCGTCTTGTCCTTGACGTCATCCTGGCCGATAGGGGCGGAGCTTGTAGGGTCATCGGATCAAGCTGTTGCATTTTCATACCAGAAAATTCGCCATCTGTATATAAAGCCATAACTCGCCTTCATAAGATTGTAAGCCAGATACACCAGAATCCAGGCACCTGGACTTGGTCCAGTTGGTTTTGGAGTGTATTATCTACCTTTGGATGGAGGGTCCTATCCTTCCTAGGTATTGGCTTTCTCATAGTATTCAGTTGCTGCTTATGCCTACAATGTGGACCAGCGATTTGTGGTCTGTGTGCCACCTCGTGTATCCCACATCCAAGTTTTCATTCAAGACTCCGGAAGAAGAAAGAAGAACAAATGATGCTATATGAACAGATCAACGGATTGATGAAGATTGATATCTCTTAAGGGCAAGTAGGGGACAAGGAGGGAATGTGGAAATATGGATTTTTATGGTCAGTTATGTCCCCTATCTTGGACCCCAACGGTTTCATGTATAAACCATAGGTACATGTATGTTTCCTCCAGTTCCAGTTATGAAGACGCAAACACATGTGCGTCCACCGTCAACATGTCCTCTTTCAGATCCGCCATGAATGGGCCGGATATTCTATTCCTAAGTATGAAAGGCCACCAGCTTTATATGGTTCACTTATCCCATTTTACAGTTCAGACGAGTAGGCCCTGATTCTGCCATCAAGTCTTTTCTGCCTTCTGCCTCTGAAAGCTCCAGTCTGAGCTCGCATCTGTACCCATGAACTTTGTCCTACTCCCTGCGCGGCTAACGGTGCCTGACTCCAGCCTGTTGCCTGCCAAAAACTGTATTTCACCTTCAAGATTATCTGCATTTCTCCGCTCCCTATCCAATACATTCCTGTCTAGTAGTTTAAGTAAACATTCTCCCAGCTACCGAGCAAAGGGCTCGGCTTCTCTGTCTTCATGCAAGTAATTAATAGCCCTATTACTATGGAAGATTTCTGCCCTCGCATCTAGTGTAGACACTTAGACGCTTGTACACGCACTAACGGACAGTATAGTCAGTATAGAATAAGATTCTATCCTAAGAGACCTTTCTTTCTGGATAACACAGTTCTTTAAACATAGGATATTAGATATGATTTGGGATTAGGTTGACATAACCCCAGACTTCTGTCTCCACATGTAGAGCTAAATGTCAAGTCCCCTTCATCCCCTAGTTACACGTCAATCACACGTCATGCTGCTGCGCGCGCATCTCTGCCAAGTATTTCTGCTGACATTGCGAAACTCTTTCATGGAACCACCCATTTATGACATCATACCTGATGACGTTCTTTAGTTACACCCACTTTAGTTACGCATGTATGTTCTTATCTTTGTTATCAACTGTTACGCCTCCGGCATCTGTTTCACTGTAATGCCTATTGTATATAAATGATTACTTGTCAATAAAGTGGGGTCCTTCACTTCCTGAACCTTCGTGGTGATGGAATATGGAGTCCTCAATTCGAATTGATTTTGGAATAAAGCCCGTTCCGAACCTCTAATACCACGGATTCTGCCTCTTATTTTACTGAGCTATTATTATAGATTTTCCGCATCAAATTAAGTCCCGGTAATTAAATTATTTACCACAGTCAAGATACATTACCACGTTCTCGATGCACATGGGGCTGTTTCGCTACAAGAGACTGAGCTTTGGCATTTCGTCGGCTGCAGAAATATTTCAAGAAACAATAAGTCAGGTGATAAGGCCGGTGAAGAACAGCCTAAACTATAATGATGAAATTCTAGTATTCGGGCAGTCAGATGAGGAACATGATTGAGCACTGCATCAAGTATGCCTCCAGCTGGAACAAGCGCGACAAACACTGAATGCAGACAAGTGTGAACTGGGGAGAAGTGAATTGGTATTCTTCGGTCACATTTTCTCCAAGAAAGGGATGAGGCCAGATCCCAGCAAAGTAGAGACATTGAAAAACACGACGTCTCCCAAGGATGTCGCAGAAGTGAGGTCATTTCTAGGGCTTGCCAGCTACTATGCATGTTACATCAAGGACTTCACCATGGTGAGCACACCGCTACGGGAGTTAACAAAGCAAGGTCAGAAGTTCTTGTGGTCCCAAGAGTGCAGCTGGGCATTTGAAGCCATCAGAGAGGCCGTAATGACTGTAGATCACATTGTCTATTTTGACCCGTTGCTATGCACGGAGCTAACGGTAGATGCCAGCTCAGTGGGGCTAGAAGCAATACTAACGCAACACCTGCCGGGGAGAGATTCACCGAGAAGGATTGTTGCATATGCAAGCAAAAGCTTGTCTGACATTGAGAAAGCATACTCTCAACCAGAAAAAGAAAGCCTAGTATGGGCATGTGAACACTATCACATGTTCATCTACAGGAAGTCGTTCACCATCATCACAGATCATCAAGCTCTGGTGACTATCTACGGCAATCCAGCAGCGAAGATGCCGCCATACATTGAGTGCTGGGGCATAAGGTTGATGGACTATGACATCAAAATTGTGCACAAGCCGGGGAAATAACACAACCCGGCTGACTACATGTCGAGACACCCTCTACCACAGTCGCCAGAGATCCCCATCAATGGGTGAGGAATATCTAAATTTCATATTGAAGCAAAACACTCCGGCGCCAATAATAGCAGCGGAACTGGAGCAAGAAACAGCAAAGGATGCCGCCTTGCGGCTAGCCAAAGAAACAACAAGGATACAGAGATGGAGACACATCAACAACAACTGCACCTGGGGAGAAAAAGTAAACAAGGAGGAAATGCTGGCAGTAAAGAAAATGCATGAAGAACTCTCGGAGACAGAAACCGCAATAATGATGCGAGGTACAAGGATAGTGATACCAAGTTCACTAAGGAGAACAACTGTCAACGTGGCACACGAGTCACACCGTGGAATGGTGGCAACGAAAAAGATGCTAAGGGAAAAAGTATGGTTCCCTGGCCTGGACCAAATGGTGGAAGACACCATCGCGACGTGTCACATCTGTCAGGTAACAGGACAGCCAGCTAGCCCAGAACTGTTACAAATGTCAGAACTTCCAAGGGCAGTGTGGACAACGTTAGCGGCTGACTTCTTAGGGCCACTAGACACGGGCAACTACCTGCTCGTGATCATCGATGAGTACTCACGATTCCCCATAGTGCGACACGTGTCATCAACCTCAGCAACAGCGATGCTACTAATCATGGATGACATATTTGCAGCCTGGGGCTCCCCAGAAATACTGAAAATGGACAATGGTCCTCCATTTTCAGGAGAAGAATTCAGAAAGTTTATGTCTTACCTGGACATTCATCACCGGAAGGTGACACCACTGTAGCCACAAGCGAACGGCATAGTGGAGCGGTTCATGGGGGAACATCAAGAAAGCTGTCCAACGAGCAAAGCTGACACAGATCTCCATTGGACAAGCGCTATGTCAGGTTCTGCGAGACTACAGAAACACTCCACACAGCTCCACGGGAAAGTGTCCGGCTGAGCTGGTACTGGGGAGGACCAGCAGAACAAGACTACCACAGATAGAAGCAAAAGGGTCACCAGAGCACAGCAACATTGCAGCCAAAGACAAGGAAGCAAAGGAGGAGATGAAAGTATATGCAGATGCAAGGCGTCATGCCACCCCGTCACACCTCAGAGAAGGAGACGCCGTGGTCGTGCGTCAGCGACAGCAAAGAAAGTCTGACAGTGTGTTCTCAAAGGAACCTCTCACAATCATAAAGGTGAAGGGCCCGATGATTACGGCTGCATCAGAACATCACCAAATAACACGGAACAGTTCTCATTTCAAAGGACTGAAGACTATGAATGAAGGTGGCCAAGATACTGCAAGTGGAGGAGATGGAGCGATGGATCACAACGGGAAAGGAAAGGACAAGGACGAAGGGCGAGCAGAAGAACTACAGGAAGAGACTTGTCCAAAGAGAGCGAGCAGAAGGCCAAAGAGACTTATTGAAGAAATGTAGTGAGGAATGCATACGTGTCGTTTCCCCACTGTGAGCGATATTTTCCTTTATTTCTCACTATCTCTACAGTTTCTTTTCTCTCTTTTCTCTCTTCTCTCTACTGATTTCCTTTGTGATAAAAGGGGGAGATGTAGTGGCCTGGGTGGAGGGCACGAGGACGCTGCACTGGGCAGACGGGCAGGGAGGCAACTGGACACCACTTCCGGTCAGGGAGTGGACAGGCAGTCTGGGATGAGCAAGGCGCAAGGATGGACATGCATGTGGGCAGGGAACAAGATATATTAAACAAACATCAAGCAAGCCTACCTGGTCTCCTGTGTGCTCACTAGAGAACAACAACACGACAGGGGCCACCTTTCTTTTACAGGGACTGTAGATAAAGATGTGTGACATGGAGCCGTCACAGAGGGTTTACACCCGCCCTCTGCCATTGGATCATTATCACATTCCCATTGGTCACTGCAACAGTAATATACTTGTCCATTAGTCCCAGGGAGAAGCATTATTATAATAGGGAAGCATTATAAAAAGTTATGTTATATATTTAATAGGGGATGACCCTTCACCTTCACTTTCTGCCGGTGCACTGTGGGCGACTTTCTGACTTGAGTTACATAAAAATACCTTGTTTTATTGCAAGAGCCCTTCCTACTGCAGTCAGTTTTTATTAGCCCTGTAAATGACAGAAGTCACTATCTACTAATTTACATGCTTAGGAAAGATAGAAGGGTGAGTCTGTCTTGTAAATCTTCAAACTCATAACCTTTGGGTGACCACGTTTGGCTGCTGCGAGCATACAATTCTCTGGGCCACCCTGCATTATATTTGTAGGAGAGTAGGATCTGCACTTATGTTGCCCCCACTTTTTTTCTGATGTTTACACTGGTTTCTGGCTATAGTCTGGCTGGGTCCCTGCTAATCAGGGCCCCAGCCTCTCTGTTCTCTCTAAACAACTTGGAGTGCATATTAGATGCACTAGTGATTGGATACTGTGGTACCTTATGAGCCCCTAGTATATGGTACCTTAGGTGCCAAGGGCATAGGTACTTCACAGGTCTACCAGGGGCTGAAGCATGTATTATGCCACCCCTGGGAAGAAGACTAAATCTGACACCACAGGCCTGCTACTGCAGCCTGGGTGAGGTAGTGTTAGCACACCTCACTGAGGTATAGGTTCCCTATATCTCTACCTGCACACACATATAAACCTACCAGTCACCCCTAAGGCAGGCCCTATCAATCCTGAGGGCAGGGTGCTTGGTTTCCATGTGAGGGGGTGCCTCTGCCTGAGCAGGGCCCCTCTGCAGCTCTCAGAGTCCATTCTCTGTAGCTGTTTGTGGATGCGATTAAACCATATACTGTTAAGTGCATTATAACCTAGCGGTAAATGCTAACTTTGGGATGGCGGCATCAAAACATGTTGTGTTTGGTGTCAAATGCTTTGGAATCATACCCCCACACTAGTAACTGGTGTTGGAGTATGATCCCACCCTTCTAGAGGGATAGACATGTACCCACTGTGGAAACACGGTAGAATCCTGAAGAGCCCGGGCATCACAAAATGGATGCCACCAGCACAGACACTGGGCTGCCCTCCTGCTGCTGACCAAAACTCGCAGTGGAGGAGGCCCAACAATAGACATCCTGTCACAGGGAGGTGTAACCACCTTCCAGACAGGATTTAGTGTATTGGGGCTGGGTGGGTGCACTCCTAGAGTGCTTTGAAGTCCTGCACTGGGGGAGCAGTAGGCTCCTCTGTGCATATGCCATTTCAAACCGGTTCAGGGGCTACCAGCCCCTGCTCTAGCGTGAAACTAGACAAAGGGAAGTGGGTGTAGCCACCCACTCCCCTGACCCTCCTTCTTATAGGAGTGGTCATAGAGCTATTCCCACCTTCCTTGTAGTATAAGTTAGGGAACCCTTGCCATTGCAAACTAGATATCCCTGGATGACACTCTGAAAGAAGAATCCTGGACCTTCGATGTTCCACTACCTTTGGAAGACTGAAGAATCTCCCTTGGAGTCAAGGTGTGACGCCCCTGTTTGGCAGGCACCAAAACTTTGCATCAACGGTTGCAAACTTTCCCGCTCCCACCATAGTCCGAAGTCCCTACAGCCCCGGAAGTAGATTTCCTGACTTCTCCAAGGCCATCGTGAGTCTCCAGTGAAGCTGAGGCAAGTGGACCCCACGAGTGAGGAGGAAGAGCAATACCTGGGTACCATGCACTATTGGCAAGTGCATCCCCTTCACGACATTCTACGAACATGTGCATTGGACCATGTGTGGTCCAAGCCTCCAGCAGGATTTCCTCCGAAGATCAGAGGCCTACCTCATCCCGAGTGACCGTGGGCTCCTGGTGAGTGAATCCTCTCGAGGCGTCTTTGCAATCCCTTGCCGGTTGGCTTGTGGGTCCCCAGAAGACTTTTCTACAGAACCAAAGGGCTCCCCTGACTGCTCCATGGCTGCCCTGATGGACCCTCGCTGGGTGAGTCCCTCAGACCTTGCTGGTCTGCACCGCTGACTTTCTTCACTTTCCATGAGACTTGCTGTTGCCAAGGCTTGTTGGCTCCAATCCGGTTGTCAACACCTCAGTAAGCTGCAGACTTTGTGGGACACGCCGAATCCAGCTCCTGGTCATCGTCGACACCTCCTGGACCTCGTGGCTGAAGAGTCAAGACAGCCATGATCACCTGAAATCACCCGACTACTGTGGGCATCCAGCTTCCTGGCCCCGGGTCACTGGCAAGTGACTTTGAACACTGTCTCCTCTGCTTTCAGGTCTTCTTTCTTCTGAATCCAGCCTTCGACTCCACCGGACACTTCTCCGTTCTTCACAAGCAGCAAGTCTTCTTTGGCTCCCTTTGAAAACAACGCCGCGACCCGACACCAAAAGACACCTAGGCACCCGGCTTCCCTGGGTGAGGTAACTCCAGCACTACGGTGCTCCTGTGTGTGTTGACTCTAGAACTACTTACCCTGTAAGTGACTTGCTTGTAGAGTCTCCCGAAGTATCCTAAAACTTTAAAATTCCAACCAACGACTTGCTCCATTGAAGTCTTTTGGGATTCGCGGCTGTGTTCTCACACTGCATGCGTCTCCCGTGGGTCCTTTACTTACCTTGGGTGGATTAGTGAGGCCCCAGCGCTTCTGAAGGCCCTAGGCCTTGTCTCTTCTCAAGTCGATATTCCTAAACCTCTTTTTTAGTATATGGTCTGGTACGCCCCTAGGGCCCAAGCCATATTTGTGCTTAACTTGTTGTGAAATGTTGATTTGTGCATATGTCCTTGACTTCTAATCTCATAAAGAGATTAGTAGAGTGGGTCTAGTAATAAATACATATATATTTTATATATATACCTGTGTGGTGTCCTTTCATTTAGTGATTCAAGAGATTATAAGGTAAAACAAGCCGCTTTACATTCCTCTAAAGACTTAGCCTGAAGGCTGCTCTCCACAGCTACCACTAGGATAGCTTTCTTAAAAAGGTTGTCTTAAACCTATCTACCATAAGAGTCGAATTGTACTGGTGCTAGGTGGCCACTTTAACTAGTGACCAGCATATACCAGGCCAATTTCTTACATTGGTGGGCAGCGTGTGGGATTACAGCTTGCCATTGTTTTACCAGAAAATCTCTATTTGAATTACTAACTGAAAACCACTATAGGTACTCAAAGGTACATATAAAGTCAAGCTTAGCATCAATAAGTTCTACTGAACTTAGAGCTGTGTGTCAAGGGATAGCACACCCTTTCTACAGCTCACGCTAGGATCAGTAGGCCACAAACTAGTGTAGGTAGTACAACACTGCACAACACTAGAATTTCCTTAAGGGTTGGAGCCAGTGGGTCCACCCAGCCTCAGTATAAGGACATGACTTTCTTTGACTTGAAAGCCATGTGTGTTGCAAGGCACCTGAGGATAGGACAGAGTCCCTCCACACTTCACCTGATAGATCTGCAGACAGCAGATGACCTTATATTAGCTCTAGGAGCTAATGAGTCTGAATCAGGGGGTAGGTCAATTACAGTGTCTGGGTCAGATGATGAAAATCAAGATGACCTGGACTCTGTGCTTGAAGGGCCAGATCCACAGGGATCTGAAAAGGACAGAGGAATTCTCCCTAAGAGAGCTGACAGAGTGGAGAAGAGGCCTAGATCCCCTTCTAGGGAATCTGACCACTCCTATCACTCTGGCAGAGAATCTGTCCAACAGAGGAACTCATACTTTAATAGAAGAGAGACCTCCTCTGAAAGAATGTATAAACTGCTGCAGTATGAGGAAGCAAGATTTGCCCTCAAAACCAAGCAGTTGGCATTAGACAAAGCAGCCTTTGAGCTCCAGAGAGCATCTAAAAGAGAGGGGTTAGAACCCCGTGGTGGCAGCAACAGTGTCCCTAGAGTCAGAAAATACATTCCAAACCATAGGAACCTGTCCAAGGTTGTTCCTCCCTACCAGAGTGGGGATGATATCCACAAATGGATAACTGCTATGGAGAGGGCCTGTAGAGTACAACAGGCCCCCCAGAAACAGTGGGCAGCAATCTTGTGGCTCTCCTTTTCAGATAAAGGCAGAGACAAGCTCCTCACTGTTAGAGAAGAGGATGCTGATGACTATGAAGTCCTGAAGAGTGTATTAAAAGATGGGTTTGACTTAACCACTGAACAGTACAGGTTGAAGTTCAGAGACAAGTTAAAACAACCAATCCCTTGGACGCCAGTACATATAATACCACCAAGCCCACTGCTAAGTTGGAATGCAACTAATTAAACCTACACTCTGTTCAAGGTACAACCTATACAGAAACACAAATCATCAGCAGACTCATTCAATTATAAAAATACAAAACATTTTTATTTCATCGTTAGTGTCACAGTAAAAACCATCTAATTAAAAACTTTTTTCCTTTTTAAAATCTCACTAACATCTATCTCATACTTCGTATAAACAAATCATACAATAATCACAATTTTATACAGGACATACGTCACAATATAAACACAAGAGAAAACGTTTCTAGACAATACACTCTGTCTTTAGGTATAACACATCAAATAGGGTGTTAAGCAGCCAACCCGGTTGCACTCTTTGTTTTGCAACTCCAGGATCGGATTAGCCCTAAGATTATGTCAATCAATTTGCGTCGACACGTTTCGATAGTTTAGTTTTTCATACCATCTTTATCAAGACTGTAGATTCATTTTTCTCTGTTATTGTCCTGTATAAGGCAAACATACATGTAGAAATGTGTTTATATATGTCTAATGCACAAATGGTCTCAAATACCACTAGCCCCCCAGGCATTGTTAAAAATTGCACAACCACATTCCATAATACACAGTATGCGACATTTACACAGTATTACCCTTTACATATCTATCCTTAGGCATCTTTTGCCTATTTATCATCCCACTTTGTCCTCTTTTTTTAAAATTAAACGGAGGACTATCCCATTACCTTTGTTATGGGAGGAGGGCATTCTGCTGTTATATTTTACGTGTAATTTCTCTTCTCAATAATTTCTTCTTTTTGCCCCCAGTTGGTCTTTAAAATAAAAGAGAAAAAAGGACCAATTTATTTGCTATTTTAATTTCCATATTACCTTCCTTATATATGATTTATTGCGGACAGGTTTCACATCTTATTTGTAATTTATTTTTTATTTTTAGTGTGTATAAATCCCACACCAATTCGTTTGTTGTATTCAATACTTTAAAATAGGTCCGTCCACAGATTTTGCCAGGAATTAGCACCTACAACATAAACATAGCATTTATTTAGTGCCCTGTCTGGACGTTTATACGTTAGACTAAGTTTCTACTTTTATATAGACATACCTTGTTAGAGCGTTTATTATGTGCGCAATGCCCTCAAAGGCAACCAAGCTTCTCTTTCTTAAAACTCAGCTGGGGGTTCCAAATACTCCACCTCCTCTCAATGGTTCCTGCTGTATAGGCAATACATGACACAAACCTGTTACAATTGTTTCTCAAACCTTATTTTTCACTTGTTGTCAATTACATATTTAGATATGCATTTTTCATATATCTGTACGCACAGGAACCAATATTTCCCTACCAAGAGACTTCCTGACCTAATATGTATAACCCATTTTATGTCCGTTCTATCATGGGCCTTGCAGGACACGTGGTCCGGGTGCAATTGTATTTCTGAAACAAAACTACACAGAAATATGGAAGCCGATGTTGCCATATTCACAGCTTAACTAATACTAAGTATGTATTTTGTTTTGCATCAACACAATTCATTGTCTGGGTCTGCCTCCAAATTTGAATACATAGGGGAAAAGGGGTGTGGACAGAATCCTTACATCACGTTTTCCTTTCCCTCCCCCAGGAGTATAGTCCTCACTTCAAATGGATTTTATATTCTTACTACGCGTCTGCAGTCCTTATTAACCCAAAACGTTGTTTGCTAGACCTCTATTGCAATTGTCCCCAAGCGCGTCATATTGGTGCCCTAGTTTCCCTATGCTCACCTATTTAAATGCAGCGGTTCGCCTCAAAATCGTCCTCCTCGTCGTTTTCCGTTTGACGTAGCAGCGCAAAGACGTCAGCTTTAAATAGGGCAAACACTATTCCAATTGGTTTAGAAACCTAGGCGCAACTAGTATTTGACTAGTGCTGACTCTACCCAGTTCTGCCCGGATGTGAACTTGGAAATCACTTTTTTAGTGACTCCTTGGTCATAGCAAGTATCCGAAAGATGCTACCGCTGCCCATTCTGATCTAGGGATTAAATTAAAATAAAATAAAGGAAAGGCTTGTGTTTATATAATTTCTGATGTGTTTATGGTCATAACCAATAGCCAAATTGCGCTGACACTGCCACTTTCGACCCGGAAGTCACCTCTGGGAAGACACTCCATTATATAAGTATTCTTTTTCTTTTTTCTTTTATTTGCGGTGTCACCACCGATGTAACTATTCCCCTACATCAAATTCCTTATTTTACTTATAGTTCTATTTAATATCAACCCTTTAGTGTTACCTACGTTTTTAGGCATCTAGTGTTCCGAGGCATAAGTTCATGTTGCCTCAATCTATATTTACCCTAAATAGCACGCAGAAGGAGCAAAGAAGACATTTTTTATTTCATTTTCTCCTTATTCCTTCGTTATAAGGGTTTCACTAGATCTTACACATCCCAATAGAGGCCTATCACTAGTTCCCCACAATTCGCATCCAGTCTTCTCTAGTATTTAATCCCATCTTCACTGTATTAAAATGACATATATAACATTGTTCCCTTTTTCTTCTTCTTGTGTCCAGATCACCTCCTCTCCTATTAATGATGATCTTCTCGAGTATAAACCATTGGAATTGGTCACAGTCATGTTCCAGTTTTGAGAAATGATCAGTTAGTGGGGCATTTTCCTTACTTGTCCTAATGGCTGATTTATGCTATATAAGGCCTGTGCGTAGTTCCCTGCTTGTTTCACCTACATAGCCCAGCCCACATGGGCAGGTTAGTAGGTATATCACGTTTCTACTGCGACAATTGTTCAATGTTGTCGCAGTTACCGTTTCAAAAGTCATACTTTTGGTTTCTATACACTGTGGACACATGGAACATGTTCCACACTTGTAGTTTCCCACTGCCTTGGATCCACTCAGTGTCCGTTGATTTTCTTGACTAGATGGATACGTCCTGACTAAGGGATTGCGAATGGTCTTATTCCTCCTAAAGGAAAAGTGGGGCTTTTCTAATTTCTTCGTTGCTCCATGATTGAGGATCTTCCAATTCCTATTCACTATGTTTTTTATCTTATTACTCAAACTTGAAAATTGGCTCACAAATACCACTCTTGTATTTTCTTTGTCTTTCTTTACTTTGTTTGTATCTAACAAACTATCTTGATTATAAAATCGGGCTCTCTTAAGGGACTGTTTAATCAATTTACCAGGTTAACCACTATCACTAAGTTTTTTATTCAAGATTTCTGCATGATGATAAAAATCAGTGAGTGTAGTACAATTGTGTCGCAGGCGCAAAAACTCACCAAAGGGAATGTTATCTTTCTGTGATTTAGGATGATTACTTTCGTATTTTTGTCCGTGGGCTTTGTGTATAGCTCCACTTGTAATTCATCCTCTACATTCTTCAGTCTTATATCCAAGAATTCCACACTAGTATTACTGAAGTGTGCTGTAAACTTGAGGTTAGGGTCCCCTAGGTTTAGCCACTGTAAAAATGGCTCTAAGTCACTACTGGCACCGTTCCAGATAAAGATGATATTGTCTATGAAACGGTGCCAGCATGTGATGTTTTCATAATAAGGTGCCATTTCATTGTAGATATGCATCTGCTCAAAATTACTCACATAGAGGTAAGCCAGACTGGGGGCAAAAGTTGGCCCCATACTGGTCCCTTTGATTTTCTTATATAGTTCATCTTTGAACAGAAAAATGTTGTTTTTAAGAACCAAAGTAACACATGCCACAATAAAATCCTTATTACCACCATTGAGGTTTTCGTCCTGGGGTATGTTAGTGTACAGGGCTTCAATATCCAGGGTGACCCAGAGCTGGGTCACCCTGTTGAAACCCTGACCTTCAAAGACTGAGATCGCATGAGCAGTATCTCTGAGATAGGACTTCTGTTTGTGGACTATTGGTTTTAAGAAAAAGTCCACATACTTACTGAGTGGTTCCAATATTGAATTTAAACTACTCTCTATTGGCCGCATTGGGGGGTTGGACATACTTTTATGTACTTAAGGCAATCCATAGATTGCTGGTAGTACAGGGTGCATATTATATAAAAAATTATATTCATTCTCGCATATCCAACCTTCTTCTCTGCCTTGAGTGACAAGACACACTACCTCCTTTTTAAGATCACTAATTGCTGAGAAACTGATTCTTTGGTAGTGATCTTCTACATTGAGAAGATCTCGCATTCTTCTGTCATAGTCAATAGAATCTAAAACTACCACTCCCCCACCTTTATCGGCCAGTTTAATGGTGAGCTGATCACATTCTTGCAGTGATTTTAATGCTTTTCTCTGGCCTAAGGGGAGATTGTTCGTATGATTTAAGTTGTTGTTTTGCAAGTTTTTTATTTCTATTTCTACAATTTTTTCAAACAATTCTACATTGTTATCTATCTGCGCCAAACTAGGTGTAAAATTGGATTTAGGTTTAAATCCTGTCACATTCTCTCCTGGTTCGTATGTCCTATTCTCAAAAAATCTATTGAGTCTTATTTTTCTAAAAAAGCTCTTAAGATCATTTTCTAAATCAAACATATTGGATGGAGCTGATGGAGCAAAACTAAAACCTCTCCTCAGTACCTCTTTTTCTTCTAATGTTAAATTTCTCTGGGAAAGATTTATAATGGGGAATTCATCTACCTCCAATACCATTTGTTCCTGGTCGCTAGATAATCCTGTGTGCCATAATTCGGAGGTTGATGGTTCCTCATTGGTTCTTCTCTGCTGTTGTTCCTGTACCCCCTTTGTCCCCGATTTTGGCGTCTGCCTAAAAAAGGTTCCAGTTCAAAGGTAGGTATTGTCATCCCTGCTTGTCCTGTTGCCTGCTCTTCATCACTACTTGAACCTGATGTTTCAGAGAATGTAATCTGTTTGTTTCCACCTCTAGAGTAGATTGGTCTCTGAAACTGAGGTTGTTCCCATCTTTGGACTTTTCTGTTAGTATAATAGTCTTTACCCAAGTAAGGGTACACGCCCTCTGTACTGAACTTCTCTACATCTTTTCTCAATTTTTTCATCTTTTTATTAGTAAGATAATCACGGTAGCCGTTTGATTCAACCTCTAATTCCTCTATTTTTTTCTTTGCTTCCTCCAATACCGAGTTTTGTTTAAAATGGGTTTCTAATTCATCTATCAGTTGTCTCTCTATGTTAATTAATTCCTGTGCAGTCTCAATAATTAGAATCAGCCAATCTCTGCTGCACCGATTAGCTATATAAGTCCATGTTTCTAAAAATTGTTTATTTTCAAAAAACAACCCCGGCTCGTTTCTTACTTGTAGGCCTATGGGGATTACACCAGCTTTTAAATATTTTGTCAAAAATTCGGCATGTAATTCTGTCCGAATCAGTTTCTTTTTTGCATTTAATATTTTCACCAATTGTTCATGGCTAGTATTACCCAATGCCTTCAACGTGCCACTTCGTGGATTTTGGTTAATCAGTCTATTAAACTGATCCTCGGTGAACCCAAATGTTTTGAATTTATCCATATCTGTTCACCTATCACTTAAACCCAAACATTTTTTTATATTTTTTTCTCTCCAATAATTATTGCAATTCAAGAAACTCTCCAACCAAAGGGTTGTATGAAATTGTGATTATTGTATGATTTGTTTATACGAAGTATGAGATAGATGTTAGTGAGATTTTAAAAAGGAAAAAAGTTTTTAATTAGATGGTTTTTACTGTGACACTAACGATGAAATAAAAATGTTTTGTATTTTTATAATTGAATGAGTCTGCTGATGATTTGTGTTTCTGTATAGGTTGTACTTTGAACAGAGTGTAGGTTTAATTAGTTGCATTCCAACCTAGCAGTGGGCTTGGTGGTATTATATGTACTGGCGTCCAAGGGATTGTTTGTTTTAACTTGTCAAGAGTACCTCATTCCCCTGGTCGTAACAAGGGGTCCCTCTCTGTCTAATATACAATGAAGTTCAGAGACACCCAGAAAGCACAGAATCAGGACTGGACTGACTTTGTAGATTGTGCAACCAAGGCTCTGGAGGGTTGGCTGGTTGGTAGTAGAGTTACTGATTTTAAGGGATTGTATAATTTTATGATGAAAGAACAGATCCTTAATAATTGCCAAAACCAGTTGTTGCATCAGTACCTAGTGGACTCTGATCTGACCTCTCCCCATGATTTGGGAAAGAAGGCAGACAAATGGGTCAGAACCAGGGTGAGGCAGAAAACCCAGAACCAAGGGGGTGACACTAAGAAGCAGGATCCTAACGGCTCTGAGAAAGGTGGGGATAAGTCAAAAGACCAGAAGTCTTCACAAGGGCCTCGCAAATCTGCATCTGGTGGGGATTCACAGTCTAACAAAGGCCAAAAGAAGCCCTGGTGCAAATTCTGTACAGAAGGTGCACTGGACTTCTGACTGTACAAGTCCAAAGACCAAACCACCCCCACTCCTGCCCCTAAGGCAACTATTCCCCTAGTACAGCTACTGGTGAAGGTGGTAATCATAATAAGGGTGTAGTAGGGTTGACACTGGGTTCTGAAGTGGACTCTGGCCTAGTCAGAGTACCCAGTCAGACATTGCTGATTTGTGATGGAGACATTGATATGTCCTTCCTAGTGAGCTGAGAGAGTAGTGCGCGCTACAACAGTAGTTTGAAATAAGTCTTTTAATAACGTTTTTTTGGGGGGGTTTTTGAAGAAAAAGTTTTGAAGGTGCTCCTGGGGTGACGTGTCGGTCAAGGGACGTCGTGTGTAGATAAGGAAAGAGATAGCACAATCAAGTTTGAATGTGACCCCCTGGGCACACTGGTAGGTCTCCTTTTAGAGATTTAATTAGAAAAAATAAGTTCAATTACACTTCGTTTGCGGTTTAAGCAATTTTATTCTTTGCGTTTTTCTATATCCGCATGTTCGTTTATGCTTTAGTTCATTCTTTGTTTCAAATTGTATAAGACATCTTGTAACTCAGATGTTTCTTTGCAGTCCTAGGGGGTCACATTCAAACTTGATTGTGCTATCTCTTTCCTTCCTAGTGAGCCCCAGTAATCTGGGCAAATACAAACAGCAGCCTGTAATAAATGGCAAACAGGCTTTGGCATTCAGGGACACAGGTGCTAGTGTCACCATGGTGGCAGAGGATCTTGTGGACCCTGGGCAGATCATCCTGGGTGAAATGTACCAGGTCACCAATGCAAGCAATGTCAGGACCAACCATAGTCTGGCAGATGTGAATTTCTCCTGGGGAGAGGTAACTGGCCTCAAGAAAGTAGTAGTCAGTGCAGACCTCCCTGTCGAATGTCTATTGGGCAATGATCTAGAGACTTCAGCCTGGTCTGAAGTAGAGTTATGGACTCGTGCTGAGATGTTGGCCATACCTGCAGAGGTATTTGCTGTGACCAGGTCACAGACCAAAATGCATCAAACTGAACCAGCTCTGGATCCTGACACTATGGACCAGGTGCTACCCAAGAAGAGGAGCAGTAGCGTTAAGGCAGTGCCTTCACTTCTGTCTCAGATCACAGATTCACCTCTTGAGGGAGGAGAAGCAGATCATGAAGAAGGAACTGCCCCAGAGGAACTTGAGCCTGATCAGGTTGAGTTCTTGGGGGCAGGGGGACCTTCCAGGGAAGATCTGAGTAAGGAGCAACAGTGCTGCCCCTCTCTTGAACCCCTCAGGCAGCAGACTGCTGCTGAGGCTACTGGGAGTGCTAGTGGGTCCCATAATGTGTATTGGGATGAGGGACTCCTATATTCTGAGGCTAGAGATCCAACCCCTGGAGCCACCAGGAGGTTGGTAATACCTCAATAGTTTAGGGGGTTCCTCTTGACCCTAGCACATGACATCCCTTTAGCAGGACACTTGGGCCAAAACAAGACCTGGGATAGGCTTGTTCCACATTTTCATTGGCGACATATGTCAGAGGACACCAAGGAGTTTTGTCGCTCCTGTGTCACTTGCCAAGCCAGTGGCAATGCATACATTCTCCCCCAGTCAAGAGATCTGGTTAAATCCATCGTTCTCCCCCAGGAAAGTGGCAAGTCAGGTGGCACAACAAAGGCCCCCCTGATACCATTACCTGTGGTGGGGGTACCCTTTGAAAGGATAGAGATTGACATTGTTAGTCCCCTTGACCCTCCAACAGCCTCTGGGCACAGGTTGATCCTGGTGGTAGTGGATCATGCCACCAGGTACCCAGAAGCAATTCCCTTGAGGACCACCACAGCCCCTGTGGTGGCAAGAGCCCTCATTGGAGTTTTCTCCAGAGTGGGTTTCCCAAAGGAGGTTATATCTGACAGAGGTACCAACTTCATGTCAGGATATCTAAAAGCAATGTGGAAGGAGTGTGGTGTAAATTATAAATTCACTACCCCATATCACCCACAATTCAATGGGTTAGTTGAACGCTTCAACAAAACCCTAAATGGAATGATTAAAGGCCTCCCAGAAAAGCTTAGGCGGAAATGGGACCTTTTACTTCCCTGCCTTCTGTTTGCATACGGAGAGGTTCCACAGAAGGGGGTTGGTTACAGCCCATTTGAACTTCTGTTTGGGCATCCTGTAAGAGGTCCATTATGTTTGGTGAAGGAGGGCTGGGAGTTACCTCTCAAACCTCCCAAACAGGATGTGATGGACTATGTACTTGGTCTCCGCTCCAGGATGGCCGAATACATGAAGAAGGCAACTAAAAACCTGGAGGCCAGCCAAGAGCTACAAAAAATTTGGCCTGACCAAAAGGCTGTGTTGACTGTGTACCAGCCAGGACAGAATTGTGGGTGTTGGAGCCTGTGGCCCCAGCAGCTCTCCAAGACAAGTGGAGTGGCCCCCATACAATTGTTGATCAAAAGGGAGAAGTCACCTACTTGGTGAATCTTGGAACTCCCAGGAGCCCTGTTAGGGTGCTCCATGTCAACAGATTGAAACCATATGTTGACAGGGCTGACATGGGCTTGCTCATGGCAACTGATGAGGAACAGGAGGAGGAGAGTGACTCTCTCCCTGACCTGCTCTCACAGAACCCTGATGATGGGTCAGTAGATGGTGTTGGCTCGGCAAGCAGCCTCACTGATCATCAGCAAACTGAGTGCAGACACGTTTTGCAACAGTTTAGACATATGTTTAGCCTGACCCCTAGTCAGACGTCCTGGTGCACCCATGAAGTGGACACTGGAGACAGTCTGCCTGTCAAGAGTAAAATCTACAGGCAACCTGACCATGTCAGGGACTGTATAAGGATTGAAGTCCAGATGTGATAGGTGTGAATGAGCCTCCAGATAGCCCTTGGGCTAGTCCAGTAGTCCTAGTACACAAACCTCATACCCAGGGTGGTAAGAAAGAAATTAGGTTTTGTATAGACTACAGAGGCCTCAATGCAGTCACCAGGACTGATGCCTATCCAGTTCCCAGGGCAGATGAACTGATTGATACTTGGGCCTCAGCCAAGTATCTGAGTACATTTGACCTAACAGCTGGCTACTGGCAGATCAGGTTAGCTGAGGATGCCAAAGCCAAAACAGCATTCTCAACCCCTGGTGGGCACTACCACCTTGTGGTGATGCCCTTTGGTTTGAAGAATGCACCTGCCACTTTTCAGAGGTTGGTGAACAAAGTTCTGACAGGGATGGAAATGTATTGCTCAGCTTATCTTGATGATATTGCTGTGTTTAGTTCCTCCTGGCAGGATCACCTGGTCCACCTCAGAAATGTTTTGGAGGCTCTGCAAAAAGCAGGCCTCACTATCAGATAGGGCAGAGTCAGGTTGTGTACCTGGGCCACCTTGTAGGTGGAGGCCAGGTTCCGCCTTTACAGAGCAAGATCCAAACCATCATGGAATGGGTTGCTCCAACCACCCAGACACAGGTGAGAGCCTTTTTAGGCCTGACTGGCTACTATAGGAGGTTTGTTAAGGGATATGGATCTATAGTGACCCCCTTAAGTGATCTTACCTCAAAGAAAATGCCAAAAAAGGTTCAGTGGACAGCTAGCTGTCAGAAGGCATTTGAAGACCTAAAGCAGGCCATGTGCACTGCCCCCTTCATACAGAGTCCAGACTACACCAAAAAGTTCATTGTCCAAACAGATGCTTCTGAGCTGAGTGTGGGAGCTGTACTGTCTCAACTGAATGATGAAGGCCAAGACCAGCCAGTAGCTTTTATTAGCTGAAGGCTGACCCCTAGAGAGAAACGTTGGTCAGCTATAGAGAGGGAGGCCTTTGCTGCGGTGTGGGCCCTGAAGAAGCTGCGTCCATACTTGTTTGGCACTCACTTCATAGTTCAGACTGACTACAAGCCCCTCCTATGGCTTAAACAGATGAAAGGTGAAAACCCAAAACTTTTAAGGTGTTCCATTTCCCTACAGGGGATGGACTATACAGTGGAACATAGACCTGGGACCCAACATGCCAATGCAGATGGACTCTCAAGGTATATCCACTTAGAACATGAAGATTCAACTGGTCATGGTTAGTTTAGTGTCCCTGCGTTTTTTTGGGGGGGGGGGTTGTGTAGGAGAGTAGGATCTGCACTTATGTTGCCCCCACTTTTTTTCTGATGTTTACACTGGTTTCTGGCTATAGTCTGGCTGGGTCCCTGCTAATCAGGGCCCCATCCTCTCTGTTCTCTCTAACCAACTTGGAGTGCATATTAGATGCACTAGTGATTGGATACTGTGGTACCTTATGAGCCCCTAGTATATGGTACCTTAGGTACCAAGGGCATAGGTACTTCACAGGCCTACCAGGGGCTGAAGCATGTATTATGCCACCCCTGGGAAGCAGACTAAATCTGACACCACAGGCCTGCTACTGCAGCCTGGGTGAGGTAGTGTTAGCACTCCTCACTGAGGTATAGGTTCCTATATCTCACCTTACACACACATATAAACCTATCAGTCACCCCTAAGGCAGGCCCTATTAATCCTGAGGGCAGGGTGCTTGGTTTCCATGTGAGGGGGTGCCTCTGCCTGAGCAGGACCCCTCTGCAGCTCTCAGAGTCTATTCTCTGTAGCTGTTTGTGGATGCTGTTAAACCATATACTCTTAAGTGCATTATAACCTAGCGGTAAATGCTAACTTTGGGAAGGCTGCATCAAAACATGTCGTGTTTGGTGTCAAACGCTTTGGAATCATACCCCCACACCAGTAACTCGTGTGGGAGTATGATCCCACCCTTCTAGAGGGATAGACATGTACCCACTGTGGAAACACGGTAGAATCCTGAAGAACCCTGGCATCACAAAATAGATGCCACCAGCACAGACACTGGGCTGCCCTCCTGCTGCTGACCGAAACTCGCAGTGGAGGAGGCCCAACAATAGGCATCCTGTCACAGGGAGGTGTAACCGCCTTCCAGACAGGATTTAGTGTATTGGGGCCGGGTGTGTGCACTCCTAGAGTGCTTTGAAGTCCTGCACGAGGGGAGCAGTAGGCTCCTCTGTGCATATGCCAGCTCAAACCAGTTCAGGGGCTACCAGCCCCTGCTCTGGCACGAAACTGGACAAAGGGAAGAGGTGTAGCCACCCTCTCCCCTGACCCTCCCATAGGAGTGGTCATAGAGCTTGTCCCTCCCTTCCTTGTAGTTTAAGGTAGGGAACCCTTGCCATTGCAAAGTAGATATCCCTGGATGACGCTCTGAAGAAGAATCTTGGACCTTCGATGTTCCACTACCTTTGGAAGACTGAAGAATCTCCCTTGGAGTCAAGGAGTGACTCCCCGGCTTGGCAGGCACCAAAACTTTGCATCAACAGTCGCAAACTTTCCTGTTCCTGCCAGAGTCCGAAGTCCCTGCAGCCCCGGAAGTGGATTTTCTGACTTACCGACGACCATTGTGAGTCCCCAGTGAAGCTGAGGCGAGTGACGAGGAACAGCATTACCCGGGTATCGTGCACTATTGTCGAGTGCAACCCCTTCATGACAATCTACGAACTTGTGCTTTGGACCACGTGTGGCCCACGCCTCCAGCAGGATTTCCTTCGAAAATCAGAGGCCTACCTTGTCCCGAGTGACCGTGGGCTCCTGTGAAGTGAATCCTCATGTGGCGTCTTCGCGATCCCTTGCCGGTTGGCTTGTGGGTCCCCTGAAGACTTTTCAACAGCACCAAAGGGCTCCCCTGGTTGCCCCAGGCGTGCCCTGACTTACACTCACTGGGTGAGTCCCTCAGACCTTGCTGGTCTGCACCGCTGACTTTCTTCAATTTCCATGAGACTTGCTGTTGCCAAGGCTTGTTGGCTCCAATCCAGTTGCCGACACCTCAGTAAGCTGCAGACTTTGTGGGACACTCCAAATCCAGCTCCTGGTTGTCGTCGACACCTCCTGGACCTCAGGGCTGAAGAGTCAAGACACCAGTGATCACCTGAAATCAACTGACTTCTGTGGGCATCCAGCTTCCTGGCCCCGGGTCACTGGCAAGTGACTTTGAACACTGTCTCCTCTGCTTTCCGGTCTTCTTTCTTCAGAATCCAGCCTTGGATTCCACCGGACACTTCTCCTGTCTTCACAAGCAGCAAGTCTTCTTTGGCTCCCATTGAAAACGACGCCGCGACCCGACACCAAAAGACACCTATGCACACGGCTTCCCTGGGTGAGGACTCCGGTGCTCCTGTGTGTGTTGGCTCTAGAACTACTTACCCTGTAAGTGACTTGCTTGTAGACTCCCCGAAGTATCCTAAAACTTTAAAATTCCAACCGCGACTTGCTCCATTGAAGTCTATTTGGATCCGCTGCTGTGTTCTCACACTGCATGCGTCTCCCGTGGGTCCTTTACTTACCTACCTTGGGTGGATTAGTGAGGCCCCAGCGCTTCTGAAGACCTTAGGCCTTCACCCTTCTCAAGTCGTTCTTCTTATACTTTTTTTTTAGTAGTATTGTCTGGTAAGCCCCTAGGGCCCCAGCCAAATAAGTGCTTAATTTGTTGTGAAATGGTGATTTGTGCATATGTCCTTGACTTCTAATCTCATAAAGAGATTAGTAGAGTGTGTCTAGTAATAAATACATATATATTTTATATACATACCTGTGTGGTGTCCTTTCATTTAGTGATTCAAGAGATTATAAGGTAAAACAAGCTTCTTTACATTCCTCTAAAGACTTAGCCTGAAGGCTGCTCTCCACAGCTACCACTAGGATAGCTTTCTTTAAAAGGTTGTCTTAAACCTATTTACCATAAGAGTCGAATTGGACTGGTGCAAGGTGGCCACTATAACTAGTGACCAGCATATACCAGGCCAACTTCTCACAATGGCTAGCTATAGACAAGAGATTGTGTGTCTCATTCTTTCCTGTCCCACCAGAGCCTTCTCTGAGGTTTTCTTCCTTCGCTGGAGTTGTCTTTGAGATTCTATTTGCAGAACCACTCCTCCCCACTTCTTAGTTCCCCACCACTTAGGAGTCCATGACCTTGGGGTTCTACATTCCTCTCGACTGGGGATAGATCATGGCCGGCTGTAGACAGAGAACAGATTGCATGCAGACAGAGACAAATAATCAGACAGGTATGCTCCTGTTCAGTCATAGCTCGTCAGAGTAAGGCATGCGTTTGAGTAGCTGTACCCCCGTATCTGTAACAAGAGTGCAAGGGAGATAATTCCAACTGGCTTTGTTTCAGAAACACCACCAAAGCTTTCTGAGAAGACTACATTGTCCATGGCAAGACTCAACCAGAAGCAGCGCGCGGCACACATTGCTACTGCTATTAGAATGTTGAAAGTTGTGCAGTTCATGGATATTGTACCAAACCAATGTGAATACATTTTACAGTCTAGTGGACAGATGCTAAATCTATGCGTAAAGCCTATTTGTTGAATCACTGAAAATATGTGGCACTAGAGGACCAAGTTATGCAATTTGCTTGGCTAAACTTAGCAGCAAGCCAGTGCTAATGTTGTGGCCTTATGCAAACATTCTGTGGCAGTGTTATTAAGCTATTTTGTTATTTTAACACACTTAGATGTCAAAGGGACCCCAAACACTCTACAAAACAGACGTTTCATGAGAAAGAAAAGTATACTCTTTCACTAGTCCTATTAAAAATGTTTTTTATGAATAATGATGTTGTAATGCCTGAAGTACAAGAATCTTACATTATTGAATTCAAATATTTGAAATACAACAGCAAAATAGTGAGTACAAGGGTGTGCGTTTGTGCGCTTATGTATTGAAAACACACCTGAGTGTAGCATTGTTACTAAGGTCAGTTAAAACACAAGGTTACATGGCACACTTCCCATAATAAAATGAGAGCATGTTTTATTCTGCATATCGGCTTTGTTTTAGAACTGGTCTTCAATTTTGAGGTTTCTCTGTGTCCATACTTGAGCCTCTAGAAGCACCCCTTTCCATTAACAACGAGCAATGCAGGAAATAATTGTACATTGCATATGTATAATGTGAGGGTCTTACTTGAAGGCACTGACTGTGAAATTCACATCCTCAAATAAAAGGACACTGTTTAGGATATTTTTTGTACTCTGATCGCCCTCTTGAAATACCTTCCGCTGTGAAAACACGATTTCTGGTGTATGAATTTGCACGAATAATAAACCAAAAGATTTTCATGAAAAAACTGAAGGAATTATTTTCGCTTTCTTTAAATAAGATTTTAAGATGTGAGGTTTTTCAATGATATCGACAAAAGCAGTTAAATATTCGACCAAATGGGGACATTATACTGGACACGAGTGTCCTCTCATGAGTACCGGTTTAACACTTTAGTACAGCAATCAATACCTGAAAGGAGATCAGGTAACATATGCAAATGTCTGCAATTTATGTGCGCAGTGTGCGCCATGTTGGTCACAATAACTGTTGATGCATTTGAGGTAGAAATATTATTTAAATTAAACCTTAAAATTGTGCAACGAGGGTGAACACTGCGGCAAGTTTAAAATCATGCTGAAAACAACGAAGCCAAATAATCACACAATTGCAAGGTCCCTGCATGTGTGTCCACATTGCAATGATACAATACGCACGCTATTTGACATTGTGTTTAGTGCTCAAAGCTGTCTGCATCTCAGGCAAGTTTATGCTTGAAAAAAAGTTGTTCCCTCAGAGAACAGAGGTGAGTGCAGACGAGAGTAGTATGTGGCAGGTTGCACCTTCCTGGCATTCAGGCTGTGATGTTTGCTCAGGACAGCATCTTGCTGTTTGGAGGAGAGGTCTCACAGAGTGCTACTATTCCACTGCTTTCCCACAAGGGTGCAATGTCTTCAGAGTCAGGCTAGTAAGATCTATAATAGTAATTAATTTTAGATCAGGCATGGAAGAGAAGTAGGATAAAGAGACAAAAAGTGGCAATCAGATGCTATGACTAGGAATGCTTATTAGGGGTCTATTTTTAAATTAATTGAATGAATCAACCAAGCTGATTGAAGATAGGATACAAGGGGAACTAATTGAATGACTGAAAGTAGTTCAAACTGATGCCTTTTAGAGAAGGGCAATGGATATTTGCATTGCACCAATGTTCATACCACCCAGTTGTCTACAAAAATGTTTACAAAATGTTTGCAACTGGCTTGGTACATAGTGCAGAAAACTGATATTGAAAATGGTTTATATGTCGGTGGTGTGTGTGGTAGAAAGAAGACATGATAAAAAACTTTGGAAGGGAAATTCACAATTGATTTAGACAATATAGCACATCTATCATATCATAATAACTTCATTCAAATCTTTTTATCGATCCATAAAAGTACCTAGAAACAAAAGTACAAACAAAAAACATCATACATATAGTTAAAAGAGGACTTACTGTCAATTGATATAAAAAACACATAAATTGGAGACTCATCTTACGTGGATTTAAGACGTATTCAATGTTAATTAAAACTTTATTATATAGATCAACTTGTTTCTCTACATTAAAAAAAATATTTTCAGCTTAAAATCATCTGTCAATTGACTTTGTACACTAGGTTGTCTAAAGATGCAATCAATGTTCTTCTTAGTATAGCCCTGCTTATATAACCGGCAGCAGCTCGGCAGGCTAATTCATTGTCAAGTGTACAAATAAATTTCATGACATACTTATAAAAGAAAAGTTTCTTTGCCATAAAAATTGGCCGTAAAAGTATTCTCCTTATATCTCGATAAAACTTACTGAACAGCATAAAGTGCATCGTGGACTGGGTGGCTTTCCCATCCCATGGGCATCTATAAACTATTTTCTGCCATCTTTCATGCTTTGGAAAAGCCACCAGTTCATGGACAGTGCCCAAACGTAACCTTGTCAGGTAAAATCTGTCCTGGGTATTTGTGACTTTGACTAAAAAGTCAGGTAGACCAGACAGCTTTATACTAGCCATATATCCTAATATGCTTGTTTTTTTCTCATCTCTACTAGCTCTTTATTGGCTTTGTTTCTCCATGTAAATCTTTTTAATTTCCTTTTTACCATATTGCAAAATACCTGCAGGGTTTTTCACTGATAGGTATTTATCAATTTTCTTCAGCAGCTTATCAATATATGCTAGCCATGGGATTTTGTTAAACTACTCCAGTGCTAGGCAAACCTTAATTATGTCCCTGGTGAAGTTTGGTCCCTCCTTGCACCAAATGTTATGCCAAGAGCACATATGTGACTTGCAACAAAGACTGCATTTTGCAACAAAATTGAAGTGCCGCTAGTTCTTCAATTTAGATCTGAATGAAAAATCCAAATTAAATAAAGGTGCAAATGTTTGTTTTCTTGCTGGCTGCTCTTATAATACATAGTGGTATGGCATAGAATTAATGTGGGAGAGGCACCATGGCACCATCATCACAGTCCTATTACCAACCTGTAGAAGATGCGGGTCAAACATTGTTGGCTTCCTCTTCTGGCAAACCCTAGGACACCATTACTAGGAAAGGAAGGAGCTCAAACTGGACGTCCAATTCTCCAGCGCTACAATGACTTCAACTATCTGATGCTTAGGTGTGGGGAGTGTCAGACAAGAAGTGTGTGAAGGCTGAGGGGACCTTAGGAGACAAGGAGCAATGGAAATGTGAAACAGAGGAGGCCAGAGGAGGTGAGGTTCAGAGAGGAGTTGAGTTGGAGGTGAAACAAGTAGGCGGCGAGCAGTGAAGAGGTGAGAGGGGAGACTAGAAATTACAAGAAGTAGTGGAGTGTTGAGGGGTGTCAGAAGACGTGAAGAGCATTTGAGAAGCAATGCGAAGGACAGCAGAGGTGGGGAGAAGCAGTGGTGAGGTGAGACATTGTCAGAAGAGGACCAGACAAAGACACTCACCACTGAGAATAATCAGAAATTTGAAGCTAGTACATATACTAATGCACCCAGACTCAGAACTGCTCACCAACCAGAGTGAGGACCGAAAACCCTAGCTGCCACTTTCATACAAAGGGAGCATGGTGTTAGTTATGTGAGAGTTAAGCGTAGGAGCGTAGGGAGGCCATTACAGAGATGGTATTGTGAGCACTAACACCAGGGTTGATAACTCATTTTGAGGGTCTATTGAGAGTATCAACCACCTCAACTACGTGAGGACAAATGGGGAGAATGCTCAGTGGTACTCCATGAGGTGTGTTTAATATTTGACCAGTGGATTTTGGAACGTCTAACACCACCCTGATGAGAACACTTATTATCGGGAAAATGAGTTAGTGGGTGAAAACAATACAGAAAGTCGTACTATGTGTGACAGACCTCATCTCAATTAGAGCATAGGACCATTATCTTATTAATGATACTTATTTCCCTTATGATGGGTGAAGATATCTGTGGCACTGAGAGAGCGCCATCAATGCACCAGTGTCAGGTTTAGGGTCTTTCTTACCATTTTCGAGGCGTTGGGACGGTTCCCGGCTTTGGTTCTTGTAAGCCCTGGTTTGGCCGAGATAGAGGTAACCTCTTCCAGAAGCCGCGGTGCTGCTGACAATGAAAGCCTAAGCAGCCAGTTCCCTTCAGAAGGAGTCACAAGAGGAAAAACCCCAGAGGGAAAAAACCTCTGATGTTGATGATGAGACTCCAGGAAAGAGGAGAAGACAAGGAGCCAGAAAACACTGGAAAACCAGGAGCCCAAAAAAGAACCAGGAGAAGACTGGAAGACTAGCTGGAACAGAAGGCGCAAGGGGAGTAAAGCGCCAACTGAAGGAAGGAATCACCAAAAGAGGAGCCACGGGACCAACAGGAGCGAGGACATAACAGCAGGAACCAACAGGAGCGAGGACACACCAGCAGGAACAAGGAGTGTTGCAAAGCAAGGAAGGAAAGATTCTGATCTATTATATACAGAAAAAACAGGAAGTGACATACAGGAACAGGAAGTGACATACAGGGACAGGAAGTGACAAAACAGGAAGGAGAGGTGTCACCATCTTGGATAGGGAAAAGAGTGGAGTGCCATAATATGGCTCCCAAAGAAGGGGGGATCACCAAACGTCCACACCAGGTGAGTGTATTTTCCCAAGGTGCCTCGGGAAGCGGTTGGATCGCCGTGCAGTTATGCAGCATGCCCGAAAACCAACAGGCATCGCGGGTGCTTTCTGCAGCGCCGTTGAAATGGCCACAGCTGGCCGCGATGCTGTACCGCGGCGCCCCTGAAGAGGAGGGAGGGGCACCGCTGGCTGCACCACGGCCGGCGAAGAGGAAACGGGTAGCGCCGCGGGTTGCGAGTTGGCCCGCGGCGTGACAACCAGAGGACAAGAGACATATCTCCTACAGTCAAGTAATCGTGAAAAAACCCGTATGATCAGTACATATGGATGTTTCTCCTCATTCCCCATCATACCAACACACTGTCAGTATATTATTCAAATGTATAATAGATTATAAAAGAGATCACAAAGTTAGTTAATCCATGAATTACTTATTCTGTACTTTTTGAACTGGGTCACTGTTGCAGATGAGCTTTGTTGATTTAACCCTGCTGGATTTGTTTTGCTTTTCCACTACCTGGTTTTGGACTTTTACTGTGAGGCTCATTAACTGAGTCTCACTCATGGTAAATTCATTGGAAATGAACTGAGAGTGCTAACCATCATTGTCCACCTTCTAAGATAAGGCCTGCTGGTAAACAGCTGGAATAAGGGAATGTGGGCTGGTTACACACGAACCTGTGAGCACACGCATGTGCACAAGTGGGCTGGATAAGCATGTGAGATTACCATCTAACTCAGCCCGGCATCTGCGCACAGATATCACAGAAGTGACCATTCAGGGATACAAAGCAAACACAAGGAGATGATGGACGGAATGCTGAAACTTTTCAGACACTCGCCCCACGTCACAGATCTGGGTTGAATCCATCATCATTCTTTAGCTCACTTTGCCAGCCCATTTCAGACACCGACGTATGCAAATCAGTCTTGACCCTGTTCCTTATGGGAATAGTCCAGCTCGAACTGTCAAAACCAGATCTTCCCTGAACTGGAAACAAGCATCCTGGGAACGGTTTCAGAGGAACACCCCTCATCAGCCAGGCTAGGTTGAATTCAGTGGCATGGCATTCAGGGATTAGTCCTTACCCGGGTAGGCCGTATAATGTGAGTGGATATTCATAGTAAAAATCTTTAATGATGACTGAAATGTCTGTGTGCTTTACTGATTTGCACATTATGGAAATAATCTGTTCCACAGCACAGTTTCATTCTATGCAGGCTAAAGATACCAGAGAATTATCAATCCTAGGGTAAGCATGTACCCAGAGTGCAGATCCACTAACACTTATGTGATATCTGAACTCCTTATGATACATAGAGAATAGTCATATTTTGCTGACTCAGCTCATAAGCAGATTTCAGGTCTTTGTCACCCTACTGGGTAAAGTGAACTACTAAGTTGGCCGTCGGGAGGAACAACTACCTCCCCACACAATAGAGCATTTGCCAATGCCCAGCTCAGTTGCTGGGAAAGAATGGGGTGGGGAGATAATATGCCAGTGCTAATTAACTCTTCACATTTCGGCTGGACTGGGCAAGCCCACAGAAAAAAATGGAGGAAGAACAGATCTATGGAGCCAAACACAAAAGAAGCGCCTCTTTGAAGTTTTAGTAGGAAGTGATCAGGCAGCTGTGTTAGTAGGGGGCTGGTGTAAAGCTCTCAGGAAAGGTCTTTCCATAGACAACTTCAATTTATCATTTTTAAATGTCCCAGAATGCTGTGCAGAAGGGTTGGACCAGGAGTGATGATGTGGCTCCCTGAAATTGGGCACAGGTGACTACATTCCAGAACTTTCCACTGCCTCTTAAAAAGTCCTGTACAAGGGAGAGACGGTGGAGAATTCACTAAATCGTGGAGTGACAATGCCAGAAGAATGTTCAGCTGGAAGGAGAAGCCACCTGGCTCCACTACAGGGATGGACTGGAGATCTTTCACTCCAAATGATAGCAGGGAGCGGGAGTTTTTCTCCAGGGCCACTGTCACTGACTTCCTTACACTTTCTGAGAGAAAGTCGAGTGATGGACATTTTGGGGGGATCCTGGTGCATTCCCTTTACTCTCTTGTGGACTGGCGCTGCTGCTGGGGGACCATCATTAACAGGGGGCAGTGACTCTGCTGTTGACACACAGGTGCCTTGCATGATAGCCAAAGCCATAGGGTCTACGGAGTGCCTAAGGGAGAATACTCTTTTGGCATGCTGTGGAGGGACTTCAGAGGACGTTCCCATGTACATGCAGGTACCAGGATCCCAGTCAAAGTACTGGTCAAACATCAGGATCTGTGAAACTATGAGTTATTAAATTATATTACTTGGAGGCCAACAGTCTTAAAGAAAATGCTCAGGGTGACTGGAGCTGGCCATCAGGAATTAAACAACATCAGAACTGTGCAAATCAGCCCAATGAGGCTGGAGAAATCCTTGGGGCAAACTCGGTCTCTGAGGGAACAGAATGCACAGTGCACCACTGTAATCTTTAATTCAGGCACAGACTTGGGGATTCACAAAATAGAATTACCCCCCCTCGCACCCAACCATTTCTAATGTCCCTGGGGCACCCATCTGCGGGGGGCTGATGCAAAGTGATCGAGCACCGCCAAACCCCTCTTCCACTGGAGAAATGGGCCTCCCAGGCACTGAAAAAAACAATTCAGAGGCTCCCAGGGCAGACTGTAGCCCCAAGATTGTGGGGGGTGCTTCTCCCACCCCCTGTACCTCTGTCTGGAGGGGACGGCATACTGGTAATCTGTTTCCTTCCATGCTCGATGCGAATGGGAGAGAACAGGCAATCGTCTCTTATGACAAGACTTACAACATGTCAATGTATTTCGCCTATGGTGTCCTATTGTGGCCAGGAGCACCACAAATAGCTTTATAGATTATTTGGGGGACAGCCCACCCAAAAGCTGTGCCAATATCACCCAGGGGATTACAATTGGGACCATGGTAGAGATTTCCAATACTTTCAAAGTACTCCTGGAGCTTGTGCTTTTGCACAGAGGTTCTCAATTGCAGGAATGCCTGTTTGGTAATTTAGCTGCGTTTTCAGAATGTTAAAAGTAAAAGAAAGATCCTTTCACACATTGAATTGAATTAATGATGCTTTATTGACAATTACGACATTGACAGTGAAATATTGCTTGCAGTAATAAAGGTTATTGAAAAATTGTACTATCAATAGTGATTTCAGTGGCGTGGCATTAGTTTTAAAGGATATGTTTTTGCCTTTTATTAATGTGGCGCTGCTCTGTTTTACCACCCGAGACTGTCAAGTGGTACAATGGGGTACGTGGCTCCCAGTAAAGTGAAGGTTGCAGACTTATTACTGGTGAAGGACTCAAATGCTTCGCAATTACTAAACTACTTTTTAACACTCACCCTTAGGCAGAGGCGTTTTAAGGCATTGGCAAGGTGTGCTCTGGCCTGTAGTGTCCTGCGAGACACGTTCTAGTGTCTCAACAGGAAGCTGTAATCCCAGCCACTCCCTCGAGGGCTGGACACACTGCACCCCACACCCATCCATCACGGGGGTCACGAGTGACGTGGCCCCGTCAATAAAAGAGCCCGAGTGCACGTGCTCGTGGCCAGTTACCACCCTAACCTTCATGCTGTCTGTGTCCCTCATTTGCATGATGTGGGCCTGAGGCCCGACACCACATTGGCGACGAGGCGGGTAGCTGACCCCGCATGCCTGCTGCTCCGCGTTATCGTCCCTCGTAGGGGAGGCAATGAGCCTGACGAGCGGCACCCCCACAGCTCTATCCATAGCCACCGGTGACGGCAGTGGTGGTCGGAAGGGACACCAATCTTCGATGCGACCACGAAGCGACGACCGAGTCTAGCCGTGCCTCACCCCGACATAAGGAGGAGAAAGGGGTACAGGCGATCTAGGGGAAGGCGGGAACCCCACACCATAGCTCCGTTGTTTCCCGCCAGTGCAGCCAGCAGTCACCCGGCAGTCAGCGTTCGTCCCAACGGTGAGGTGCCAGAGGAAAGCACACAACAAGGACCTGAAGGACCCGCAACCACGCCCAGGCTAAAGGTACCCAAGCAGCGGGCCACAGCCCGACGCCACACCTGCAGGCAAGCCCCACACGGACACGGCATGCAACCCGCAGCAGGAGAGAAACCTGTGACCCGCAACACCTGTTGTGCCCCGCAACCCCGCGCACACCCACCTGCTGAAACTCCAGGTTCTGGCGCTCTACGGACCGGTGCTTGGGCGGTGCAGGATTGCGGTCGGACACCTCGCTGGCGCGTGGGGATATGGAGTGAGCAGATACACCCGCCCAGAGCACGATGTGGCCCGCAGCGAGAGAGAAGAGCTGCGAGGTCCTAGGCCGGCTACCCGGCACCGCGCCGACTCACCCGAAACAGCGGGTGCCGCCTCCCGTGGGGTCGACCTGAGGGAACAGGAAATATGCCCTGCGCTGCTGCCGCGCGGGAGCTGCAAGACCCGGAACACTGAGAGAGGCGTCCTGAAAACAGTGGCCTCAGCGCCACCTGCTGGTCACCCATGGCACCCCCAGAATGAATGGAAGCATTCAGTCGGAGGACAGTCTGCCACGGCTGGCGAAGTCAGCCAGCACCGTTACACAAGGAGCAACGCACCTGCAGACCGCCCCTAGGCCCCCAACTCTGACAAAAGGCGCGGATAGGCACCGAGACAGTATGTGCCTCGAGCAGCCAAATCCCTGCTGCAACCAGCAAACACGGACATACAATGTGGGCTCACCTGCTGAAGCATAGATGACCGCCACCCCACAGTGCGACACCCTGTTCCGGCATGCACCAACTCAAACATGAGGCCGGCAGCGTCAGCGAGGCACCCCACCGCCTAATGCCTGCATCTCGGCGACAGCAGAGCCCCGCAACTCCAAAGCAGACTGTCGGGCCTGCGAGCTGAAACGTTGCACTGCCACCCAGTGGCCACGAGGTATGCTGCACCCAAACCAACCAAACACATCACAGGGAAGTGCCAGTAAGGAGAGGCAGACCGCGGTGATCTTCAGACTCCCTGGGCTGCACCACTCACTGGAGCAACGGGTGGGAGGAAGCACAACCCAAAGTGGCAGCCAGAAAAGGACTGGGACGTGTTAGCACTACCAAATACGAGATAACCTTACAGCTGCATCGCCACCCCGGTGTGGCAGCCAGTCTCAGCGACACTGCCAAGTCACAGCACGCAGCCACAACATCCCTAGGGATAGTGAGGAGTACCACGCCCTAAGTAGCCAGCCAGCGCCCGGAAGTGACCAGGGATCACTCATCCCATGCACACATGCCCTCCAAATCACCGAGCAGGTACATCAGCAAGCAAGAGCCCAGTGCCACGCGGACGTGCTGCCACCACAAAGAGCTGATGCAACCAGACTTATGCGGAGCCACGCGGTGCTCACCATAGGGCCGCAGCAGGTATCCTCACATCGCCCACGGCCTACAGTGAGGAAAGCCAAGAGTCGTCCACACTCTGTAATACCGGCATCAACTCTGGCAGGAGGTCACCGAAGAGCGGGAACCTGTAAACAGGACCAGCCCAGCCAGGCTGCAACCAAGAATCTCTGGCAGCCTCTCCAGAAATCTGCGGCGGACACCACATGCCCCCAATGGGCTGTCTCTCAGTCGGAAGACAAACAAAAACTACCACCCCACACTTAAGAGCCCCAAGCTGCACCAGCCCAAACCAGCACCACATCTGCAAGAGCACAGCCTGCCACCTCTGCAAAGTATAGAGAGAAACTGACAAGCCCTGCCAAGAGCTGCAAGTAGCTTGGAGCTACACACAGACAACCATCTACAAGAGTGGGCAGCCTGCCAAAACAGCAACGTATCACAGGAGCTGCCCCCCAGAACGCTCGAAGCTCCTCCAGACTAAGCAAGCACGGACCAAACTCAAACAGCAACCCCAAATACAACCCCCACTAGCGAGAGTGAAGGACCGGCCGAACAGCAAGCACAAGTAAGACTGGTACAGAACATGCGCCACAGGTCACCTGCCCCTTCTGGTGAACAGGCACAACGCCAACCACACCACAGGCACACCAGTGCCAGAAGGGAGCGCCCAAGGCGAAGTCAGAGCGCACGTGGTCCGGAGCACGCAGAAGACCACACCAGTGAATCCGACAACACGGGCAGGCGCCCGGGAGATAGAAGCATCTCCGCAACGAGACACAGCTGAGCGCAGCACAGAGAGCGACCATGTCCCCACTGCACCAGCGAAGCCCGACAGAGGGCAGAAAAGCAACACAGGGTCCTCCTCAACACTGCCTCAAGATGGAGTCGGCGGTGACCCACAACAGGCAGCTCACCCTGACACATCTGACAGCCACCAAGGCGGACCACCGTCCCTGGACACAGCCTCACAGGAGAACCGAACGTAAGCCGCAGCAGTCGCAAACCGCGTCTCTCCACAACACGTCTCCAGGTGAACGGCCACTCCCCAAGCGTCGGCTGTCCAAGTCAAGTGGCATCCCTGCCCCTGTCCGCAGATGCCATGGGTGAAGATCTGCTCTGAGTGTCCGTCCTCACACCGCCTCAAGATGGAGTCGGCAGTGGCCCCCAAGCCAGGCAAGAGAGGATCAACACACTCTACGTGTTAAGCCGCCATGGACACTCAACACCAGCAAGGCGGAGGCACGTGGCTGCCCAGGTCCATCCTAACATCCGAACTCTCCCAGCAAATCACCAACACCTGTCATTCCGAATCACCACATGGCTGGCAAACGTCACCCACGCCAGCCATCGGCACATGCGTCAAGCACCACTCCCTGAGTACCGATGGACTGGAGTCCGAAACCGTTGCCACACAAGCCGACTAAATGGAACCCAAAACCTCCTGTGAACCTGGCCTACACCGGAACCGCGGCAGCGAGTGCAAGTCTTGGCCAAGACTTATCCACCCGTGAGGGTTGTGCGTGCGACCAAGCAACGGCTCCTCGGCGGCCCTGCAGCTGCCCCAGACGGCACACAAGCAGCGGCTCCAGCGCAGCCTTCCTACAGTCCCGCAGCAACCCCGACGACGGGCCTCCCCAGGCGGGAGAGCGAGAAGAGACATTGCCCCACCGACAGGGTACCGATCACAGCCAAGCGTTCCATAGGGACAGTCGGTCCAGCAACACCTCCGTGAACTCTCACATTAGACCCCGTCCATGATCATGACGCAGCCCACCAAAAGAACTAGTAGATCTCACCACAGTCCATCACCGACGTCAGCCACGAGGAGGCCATGCAAGACCCGTCATTGTCAGCGAACGGACGGTAGGCAGCGGAAGTCTCCAAGCCAGCGGTCGTGCCCTGAGTCCCTCAGGTTAAACTACGAGTGCCCGCGGAGGAGGTTCTGCTGCAAGCCAAGGCCACCAGCCAACGTCTGATGTCATCCTGCCACCTGACTCGAGAAGCTGATGGACCCTGTGGTATTTCATCAACTGTGTTTCTCCCCGCAGGGTGGACTTGACTTTTTGTTTTGTCCTTCAATAAAGTTGGGGAGGAATGTAGTGTCCTGCGAGACACGTTCTAGTGTCTCAACAGGAAGCTGTAATCCCAGCCACTCCCTCGAGGGCTGGACACACTGCACCCCACACCCATCCATCACGGGGGTCACGAGTGACGTGGCCCCGTCAATAAAAGAGCCCGAGTGCACGTGCTCGTGGCCAGTTACCACCCTAACCTTCATGCTGTCTGTGTCCCTCATTTGCATGATGTGGGCCTGAGGCCCGACACCACATGGCCTAGGGCTCCAGCCTTTCAGGGTGGCCCAGATAGACCCACATGTGTTCCGCACAGTGTTGCTCTGATGAACTTGAATAATTCTTAAGTGGATTGTTTTAAAAACGTTTTCCTTTAATTTATTTTTAATGTGGGGGATGTATGGGATGCTATTGCAGACATTTAACAGATAAATGTTTTTGTTTTTCCACAACATGCAACATTGATTAAAAAAGTTTCTTTTAGGTCAAAACAGGACCTCACGCTTGAGAAATTGGCGGGGGTTGCACAGAATATTTGCAATAATATTAGTGAGCTGCTTCTGTATTATAATATTAAAAGTACACATCACCATCCCTGAATATTATATGTAAACCATTTAGAATTTGGAACAGCGTGCCTGTGTACTTTCAGTGAACTGACAAAAGAGGTGAAATTGGATCAAAATTCAAAGCTGTTCTGAACAGGGTCCCTCAAAATAAATTTGACCCAGGGCCCCCAAAAGCCTTAAGATGTCCCTGCCCACAGGCACACATATACCACAACAGCAGTGTAAGGATGTATGTCGTTACAACGCACACTTTTACAACGCATGCACTTACAGCGCATTTTTTACAACGCAACATCCATTACAACGCATTCCATTACATAGCATGACACTACAACGCATTTTTAAAAACTACCTTTACAACGCATTCCATTACATCGCATACTACCTTTACAACGCATACCATTACAACGCATAATATTAAATTGCATTTAAGGTAAGTATTAGATAGTATAGGGGTAAAAATTACTTTTCTAACTCCAGGGGGTGCAACAGTAGGGTAAGTGTTGGATAGTATAGGGGTAAAAATTACTATTCTAACTCCAGGGGGTGCAACAGTAGGGAAAGTGTTGGATAGTATAGGGGTAAAAATGACTATTCTAACTCCAGGGGGTGCAACAGTAGGGAAAGTGTTGGATAGTATAGGGGTAAAAATTACTATTCTAACTCCAGGGGGTGCAACAATAGGGTAAGTGTTGGATAGTATAGGGGTAAAAATTACTATTCTAACTCCAGGGGGTGCAACAGTAGGGTAAGTGTTGGACAGTGTAGTGTAATATTATGCGTTGTAATGGTATGCGTTGTAAAGGTAGTATGCGATGTAATGGAATGCGTTGTAAAGGTAGTTTTTAAAAATGCGTTGTAGTGTCATGCTACGTAATGGAATGCGTTGTAATGGATGTTGCGTTGTAAAAAATGCGTTGTAAGTGTAGTGCGTTGTAAATGTTGTTCCCCGCAGTGTAAACTTGAATTTGGATGTTGGAGTCAGCTGACACAAGGCTTTGGAAATTAATGGAAAGAAAGGTACTTCTGTGTCTTGAGAGTGTTTTAGGAAGTGAGTGAAAGAGATGAGAGTTTAGAACTGCTTCTGGAATGTTTGTGGGGATTGTTCTTTGCTGGGAGGGCCTGACTGTAATCATATAGGGGAATTCACCCTCCACAACACCTTCCAATCAGGGTTCAGGAAAGACTGCAGCACTGAAACTGCCATGCTCAATATCTCAGACGACATCCACAGATCCCTAGACAATGGTGACGCATGCCTGCTTATCCTACTTGACATATCAGTGGCATTTGATACAATAAATCACCCAGCCTTACTTGAATCATTGAAGATCTGCTCTGGTATCAATAGCACAGTCTTGAAATGGTTCACATCATACCTACAACACTGATCATAACAAATCAAAATCAACTCCTGTCTATCTAAACCCACACGTGTCACACTTGGCATGCCCCAGGGCTCAATTCTCTCCCCTTCCCTTTTCAATCTCTTCATGAAACCCTTTACAATCATCCTGAAGCAAGCAGGCATCAAATATCACCTATATGCTGATGACATCTAACTCTATTATAAAATCAAATCACCTAGTGACATCCTACATCTTGATGCCACGCTGATCAAGATACAATCTTGGTTTAACTCTAACCACTTAAAGCTAAACCCCAACAAAACAAATCATTCTGTTCTGTCCTAAAAGCGACCACGAATGGCTCAGCAACCTGAATGCAATTCTCCAGTTACTAACTCCCTTGTTCTTTCTGCCTCTGCTAGCTTTAGCGCTGGGACGCCTTGTTGCTGGGGCAGCCATTCGCTCTATAAATCTGGATAACAACATAACATAACATTACATTTTTCTCTCACTCTATCCAACTCTGCAAAGTCCCTTGGCTGATCCTCGACAATAACATGTCAATGAAGAATCACATCAAAAATTCAGCCAAAGAAGTGCTCTTCACACTAAAACATCTCAAGAAAATTAAACCATTCATTCCCTCTGATGATTTCAAGATGGTTGTCAATCTCTCGTCCTCTGCAAACTGGACTATGGTAATGCCATCCTCACAAGGATGCCGAAAACTCACCTCGCCCCCCTCAGATCAGCTCCAAATGTGGTGGCCCTGCTCATAACAGGTGTTAAGCAGTTTGAACACATCACACCAGCCCTCAAGATCCTCAATTGGCTACCCATCAAAGGAAGATGTTCTTTCAAGACTGCCTGTATCATCCACAAAGCCCTTCACTCACATACCCATAACTATTTAGGCAACAAGCTTATGAAAGCGGGAAGAACCAGAACTCTGAGTAGCTCCAACTCACTTCTTCTTTTACCTCCAAAACTAAAAAAGAAATCAACCCAGACTCGGTCTTTTTCTGGAAACGCTACCTAGGGATCTACGATGCAACCCCTCCTTCTCTTGCTTCAAAAGAGACATGAAACTCCTCCTCCTCAACAAATACGTTAACACCTAAGCATACTGAACTTTGTTGATTATCTCTTTTTATAGGTCTAGACACTCTCTGAAAGTCGGTTGTATGTTTGTCTGTTGTCTATTAGGTATTTTTCTCCCTTTACACACATTGTCCTTATTGCCCGCATACGGCAACAAACACTCATTGCCTGATTTTCTTTGTATATTTTTATGTGTGTTCTAAAATCCAATATGTCTTGCGTCATATAGTAAGCGATTTGATTATTTTGGGTTCTTCACTCATTGTATTCATGTAAAGCGCTCTGACGCCCTCAGGTCTAGCTAGCGCTATATAAAACCTACAAAATAAAAATAAAACTATAGGTGGGACTTGGAGATGTACTATTGGAATTTATCTCCGAAAAAGACTGGTCTTACTCAGTGTAAAACACTGGAATTTATGTGATCCATTGAAAAGGTTTCTTTGGAAATCATAGTGAAATGAAATGAATGAAAACAGATTTATAAAGCGCATGGCTGCCCTTGAGCGTCCAAGCGCTGAGTAATACACTGAACCACTACCCCAGGACACCAGGAGGGACCTACAGAGGGAAAAGGTGAGTCTTCAATGTTTTACGGAATTTTGTCAGGTTGGGTTCTTTACGCAGAGCCGTTGGTAAAGTATTCCAGAGTAGACCCGCATTAATGGAAAAGCGACGTCCACCCGTTTTCACCTTTTTTGCTCTGGGTATCACTACAAGGTTCCCAACTTCAGAGCGAAGGGCGCGAGTAGGTTTATAGGAGCGGATCAAATCTCTAAGGATGGGGGGGCCGGATCCTTGTAAAGCCTTAAACACTATGCAGAGGGATTTGAATTTGATGCGTGCTCTAATTGGTAGCCAGTGCAAGGCCTTCAAAGCAGGCCGAGCTAAAGAGCTTTTGGCTGTACCAGTGAGCATCCGCGCGGCTGCATTCTGTGCTCTTTGGAGCACATTCAAAGTGGATTCAGGTGCCGCCAGGAAGAGGGCATTGCTATAGTCTAGCCTCGAGAGCACCAATCCCTGGACCAGAAGTCTCCTAGAATTATCAGGAAGAAGCGGCAGAATTTTTCGGGCTGACCGGAGCAGCCCGTAGCACGTCCCTGCCACTCGCTTGGCTTGAGTAATCAAAGACAGCTCAGGTTCCAGCCATACCCCAAGACTTTTTATAGCGCCCTTGGGGGCCGGAGGGGCTCCCAAACTGGCCGGCCACATACATTTGGGCAGTGGCGAGCACAGATTGCCAAGAAGCATTAGCTCCGTTTTTGACCCATTCAGTTTTAGCCGGGAGTCCGACATCCATGCCATGATGTTGGTAAGGCAAGCAGCGAACTTCACCCCCTGACTTTCCGATAGAGACAGGGAAACAATCAATTGAGTGTCATCTGCATAAGTTGCCATCGTCACACCAAAAGGTGCCACAACCTCCTCCAGCGGGGCCATATAGACGTTAAAAAGTGTGGGGCTCAACGAGGAGCCCTGCGGGACTCCACACTGGAGGGGAATAGGCAGGGATCTAAAATCGCCGTCGCAGACCTGATAGAAACGATCACTCAAGTATGACTGAAGCCACTGGAGGGCCAAGCCTCCTACTCCAATCTTTCCCAGACGGTGGATCAGGATATTATGGTCCACCGTGTCGAAAGCCGCGCTTAGATCCAGGAGGACCATCGCGGCGGAACCTCCCGAATCTAAGATACGTCTGCCTTCTTCCACCATCGCTAACAAGGCCGCGTCAGTTCCCTGACCTGGGCGAAAGCCAGTCTGCGTCCGGCCTAGTAGATTGTTAGCTTCCAGGAAGCCGGAGAGCTGGCGATTAACAAACTTCTCGGCGATCCTATTCAAGCAAGGCAGGAGTGAGATGGGGCGGTAATTTGCCAGATCAGTAGGGTCAAGGTTAGGCTTTTTCAAGAGTGCCTTGACAATTGCCTGCTTCCAGCTGGGTGGGACAATGCCATGAGTGAAGGAGGCATTCAAAAGGTCAATTGCAGGACCAACAATAGGATCCACACATTGTTTGAGGATCCGAATGGGCATGGGATCCAGCGGGGAGCCACTCTTCAGAGCCGAAATCTCCTCACAGAAGGCCTCCCTTGAAATGGGGGAGATTGTATCTAGTCCCTTAACACCTAAAACCCCCTTGGGGGCTACTGTGCTCATATTTCCTAAACTAGGGGGAAGGCTAGCTAGGATGTTCCGTATTTTGGTGTCAAAAAACTGAGCCAGCTGATTGCATTTGTTGGAGTTCTCTGTCTGAGAGGTTGGGGAGGTGGGAACCGTAATAAGCTCTTTGAAAATCTTATAGGTTTCCCTAGAAGAGTTGCCTGCCTTATTTATTCGCTCCTCAAAGTAGGCGACCTTAGTAGATATACGTGCAGCTTTGTATGATCTCATGGCTTCACGATAATTTTCTTTACTATTGGCGGCCCAGTCCTTCCGCCATTCCCGTTCAAGCCTTTTGCAGTTCTTCCTCATCAACCCCAGCTCTGGGGTGTACCAGGATGACTTGAGGCTGTTATTTTTATTTGTGCACGTTTTGACGGGCAGAACCGCATCTAACGCGTGGCGTAGCCAATCATGGAAAGCAGTGTCGGCCTCCAAAGGCCCACAACCAGGGGGGGGAGTGGACTCAGCGAGGGTACGTAAGAGGCTGTCAGTAGGAAGTTGGGACCAAATTCTCTTATAGATAGGGGGAGTCTTCTGAAGCCGAGAGCGAAAAGGGTCCAAGCTGACATTAAGCTCCCCTACCACCAGGAAATGGTCCGACCAAGGCAAGGGAAGAGGGGAACCTATTTGAAGGTGCGCAATGTTTGAAAACACACAGTCCAACAAGTGACCCTTCACATGCGTGGGTTCCAAGTTGTGTAAATTGAGATTAGCTGTTCTAAGTTCCGATCTAAGGTCATTTACACTCTTATCTTCCTGCAGGTCGAAATGGAGATTAAGATCTCCCAAAAGCACAAAGTAGGAGGAGGATGCCGCAAGGACGGGGACATAGTCCAAAATTGAGCTGGCAAATTGTTTAATCGTCCCGGGGGGGCGATAGACCAACAATCCAGCTAAAGAGTAATTAGGAGAAAGCTGTATGTGAAAGTGACCGCTTTCAGCGTCTAGAATAGGACCTCTGACTACTCTACACGAAAACTTGTCCCTATAAATGATGGCTAAACCACCTCCTTTTCCTTGCGGTCTATGGAGGCAGTGAATCGAGTAGCCGGGAGGAAGAGAGTTAACTAGGTCAAAGTCTGAGGAGTCTGACGTCCAAGTTTCAGTGAGATATAAGATATCTAAACTAGTGTCTTGAATCAGCTCAGAGATTTGAGTAGAATGCTTAGGTAAGGATCTACATTTGAAAGGGTCCTTCACAGGGGTTTTGTTACCACTCTCCTGGTTTCTAAGGGAGGGGCAGTACTCGCAGGGTATGAAAAGGGCATCAGGTCTAATTCCGTGTGTGCAATAACGTGAGTCGGTCGGCTTTAGCATGAGTAAGTCTGTTTTTGAGTATTTAGTAAAGTTACCTGTGGAGACCGGCAGGGTCCCTTGTCCAAGGTCCGTTCTGGCCCGGACGGGCCCAGACGGGCTTGCCTCTGGCGCGCCTCCGGCGCGCCATCGGCGCGCCCGCTGCGCCCGCTCGCTGCGTGGACGGGAATTCGCCGCCATTTGTGAAGCTCGAGGGGCAGGAAACGCCCTCGCACTAGACCGCCAACCGAGCAACCGCCTCACCAAAGATGGCGGATGCGTCCGGTCGCGCTAGTTGGCAGTCGAACAAAAGCCCCAGAGCCCTAAAAGCGGCTCAAAGATGCCCCTTAGTCCCTCAAAACATAAGTAGCAGCAACAGAGTAAAAAATACAATTTTTAAAAGCAACAATCATGTAGTTAAAAACGATCCCAATAATTTAAAAAAAGGTAATTTTCAGCTCTCTAAGGTGTTGACAATTCAAGCGTATCTCACAGTGAGTGCGAGGGAGCAGCCAGTGTATCGTGTATAGTCGAGTTGCTTATGTTTGGATTTGGTATAGATTAGAGATTTTTTGTTTTCTAGGAACCTTTTGGAGCTCACAGTCCAATTCAGACTGGAAAAGGCACACAAAAATGGCTGCAAGCAAACTCCTAGGCTATTTAGTTTTGATGCCAGTGTCTTTCACTATTTAGGATTATCAGACTGTCATTGAGTTTAGAGTGTCAGTAAGTGTATTTTGTTTCATGAAATATAGGTCAAATATGAGTTTTTATTTTGCTGCCAATGTGCCTTCATCAGTTTTTGGCTTCTCCAACTCTTACCTATACCATATTCAGCTCTCACAAATGCATATTAGGTATTATAGATCCTTTGTGCCCTTAATAAATTCAGAGGTGTCGGCTTGCAGCCTAATACACAGGTAAAATGTTAGGAGAGAATAAACCTTTTTTTTAAAAGCAATGTCGTAAATCATTTAAAATCCAAAGAGGAATGTTCAGGTTAATTAGGAGAAATGAGTTTGTGTAACAACAGTAGATGGTTTGGGTTTGTGTTGTACACATCACTTTGATGCATATGCACATCCTAGAGGATAAACACAAGTGATAGACAGTCCAGAAATTATCTACCAAAATGGTGCCTTGCTCAATCGTCAGTGAGAAAGTGAGAGTCTCAAGAATCTCAACCTCTAAAGTGATCAAAAGATGAACGAAAAATTTGTATGGGATTTCAGCTGTCCAAACTAAATTAAGACCAGGAAAACCGGAGACAGACATTTTCGAATGAGAAATATAGAGTTCATGACTTGAGTCTTGGAAGAGGGAGGGATTTCAAGCGTAAAACAGCATTGCAGCGAATGCATGGAACAATACCATACAAAGGTAGATGTGAAAGAATTGTATGAGATTCTAAAAATGTCTCGGACAGTCAAAACAGAAAAATAAAGCTGCAAACAATGAGGCAGTATTGATGGTGTAAAAGGCACTTTTTTGGAGTAGGTACATTCGGAAGACCAGTTTGGTACATGTAAGAAAGTGGATTATTATTTGGGGCAGTTGCCTGCCTCAAAGAATAATAACACTAAATCATCAGTGACAACCCAAAAAGTAATTTCATAAATCTGAGTTCAACCCCTTGGTAGCCATGACACAAAGCACTCATGCTTAACTTAGGACAATGTGTAAAGTATTTATGCAGTACCAAAACATTATTAAAATCAAAACACCACTGCATAAAAATCCAAAGCAAACATTTTAATTAAAAAGCTTACACCAAAATGACAAAAATTCAACAAGGGGAACCAGAAATATGATTTTTTTTTTAAATGTAAGGAAAAATGGCACCACAAAGGTCTAGGTTCCAATGATAAGCCATGGATGCAGTAGACCTGAACCTAGACGTGAGTTCACGACTACTGCAATGAAACATGGGTTTTATAACTCAAGAGAGATTGTCCCAGGCAAAATTTTACTTTCTGACTTAGTTTATTTTATGGAGCTCAAAAGCTCCAGTGGAGAAACCATGAGGCTGGATTAAAATTGGACACTTGTGCTGCAAGGTCTTGCTGATGTTCCAGAGGCTTGAAAGTTCAAACATTTTCTGGGTTCCAAATTTTCAAGGGTTCTGGAACAGCTCTTCTGAATCACTTCTAAGGCTCCCAGGGCCTCAAGAACAGCCCTTAGGGGCCAAGACTCATTCCAGCAGAAGGCACCAGAAGGGTCCAGTCCACCTACAGTTTTTACAAGTCATCTGGACACTTCAGGAAAAAGACATCTTGCAGTTTGTTGTTCCCCTGTAGCCACACATGAGGTTGCCAACTGTCCCTGGGACTCCACTTCGTAGTCCTGGGTACAAGTGGCAGTGTGTCAAGCACTTCACGTCTCCACGCAGGTCACAGGCAGCAGGTCCAGTCCACTTCTGATATTTTGTATGTCAAGAAAGTGTTCTGAGATGGTGAGGATGAGGTGTCAGCTTTGTAGATTTCACTGGCCAGTGGTTGGGATGACTCCTGGATACCCCATAACCAACGAGGAAAACATTCTCACTTTTGCATCCCATCCTGTTTGCCTTAATGCAAACTATCCTCAATTGCACCATTCCAAGGAAATCCAATATATCACAGGCCTTCTGCACTTAAAGGGTGCTTGTGTGTCAGTGAGGGGTGTGTTTAGGAGTTGACATGTCTCAGATGTGACTATTGTAACAATATGGACAAACTACTCGCTGGATATATGTGTGTCTGATTGCTTTTCTCTGTACCCCTACTATGTACTTGTGTCATACACATAAATTGAATGCAATAGATTCATTTTTGCATGCCTGTTTTTCATTTATTTTGTTACCCATGATTGATATTGTTTATCCATTTCAATGATTTTTGTATTTGTTTTAATATTGTTAAATACTTGATTGTATTTCTTATGATGCGATTCAATGTGTCATATATCATAGACGCCTAAATATCTGTTCTAAGTATAATCTGCTTTTTGAATGACCCCCCCTTTCTGGCCATTGACTTCAGTTGATTCTGAAACTCTGTAGCCAGTAGTTGCAGTCAGTACATAGCAATTTGAAACCTTTTGACATGTTTAAAAGTCAGATTTTAAGATTAGCTAGTCACCTTTAATTAGTGCATTGCAGTACGCAAGTCCTGGGTGCATATTGTGTAAAAGCGAGGCAAGCTACATGTGAAGTTAGGAGGATTCTACAGTAGGAAGATTCAACCTGCCATTTTACTGCATAGGCTATAGGGATGTTTCCACATTAAAAAATCTGATTAAAAATAAAAGTCTCACATTTCATAATTTGGTGTAGGAATTTAGGAAAGGGCAATATCATTCATATTCACACCTTTGTAATATACATTAAAAATCAAAAATATTGGTGAAAATTAATTTTTGAAAAATATTATTCAAAGATAATTGTTATTAATCCCACTCACCTCTGTTTGAAGCTTAGGCAGACCCCCAGACTGGTTCTACCTACAGTGATAATAATTTGATTTTCCCAACATAACCTAGATGTAAATTGATTTAGAGCTCTAGAAAAAACTGTAGAAGTAAATGTAGAACTAAAATGGGGTTGGCCACTGATAGCGTTAAAGGAAAAAGATACCCCTGCCCAGTATCCAACAAAAACAAAATTAAAACTGTTTGTCCATCAAATCAAAATCTATTAGGCAATTATTTCATATTACATGACATCATCTTTAATCATTTTTATTTGAATCAAGCGTTTGCTAAGCGCGACTACTCACCCGTAAGGGTCTCAAGGCGCTGGGGGGGTGCAGGTTCCAGTCCATCAAGGAGGGGGTCTGTCAAAGAGCCAGGTTTTGAGGTTTCTGCGAAGATGGGAAGCGATGTTGTCTGTCTGAGGTGGAGCGGAAGGGCGTTCCAGGCTTTGGCCATGAGGAAGGAGAAGGAGTGGCCTCCTGATCTGGATTTTCTGGTGCGGGGAACCACGGCGTAGGAGAGCTGGGCTGATCGTAGGGTCCTTTGTGGTGGGTGGAATTGGAGTCGGCTGTTCAGGTATGCTGGTCCGGTGTCGTGGAGAGCCTTGTGTGCGTGGGTGAGCATCTTGAAGGTGACTCTAGCCTTGATGGGGAGCCAGTGGAGTGTACACAGGTGCTGGGAGATGTGGCAGTGTCTTGGTAGGTTGAGGAACAGTCTTGCGGCGGCGTTCTGGATGTTCTGTAGCTTGCGGGTGAGGTTTTTGTTTATTCCGGCATAGAGTGTGTTGCCGTAGTCGAGTCTGCTGGTGACCAGGGTGTGAGTGACGGTCTTTCTGTGTTCGAGGTGGATCCATTTGAAGGTCTTACGTAGGAGGAGAAGGGTGTGGAAGCAGGAGGACGAGACTGAGTTGATCTGGCGGTCCATTTTGAGCTCGGAGTCCAGGATGATTCCCAGGTTGCGTGCATAGTCTGTGGGGGTGGGCGGGTTTTCGCGAGCGGGGGGCCCTCGGAACTTATTTGAAAACTATTTTTGCAAAAAAATACAACAAAAGATGGAAAACTTCTTCTGACGGCTCAACAGAGTAGGGCCCTTTAAAACAGGACATTACACCAACCTAATTGGGGGTGGATGTAGTATTCTCTGCTTTTTCATGTCCATTACCATGGGAAAATCCTGGCTGTGAGGGACCTAAAAAAAAATAATGTCCCCACACACTGGGAAAAATCTCCATGGATATGGGTGTCATTAGTTTTTTGTTTTTCTGAAACAAACTCCCATTTTTGGAGTGTCTTTCTGAAAAACAAATACTTTTGAGAAGGTTGATGACCAACCGTCAAAACCACTGGACTTTTTGTACATTGAAAGAAACCGCCATGACGATGGTTACTTAATGTACAGCAATGACCTCTGGGTCAGCAGTCATCTCTTAATTTGACAGATGGAAGTCCACCAAGATGGAAGAGGTATTGTCTTCTTCCACCCTGCTATATGGAGTACCATCTCACACGATATAAATCAGGCCCTTAGTCTTTTTGTACTTAGGTTCGGTAAGTCGGGGGAGCTTGATGGTTCCTTATTGGTAGAGCGTGCCATGATCCTTGATATTAGAGATATATCTTGGCAATTTTTTTTAGATGAAACAGTGATGGGGTAAATGTGATCTTTGATCCAAGTGTTTTACTCCAGAAGTCTCTTCTTCTCAACATTTCCAACTTCTTGATTTCAAGTCTGGAAATAAGTGTATTTTATGTTTTTTTGCATTAGCTCCAGAGGCGGTTAGTTTCTCAAGCAGGTCAGGTGTTGTGCTGTATTTTTTTATCGTATAGGTCATTTGCAGAGCTTTTAAATGATGCATGTATGAAAGGGAAATTAGTACTCTATCGATCTATCAACTTAGAAGTAATGTGACTGTTTAGTTCTTTGATGAATCAGGCAGCGTTGAGCAAAATGATCCTAAACAGACTAGAGTGGAGCCATTAGACAAGTCGTGTGGTGCTCTCATAGATAAAATTAGAGCTAATTATTTGTAAAGTTTTATTTTGAGATATAGGGTGTTAGATATGGTATGGTACCAGGCTGTCTGACTTTCCTGGAAGATAGAGCTGATGGCAGTTGTTTTCTTGAAAGTAGAGGTGGTGACAGGCAGTCTCAGTTTTCGTGAAGGAAGATCGGGTGAAAGGCTGTCTCATTTTTCAACAAAGCACAGCAGGTGACAGGCCGTCTGAGTGTCTGAGTTTCCTTGAGGCTAGAGGTGATGACATGTTATCTCAGTTTTCCTAAACATAGAGCTGTTGACTAAGAGTCCCAGTTTTATTCTGTGTAGAACCAGTGACAGTTTGTCCAGGTTTTTGTGCAGATAAAGCTGCTGTAGGTTGTGTCAGTGTTCTGGAATGTAGAGCTACTGACAGACTAGCTCTGTTCTTCAAGGTAGGGATGGTGACAGGCTGTGTCAGTTTTCTTGGAGGTAGAGCTGGTGAAAGGCTGTTTCAGTTTTCTTGGAGATGGAGCTGGTGCCAAGCTCTCTCGGTTTCCTTGGACATATAGCTAGTGACTGTCTCAGTTTTTATTGAGGGTGGAATGGATGGCAAGCTCTTAGATTTCTTGAGCTGGTGACAGCGTGTCTCCGTTTTCTTGAACGTATAACTAGTGACAATCTGCCTCTGTTTTCTTCAAGGTGAACTGATGACAGGCTGTCTCAGTTTTTTTTAGGGTAGAGCTGGTGGCAGGCTGTCTCAGTTATCTTGAGACTAGAACTGGTGATAGGCTGTCTCAGTTTTCTGCAAGGTGAGCTGATGACAGACTCTCAGTTTTCTTCAAGTGAGCTGATGACAGGCTGTCTCCGTTTTCTTGAGGGTAGAGCTGATGACAGGCTGTCTCAGTTTTCTTGTGGCCAGAACTGGGGACAGGCTGTCTCAGTTTTCTTCAAGGTGAGCTGATCACAGGCTGTCTCAGTGTTCTTGAGGGTGGAGCTGCTGACAGGCTGTCTCAGTTTTCTTGAGGGTAGAGCTGGCAACAGTTGTCTTAGTGTATTGAAGGTAGAGCTAATGACAGGCTGTCTCAGATTTCTTGAGGCTAGAACTGGTGACAGGCTGTTTCAGATTTCTTGAGGCTAGAACTGGTGACAGGCTGTCTCAGATTTCTTGAGGCTAGAACTGGTGACGGGCTGTATCAGTTTTCTTGAGGCTAGAGCTGGTGACAGGCTGTCACAGTTTTCTTATGGCTAGACTTGGTGACAGACTGTCTCGTTTTCTTGAGGCTAGATCTAGTGACAGGCTATCTCAATTTTCTTATGGTTAGACTTGGTGACAGACTGGCTCAAATTTCTTGAGACTAGAACTGGTGACAGGCTTTCTCAGTTTTTTAAGGCTAGAGTTGGTGACAGGTTGTCTCAGGTTATTTTTAGACTAGAACTGGTGACAGGCTGTCTCAGGTTTTTGAGGCTAGAGCTGGTGACAGGCTGTCTCAGTTTTCTTGAAGCTAGAACTGGTGACAGGCTGTCCCAGTTTTTTTGAGGTCAGAAATGGTGACAGGATGTCTCAGTTTCTTGAGAGTAGAGCTGGTGACCGGCTGTCTCAGTTTTTTAAGGCTAGAGTTGGTGACTGGCTGTCTCTGTTCCTTGAGGGTAATGCTGGTGACATGCTGTCTCAGTTTTCGTGAGGCTGGAACTGGTGACTGACTGTCTCAGTTTTTTTAGTCTAGAGCAGGTGACAGGCTGTCACAGTTTTTTTGAGGTCAGAACTGGTGACAGGCTGTCTCAGTTTCTTAAGGGTAGAGCTGGTGACAGGCTGTCTCAGTTTTTTAAGGCTAGAGTTGGTGACAGGCTGTCTCAGATTTCTTGAGGCTAGAACTGGTGACGGGCTGTATCAGTTTTCTTGAGGCTAGAGCTGGTGACAGGCTGTCACAGTTTTCTTATGGCTAGACTTGGTGACAGACTGTCTTGTTTTCTTGAGGCTAGATCTAGTGACAGGCTATCTCAATTTTCTTATGGTTAGACTTGGTGACAGACTGGCTCAAATTTCTTGAGACTAGAACTGGTGACAGGCTTTCTCAGTTTTTTAAGGCTAGAGTTGGTGACAGGTTGTCTCCGTTTTTTGAGGGTAGAGGTGGGGACAGGCTCTATCAGTTTTTATTAAGGCTAGAGCTGGTGACAGACTGTCTCAGGTTATTTTTAGACTAGAACTGGTGACCGGCTGTCTCAGGTTTTTGAGGCTAGAGCTGGTGACAGGCTGTCTCAGTTTTCTTGAAGCTAGAACTGGTGACAGGCTGTCTCAGTTTTTTTGAGGTCAGAACTGGTGACAGGATGTCTCAGTTTCTTGAGAGTAGAGCTGGTGACAGGCTGTCTCAGTTTTTTAAGGCTAGAGTTGGTGACTGGCTGTCTCTGTTTCTTGAGGGTAATGCTGGTGACATGCTGTCTCAGTTTTCGTGAGGCTGGAACTGGTGACTGACTGTCTCAGTTTTTTTAGGCTAGAGCAGGTGACAGGCTGTCACAGTTTTTTTGAGGTCAGAACTGGTGACAGGCTGTCTCAGTTTCTTGAGGGTAGAGCTGGTGACAGGCTGTCTCAGTTTTTTAAGGCTAGAGTTGGTGACAGGCTGTCTCTGTTTTTTGAGGGTAGAGCTGGAAAAATACAAAATTAATTGATTAAGCGCCTACTTGGTTCTATCAGTTATTTCTACTCCGGTATTTTATTGTCTTTCCATTGATAATTAATAATAATAATAATAATAATAATTAATTGATAATTTCATTCATTGATATTTCCTTTGGTCTCTTCAATTTGCCATTTGATCGTCATTTACTTTTTTCTCACAATCTTGATACAGAACTTCCTAAACATCCGTCTCTTCTCCAATATCGGACAAGATAAAATACAAAAACTTGTATACCTCCCCCACGTAGCTTGAAAACACTAATTAAATAATCTATTAACTATAATATTATTAAATAAGTTTGCATGCTTATTAATCAACACTTATTAATATAAATTACACGTGGGATTGCAATTGCATGGCTAAAAATAATTTTATGACTAAAATATGTACGCATATTACCAATAGTAGATGTGGTAATTAGAAAATTGCATGATATATGTTGCTTTGTAATGTTCTGTATTGTTGCTCAGAAGGAAGTTCAAAATGGTGAATATAAATGCTTTAAATGTTGCCAAACGCTAGATAAATACAAACACATAGAGGGATTAGTAAGGGGTAAACATTAGATTTGTTATTTCTTTTTATTAATTATTCTTTTGTGTTTGTTTCGCTTAAATTATCATTTGGACCTAAAACAAAGATGGCTGCCGAAACACCACGAGGAAGTGGCCATTTTCTCATGTGGCGCGGAATGAACAGCGCCTGTGCGAGAGTGTCCATGATCCTCGCAGTGACCTCTGAACATAGTACCCTAGCAAGGATGATACATTGGACGTCTTCCAAGAAAGGGGAACGATGACTTTTACATAGAGAACCGGAACATCTCAATACATTTGCCGGTGACTTCACCCCTTGAACTGTACTGAAAATCCTGGGCACCGATCGTACGTTCTAAAACAACCAATCAGGACTACCTTATACTCTAAATCGTTACTTTTATGTTAAACTTTTCCTATAAAACATGACTAGTAGGACCGGAAAGTGTGGCTGCTTTTTTCCAATTTTCCGATCTATCACTCTGACGGACTGATTGACAAACTGACGCCTATCTCCTTGATGACCTAAATGCTGCCCGATGACTGCGAACTTTCCAAAATCTACGGGCTATGCTAAATGCTTGCACGGCTTCTGGTCCTTTGATAATCTGGGAGTGTAGCGTGCTGAGCTGAGAACTTTAGCCTTGCCAGATTAGGTAAATATGATGTTCCGCGATTTATTATAAATTGATCAAGAAATTCAGAACTTTATCGAGACAATGCAAATTTTCCTATGATAATTTTAGATAAACTATTATTGATTAACAAGAAATAAGGAGTTTGTGATTTACTTTAATTAAGGAGGAAAGGATTCTGAAATCTTAAAATGTGTTTTAGATGGTTCTAAATCACCATTAACCAATCCAACTAATTTGGTCCATTGACTGAAGTGGGAGGAGTGCTTTGATGTTTGGGATTGAGGATCTGTAGGCGAAAGGGCGTTAATGTATATTTGTAAATGATTTTCCTTCCCATAGGTTATAAGGTATTTCCCCACATGTCCAGCGTTTGAATTACTCATCCCTCCTGTGTGTGCAGACTTGGAGAGAGAGACATGTGAGTGTTGGTGTTATGGGCCCCACCAACGAATGTGTGTGCGAATGAGCTAGTGTGACGTCGGGTCTGCGACGCAGGGAGGGTATCGGTAAAGGTTATTTCCCCGTTTTTTCCCGGTCTCTCACTGTATCAGTTTTTCTGGTAGCAGGATGATGGTTTTATTGTTTTGGTTTGGTGATTATTGCTTGTAAATAGCTTATAGATTATTGATTGGGGATAAGTATTGGTTTATGTATTAACACTCTATGTAGAGTCGCGTCGAGTTCTATGTTGTTTGACGGCTTCTGGGATGTAGGAAATCGGAAGTTTGTAACGATTCCGTAGTAGGGCAGAGGTAAGCACTGTTCTCGGGAAAGACGGAATTGTTGTTGCCCTGTAGGTACACGGGGAAAACGTGTGACGATTGAAGTTGCACGACGCATTGTCTGGGTTCGATTCGGTAACATCGTCGTGTGTTGCCATTAGAGACATTTTTTGTGTGAGAGAAGTGTATGGTAGAGAAGGTCACCTGTGAAATTTTGGTCTTAGGTACTAGGAGTCCAGAAGGCACTCTGATTACACTTATCACTGGAAAGGTAATAGGTGTTCCCTAAGCTTGCTAGAAGGATAAAGTAGAGGGAAGTGCTACTTTATTAACGTGTGTAATAATTCTGTAGTAGGACAGACTGTTCGCTGTTATCGGGAAAGACAGAATTCTGTGTGAATGAACTACATTTTCCGCATGAAAGTGCGTAAATGAGAAGGTTAATTGTGAAACTGTGGTTTTATTTCACAGGAGCATTGGGTCTCCAACTAGGTGTCTTAATTCTGGAGAAACGGTTAGCTGATGCTTGTTAGAAGGGTAAGGTAGAGGGATGTGCTACTTTATCAACGGAAGTAACTATTCCGTAGTAGGGCAGAGGTAAGCGCTGCTCTCGGAAAGACGGAATTCTTGTGAAAAAGGTCATTAACTATACTTGGTTAGCGAAACAGATAATGGTGGCGTATTCATGTCATAACTAACAAATTTGTAAGTCAGAAGAACGTAAGAAAAATTTGCCGATACATTTTGTAAAGGAGGGGTCAGCAGAAGCAGGAGTGGCGAGAAAAGCTGACGTCAGAAATACCGCCCTGGCATTGGCTAACATAGACGTTCTGAATTGGTGCGTTAGTGTACGCCACGCTAGGAGTGGAGAAATACAGGATGACTTAGACGCTCCTGATTGGTGCGTTAGTGTGAGTCGCGCTACGATTGGTTAAAAACAACAGAATAGTCATAGAGAAGACTAGCGATACAGAAAAAGAAAAAATGATGTATTACGATCCACCAGAAAAAGAGAAAAAGTCCTGGTTTGGAAAGATCAAGAGTTTATTTAAAAAGGAAAAACCGATTAAGACTAGAGAGGGACAATTACTTCCTCCACCGAAATCGCCCGCATCCTTCATGGTTGCAAAATATGGATATCATACTTGTATCTGGTTAGACAACTGGGTGAAGTACACGAAAAATGATGGAGTTTTGGCATTTCCAGAACATGGTTCATTGAATTTAGCGGTTTTGAGAAATTTGAGAGAAAGAATGATGAATCTAGAACCAAGGCCTAGACCAACTCAATTTGAAGCATTGACAGAATGGGAAGATGAGATGCATGACAGAGAAAGACAGAGAAATGGCGGAAGATACAGGTACATGTTTGGTAGATCTCATTGTCAGGAGAGTCATGATGATAAAATGAGGAGGTGGCGAAGTGCAAATATGGCTGATGGTCTGTTTCCAGTAAGACATGCTGAGGAAGTTGGAAGTAGAACATTTTTGGAAAAGAGAAATAATATTGAGTCAAAGGGATATGGTGTGCATGAATCAGAGGATGATGTTCTTAACGACATGTTTTATAAAAATCCACCCCCTTATCAGTCAGATTCTACTATGTTGATACCAAGTGCCCCAGTGAAAGAGACTTCACAGAATATAAAGTTTGAGACAGTATTACCAGAAATAGGATGGAACAATCCTTTTAAAGAAGTGGAGCAAACCCAACATGGTAATGACAATTCCAGAGAATTAGCAAAAACTACTTTAGAATTAACTGAGAAGATTAGGGAATTAACTAAAAATTTGGAAGCCGTAACTGTTCCAGTAACTATAGGACCCGTAATGCCTATTTTTGATAAACAAAAGGATAGTGAGCATTGTTTGACGATTCCTTATAACAGTAATTAACACACAGGTCTTCTGATCTATCGTCCTCCTGGATATCCCTCCCGCTTTTCATTGAATTTGATTGAATATCTCACTCAACCAGCCTTGCGCTACAATAAACTCCTTGTGTTAGGAGACCTCAACCTACATCTGGAAGATGCAAGGTGTGTGGCGGCAGAGGAGCTGCGCCAGGAATTGGCGACTTTACAACTGAGATTAACAGCTGTCTCTCCTACTCATCAGCAGGGCCATTTGCTTGATCCCGTTTTCACAAATTGCAATGAGTTAGTGGTCGGTCTGCCTCAGCCTATGGTTTGGACGGATCATTATTTGGTCCTATTTGTTATGCGGCTGCCAAGGCTTAAGGTGCAGGAGAATTTGAAGGAGTGAATAACCTGCCGGAAATGGGCAGGTTTTTCCCCAGGCAAGTTCAATAGTGCCCTCTTGCATGGGGGGCCACCGGGGGGAAAGGATGCTGATAGCGCTTGTCTAGATCTGGACAGGAGGATTGGGGAAGTACTTGATAGTACGGCCCCTTGGTCACGGAAACTATCAGGTAGAGCTCGGAAATCTGCCCCTTGGTTCAATACCGTTTTGAGAAAAGCTAAGGCAAACTGCAAACGAGCAGAGAGGCACTGGAGGAAGGACTTTTCCGTTCTAGGGAGAAGTGAGTACAAAGCGATGCTGAAGGGCTACCATGGACTTATTAGAAGAACGAAGGCAGAGTATTATCTGGAAAGAATTGGGTCTGCAGGTAACTCGACCAGGGAATTTTTTAGGGTTTATAAGGAAATATCTTCCCTTGCTACAGTGGCAGCACCTGCAATAGGTTCAGTAGAGCTGTGTAACCAAATGACAAATTTATTTTCAGATAGGGTGGAGAAAATCTATTCCACCTTTCCGGACTCTGCCCTAGTAGACCAGAATATTTTGGATGAGATAGGGCCAGTTAATGAGGGTGAGGGACTAGACAGTTTTATTGTCCCCCCCCCCAGAAATGCTGATCAAAATCTGCCTGAGCGTGAAGTCGGGTTCTCTTAAAGATCAGGCATCCCCAATAATGCTTAGAGGGTGCATAGAAACATTGGAACCCTTTATTAGACACCTTGAGGCGGTCTCATTTAGGACCAGCACAGTCCCAGGTCGTTGGAAGGAGGCAGTGGTACTCCCTCTGCCTAAAAAACCACACTTAGGTTTAGACCGCCTAGATAACCTGCGTTCAATCTCTCTTCTGCCCTACTTCGCTAAGATCGCGGAGAAAGTGGCGAATAAGCAACTCACGGCACATATTGGGAAATTTCATCTTTTACACCCTACCCAATTGGGCTTCCGATAATGTCACTCGACAGAGTCTGCCCTGCTATTGGCCACAGAGACCATTAGGCAATATGTGGATGCGGGTCAGACGGTGGCCTTGATCATTTTGGATCTAAGTGCCGCCTTTGATACGGTTGCCCACCACACTCTAGTGCACCGTTTGAAGAAGGGAGGTGTGTCAGGCAGGGCACTAAGCTGGATGGTATCATTTCTGGTGGAGCGTAGTTTTCAGGTGAGACAGGGCGCGTACTATTCTAGGGTCATCAGCTTGAAGCAGGGGTTACCCCAGGGTTCAATCCTGAGCCCGACCTTGTTCAATCTGTATGTGGCTCCCTTAGCAGAGATCGCGGATGGTTTTGGGATTAGGGTTGTATCCTATGCTGACGACACCCAACTGGTGGTCTCCCTGACACAGGAACAGGACTCGGCAGCACCCAACTTTGTGGCATGTTTGCAAGAGCTAGCATCATGGATGGATAAGAACTGTCTGAAGTTGAATGGTGATAAGACTGAGGTGCTGGTGGTGGGGAGAGCACCATCGGTGTGGTCGCCGGCCTGGTGGCCACAGAGCCTGGGGCCCACCCCTGTACCTTGTGCCCAGGCTAAAAACCTGGGGGTATGGATGGATTCTAATCTCTCCTTTGAGTACCAGACCAGACGGGTTGCGGGTGCCTGCTTTGGAGTTCTAAAGGGACTCCGCAAAACCCTGGATATGCTGCCTATTGCAGCCAGGAAGACCTTAGTCCATGCCCTGGTGACATCTCGCCTCGATTATGGTAATATCTTGTATCTGGGTGTAACAGGGAGATGTATGCGGAGACTCCAGTGTGTGCAGAACGCAGTGGCTCGCCTGGTTCTGATGCGTCCTAGGAGAGCTCCATCGAAGCCGGTTCTTGCCTCCCTCCACTGGTTACCGATTCTGGAACGAGTCTGGTTCAAGGCGTTGTGTGTCTGCCACCGCATTATTCATGGGACTGCGCCAGTCCATTTACTGGACTTTTTCACTCCTTATGTTCCAACTTGCCGCTTAAGGTCGGAGGGGAGAGGGTTGGTATGTGTTCCGGTTGTAAAGAGAGCCAGGATGGGAGGTCGCTCCTTTCGCCTTTTGGCAGCTCAACTCTGGAATAAACTTCCACTGAGTCTCCGTCTGGAGCCCCTAGAGGGCGTTTTTAGGAAAAATCTGAAGACTTATCTATTTCCTTCAGGATAATTGTTCGGTAGCTTACTTTAGCGGCTCTCACCGTAGCGCGGGGACACACTGGCTGAGTGTAACCAGGCACTTTATAAGTGTGAAATAAATAAATAAATAAATAGGAAAGCCTAGGAAAAAACATAGATCAGAATCCATGGAGACCGATGACAAGTATGTTTGAACAGAGTACTCCCAAAAATTTGACAGTAAATCAAAGTTTAGCAGACAGGATGATAATGACGACAGAGTCAGTTCTAGGAACACCAGAGAGATTAACACAACAAAATTCAGGGAAAGACAGTGTAGTGATAACTTCAGATGAATTGAGTGAATGGTTAAGGAGTTTGCAGCAAAAAGATAAAGAATCTCAATCTATAGATGTAGCTAAGCTAAGAATGACATTAGAAGAGTTAATAGTAGGAACCATCCCAACTGAAAAACTTAAGAACTATCAGGATGAAGAGTTATTATTTCTATGCAAGAGCATAACATGGAGAGCAAAGAATCTACATGAAAGACTAGAAGAAGTGGCAAATGAGATGGGTATCGCCTGCGAAAAGGTAAAGGCTTTACAGAAACCATATAGAGTAGATTTTTCTGAAAAGGATATTGAAAACATGAATATGAAATGAAATGGGGAGATGTAGATAAATGGAAGAGTAGGTGGTTCGGGAAACGAGATGATGCCTCGGACAAAACTTTTGCAGCTTTCCCTGTAAGAGAAAAGGAGAAGGTAGTAACAGAATGCCCCATGAGAGAAATTCCAGGAGGAGGATATGTACATGTTCCCTGGACTAGACAAGATATTTTGTCATTTACCAATGATTTCCCTCGACTACGGGAAAATCCAGTCGAGTGATATAGGTAAGTGGATAGATTTGTTAAATTATCAAAGGTCTTATGGATTGATTTAAACAGTCTTTTTGACATATTAGTACCAGCAGATCTATGGACAGAGTGCAAGCATATGATTAATTGGCCTACACAGGAATATCCTAGAGACCCAAAAACAGGAGCCCCTGATCCTGAGGTTATGAAAAAATATGAACAAATAAGTGTATTCCTGAAAAACAAGGGACCTCCCAAGTAAAGTGATTGGGTAAAAATTGACAGGACTCATCAGGAAGCTAAGGAATCGGTACATGCCTACTATGAAAGGTTGATTCTTGCTTTTAAACAATTCAGTGGTGATGCGAACTTGAGGTAAAAGGATTTAAGTCACTTTGTATACAGATTTGTATATGGGCTAAGACCAGAGATAAGTGAAATGATTAAACAGCATACAGTAGATTGGCACAACAAGAAAATAGATGAAGTATTGAGACATGCAAAGTATTTTAGTGATGAGATTGAAGCTAAACAACGTAAGTTGAAAGAAAAAGCAATGTGGGCACAAGTCAAAGTAGCAGAGAGACCGGAAGCTCAATTGATTGAACAAGCTAGTGGAACAGGTATGAAACCAAAATGTAATAATGGAAAAGGAAAAGGACAATTTAACATAGAAGAAGCCAAAAAGAAATGGCCTTGTCATAATCGCGGAAGGATGGAGCATTGGAAATCCGAGTGTAAGTTTCCCCCAAATACTAATACTGATAATGCATCATTGAGTCCGAAGGTGCAGAAAGAGGTGAGTTGTCAACCGCAGCAACAGCAGCAGGTTGTTGCCCAGCAGAATCAGGCGCCAAAACCGCCTTTTCCACAGAGCGCAAATACACAGAAATACAGTAATGAGACAGGATTCTACAACGAAGAACAAGTAAATAAGCAGCCGCGCGCTAGCGCTAGTTCGCAGTATTGGCTAAAACGGGATGAGAGTGAGTCAGAAGAAGGATATTGACGGTGCCGAAGGGAGGAAGAAGAGTGCGTACTTGGCGCAACTCTAGAAGTAGACCAGACAGACCCTTTTATGGACGGAAAGGTAAATGATGAAAATATTACTTTCCTAGTTGACACTGGTGTTACTCGATCAACTGTCAGGACAGCTGATGTTAAAAATCTTCCTCTCTCGGATGAAATAATCCAAGTGTTTGGAGTTTCCAACAGACAAATCAAGACGTATCTCACAGAACCAGTAAAAGTCAGTATAGGGAAAATTTCTGAAATGCACCGCTTTGTTGTGTGTGATTCAAGTCCTGTAAATGTGTTAGGGAGAGACTTACTGTGCAAGATGAATTGCACTATATTTTGTACCCCTGATGGCATAGCATTTGAGATCCCTGATGAGGATGTGCTGTATAAAATGACAATAGCTAATATGGGACCTGAAATTACTGAAGCCTTTGCAGTATTCAACCCTGATGAACTACCACAAGAATTGAAAAACTCAGTAAAAGCAGAAGTCTGGGATTTCACAGGAGAGGATATAAGATTAATGAGAAATGTGGATCCTGTAAAAATAACACTAAAGGAAGGAATAAGCTATCCAAATGTTCCCCAATATAGATTAACACCTGAGATAATTGAAGGAGTTACTCCTATTATTGAAAAAATGATTAAACAAGGTATTTTGAGAGAAATAATGAGTAGTCCATGTAATTCACCAATTATGGAACTGAAAAAGCCTAATGGAAAGTTCAGAACAGTACAAGATTTGAGAAAGGTAAACAAAATCGTTGTGTCATGTTGTCCTATTGTACCAAATCCATCTGTGATTTTGTATCAGATTCCGCATGATGCAAAGTGATATACAGTGATTGATTTGTGTCACGCTTTCTTTTCCATCCCATTACATCATGATAGCCAACAAATCTTTGCGTTCCGTTTTGGTGAACGTATTTTGGCATGGTGCTGAATCCCACAGGGGTATACAGAAAGCCCCTCAATATTTAATCAGATTTTGAAAAAATCCTTAGAAGATTTGCAGATGGCCGAGAATTCAGTGCTAGTTCAGTATATAGATGATTTGCTAGTAGCATCAAAAACTCGAGAAGCTTGTGTATTGGACACAGTAGCATTGTTGAACCATTTGGCAGATGGAGGACTTAAGGTATCCCCATCAAAACTACAATTTTGTCAGAAAGAAGTACAATATTTAGGACATAAAATTGAAAAAGGACTGAGGAAATTAACTACAGACCGAATCAAAATAATAAAAGGAATGAGAGCCCCAATGACGCAAAAAGAAGTGACAATGTTTCTTGGAATGGTCGGATATTGTCGACAGTGGATAAGTAACTTTTCCCTGATTGCAAAACCTTTGGTACGCCTGACAAGAAGTGATGTAAAAGACCCCATTGATTTGAATAAAGAAGAGTTAGCAGCTTTTAAGCAATTGAGAGATAGTTTGTGTGAAGCACCAGCATTGGGTATGCCTGATTATGAAAAGGAGTTTGAGTTGTGTTGCAGTGAAAGGAATGGATGTGCACTTTCTGTACTAATACAAAAACATGGAAAATTGAGAAGACCAATTGCATATTTTTCAGCTATGCTAGACCCTGTAGCTGTAGCATTACCAGGTTGTTTGAAAGCAGTAGCTGCTACTTGTAATTGTGATGCGATATCCTGTGCGAGTGTTTGTACCTCATGATGTGGCAATCTTATTAACATGGAGCTGCACTCAATTCATGACACATAGTCGGCTGACTAAATATGAGAAAGTCATTTTAGGTGCAACAAATGTGAGCCTGACGAGATGCTTGAATGTAAATCCTTCAACGCTGTTGCCTGACGCAGAGAATGTGGAAGTCAGAGATGAAGTAGATCATGATTGTTTGGATGTGCTTGACTTCTGTACCAAACCGCGTCCTGATATAAAGGATGTACCATTGACAGAAAGTGACTTTGTTATGTTTGTGGACGGGTCAAGCTTGAGAACAGAAGAGAGAATGCTAAGTGCAGCATATGCAGTATGCACAGTTGCAGCAGTGATGGAAGCATCCTACCTGAAGGGAGTAAAATCAGCCCAGGTTGCTGAACTAGTAGCTTTAACCAGAGCATGCAAGATAGGAAAGAATATGAGAGTGACTGTGATAACTGATAGTCAGTATGGTTTTGGTGTTGTGCATGATTTTGGCCAAATATGGCTGCAGAGAGGATTTTTGACTTCAAGTGGAACCCCTATAAAGAATGCTGAAGTAGTTGGGAAATTACTGGAGGCGATACAGCTGCCTAAGCAATTGGCTGTTGTGAAGTGTGCTGCACATTCAAATACGGGAGACTATGTCGCAGTTGGTAACAAATATGCCAATGATGTGGCTCAATATTGTGCACGTAACCAAAATTCTATTAATCGGGCCAAAGAAAGGGAGATGAATTCTTGCCCCCTACTGTTTACTAACAATGTGAGTACTTGGGAAGAAGTGAGGCAGTTGCAGGAAGAAGCAGGAGATGAGGAAATGAGGCAGTGGATAAAAGCAGGATGTGCACCCAGAGAACACAATCATGTGTGGGTTTATCGAGATGGAAGACCAGTCATGCCTGACAGTATGGTGTCTGCCATGGCACGGATGTATCATGGACAAGCATATATAGGGAGAGATGCCATGATTAGGTCGTTCAAGCAAACGTGGTACAATGCAAAATTCAGACTGCTAGCCGAGAGCCTTTGTCAAAGATGCCTAATATGTCAGCAGTTCAATCCTGGAAGAAAGACAGTAGTGAGTCTAAGAACAATAGGTCGAGAAGGAGGGCCTTTTACCAGAATGCAGATTTATTTCATTGAAATGCCTCCTTGTAAAAGGTTGAGGTATATTTTAGTAATGGTCTGTTTATTTTCTAGATAGGTAGAAGCATATCCCACAAGAAGAAGTGATGGAATTACAGTAGCAAAATTGCTTTTGAGTGAATTTATCCCTAGATTTGGGTTCCCAGTGACAATTGAATCAGATAGAGGAAACATTTCCATAATGAGATCATGAAATTGATTTGTGAGGCCTTGAATGTACAACAAAAACTGCATTGTGCGTATCGCCCAGAGGCTTCTGGTGTGGTGGAGCAAATGAATGGCACTATTAAAAACAGATTGGGAAAAATGTGTTTAGCCACAGGTTTGAAATGGCCTGATGTCTTGCCTCTGGTACTCATGACTATTAGATCTATTCCAGATAGAACCACAGGTCTGAGTCCCCATGAAATTGTCATGGGAAGAGCAATGCGACATGTTTTTATTCCGGTCAACAAGCTGTTGCCTATAACTGATGACTTGGTGTTGGATTACTGTAAGGGACTGGCTGACGCAGTTCATTCTGTGTTTCATCAGGTTGGATCGAATCCCACCACCCTTGAAAAGAAGCAAGCTAATGATCTGAGCCCAGGAGGCTGGGTGAGAATCAAAGTACACAGAAGAAGGAACTGTCTGGTCCCACGTTGAGGAAAACCACAACAAGTGATTTTGACCACAACCACAGCTGTAAAGTGTGCTGGAATAAAGAACTGGATCCATGCTAGTCATACACTGCGAATTCCAAATCCAGTAGACAATAAAGAAGGAGAATATTTTGAGGAATCAGAGTCACGCTCTGAATCTGATACTGAAGGAAACAGAATAAGAGAAAACCCAGAAAGGGGGGAATCAGAACCAGATGTGATCGTTGCCCCAGAAAATATTCCCTTAAGGAGAAGATTACAGATTTCTGATACCAGCTCAGAATCAGAGACAGAACAAACACCGGTATGTTCAAGAAAAGATAAAAGCAGTGAAGAAACAATCGAAGAAGTTATTGATAAAGAGATTCCTGCTGGAAAGCTGAGAGAAATTCCACCCAAAATAAAAGAAATAGATGGACAGGTGCCAGATACAGAGAGTGAGGGAAAGATTCTTGTGGAAGATCCCAGAGGAGTTGTAGGGAATCCAAACACTCAGTTAGAAAAGGAGATAGTTAATCAGCAGGAAGATTGTGTGCAAGAACCACGAGGAGGGACAGAAGTAGGGAACAATAAAGTGGTGGAAAGGGAAACAGCTGAAAACAAAAGGCCAGTTGAAACAGAGACAGAAGATAGTGATGAAGAGATACCAGAAGGTCGAGTCCTGGGAAAGAGAGCATGGAGAGCTGAAAAGAATAATAAAGGAAATAATTCCAGTAGATCAGCAAAAGAAGAAATCTGGCCAAACAAGATAAAGAGATTGAGATATCGATTAACACGAGTGAATTCATCAAGAGCAGAACAAGTGAATGAAGTATCTAGTCAAGAAAAATCAAAAAATGAGAAAATAACTACAGAAGAAGAAAACCAGAGAACGAGAAAACCTAACCAGAAGTATAAGTCGCCAGAATGGTCATATCTGGCTTTGCCTGAAACTAAAGAAGAGGCAGATAGCCAAGAAAACCCAGAGGTGACTGTCAAGAAGTGGTTGAGGAAGACGAAGAATCGGAAATCCTGAGAGTTATCTTGTCCGATATTGGAGAAGAGACGGATGTTCAGGAAGTTCTGTATCAAGATTGTGAGAAAAAAGTAAAAGACGATAAAATGCCAAATTGAAGAGACCAAAGGAAATATCAATGGAAAGACAATAAAATACCGGAGTAGAAATAACTGATAGAACCAAGTAGGCGCTTAGAGCCTTGGGTTAGACAAAACTAGTTGTGAAGTAGAAGAGGCTGAGTCAAAAGACACTGTTCATTTTTCGAAATGGCAAACACAGAGAATAGAAAAACTAAATGTAGTTTTCTTAGAAGGTGGCTAATAATGTGTTGTTGTTGTACAGGATTATTAATGCTTCTATGGAGTATTTTAGCTTTGATGATTTCATTTAAAGTTACTTTAGATACAATAGAAGGACATAGTGAGAATAAAACGAATATAGAAAAGTTTCAGAAAGAATTTCCGACTAAAGTAGATAGAAATTACTTACACCAAGATAGATCTATAAATGGTTTTTCTAATAATGTATTTTCAAAATTATTGTACGAATATGTAAAGACAATGGATGTGAGGGATTGCTACGTTTGTATGCAATTACCTGCATCTGTATCTGAAGGAGTGACATACCATCATCTTCCAGTAACATATGGAATAACATGTAGTGTAATAGCAAGTTTGTTTTATAAAATAGGTAAAGTAGAATATTATTTTTGAGATGTAGATAATGTATTTTCACAAGTACCCGTAATTAGCAAATTGAATAAAGTCAAACCTGCAAAGGTACTATGTGAGTTTTTCTTAGAAACTAAAGAATTAACATTAGAATCTATATTTAGAAATAATCTAACTTGTAGTCTAAGGAAAGAAGAGAAAGTGTTTTTGGATATGGTTGAAGAAAGGAGATTGAAAATGCAAAGGAAAATACCTGAGGCAAATTAAGCAAAGACAGTCTGGGGTGTAGAAAAGGAAAAGCATTTGCGAGGAGAAGCTAGTCCAACAATGGCTTTAGATTGGCCTCAGAAGGGAAAGTTTTGTATTAGAAGGAATCAAACTGCCTATGATAATTACTTCGTAGGTAACAGTAATTGCCATGATACATATTGAATCATGGGTGGATGGGGATTCAAAGGTGGAAATGATCCAGTCTTTCCTGGATTGTATTTTATCTGCGGGAACAAGGCATATTATCGTTTGCCAGATCATTGGTATGGCACATGTTATGTAGGTCTGGTTTTTCCAAAGATATTCCACATGGGAAGAGGAGAAGATGGTGTACATAAGTTAAGTAGTCTACTAACTCGTAGAAAAAGACAGTCTTGGTAAGAAATTGTAGGAGACATTTTTGGAGCATTGATACCAGCAGTGGGAATATCTCTAAATGCACATAAAATTTGGAAATTATCAACAGTAGTGGATCGCTTGTTAACAAGCACCGCTGGAGGATTCTTATTGGTAAATACTGAAATGGTTGCCATGCGTGCCATGGTGATGCAAAATCGACTTGCCCTTGATATAATATTGGCAAAAGAAGGAGGAGTCTGTGGAACGCTGAAAGTTCAACATTGTTGTACTTACATTCCAGACGAAAGTAAAGATCTGAAAGTCTATATCAAAAATATAACTGACTTGCATGAGGAAATTGTACCACTGGAGGTTGAAAGTGTTTGGGAAAAGATTAGAAAGAAACTTATTTCTATTAAAGATTTCTTATTTAACTTAGGTAGCACATTTATAGGTAGAATCTTATTTCCATTAACATGTGTGGTTTTTCTAGTATTAATATTAAGATTAGGATGTATATGTTATAAAAGAAAGAAAATACAGAAAAATTCAAAAAGAGAAAATTTGAAAAGAAGACAGAATAAGAAGCAAGAGAGGGAATTTGAAGAAGTAGAATTAGAAGAGATGAAAGACAATTTGTATAAAACAGCTAGAAGAGAAGAAATTGGGGAAATTGGGGAAACAGAGATGTGAATTAATCTAAAGAATTAAGTTCGCTTTCTATGATAAATCCTATGATAAATTGACACAAAATGTTATGGTGTGGTGACAAAATCACCAAAGGGGGGATTGATGGAGCAGGTTTTACAAAATGTTGTATACCTCCCCCACGTAGCTTGAAAACACTAATTAAATAATCTATTAACTATAATATTATGAAATAAGTTTGCATGTTTATTAATCAACACTTATTAATATAAATTACACGTGGGATTGCAATTGCATGGCTAAAAATAATTTTATGACTAAAATATGTACGCATATTAACAATAGTAGATGTGGTAATTAGAAAATTGCATGATATATGTTGCTTTGTAATGTTCTGTATTGTTGCTCAGAAGGAAAATCGAAATTGTGAATATAAATGCTTTAAATGTTGCCAAACGCTAGATAAATACAAACACATAGAGAGATTAGTAAGGGGTAAACATTAGATTTGTTATTTCTTTTCATTAATTATTCTTTTGTGTTTGTTTCGCTTAAATTAGCATTCGGCCCTAAAACAAAGATGGCTGCCGAAACACCACGAGGAAGTGGCCATTTTCTCGTGTGGTGCGGAATGAACGAGAGTTTCCATGATCCTCGCAGTGACCTCTGAACATAGTACCCCAGCAAGGATGACACATTGGACACCTTCCAAGTAAGGAGAACAATGACTTTTACATAGAAAACCGGAACATCTCGATACATTTTGCCGGTGACTTCACCCCTTGAACTGTACTGAAAATCCTGGGAACCGATCGGACGTTCTAAACCAACCAATCAGGACGACCTTATACTCTAAATCGTTACTTTTATGTTAAACTTTTCCTATAAAACAAGACTAGTAGGACCGGAAAGTGTGGCTGCTTTTTTTCCAATTTTCCTATCTATCACTCTGACGGACTGATTGACGAACTGACACCTATCTCCTTGATGACCTAAATGCTGCCCGATGACTGCGAACTTTCCAAAATCTACGGGCTATGCTAAATGCTTTCACTGCTTCTGGTCCTTTGATAATCTGGGACTGTAGCGTGCTGAGCTGAGAACTTTAGCCTTGCCAGATTAGGTTCCGCGATTTATTATAAATTGATCAAGAAATTCCAAACTTTATCGAGACAAATGCAAATTTTCCTATGATTATTTTAGATAAACTATTATTGATTAACAAAAAATAATGAGTTTGTGATTTACTTTCATTAAGGAGGAAAGGATTCTGAAATCTTAAAATGTGTTTTAGATGGTTCTAAATCACCATCAACCAATCCAACTAATTTGGTCCATTGACTGAAGTGGGAGGAGTGCTTTGATGTTTGGGATTGAGGATCTGTAGGCGAAAGGGCATTAATGTATATTTGTAAATGATTTTCCTTCCCATAGGTTATAAGGTATTTCCCCACATGTCCAGCGTTTGAATTACTCATCCCTCCTGTGTGTGCAGACTTGGAGAGAGAGACGTGTGAGTGTTGGTGTTATGGGCCCCACCAATGAATGTGTGTGCGAATGAGCTAGTGTGACGTCGGGTCTGCGACGCAGGGAGGGTATCGGTAAAGGTTATTTCCCTGTTTCTTCCCGGTCTCTCGCTGGATCACAGGTTGTCTCATTTTTTTAAGGCTAGAGTTGATGACAGGCTGTCTCAGTTTCTTTAGAGTAGAGCAGGTGACAGGTTGTCTCAGTTTTCTTGAGGCTAGAGTTGAAGACAGATTGCCTCAGTTTATTGAAGGTAGAACTGCAGACAGGCTGCCTGAGTTTTCCTGAAGGTGAAGATAGTGACAATCTTTCTGAGTTTCCTTGGCAGCAAGAGTTTTGATACTGATATCTAAGAAAACAAGCATTTGCAATGTTAGAGCTATTGGTGTTGCATTATTTAGCAATGCCAATAGCTCAAACTTTAATAATGCGAGACCTATTGCATTGCAAATGCTTGTTAAACTTGGTAACACTGTCTGGGCATTGGTTGTACCTCATTGGTACCATTTTAACATCCAAATATAGCAATAATCAATAGAAAAGTGACCAGTTCAGCTTTGCAAAAGGCCTTACATTGCGCGGCAACATGTGGCACTGTATTTTTAGTAACTTTTGAACTGTTTGAGCTAGAAACATTTTTTTAAATAAAATCTGAAGATTATGTAGTAGACAATGGATTACGTAGCTAATGCGTCAAATCTATAATTATGTGAAAATCACTGCGGCCGTATAATCATGTAACTCCAGTGGCCCTGCTAATAGGTAACCTACCTCCTTGTAAACAATCTTGAATTGAATCTCTAGCTTTGACCACTGTTGACCGCTCTGCTGACCTTTAGCTAGGTTTGCGCTATACAAGTACCACGTACATCCATACATAAGTGCATAGTCCAGCCTGCATTGATACCCCCACACAAGCAAGTGGTAAATCACCACACTTATAAAAGCAGTACCAACTGAAAGTTGGCAGCACAAATGCCCATAACGTAATGTAACATGCCTGGGGAAGAAGATTTGAGTGCTGAACTGCACAAGGGTGCACATTTATCAACTCAAGATGCATCTAGTTTAAACAAAGCAAGAACAGAATTCCATAAAACGGTGATTCCTTTTTGCTTTACATTGGTATTATTCTCTGGGGATTAAACAAATCCTGGAGGTTGCCTACTAACTAAAACAAAATCATGTAAGCAGGTTTTACACCTATTTTAATACATTAACAGGGCAAGTCGAGCAAAAAAACTCAGGCTGATACCTTATTAGATGTAAGCAATTAAACTCTCTGCACTTTCACTTCATCAGCAGATGACATTACGGAGCTCAGAGGGAATGAGCACACTGAACAACCTCCAGACATCTCCCGGACCAGGGTGAATAGGAACAGGCAGGCACCACTTTCATTGAAACCCCAGGACAGCCTGGAGGGAAATCTCGGGAAATCCCGGGGATGTTTTTTAGCTGAGATGGTGCATCCAATCTGTTTATTCACTTGGAAATATCGATGCAGGACCTCCACTCGCTGAGTCATTGGGCGGAATCTGCTGGGACTAAGGTAAGAAAGGTAAGAGTCTGGAGAAGATGAAAGGAGGGCGCCCGGGTAATTTAGCACAGAGGTGACAATATCAGGTGTCAGTCACTCCTTTCATGCAGATGTCAGGCTTACGCAGTTCACTATGTTCTAAACATAACACTTTGAGGCTTGTATTTTGCTAGATTAAAGGCAATCCTCCCAGCTCATTATTTCCACGTAGTGGCCCAATTTAACTCTCTTATATATTTTATACATTAAAGAGGTGACTCGGTTAATAGGTTGGGGGGTGGGACGGGTATTGTTGGCAGTTTATTCTCACCTTTTACATATTTCAATGCTGACGACTTCATATCTTACGCCTATATTAAGAGCACACTGTTGATTGTAATGATAATTCATATGCTATGTATCAGACTGCCTACTTATACGATATTGCTGTGTACTGATTCTTGAAAATGCAATAAAATATGTGAGAAACAAAATGTGGTATTGAAGGGATGTGCAACCTTCTTTTTTCACCAGTGAAGTTTTGCATTTCTTTGCCATTTGCAAAGCATGCAATGTTTCTGGGTTTACCTTCACTTAGGTTTTCTCGGCATATATTTTTACACTTCATCATTTTTCTGTGCCAGTTTATTATTGTAGTACTTTTTATGCAGAGCAGCAAATTATGCAGAATTTCTCTCTTCGAAGAAGGCTTTCCATGGAGCTTTTCAATGAACTATGACAATACATAGAACAACACCCTTCTGAAGGAATAAATCTGTACCGGGGGTTTAGGACTCGTGTGGTTGTATATTGACGTATTTCAGGAAGTCACTAGAATCTTTCGGATTGCACGTGGAAACCTGCATCACTCTTAGCTTTCCAGCTGGTATTAGGAAACAAGCAGTTTCTTATAGCCTAAAAAGGCACTACGTTTGAACAGCTGTCACTGCAACTTAAACAAGCGGGACTGAAAGCGATCGCGAAAGTGATCGCTATTGAAAAAAACAGGACCGCGAGTGGTGCGCGCGCGTGCCACAGCGATCATGTGTTTTCAATTATCGCGCCCGTGTCTGGGCACGATAATTGAAACCACATGGCCTTTGGTGCGCGGAATAGACACCAATAGACCATGGGCGGAGCAATGCGTCCGCCTTTGGCCTATTGCGTGCCGTCTTTGGGAAAAGCTTGCACTCAAAGGCCAATCGCGGAAGCCAAAAGGAAAAGCACACGCACAAGCGTGTGCGATTCCAGACTTCGTTTCAAAACCCCCTACAAAAGGGCTCTCGCCTGCGCGAGCAGTGCTATGAACTGCAACGCTAGGGCACGAGCCCTAAAAAGCAATGACAATGGAGTTTAATTTTCAACTTTCAGGTGATTTTGTGATCCTTGACAGTCTTGTCATACTATCATGACAGTTCATGTAAGGTATGTTGATCATGTTATCGCATGTATATTTCTATGCAGTGAGCTGGTGTTAATGACTCTCCTAAAAAAGATACATGCATATTCTAGTATACATAAAGCATGCACTAACAGCACACAGAATATTGCCTTTTCGGGAGCACTGGGTTCCCTATTTGAGATTCCAAGGAGCATTGCAGACTGGTGCTCCCAGACATTCCCTGCTCCATGCTGTAGTCAGGAATCCTGAAGAGCCCTGGCATCACAAAATGGATGACACCAGTCACAGACACTGGGCTGCCCTCCTGCTGCTGACCGAAAGTCGCAGTGGAGGAGGCCCAACAATAGGCATCCTGTCACAGGGAGGTGTAACTACTTGTGTGGGGGTATGATTCCAAAGCGTTTGACACCAAACACGACATGTTTTGATGCAGCCATCCCAGAGTTAGTATTTACCGCGAGGTTATAATGCACTTAAGAGTATATGGTTTACCGCATTCACAAACAGCCCCAGAGAATGGACTCTGAGAGCTGCAGAGGGGCTCTGCTCAGGCAGAGGCACCCCCTCACATGGAAACCAAGCACCTTGCCCTCAGGATTGATAGGGCCTGCCTTAGGGGTGAGGGATAGGTTTATATGTGTGTGCAGGGAGCGATATAGTGAACCTATATCTCAGTGAGGAGTGCTAACACTACCTCACCCAGGCTACAATAGCAGGCCTGTGGTGTCAGATTTAGTCTGCTTCCCAGGGGTGGCATAATACATGCTTCAGCCCCTGGAAGGCCTGTGAAGTACCTATGCCCTTGGTACCTAAGGTACCATATACTAGGGGCTTATAAGGTACCACAGTATCCAATCACTAGTGCACCTAATATGCACTCCAAGTTGTTTAGATAGAACAGAGAGGCTGGGGCCCTGATTAGCAGGGTCCCAGCCAGACTATAGCCAGAAACCAGTGTAAACATCAGAAAAAAAGTGGGGGCAACATAAGAGGTAGATCCTACTCTCCTACATTCGGGTACTTTACCAATAATAGGGTTGACCGTGCAAACATAACATGTTATTGAAATTTGAACCTGTGCAGTGTTATAGTTATGACACCTTGGGGGTATGACAGAAAATTAAAAAAATTGAGGGAGGAGGAAATGTATCCCTAACTTCTTGTGAAAGTAATAGTCTGTGTAATATACTGTGTGTGTTCTTTTAAAAACAAAATGGTGGCTTTGGAGGGGGTTTCCCTTTAAAAACGTTGTCTACACACTGAAACTCTATGACCCTGTTGAAGGCCACTGTGCTTTTCCTATTGAAAGCTAAGTCCTAACTATAACTACCTACTGGTGACCACCAGTAGGCAGTATACATTGCAATATAAACACTTTTCTTGTGAAAACTAAGTCATGCATATATGTGTGTGTATATATGTATATACACATACATATATATATATTACCTACTGGCGGTCGCCAGTAGGTAGTTATAGTTACAACCTAGTTTCCATAGGCAAAGCATTTTTTGATTTGCTATTAACTTTGGCGTCATTTGACGAATCCTCGCGAAATTCTCCCAAAAATAAAGTCTATCCAGGTCAGCCCCTATCCGTAAAGTTTGGGGGTGATTTGTCAAGCGGGGGCTGAGAAAAATGGGGGCCACAAAACGCGTTTTCCCCAAGTTAATTTCCGTAGGAAATTTTGCGATGAGCTACAGCCTGAACTGCTGAACGGAATTACCCCAAATTTGGCAGAAAGGTAGAGCTTGGTTCAGAAAGCGACTTTTGTTTTAAATGGTGTAAATCCGTTCTGTAGGTTTTGAGAAATTCAAAGAATAAGAGTCAAAACATCAATATCCCATATGAAACTTTGTGCAAGGCTAGAGCCGAAACTACTGAACGGAATTACCCCAAATTTGGCAAAAAGGTAGTGCTTGGATCAGAAAGCAACCTTTTTTTTAAATGGTGTAAATCCATTCAGTAGTTGCTGAGAAATTAGAAAAATAAATGTTTCGATATCTGGGTGGGGCCTAAGTCCCTTGCACGAGCTTCACTGTGATTGGATGTCAACACTCCAAACCAGTAAGTGTTGGCAGTCATCTTGTGACTCGATAGAAGCGAGTCACCAGAAAACAGAGAAACAAAGGTATAAAACAAGAGTAGGGGCAGGGTAGAAACACCCTGTCCCCTTAGGCTTCCTCAGGGGGTCCCAGAAGGACCCTCAGGGCCATAGAAAGCATTTAAATAATATATAAATATATATCGGCGCAATTCGCGTTGGGGGTCGCGGGTTCCCGCGTTTTATTTTAATGAGACCCCGGGGTGGGCTAGGTCCCCGGGGCATTTCTTAAAAAATAATAGCGGGGTCTCGCAGGGGCTGCCAGGGCCCGCTGGGGTCCCCGCAGACCCGGGGCTTCACTCATGTTGAAGGAGATTTGCGCAGCCCCCCTCCTGGAGCCCTCCATGTGCTTATAACTTTGGCATCGTTTGACGAATCTTTACTAAATTTTCCAGAAAGTTTCTCTTATTTGATCAGCTCGTATCTTGAAAGTTTAGGGATGTATTGAGGACGTACAAGGTTGGTTGTTGATTGAAGCAAGTTTATTGCGAGATATCTGCACCCACGACCGGAGCCATCCAGCTGTAAAGACATATTACAGGGTGATTGGTTAAGTGTTTTCTCAATGCATTTTCCATAGGAAACTTTAGACAAGGCTACAGGTCAAACTGCTGAACGGAATTACGCCAAATTTGGCTGGGAGAAAGGTATTGGTCCAGAAAGTGCGCTTTTGTTGAAATGATGTAAATCCGTACAGTAGGTTTTGAGATATTAAAGGGAAAGAAGATATATATATCTGGACGGTGCCTAACTCCCGAGCACGAGCTTGCCTCTGATTGGCTGCTAAAACTTCAAACCAGGAAGTGTTAGCAGCCATCTTGTGCCTCGCATCGATTGAAAATATAAAAGAAAGGTCCTGGGTGCAATTTAAAATACCGGAGCTCTGTCTGTGCGAGATACCCCTTTCACGCTGCGTCTCCCTACATCAGCAGGGAATGCACCCTTTTCCCCCCATCAACAACATTCTTGGGCCCGAAAGGCTCCCTCTGCCAACCACTTGTCGGCTCACAGCTCTTCGTGTACGAGTTCTCGGGCCTGCAGTTGTATCAGTGAAGCCAAGACTGGGAATATACTGCAGGTCTCTCTCTGCGAGATAAACTCTTCATGCTCCCTCTCCCCACATCATTGTTCCGCAGCTATTCCTTTGGAAGTCGATGGCCCGCACCTTTCCCTATACTAGTCGGCCCGCAGGTGTTCCTCTGCGAGCTGGCCCGCAGCTCTCCCTCTGTGAACTGACAGGCCGCTGTTCTCCCTCTATGAGCCTGCCAGTCGGCTCGCAGTTCTTCATCTACGAGCCAGCCCGCCGGCTCGTAAGTCACTGAGAACAGATGCAATGGAGGCAATGATCTTGCAGGTCGGACACCCAACACTGCTCCGATATCCCCCAGCAGGAGCTCCTTGTCTGCCGTCCCCCCTCACTCCCGCCCCCCACAAACAAATGTGACAGTAACATTAGGGAATCTGGAACGTAAAAAATTGGGTAATGTTCTGAAATTATTAATAAGAAGATGCTTGTGAGGTTGGACAAATAAGAATCTTAGTCCTGTATGGATTTACATATAAAACATTTTATTAAAACAAAACAACAACAAATAAAACTATCTACAGCCATGTCGTGTCATCGCTGGACCATTTGTGAATCACAGTCTGCAAGACAAAAAAAAAAGATAAGATGGTGCGTCATGTGTCCAGCAAAGGAGAAAGAGAGAAAGAGTGAGGGAGAGAGAGAGAAACAAAGAAAGAGTGAGAGAGAGAAAGGAAGACAAAGAAAGAGAGAAAGAGTGAGAGAGAGAAAGAGAGAAAGAGTGAGATACAAGGATGAGAGAAAGAGAGAAACAGTGTGAGAGAGAAGAAGAGAAAGAGAGAAAGAGTGAGAGAGAGAAAGGAAGAGATTGAGAGGGAGAGAGAGTGTTGACACTGGAGAAAATCTTCACAGCGCACCTTTGTGCCACCAGTGTGTCTCCAACCATGAGCCGGGACATAGTGCACCCTCACGTTTAGTCATCTAAAAGATAGTATAGAATTAGTAATTCCAGAGTACATACAACTGAACACGCCTAAATCTCTGTTTCGGCAATGCACACTCAGGCTGCATCCATTCCCACTGCTCGGAGGTGTCTGTGCGCCCAGGCTGCTGCACACTATCCACTCCCACCGCCCAGAGGTGACTGCCCGCTGCTGTGGAAAGAAGCCTCTCTGCTCAACTTCTGCCACCGGCGTGTGTGTAAGAGGGTGCACCACATGCCGAAGCAACTTTCTCAGCCGTTGTCAGGATGGCCACGCATCATCGCAGGTTCTACACGCGTTCAGCTGTGGTGGTGTTGGGGAGGACGTCGATTCGTGAATCACAGCCTGTTAGATAAAAAGCAAGATAAGATTGTGTGTCATGCGTCCATCAATGGAGAGAGAAAGAGAGAGAGAGAGAGAGAAAGAAAGAGTGAGAGGAAGACAGAGAGAAAAAGAAAGAAAGAGTGAGAGGAAGACAGAGCGAAAGAGAGAAACAGTGGGAGTGAGAGGAAGAGAGAGAGAAAAAGAAAGAGTGAAAGGAAGACAGAGAGAAAGAATGAGAGAGACGAAGGTAGAGAGAAACAGTGAGAGAGAGGAAGAGAGAGAGAGAGGAAGAGTGAGAGAGAGGAAGAGAGAGAGAAAGAGTGAGAGAAAGGAAGAGAGAGAAATAAGAGTGAGAGTAAGGAAGAGAGAGAGAGAAAGAGTGAGAGAGAGGAAGACAGAGAAAGAAAGAAAAAGTGAGATACAAGGAAGAGAGAAAGAGAGAAACAGTGTCATAGAGGAAGGGAGAGAAACAGTGTAAGAGAGAGAGGAAGAGAGAGAAAGAAAGAATGAGAGAGAGAGGAAGAGACAGAGAAAGAGAGAAAGAGTGTGTGAGAGAGAAAGGAAGGGAGAAAGAGTGAGAGAGAGAGAAAGAGTGTGAGTGACAGAAAGGAAGAGATGGAGACGGAGAGGGAGTGTTGACACTGTGGAGAAAATCCTCACAGCTCACCTTTCTGCCACCGATGTGTCTCCAACCACGTGCCGGGATATAGGGCAGCTCTCAAGCTTAGTCATCTGAAACATAGTATGGAATCAGTAATGGATGAGTACATACAACTGCGCACGCCTAAATTGCTGTCCCGCCTTTGTGTATCCAGTCTAGTGTACCCCATCCACTTCCACTGCCCAGAGGTGTCTACCCGCTGCTGTACAACCAGGCTGCTGCACCCCATCAACTCCCACTCTCGTTAGGTGTTTGACTGCTACTGCGCACCCAGGTTGCTGCACCCCATCCACTCCCACTGCCCAGAGGTTTATGATAGCCGCTGTGCACCCAGGTTGCTGCACCCCATGCACTCCCACTGCCCGGAGGTGACTGCCTGCCACTGCGCACCCAGGCTGCTGCACCCCATCCACTCCCACTGCCCGGAGGTGACTGCCCGCCGCTGCGCAAACAAGCCTCTCTGCTCACCTTCCGCCACCGGCGTGTGTCGAAGAGGGTTCACCACGTGCCAAAGAAACCTCCTGACCCATTGTGTACACACAGCAAAGCCGAGCTCACAATTCAGGTTGAGTGTTGATTGCAGGATGGCAACGCATCATCGCAGGCCTGCTAGACAAAAAGCAAGATAAGATTGTGCGGCATGCGTCCATCAGAGAGAGAAAGAAAGAGTGAGAGGAAGACAGAGAGAAACAGAAAGAAAGAGTGAGAGGAATACAGAGAGAAAGAGAGAAACAGTGAGAGTGAGAGGAAAAGAGAGATAAAAAGAAAGAAAGAGTGAATGGAAGACAGAAAGAAAGAGTGAGAGACGAAGAGAGAGAGAAACAGTGAGAGAGAGGAAGAGGGAGAGAGAAAGGATGTGAGAAAGAGGAAGAGAGAGAGAAAGAGTGTGAAGGAGAGGAAGGAAGAGATGAAGAGGGACAGTGAGTGCCCATACTGTGGACAAAACCCTCACAGCTCACCTTTACGTCACTGCTGTGTCTTCAACCACGTGCCGGGACCTAGTGGAGACCTCAAACTCCCACATCTGAAACATAGTACAGAATTAATAATGGCAGTGTATATAGGACTGCGTACGCCTAAATCGCTGTGCTGCCTTTGTGCATCCAGGCTGCTGCACCGCATCCTCTCCCGCCGCCCAGACGTATTTGCCCACAGCTGCGCACCCAGACCTCACTGCTCACCTTTTTGCAGACAGGGCACCCTCCACATCATGCAGCCGCGCTCCGCAAGCCTACAAGTCTTACATTTGGTGCTGTCTTGATGTTTCCATGGCAGAGGACATACTAGTTCACCTATCATCATCGCAGGTTGCACACCCGCTCAGTCCTTGCGGTGCCACTAACTCAGTGATCAGTGAGGTCACGCAGGTGGCAGTAGGCCCCCCTGTTCGATGGCTCAGGCCTACATGAGGTGTCTGGACCACCGGGACGGGCCATCACAGTGCATGCGGTGGGAGCAACTCTAAAATGGCGTAGTGCACGTGCGCCCGGTCTTTTTTATTGGTAGGGTCACGTGTCCTGTGACGCCTGCCCTGGATGGGTGTGGTGTGGTTGTATACCAGCCGTGAGGGAGTGGCTGTGGCATACTGACAACTAGACCTGTGACTAGCAGATCACTACAATGAAAATCTGGGCCATGTAGCGCTGTTGTCCTTCCCTGTAAGCGTAAGCAGAGTGGGCTGGCCTGGCATATGCCAGTCCTGCGTGAGGCTGTGAAGAATGACTCCGGAGCTATGGGCGTGGCTCCATCGTGAGCTGTATGAGGAATCAACTGATACAGCACTGTTGACAGACTGGGCTAGATCACACACAATTGGGCTATATTTTGCCGGTTGTGCGGTAAAATTTTGGTTTGTGCTAGTTGCCAGATTATAAATATATATACAGCGCTCCAGCAAACTAGTATGTTAAAGCGCTTTATTAGACAAATATTTACTTGGCAGCCTGCTGCAACATCAATTCCAATGCATTCATCGCCTGCTTGACGATGTCCCTACCCCTCCTTCCTTAAAGTAGCAATATTGGGCTACTTTGGGTTACTTTTTGTTTGACTTTGGGCTAGAGAATGCTTAAAAAGTCTGGCAACACTGGCATGCGGGTGTTCTTGTTGTAGTGCTGCCGTCACCCGGGTCGCAAGCGTCAATGTGTCACTCTGTGAGCCAAGTCCCACAACATGGCCAACATGGAAGGTATGGGGAATCACTGACCCTACATTGATCCATAGTTCCACACAAGAAAGATGGTGGACATGACACATCTGTGTGGATGTGAATGTTTATTGCTCATTCAGTGGAGTATTGCAGCTGTAGCAATACATGGCCATGCAAAGTCCAAATTTCAGTTTTTGGTGACATGGAGGGCAGCCAATTAGAGACAAACTCGTTGTCTGAGTTGGGCTGCACCAACATATGTACTTATACAATCACTCCACCAATCCTCACGCACTTATAAATTCACTATACACTGTCCTTGCAGTACTCTAATCATCCAGGCTCTACGTACGTATTTGTACAATGACCGAGACAAAGTTACATAACCAAAGTTTTCTCCCGCTGTCAAAGGTAAGTTGGTTGCATAGGCTGTCCAGAGCACAATGTAATGTGGTAGGGCCCAGGGGTAGCATGTTGCATACATAATGAACACACGGACACAGATAGATAGTGGAACTGGGTACGGGCACGTGTGCTCGACTCCTTTTTATTACCAGGGTCACATGTCCAGTGACGTCTGTGCTGGATGCGTGTGGGGTGAGTCTAAGCCAGCCCTCCGGGAATGGTTGGTGCTGGCAACAAGCACACCAGTAATCATTGGATCAGACACAGAGATTCAATCATAAACGGTCAATGATTTGTGCTGCACTAACGTAGGGGCACCAGATGTGAAATAATACACAAAAGATTTTATTGTAAAGGGTCCATGACTTGTGGTACACTGAGGTAGGGGCACCAGATGTGAAATTATACACAAAATATTGTATCATAAAGGGTCCATGAGTTGTGCTGCACTGAGATAGGGGCATTAGAAACATTCAGCGTGTACGCAGCCAGCGATGATGCGTGGTCCGGGCGGGCCGCACTGGGAGAAATGTCTTTTGCCCACTGGACTGCGTCATCTGCAATTGCGACTCAATGTGAATTGTGAGCCCTGCAGTCCACAATGTAGATGGAAGGCAGTAGTCAGCACAGGAGGAATGCCTTTTGTCACTTCCTCTTGACAAAATCCGAGGACATAGAGTACAATTCTGTCTGCAATTAATAAATCATGTCTCAATGTAAATTGTGAGCTCTGCTGACCGCAGTGTAGGTAACAAAAGATGAAATATGTATGGAATACATTGTCGAAATGTGTAGGATTCGGGGACGTTATAGTTAGTTGCGGACTCTGAAATTAATTAATCAAGACTGAATTCGAACTGTGAGCTCTGCTGGCCGCAGTGTAGACTGCCATTCAGTGTTCCTTTGGACTTGCAAGAAGAATTTGGTCATTGTACTAAAGCTATAATTGATATCAAAAAAGTTTTTGAAGCAAGGATACTAAAAGGATATTGTGTAGGTTTCAGGGACGTTGTACTTAGTTGCCTACTGGACTCTGTAATTAATGAATCAAGACTCAATTTTAATTGTGAGCCATGCTGACCGCAGTGTAGGCCAGAGGCAGCGGTCAGCAAGGGCCCACAGCCACGTGGCATTGAGTCGAGCTGCACAGTTATCGGCAATTTAGTGTGTGTGCAGCCAGCGATGATAAGTGGTGCACTGAGTTAGTGGCACCTGACGCAACCAGCGTGTGCGCACCCTGCGATGATGCGTGGTCTGGGCGGGCTGCACTGGGAGCAATGTCTTTTGCATCGTGAATTCTGTCTTAATAAGTACACGTGCCGATGACTTATAGTGCCGTGAGTTAGTGACACCTGAAGTACTCAGAGTGTGCACACCCTGTGATGATGCGTGGTCCGGGCAGGCCGCACTGGTAGCAATGTCTTTTGTCTAATGAATTCTGCTTTAATAAGACTACGTGGTGATGACTTATGGTGCCGTGAGTTAGTGGCACCTGAAGCACTGAAGAGTGAGTTATAGTTAGCTCAACTAACTATAACGGCTGAATTACTATGGTTTTGTACGAGTGAAATGTGCAACTAACTATAACGTCCCTGAAACCTATGGTTTTTCAGTGAATATATATATATATATATTATCTACTGGCGGTCGCCAGTAGATAGTTAAAGTTACAACCTAGTTTCCATAGGAAATCTCAAAATTCTATTTTGAATAACTTTGGCGCCGGTTGACGAATCCTCGCGAAATTTTCAAAACTAATGGAGCGCTCTGTTCAGCTCCTACCCTGAAAGTCTCGGGGTGATTTGTCAAGCAGGGGCCGAGAAAAAAGGGGGGTCCCAAAACGCGTTTTCCCCATGCATTTTTCCATAGGACCTTTAGACACAGCTACAGCCCGAACGGCTGAACAGAATTACTTGAAATTTGGCAGAGAGGTAGCCATAAGGTCAAGGAAGTGCCTTTTGCAGGTCTGGTGTAAATCTGTTCAGTATTTCCTGAGAAAATAGCATTTAAAAGCATATATATATATGGGCGGAGCCTAACCACACATCTCATCCTGAGATCTGATTGGCTGTCAGCACTTCATCCAAGAAGTGTTGGCAGCCATCTTGGGACCAATATACATGATAGCACCTCATTAAAAAGCATTGCAGTTAATAGAAGGTTTTAAGACTTTAGTTACATTATAAATCATTTGTTGATGGTACCATACTCATTTTAGGAATTGTGGTATGTTCTAAGGTGATTTCACCATGTGAAAAAGCCTTCTGCTGGGATATCATGATTGAGAGAAAAATATTTACTCATGCTTTTACCACAGAGGTTTGGAAGGTGATCTATAAGCTAAACTGAGAGCTTATTTTCTGTAAATTCACATTATCTTTCTCAGTCATGTGAGAATGAAGTCTGACATTCTCAGTAAAACATGTACATCCAACAAGGGCAGAGACTGTCAGTTAATTCCTTTGTGTTCTACTGCAGCTTCCCAGAGTGTTCCAAAGAACTACTAGAGCGCTAACAGTCCTACTTATGATAAACGTATGGCACACCTGAAGCCATCTTTCTTGGATTAAAGTGGTAACTCTTAAAACATCTAATTTAAAAAGGAACAAAATGAGGGGGTTCATTTTTCCATAAAAAGTTTGATTAGTGCTGCAGAAAGAAAAATTAGGGCACATTTTGAGTGACTTCTCAAATCCTCTTCTATTTCATTAAAAACTTCTGACATGCAGACTGAAACATGCACTTTCAATACCAGCAGCAGTTTTCCCTGGTGAGCAGTAGCTTTACTACAGTGATCTAATGAGCAAAAAGAGTGCTAACATTCTGAATTTATGGCAAATGTGTAACACATCTGAATGCCTTCTTGATGGAATCAAAGTAAAAAACTGAAAGTATTTCCTACTGAGGAGACTGCAGTAAATGAGGAAATTAGGAAACTTCATAACAAATAAGTCTCCCAAGATGGCCACCAGAGACAAAAGAGCCCAAATGTAGCCCAAATATCACCCAGATGTAGCCCAAGTATAGCCCAATGACAGAATGTCCCAGAATGTTCTTAAAAACAACTAGAGCGCTTGCTGTCTTCATTATGACAAAAGTATGGCACACCTGAAGCCATCTTGATTGGAATAAACTGGTAACACTTAAAACATTTAATTTAAAAAGGAACACAATGAGGGGTTTCATTTTGCCATAGAAATATGATTAATGCTGAAGAAAGAAAATGAGGGCACATTTTGAGTGACTTCTCAAATCCTCTTCTATTTCATTAAAAAATTCTGACATGCAGACTGAAACATGCACTTTTAATACCAGGAGCAGACTTCCATGGTGAACAGTAGTTTTACTACAGTGATCTAATGAGCAACTAGAGTGCTAACATTCAGAATTTATGGCAAATGTGTGACTTATCTGAATACCTTCATGATGGAATCTAAGTAAAAAACTGAAAGCATTTCCTTCTGAGGAGACTGCAGTACATGAGGAAATTAGGAAACTTCATAACAAATAAATCTCCCAAGATGGCCACCGGAGACGAAAGAGCCCAAATGTAGCCCAAAATCACCCAGATGTAGCCCAAATATAGCCCAATGACAGAAGTGTGCAAAACACTTATTATTTTGTGTTTTTGCAGTGTTATATAGTGCAGACTTGTCAGGTATTGGAGTGCTTTACATGAGCATTGGTTACATCACACAAGAACAAATTCATTTTGGTTGTAGACATGTGGAGACTAAGTGATTTGACCAGAATCACAGAATGTCGAGCTGAATCAGAAACTTCAACCTGGTTCCCCAGTTGCAAAGTCTGCAGTTCTGGAAGTAACACCACATCCTCTCCCCTAAGTGCAACATTTAATCAAGTGGTCAACTGGATGAAAAAACATAAAGATAACAAATAATTTAAAAGTGCTTTGTCGCTATTTGAAAACTCAGAAAATATGTCCTTATTTTAGTCTTTTAGAGCACTAACCATAATTTTGATGCCAATAAGACCCTCTCATATATGTAATTTCTAAAGGAAATGCTCTAGGTATTACAGTTTTGATTACATCAAGATGATGTCAGGCGTTCCACACTTTTGTAATAAATATAGAATGTTAGCAATCTAGTTGTTCATTAGGATACTGTTGAGAGGCAGGGGCACGGACTCTGAAAATTGAAGGCAGGTAGGAGGGTGCAAAGGCAACAATTTAACCACACTGAGCAGGCAGGAAGGGCCGTGGAAGCACAACAGACTATGGAGGGCAGTGGAAAGGGGGGCAGGGGCAACAAACCAACAATACAGGACTTGCAAGAGAGGCTGTGGCAATGTAATAGACCATTGTGGGCAGAAGGAAGAGGCAATGGTAGTACAACCATACATGCCAACATACCCGATTCAGCCAGGAAACGTCCAATGTTTTTAAGCTCAAATGGGCTTTATTTGATCTGTCTCCTGTCTACAATATCCTCTTTTTCAATGTAACTCAAAGGGGAAAATCAATACCCCAGTTTTTTTTTCAAAATCTCCCTCTTACCAAGTTCAAAATGTTCGCAAGTATGGTACATTGGATCTTGGAAGGAAATGGGATAGCGACATGGACTTGGATAACAGAGGACAGGAGGGACATGGAGAGGTGCACCAAACTGACCCTGCAGGGCAGGCATCAGGGTTTGCAGCAGCACAATACACCACACAGGGCATGCAGGACGGGAGTGCAGCACAACAATCCATAGAAAGCAAGAGGGAGGGGACAGGACCATGCACATGGACAACAGAGAACAGAGGGGCAAGAGGCAATGGTAGCTAGCTGACCATAATGGACAGACAGGAGAGAAAGCTGCAGCATAACAGACCATAAAGGGCAGGAGGGACGGATCAGGGGCATTACAATGGAACAGACAAGCCAGGAGGGAGGGAGTAGGGGTCTGCACGTGTAAACAGAGGGCTGGGGGCAAGGGGGCAGGGCAGGAGCAGCAAGATAGCCATGGAGGTCAGGCAGGATGGGCACTAGAAGCAAGACACACCATGAAGAGCAACAGAGAGACTGTGATGGCATACACACAGACCATGGAGGGAAGGTGGGAAGGGGTCAGGGGCAGCTAACTGACCACACAGGGAAGGTGGGAGGGGCCATGGCAGCACAGAAGACCATGCATGGCAAGTGGGAGGGTTAGTCGCAGCACAATGGCTATGATGGGCAAGAAGGAGGGTGCAGGGGCATGCACAAAGGACGATGGAGGATAGAAGGGAGGGTCAGGACCTGTGCACAGACAAGAAAGTTCAGGGGAAGGGGCCTCACAACAGACCACACGGGGCAGGCAGGAGGAGCAGTTGCAGCACAACAGACCAGGGAGGGCAGAAGGGTGTGGCAGTACAATGGACCATGTAGGACAGGAGGAAGAGGATAGGGGCATGGCATGTGGACAGGCAGGGTGGAGGTGGCAGGGACAGGTTACAGTCATCTGACAATGCTAGGCAGGTGGGAGGGGAGTGGCAGCTCAACAGAACACTCAGAGTAGATAGGAGTGGCAGGTCCATGGGACATGGTGGGCAAAAAGGATGGAGCAGGGGCATGCACAAAGACATCGGAGGGCAGGGGGAAGGAGAATAGGGGCAGCAAGCTAAGCACAGAGTTTAAGCAGGAGGTCAATGATGGGGCATAGAATTGGGCAATGGAGGGCAGGAGGAGTGGACTGGTACATCATACTAAATTGAGGGCAGTGGCAGCACATCAGACCATGCATGGCAGGAGGGAGGAGGCTAGTCCATGGATTCACACAACAGAGGATAGGGAGGAGGGGGATGGGGCAGCAAGCTAACTGTTCAGAGAAGGCGGGTATTAGGAACTTTATTGTGTCTGTGCGAACTACTTAAAATATGAACAAGTATGCAGCATAATCTCACTTTTATTCAGGAAGAAGAGGACGTTTGTGACTGTGACTCCGGGCTCACTTGGCAGAAACACCCCCTGACCCTCCACCCCCTATCGCAAAATGTAATGCCCGTGAAAAGGGTAGGTGAACACAGTGTTATATAGAACATAGTCCTAAGAGCACGATTGAAAATGAAAACTAGATATAGTGTATGGTATAAACTATGCACCAAAAAGTGTGATATAAGATGAACCGGGCGTGAAATATAATATGCAATACATTGTGCGCAATGACAGATTCATTGGAGAGCGCGAGATAGCACAGGCACTAGCGCGTGCTATGCGATATGCGCCTTGGAGTGTAATATGCACAGGGCAGTGTTGTGTAACCTAACTAGTCTCTAAAGTTGTAATATAAAATATGTGCTGGGGAGTGTAACGTTGCATATGCACTGTGACAAAGATATGGATCCCAGATTGTAATATGTATGGCATAGCACTGTGCGTTATGACATAGGCATCGAGGAAGGCACGTTAGATGGGATAATATAACCCGTGCGAAGACAAGTGTGGCATGACATATTCACGGGGTGGTGTTACAGTTCACATGGGCTAGAGAGTGTCATAGCATATGCACAAGCTAGTGGAATACAACACAGAGGTGTGTGGCACTCGGCAGGCAATGGTGGGTGTAACACAGCATTGGGCTCTGTCAGGAGCGCGCTGTGACTCTCAAGTGATGTTCGTCCCCTTTCCAGAGAGTAAAATAAAAAGTATTACACATCCGGCAGTGGATGTGTGTTTTATTAACCGTGAGGGGGGTATCTTGCATAGTTTTGGTCGAATTTTTGTCGAATCCCCTTTGAATGGCTTGGTGTGCATGTGTATTAAATGTGCCCGTCAATAGCTACCCATGTTTGTATAAATAAACGACAAGGGTGTCTACCGGGATTAGGCACGATAGGGCATCAGACATGTCAGAGCTTCACTAGTGGTGTAAATACATTCCACGTGGATTCATTGCATGCATAGTCGCCTTTTAATGAATATCACGCAAATCGTCATGGTGATAGGTACGTACGGTTTGTCCAGCATGTCCTAGGTGTGTCTATAAATATATATTTTTTAAAAATAATAAAAAACAGTGGCCGGCCCTGGGGATTGGGGTAAAAAATATATAATTAGGAGACAGGCCCTGGGGGATGGAGTCATCAGGGCCAATAAATTAGAATAAGAAGGGCAACCACACAGCCCCCTTCTTAAAAAATTTAAATAAATAAAAGACTGGCATCGTGCCGGAGGCCATGCCCCCTCTGTGCAGCACGCTGCAAACGGACCCCCAACAGGTATCTCTAGTATGCGCCAGGGAGCTGCGCTGCAGACAGGTGTTCTGAGGCCAAGCCCCTTTTTACACCTCTCTGCAATGCAGCTCTGTGGCGCTTACTGGAGGTACCTAGTGGTCTAGTTTGACCCTAGGGACCCTTAGGATTCAAGGGGACTTAATCTCTCAATTTAGAACAGCCACAGGGCGCGTTTACACAGTGGTGAAGGGAGGGGACGGGGCCTGAGGTGACGTGTGCAAACACGCACTATGGCACGTTTTAAATTGGGGATATAATTTCCCTTCAATACTGAGGGCCCCTGGGGGCTAACGAGCCCACCAAGTGCTTCCAGTAAGCGCCACTGAGCTGCATTGCAGAGAGGTGGTCCAGGCCGTGCCACTTTTTACACCTCTCTGCAACGCAGCTCTGTGGCACTTACTGGAGGTACCTAGTGGGCTAGTTGGACCCTAGGGACCCTCAGGATTCAAATGAACTTAATCTCCCAACTAAAAACGGACACAGGGCGTGTTTACACAGTGGTGAAGAGAGGGGACGGGGCCTGAGTTAACGTGTGCAAAAATGCCCTGTGGCCTGTTTTAAGAGGTAGTTTTAATCCCCATGCCCTATTATATACTAGGGGCTTACAGAGGAGGTCATGCTAATCACAGGGGGACCCCAACGCATAATGTTCCCTAGTGTATGTAGGTGTTTTCACTGTATTCTAAGTGTCTTTTAACATAGCACTGGCTCTAGGACTGGTTAGTCAGACTCAGTTACCACCAGTATCCGTCTGAAAAAGTTGAGGGTACAGGATGATTTTGCAACAAGGCTTCTTTCTGCTCTTCTTTTTGTTCTTTCTGCACGTTATCCTTCTTCCTGCACTTATCTTCGTATTTGAGGACTTCTGTTGCTTCTTTCTGCACTTCTTTTGTTTCTTTCTGTGCATTTTGTCTTCTTTCTTCACATGTCCTATCTCTGTAGGCATAGTTAGAAATTAGCATTTAAAAAACCTTTGAAATTCACTGAAAAAACCATGGGTTTCAGGCACGTTATAGTTAGGAATTAGCGTTTAAAAAACCTCAGAAATTCACTGAAAAAACCATAGGTTTCAGGGGTGTTATAGTTAGCTGGACTTTTCACTTGTACAAAACCATTGAAATTCCCCCGTTATAGTTAGTTCAGCTAAATATAACTCGCGCGCCCGCAATGCACTGCTGATGACGTCACATATTACATCACTCATGACATGGTCAGTGACATCACTCATGACATCACTGATGACATCTCAAATGGCATGAGAACATGAGAAAAAATGGAACAACGGAAAAATGCATTAGCTTTTGAATTCTAGTAGACTAAATACTTATGGTACTAGAATATTGAGTCCTAAATAAAATAGTGAAATGCAAAATGATTGTGACCAGAATATTGACTACCAGAATATTGCAAAGGTAAATATTTATAGTGAAATATAGGTCTATTTTACTTAACTCAACATGCATGTACCTTGATCACATAAACAAAGAAAAGTATACCTATGTTTACAAATAAATATACTTACCTTCATGATCTTTAGGCCACAATATTTTTGTATGTCGCTGTCTCTAGTGTATAATCCATTCTTAGGGCTCATAGTCTATGTTACGCATTACCAGTAAACAAGTGTAGAGTTAGAGCAGACTCGCTGCTACAACAATAGAAGGGTATGTCTATTGAAAGAACTGTGATATAATTTACAGCAAAAAAGAAACCCATCTTAATAAGGAACCTTTAATTCAAGCATGCAAGGAATCCTAATGCACCCTTCTATTAAAGACTCATAACTGCATTGATAATAACCTACTTTTACTCTGTTTTTGTGCTGAAGGCCACAGCAGACAGATTTGTGATTTCCTAATATATAATGTGTATGCAAACTCACAAGACATTAGGGGCCTGATTTAGATTTCTGCGGAGACTGATATCCCATCCAATGAAATATAAATCCCATACTATCCTATGAGATTTACATTTCATCAGATGGGATATCCGTCACCATTTTGATAGAGTAAACCATCTGCTGGAATCTAAATCAGGCCCAGAAAGCCTAATTTAGAGATTGGCAGACGGGTTACTCCATTACAAACGTGACAGATATCCCGTCCGTCCTAGTATAAGTGCTCTAGAATATAATGAACTCGTAATACAGCAGATGGGATATCTGTCATATCTGTGACGAGTAACCTGGTCTGCCAAACTCTAATCAAGTCCTAAGGGCCTGATTATGAGTTTGGTGGTTACACCACCAGCCCGCAGCGGGGGCTGTCAAGAAAAAGCCACCAAAACGGCTGCCTCCTTATCTCCGCATTACAATGTTCCTGCAGGGCTGGTGGTGTGTAGATGGTGCAGTCATGGCGGCAGCACGCTTCGGCTCTCAGAAAGAGTCTGACGCCAATGCTGGCCATGCTGCAGTGCCTCAATCCAGTCAGGCGCACTGTTTCCCTGCATCATGTTGCAAGGACACAGTGTACGCACTGAGATTTGTGGCTTGTAGGGAGCACAAAATGGACACCAGAAACATTAACAGACAGCATATTCGCCCTAGAGCCAGTTTTGTGGCCATTTACTTGCCTTTCCGCAGACCACAGAAAGGGAAGGCCGGAATTAGGTCAGCGGTTCATGGGAAGGGGCCACCTCCATTGGCCACCTCAGCCACTCCCGCTTCTGCTGCAAGAGTTGGAATGTTGGCAGAAGCAACAGCCTTGAGGCGGTTTCCCTGCCTTGATCGAAAAGCGGCGGTTGGACCACCAGGGAAGCGGGTGGTTGGACTTGCTGCAGAAACTCAAAAGCATACCAGTTACAATGTACTGTCAAGTCCAAACATTCAGAAGAAAAGCCTTCAGATGGTGTGGCAGGAACTGCAATGACTATAATGACACGGATCAGAATAAAACACTTTTATTAGATGTGAGCCGTTCATGCCATTGATAATGGATGCTCAGTGAAGATCCCAGAGGTTTGTTTGAAGAAGTGCAGTGTCTGGCGGAGTAATAACAAGACCAGGAATTAATAGCAGAAATCATTATTTTTTTAAACCTATAAAATATTTTTTTTAAATGCATTTGTTCACCTAAAATACTATTTGGGAAAATAAGCTTGTGTACATTTTTGGGGGGAAATACTCCATTAAAAATATGGAACTCATTTTAATTTTGATGAAAAAATCATAACAATAAAAATATTAATGTTTACACTTCTACTATTAATAACAACTACATTATTAATATATATTTGCATAATAATCACAATTATTATTATTTGTGTTGTTATTATCAGTGCTGTTTATTATGGTAAAGCTGCAATTTCACCTTTTTCTGGACCCAATTGTTGCTGGCATCAGGACTCTGCACTGTGAGACAGCTACTTAGCTCGTGTGGTCTTGTCCTAAAATGGTATTCTCATTTAACTATTTAACTTTTAAGTAAGGCCATCGTAAATAGTGCAGAAAATACTCAAGTGAGCTAGAAGTTATATGGCATATGTTGGCTGAGGTATGTACTTCCATCCATCAATTATTCTTTTGGCGTGTATACTTACCCCACCAGTATATATGAAAAATATGGCTGCCAACAGCACCAGTGATTTTCGAGATTTCGAGATAGAAAATCTTTCTCTATATATACATAAGTCCCTCCTAAATTGTTCCTTGTATACCTTCAGGGTGAAGTGCTCACAAATTAGAACACAACAAACAATACATAGTACATATTTGGAAACGTTTGCCTTTACAGCAACTGACTGTCTAAAAGCAGTTGTCACTGCATAGGCTTAGCTAGATTCTCTATAACCCAGCCTTTAAAAAATTAAAAACCTCACATTCAATTTTATTTCAGGAAGGCTAACTAAAAGGTATTCTTCAAATATCTTTAAAAATGTAATTCAATTGTGAAAATACATTTTTGATAACTTATGTGGATAAGAAACTTCATAAAAATGTATTTCTTGCTACTCAAGGCAAAACTGACTTAGACCCAATGTTGCCATTTGACTCATCTACAGAGGCACAGTCCATATCCCTGGTCAAAATCAATAAACCTGTTGTCCAGAGGACAATAACCTGGCCTCTAGACCCAGAAAGAAAGGCAGGGATGCTGTCAACAACTGGCCACTTAGCAGGTATTAGGAATCTGGGAGGGGGGCAGGAAGAGTTGTAAGAACAAAGGACAGGCTTATCACTACCTGTTTTAAGTAGGTGATGCCAAATCACGGTGACAGGATCTGCTCCAGTTTTTTCCATGATGCTTCTGGACTTGAAGCCCCAACTCTAGCAGGAGGGCAAACTAGTTTGCTCTATGACTGATTTTAAGTTACATACACTATATAGTGGTTGATTTATGTAACAATTCTATTTTTTGAAGTATGCAGTTTAGTGACACAGCTAGCCACCCATAACCATCGGTCGGCAGCGTTATCGAGTTGGGAAAGATAGTAAACAGCTCAAAGCCTACTACCCGAAGGCCGGCAGCGTTGATCAGACCATTTTAACATTAGAGAAAAAGAGTATTTGAATTCCTTTATTAATGATTGATTCATTAAAATCATTATATGTGGGTGGCCGATAAGTGAAAAATAGCAACAGTTATTACCAGCATACATTCACAGATATATATATAAATATTTGTTTTTGTTTAAAAAGAGTAAATCGCCCTATAAAAAACTGTAATAAGTCTGTGAAGTATTACAAGCAAGTTCATTGAAAGTGTGTCTCTAGTGCTGAGGAGGTGTGAAAAAGAAGTGCAAAAAGCAGGGCGGTTAATCCCTATACAGTTATGGGACTCATAATCTTAGCGGGAGAGTTCCTCAGGGTGTACGTCTTGATAGGCTGATATCTTTACTCCACTGTGGGCCTACAAAGATGGATTTAGGTGTTGGGAAGTTTAGTAAAATATTATTGAGTGGTCTGATTCGCAGACACTGGCAAAGGTTCACATGTCGCTCTTTCAATGAAGTTTCAGTTCTCAGGTTTCGTTATTTCTTCGCCTAGGGTGGCACAGTTACAGTCTGTTTTCAGCTCACTGGGCTGTGGTGTGTGTAACTGGTTTGGTGTCTTGACTGACTTGATGTCATAATTCTGATATGAGTCTAGTTTCCCCTTCTCTGGGTCAATTCATCTGGGCTTGGGTGTTCTTCCCTAAGTGTTTCTCTGTTCCTTTCCTTATTCTGCGCACTGACATCAACCAAGTGCAGCATGGCTCGAATATAGCTGGTGAATTTTCCTAGTCTTACAAGAGTTTGTGCAGTGTTGTTAGTAAAGTATAGGTCAGATACATCCCTGTAGCGTCTGAGGTCGTTGCCTCGGCAGAGTGGGATAAGTTGGCAACGTCTATTGTTAGCGAGGTGGGGACAGCAACATAACAGATGTAGCCAAGACTCTATGCTGGCCCAAAGTGGGTTGAAATCAGTAATTGGAAGGACCAGAAGCCTCATGTGGATGATTTTATTACAGGCCTGGTGGCACAGGGGATATTTGAATTATGGTTGAGCTTTTCCCTTTATGTAGGAGTCATCCAAGGCTGTGCAGAGGGGCTTGTGTTAGAGCCTTTCAATGTTCCTTTTGAATGAAACTTGCCTGATTTGTGTCACTGAAAAGGAGAAATATTTTTCTTCATTTATTTTAACTCTGTAATCTTCTATTTTTACTGTTTTTTTGTCAGCACAGGTGTTCTCTTACTTCTCTACATTGCAATTTGTATGCAACATTGCTTAGTGTGTGTTTCTCAGTATATTTCTTTATTCCATTGATTCAGTTGTTGAGGGTGCTGTTTATTTTACAGTCTTGTTCAATATGCAGAGTGTCCAAGCGCCTCCTACATTTTTACAGCTTCCAGGAGACCCTACCATCAGGTGGAACTGGACCCAAGTTGTAAGCATTTGACTGCTTTTATTTCACCCATAGGCACCTTTCAGTTTAAGATAATGCCTTTTGAGCTTGCTGCGGCAGCTTCGGCTTTCCAGCATATCATGGAAAGTGTTTTGGAGGATTTGGAGGACACTGTGGTCTTCCAGGATGACATTCTGGTTGCTGGAAAGAACAAAAGTTCACATGACAAACAAGTTTCTGAAGTTTTACGTAAATTACAGGAAAAAGGTATTGTAGCTAACAGGCTTAAATGTGTGTTTGGGATGGAGTCAATCGAGTATCTGGGGCATTGCATTTCTGGTGAGGGTGTTCAACCGAGAGAAGGTTTGATTGATGCCCTCCGTAATGCTCCTTGTCCCAAGTCTAAGGAGCAAGTTTCTTCATTCTTGGCCGTGTGTGAATTTTGCAGCTAAAATGGTCCATTTGCATGAACTACTTAAGAGAAAGGTTGTTTTGTGTAGGACCAGGTGTGCCAAGATGAGTTTGTTCGCAATATGTATTAATCAATTGTACCTTTTTTAGATTTTTCTCTATTTTTCACCTTTTTTTTTATTGCTCTGCTTTTGTTCTTTCTAATTTTATTGCTATGTTATATCTCTTTGTTCCTGTAATAGAAAGAAGGGAAATGTTGTAGTAATTAGATAACCTGTTCATCCCTCCATGGTTATGGAATGTTGCTCCTTGAACTCCAGAGTCAGTTGTGACTATCCATGGAAGCTGTGGAGATGAACGGTCAATACACTTAGTGCTCTTACACTTACCTATCTGTGTGTAATCACTTCACGTTTACTGCCTTTTTTCCACATTGGCAGGGAAATGCTTTGGTTGGCCAAGATTGAGAAAAAGAGAACGAGAGAAAAGAATAAGAAGAAGGACCCGAAAGAGCATCACCCACACTCCACCCCCACTCCTCTGCACCATATTCACCTAACATCTCGCACAGAAGTGGGATATGCTCAAAAGGGCCAGGATCTTCACTCCATACTAAGAGGGGCGTCTCTGTATCCTACATATCTTCTTGGGGGAGAAAGCCTTATATCTGAAGCCAAAGAGAATTACTTGTATTCAGGAAGACAAGTAGAAACTGAAGAGACAGACTGCTAATTAACACGAGTAGTTGCTGCAATATGATATTCCGGCTCTTGCATTTTTTATTGAACTATAGGAGGATAATTAGGCCATAAAGCTGCTACTTTGCTAACACCACAAATGTAAAGAACATCCAGGCTATCCATAAGGAAGCATCCTGCTGTGGCTCTTGTTTCATTGTTTTTGAGAAAGTGTGGAAGATCCTAAAAGACAGAGGGAGCAGAATCTTGATGAAGAACAACATAAAAGACCACTGGTGACTGCACCTTTGACTGTGGTCAGGTTTAAAAATGGGTAAAGCCTTTGTTCTAATGATATTCTGGCCTGGTGTCTATCCCATGTTTGACAGTTTTCTATTATCAATAAAGAAAAGAGGATGGGTCAACATCCAGGGGCTTAACTCTCCGTGGGGATTTTAATAAATCATAGCTAAGAGCCATGCGCTTCTTGCTCTGCCTGGACACCTGGGTGACTGAGCCTTCCACATTTTCTTCAGATAAGTAGAGCAGATGTTGCCCACTTGGGGCTCTTTTTCTCCTAGGAACCAGATCTAGCTCCCAGGAGAATTTACTTCAGGCCTCCTGGCTTTTTGTTGGGATGCCTGGTTTTGCTGCTCCCTTGCAAGACCTGTCCTCTGTCTGGGCTCTGGGTGCTCTCCCTGGCTTGGGGCCATCTTCCATTGCCCCTTAACAGCCAAAGAGCATAACAACTTCCCTGCTTCACCTCCCAGGACCCACAGCAACCTAGCTACTTGAAGAGCATCTGTGTGTCAGAAGTGTCAAGGGCCATTAGACAGAACTCCTAGAGGAAACATCAAGGTCCTCCAGCAGGTTTATTCCCCTGCTGTTCTTCGGAGGATTAAGGGGCTAGTGCCACTGGCCCTGGAGAGAGACCCAATCAAGTCCTTGGGCATGCTAGAGTCAAAATATTGTAGTCAACCTTTCAGTGGCATCAGGTAGATTCTCCTTCCAGCTGGTCATTTGTTGCTGTTGTAATTCCCAGGCCCAGTGTTTTCTCAACAGCCTTTCACTTGTGCAGACATTTCTAAGTGGGGGGTGGAAATTTCTAGAGCCCAGACACCTCAGACCAATTCTAGGGTGCCATATCAACTCCCCACCCCTGTTCCAACCCTTTTGAACAGCATTCTCGGACATTTAAGATGTCAACTTCAATTGTTCTATGAAAAGACATTGGCTGGGAGCCTCAGGGCTGCCTCAACTGGCATAGCTGCCTCATCTCTGCCCACCAAAACCTCAAAGGAGAGGTCCTCCTGTGTATGAGTCCAGAGGTCTGCCCTTCCTCCTTTGTTTCTTTGGGTTGGGTTTTCCCAGCTCAGGTGCAGTTTGAAGAGTTAATTATCTGATGGTGATTCCCCCACCCCTCTTCCTTTCCCAGGAAAAAGGCCAAGCACTGTTAATGGCACTAATATGTGGGAAGACCTTTGACCCTTCGCTGGCCAACAGAGTAAAACATTCATCCCAGTAGGAGGGACGAAGGCCTGGAATCTGATTAGGAGCTGAGCCAGGCAAATATGCGAATTGCTAAAGGCCCATAAGATATGATGAAAGTGACTGTGAAACTACAATTGGGATACATGTTTACCCTAAGATTGATACCTTACTGGACCTTGTAGGTCTTAGTGGGATGAAAATGCACTTTGGTGCAGATTAAACATATTGGGCCAGATGTATCAAACATACATTTTGACATTCTGAGATAGTGATTTTTACCAAATGGCTATTTTGGAATCACAACATGAAATGTACAGTAAATATCGAATCGCTATTAGGTAACATGACTCCATTCATTCCAATGGGCCTTCAGGCACATAGGACTGAATGGTATTGCATTCGCTAATTTGCGATTACCAAATTGTTAATCGCAAAGTAGAGAATGCAAAGCCAAGGGTGCCCAGGAGCCTAAGGCCCACCTGAAGCACACCCAAAATGTAAATATTGCACATGTAAAGCACAGACATGCCCTAAGGGCAAGTGTGCGCAACATTGCATTTTGAAAAATGCATTTGTTTTGCATTTCTCAACATTCGCACATGGTTACCATCAACTTGAAGTTGATGGGAATTACGATTTCCTAAATGCACAGTTCGCATTTAGGAAAGGCTTCTTGCATTTGCATTAGGGATTCGAAATTTGCAATTCCCAATTTGTATTCGCAATTTAGGTAAAGAAAATTGTGGTTACCTAAATTGCAAATGCAAAGCCTTTCATACATTAGAAAAGGCCTTTTTCCATTCGCAAACGGGCCGATTCTGGTAATCGGCCCGTTTGCGAGCTCAAAAAGGCTTAGTACATCTAGCCCATAATGTGTAATTTTGTTTTGTATTACAGACTTTAAGTAAGCAGTACACATCTGCACTATGAATGTCCGTTCGCATGATAAGGCCTTCCCCAGGTCAGCACCAGTTCTTGAAGGCTCCTGTGGGAAATTGGTGTAGGAATACAGGGTGAACCCACCTCAAATAATAATCACAATCCATGGCAGGGTGAAGTATAAAAGTAACTAAATAAACCTGTGCTTAACCCTCTGGTGGTTTGGCACAAATCAGGCTTATATTAAATGCAATATGTAAACTATTCATTTATGGAGTACTATTGTACAAGTTAATAACTAAAATGACACCAAAACTGCAAAAATCCAATAAGTAAAAGAGGCAATATGAACTTTTAAAGCTTGAAATAAAAAATAGAGACAAAAAACACAAAGTGCCAAGCACGGTTATCTGATCACCCTGAACCGGGACAAAGTAAATAAATTAAGGCCAAACGCAATGGAGTGCGCATTGGATACAGGGACCAGGTCCGGTAGAGAGTTTACCCTCTGACTTAAAAATATTTATCAAGAAAAAGTGATAGTTGATGAGCTGTTGACGGGGATGCTGTTAGCTGGATCCAAAGCACAGCTTGAAACAGAGGGTTGCTGGAGAGCAGAATCCCAATGCCATCATGGACGAAGAAGAGAAACCTCTGAGTTGCCGAAATCCGTGCCTAGGAAGACCTCAACCGGATGTTGCTCATCGCCAGTGGTAGTGAACTCCTCTATGTTTGAACTTAGAAATTTTCTGGAAGACGGATTTCCTTCAGCAGGGCAAACCAGCAAGTTGAGGTGATAGCTGTGACTTTGACAGCGATCCCGGATTTCGACAGTTCTTAAGGCATACAGTTAGAAAAATGTTTTTAAATCCAAACATCTTGCAGTTTGGGAACAGGAGGACTACACTCTAACGCTTCTAACCTGTGTTGTATTGGTTTGCGGTCCCGGTGTCCCATTGGTTCTCAGAGTAAAACATTGATGTTAGATATGTCATCATTAGGGTGATCTTCCACCAAACATTTCGCCTGCTTACCTCCACTTTTTGCTGTGCCTTTTTGTTGGCCTTACCACTGCTGACCAGTTCTAAAGTGAACGTTCTTCTCCCCTAAACATGGTAACATTAGTGTATACATCATTGGCATATTTAATTTACTTATAATATAAGTCCCTTGTAAACTGATATACCATATACCCAGGGCCTGTAATCTAAATGCTTCTAGAGGGCCTGCATCACTGGTTGTGCCACCTGTGAGAAAGTGCCCTCTTTCTTGCATGGTATGCCCCCACTTTTTGCTAAAATGCTGAAGGTACTTTGATTGAGTGTACCCTGGACTCCTGCCAATCAGGTGCCCAGGGCCTATGTTCCTTCCTTAAACACACAAACTCCCAATTGGCAAACCCTGGCCACATGTCAGCCCCTAGTAAATGGTACCCTAGGTACCCAGGGCATTGTGACCAGGGAAGACCCCTAAGGGCTGCAGCACTCATTGTGCCACCCTTAGGGGCCCTGTACCCTTACACACACACACTGCCTTTGCAGGCTGAGTGTCTGGGTGCAGGACAAAATGAAGAGTCGACATGGCACACATCCCTGTGTGCCATGCCCAACACCCACACTGCCAAGACATATGTCAGTCACCCCTCTGGCTGGGTGCCTTATGCCCATGGTGTGGGCACAGGAGCAGGAGCCCTGTGCCCCTACAGTACCCAGGTCCATTCCCGGGCACTGTAAGTGCAGTGCTGCCATTTAAGAGTACATGGTGCTGAGAGCTCGTCAAACACGAGCTCCACAGCACCATAATGGCAACACTAAAGACTGGGAAGTTTGGTATCAAACTTCTCAGCACATTAAACCCACACTGATGCCAGTGTGAGATTTAATGTACCAAGCACCCCAGAGGGCATCTTAGAGATGCCCTCCCACAACTAACCTACAATCCACGTCTGCTCTGAGGCTGCCCAGACTGCTACACAGCAGACACGTTGCTGGACCCCTCGGTGGGAGAGCCCCTGCTCTCCCGGGCCTGCAACAATGCACATCCTGGGTGAGGTGATAGATCTCCTCCCCCAGGATGAGCAAAGGGAAGCTTCAAAGGCCTGCCGCCTCTAGGAGTTTTCCCAGGCCACTGCAACCCCCCACTCTGGCGGGAAGCTTGGCCGGAAACCCCATACAAGGACAGGGGATGTACCAGCCTGCCCACCCCATCCCTCAGGTGGGGGAGGCGAGGTGAAGCACATCTCCGGGCTCTCGCCATCTTGAAAATGGGAGGCCCTACCCTATCAGGATTAGGTTACTGCCCCCCTCCCACAGGAGAGGGGCAGGATAGGGGGTGTACCCACCCCAGGACAAGGACCCATTGGTCCCTGGCCTTCACCTACCTGTAACGCCCCTAAATCTAGTATTTAGGGGCACCCTGAACCTTCCTTCCCCAGATTCCAGATTCCGAAACTACAAGAAGAGCGAGAAGAAAAGAAGACCTGCCCTGCAGCTGCAAAGGAGAGGGAGACACCAACTGCTTTGGTCCCAGCCCTACCGGCCTGTCGACCTCGGACTTGCTCCTGCTCCAAACCCGGCAACTCTTGTGGCCAGCACCCTCAGAAACCCCGGAGGACCTGGCTGCCTTTGAACTCTAATCCCCTGGGACTCCCATGAGTAGAGGCTCTACTCAGAACCTACCTTTCACCCCTGGCAGCAGCCCGGGACCGCGATCCCAGCCCACTCTGCACCCGCCAAGCCTGGCCGGTGCCGGAGTGAACTAAACCCACGAGGACGACCCCACGGCGACTGTGACCCCGAGTCTGGCACCCAAGGACCCCCCTCGACTATCCTGAAGAAGCTTGCAGACTCAGAACAGAGTGCCACCCCAACCGCGATCAACAAGAGGGTAAGATTCCCGACATCAAAAGGCACCCCTGCACCCGGCGCCCCACGGCCCTCTGTGCCCAATCCCGGGGTACCTACCTATCCTCCAACTATCCAACTTACCCCTCGAAGTGGTGGTGGCACCCGAAGAGTCCTCGTCCCCGAGCCAGCAGTCTTTTTCCAAACCAGAGATTTCCCATAGAAATCAATTGAGCGCCCGACGGCTCAAAAGCACCCTGCAGCCAGCCGCCCGAGTGGCCCTGGCAGTGAAAACTCTACTCTAACCCACTTCCCCACTTGCCCTGAGTAAGTGACCAGGAGCCCAGCTCCCACAGCCGCGTGGCTTGCCCGACAGCAGCCACCAACCCAGGCCCCCCTATCCCTCATAGGATAACATTGGGCCTAACTCTCTCTGCACCCGGCATCCTGAAACCGCTGAGGGTGAACTGACTGTACCTACCTGACACTGGGAGACCCCTGAGTCTATGCCCAGACCTTCAACTCTGCCAGTCGAGTACTTACCCTTAAACCGCTAACTTCATTTTCCTCATAGGGTAACATTGACTGGCTTTTTCTTGGAAATTCTTCTAAGTGTGAACTTTTCAAAACTCAAAATATTCACCAAAAATCAGCCGAGTACCAAAAACGAATTTACTCACCTGCTCTTAGGTGAGCTCCCAGTGCTGGATCTTGGTGCCCAGCACTGACTCTGAAAAGTACCCACAACTATACTTACCTTTAACTCATTTTCCTTCCATAGGAAACCATTGACTGCTTTTCTATGAAATTTCTTCTAAGTGTTGATTTCTGCAATTTCTAAATATTCCTCAAAAATCGTATAACATCTGAAAACGTAATTACTTACTTGTTTTGGATAAATGTCCCAGTACTGAGTCTAGACACCCAGTACTGGATTACAAAAGTAACGATAACCTACTGTACCTGTAACCCACATTTCCTTCCATAGGGAATCATTGATTGTTTGCTCTGAAATATTTTCTAAGTGCTCACTTTTGAAATAGCTAAATATTAGTTAAAAATCACTACAGTATCAAAGTCGACTTTCAACAGCTGATTCCGAGAGTGACCCAGGACTGGATCTAGGATCCAAGCCTGGAATTACAAAAGTAATCTACAAAGTAATCTGTTGCATATAATATGAATTTATCATTGAGCTCAATGTATTGTGTTTAGAAATAGAGTTGCTTACTGCAACTAATTGTAACTGTTTACTAAAAAGTCAATTGCATATATAAAAGTACTTTTATGAAACATCTCCTGTCGAGAAAGTATATTTTAATCCCAAGTGTTGGTTCTAAAATAAAACAAGCATATATTTTTTTATATACAAACCATTGGCCTAGAGTTCAGTTATTGAGTGTGTGGAACTATTTGCTGACTGAGTGTGTACAAAAAATGCTTTACACTTCCTCTGATAATGCCTTACTGCTCGACCAGGCTACCACTTTGGAGAGTAAGGTTATATCTAACTTTAACCTGTGTTAAACCCTTGGGGTCTGTGGACTCTGTACACCCTGTACCTATTAAGGAACAGTATATACAGAGCCACTTTCTCACATTGGTGGATCAGCGGTGGGATACAAACTTGCATTTGTTGGACTACTTGGTTACCATCTGACCACACGACAGAACTCCTAAAAATTGCCTTTAGAATTCTGATTGGTCTTTCCAAAATTACTAAAAGTCTTGCTAGGGCCTTGCTTAAGTCCCATTAGAATTTCAGAAAAATAAAAGTCACTATAGTCAGGGTAGAGGGTTAGAACTTTCAGGTTAGAATGTCTCAAACAAACCCAGTTATTAGTGAGAATAATAACATGGACCTGGTGGAGGAGCTCGACCTCACACCTTACTTACACTTGTCTTTCAAGGAATTGAGGTCATTATGCAAACTTAAATTTTTTTAAATGGGCCTGCATCCAACCAAACTAGGGCTCCAGGAGCTCTTGGCTGAGTATGCTAAGGACCACCCATCTGAACATGGTGATGGCCAGTCAGATGAGGAAAGGGAAGCAGAGGAGGTTGACAACAACCCCCCCCCCCCCCATGCTATTCCCTAGGGAGGAGAGGGCACCCATACCCTCCAATGCAAGGATTAGCATCTGGGAACCTAGAGACTACACAGGTGGCTCTGGTCCCAGAGAGAACACTGGGGGACCCCCAGTGAAGAGGACAGCCTTGTGAGGCTGGCCAAAAGATTAGAACTAGAGTCCAGGCTCCTGGCTCTAGAAAAAGAAAGGAGAGAGATGGGTTTAGCACCCATCAATGGTGGCAGCAATAATAAAAATAAGGATAGGGAGGAAACTTCTGACCTTAAAATCCCCAAAGGGATTGTCCCTAAATTTGAGGAAGGTGATGATATCACCAAATGGTTCACAGCCTTTGAGAGGGCTTGTGATATCAGAAAAGTGAAGAAACCTCTCTGGGGGGCACTCCTGTGGGAACTGTTCTCTGGTAACTGCAGAGACAGGCTTCTGACCCTTTCTGGGCCAGAGGCAGGATCCTATGACCTCATGAAGAAAGCTCTGATTAAGGGATTTGGATTCACCACTGAGGAGTATAGAATTAGATTCAGGGGGGCTCACAAAACCCAGACCCAGTCCTGGATTTATTTTGTAGATTTCTCAGTGAAGACACTGGATGGTTGGTTAGCTGGACATGGTGTGCAGGATTTTAATGGATTTTAATGGATTGTACAATTTATTCATGAAGGAACAGATTTTGAGTAACTGCACAAATGAAAAGTTGCATCAGCATTTGGTAGACCTAGGTCTAATTTCTCCCCAAGAATTGGGAAAGAAGTCAGACCACTGGGTCAAGACTAGGGTGACTAAGACAACCACTGGGGGTGACCAAAAGAAGGTGTTCCCAAAACCTCCCCAGGGGAAAGGTGGTGAGAATCCCCAAGATAAAAAGTTTGAGTCTTCCAAAGGGCCCCAAAAACCTGTTCAGGTGGGTGGGACCCAAACTACTCCCTATGTGCCCCAACCATATAGGGGGAAGAACTTTGATCCCTTAAAGGCCTGGTGTAATACCTGCAAGAAGCAAGGACACTTAACTGTAGCTTGCCCCCAAAACAAAGCCCCTAAGGCACCCAGTACAGCTACTCCTGGGGCAGCAAGCATACAAATGGGATCAGAGGTGTACCCTGAGCAAATCTGGGAACACACTGAAGCCAGTCTAGTCTCCTTGGGAGAAGTGGAGTTTGCCACTGTAGCTGTGTGGCCACCCAACTTAAAGAAATACTTGCAGTACCCCTGGGTGAATGGAACTAGTGTAGAAGCTCTGAGGGATACAGGTGCCAGTGTCACTATGGTGAAAGACACACTGGTTTCCCCTGAGCAATACTTGATTGGGATGTCTTACCCAGTCACCAACGCTGACAGTGTCACCACTAGTCATCCCATGGCCATGGTAACATTAGGCTGGGGGGGGGGGGGGTTACTGGCCTGAAACAGGTAGTGGTCTCTCCAAAGTTGCCAGCTGCCTGTCTGCTTGGAAATGATCTGGAAACCTCAGCCTGGGCATCCCTGAATTGGTGTGTGTGCAAACCAGAGCACAGAGCAAGAGGAAGGGTGAAAAAGTAGGTCTGGAGCCTGGAATAATGGCCCAGCCAACCAAGAGAAAAGGAAAGAAGACTGGGGAACCAGCTTCTACACAGCAAACCATTCAGGACCCCTCTCCCCAGGGAGAAGATTTGGATACCCCTGAGGGAACTGAGTCCATGGAGCTTGACCCTTACCAGGTTGAACTCTTGGGCCCAGGGGGACCCTCTAGGGAAGAGCTGTGCCAGGGTCAGCGAGACTGTCCCACTCTTGAAAGCCTGAGGCAGCAAGCTGTTTCAGAAGCCAGGGGAGATGTCAGTGGTACCCACAGAGCCTATTGGGAAGAGGTATTACTGTATGCTGAGCAAAGAAACCCCACTCCTGGAGCCACCAGGAGGGTGGTAGTGCCACAGAAGTACAGGGAGTTCCTCCTAACTTTGGCTCATGACATCCCCCTAGCTGGACATCTGGGGCAATCCAAAACTTGGGAAAGGCTAGTGAGTCACTTCTACTGGCCCCAGATGCACCAAAAGGTGAAGGAGTTTGTCAGCTCCTGTGTCACCTGTCAGGCCAGTGGCAAGACAGGTGGCCACCCAAAGGCCCCCCTCATTCCACTACCAGTGGTGGGGGTCCCCTTTGAAAGGGTAGGGGTGGACATTGTGGGTCCACTTGAGCCACCCACAGACTCAGGGAACAAATTTATTCTAGTGGTAGTGGATCATGCCACTAGGTACCCTGAAGCAATTCCCCTTAGGACTACTACAGCTCCTGCAGTAGCCAAGGCCCTCCTGGGTGTCTTCACCAGGGTGGGTTTTCCTAAGGAGGTGGTTTCAGACAGAGGTTCCAACTTCATGTCTGCTTACCTAACCCACATGTGGAAGGAGTGTGGGGTGCAGTATAAGTTTACTACCCCCTACCACCCACAAACCAATGGCCTTGCTGAGAGATTCAACAAGACATTGAAAAGTATGATCATGGGGCTCCCTGAAAAACTCAAAAGGAGATGGGATGTCCTGTTACCATGCCTGCTTTTCGCTTACAGAGAAGTGCCACAGAAGGGAGTAGGTTTTTCACCCTTTGAACTTCTGTTTGGTCATCCTGTAAGGGGACCACTTTGTCTTGTAAAAGAGGGATGGGAGAGGCCTCTTCAAGAACCCAAACAAGACATAGTGGACTATGTGCTTGGCCTAAGGTCCAGAATGGCTGAGTACATGGAAAAAGCATCCAAGAACCTTGAGGCCAGCCAGGAGCTCCAGAAGCACTGGTATGACCAAAAAGCTGCACTGGTTGAATTTCAACCTGGGCAACAGGTGTGGGTTTTGGAGCCAGTGGCACCAAGGGATCTCCAAGATAAATGGAGTGGCCCTTACCCTATCCTAGAAAGAAAGAGTGAGGTCACCTATCTAGTTGACCTGGGCACTAGCAGGACACCCAAGAGGGTCATCCATGTGAACCGCCTCAAGCTCTACAATGACAGGGCTGACATCACCATGCTGATGGTGACTGATGAGGAGCAGGAAGCAGAGAGTGAACCTCTTCCTGACCTCCTCTCTTACAGCCCAAAGGATGGGTCAGTGGATGGTGTGATCTTTTCAGACACCCTCTCTGCCCAACAGCAAACTGACTGCAAGCAAGTCTTGCAGCAGTATGCTAGCCTCTTCTCCCTGACCCCTGGTCTGACCAACTGGTGTAACCATGATGTGGACACTGGTGACAATGCACCTGTCAAAAACAAAATCTATCGACAGTCAGACCAGGTCAAGGAGAGCATCAAAGCTGAGGTCAGCAAGATGCTGGAGTTAGGGGTCATTGAACCTTCTGAGAGCCCCTGGGCCAGCCCAGTGGATCTAGTCCCCAAACCTCATCAACAGGGTGAAAAGAGAGAGGTGAGGTTCTGTGTGGACTATAGAGGGCTCAACTCTGTCACCAAGACAGATGCTCACCCTATCCCAAGGGCAGATGAACTGATAGATAAATTAGGGGCTGCCCAATTCCTCAGTACCTTTGACTTAACTGCAGGGTACTGGCAGATTGGCATGGCCCCAGGAGCAAAAGAGAAAACAGCATTCTCCACCCCTGATGGACATTATCAGTTTCCTGTGATGCCCTTTGGGTTAAAGAATGCCCCTGCCACTTTCCAGAGGCTGGTGAACCATGTCCTGGCTGGGCTGGAGTCCTTTAGTGCAGCTTATCTTGATGATATTGCTGTCTTTAGATCCACCTGGCAGGATCACATGATCCACCTTGGAAAAGTTTTAGAGGCCCTGCACAATGCAGGCCTCACTATCAAGGCATCCAAATGCCAGATAGGGCAGGGCACTGTGGTGTTCTTGGGCCACCTTGTAGGTGGAGGCCAGGTACAGCCCTTACAACTTAAGATCCAGGCCATCATGGACTGGATAGCTCCAACAACCCAGACCCAAGTCAGGGCATTCCTTGGCTTGACTGGATACTACAGGATGTTTGTGAAGGGGTATGGGTCCATTGTGACCCCCCTCACAGAACTCACCTCCAAGAAAATGCCCAAGAAAGTCAACTGGACAGTTAGTTGCCAAAAGGCTTTTGGCACCCTGAAAGAAGCAATGTGCTCAGCACCAATTCTAAAAGCTCCAGATTATGCCAAGCAGTTCATAGTGCAGACTGATGCCTCTGAGCTAGGGATAGGAGCGGTCCTATCCCAGACCAATGATGAAGGCCAAGACCAACCTGTTGCTTTTATAAGCAGGAGGCTACTCCCCAGAGAGCAGCCTTGGAGTGCCATTGAGAGGGAGGCCTTTGCTGTGGTTTGGTCCCTGAAGACGTTGAGGCCATACCTGTTTGGTACTCACTTCTTGGTTCAAACTGACCACAGACCTCTCAGATGGCTAATGCAGATGAAAGGGGAAAATCCAAAGCTATTAAGGTGGTCCATCTCCCTAGAGGGAATGGACTTTGAAGTGTAACATAGACCAGGGACTGCCCATGCCAATGCAGATGGACTTTCCAGGTTCTTCCACTTAGACAATGAAGACTCCATAGGACAAGGTTAGTTCCATCACCTTTCGTTTGGGGGGGGGGGGGGGTTGTGTGAGAAAGTCCCCTTTTTCTTGCATGGTATGCCCCCACTTTTTGCTAAAATGCTGAATGTACTTTGATTGAGTGTACCCTGGACTCCTGCCAATCAGGTGCCCAGGGCCTATGTTCCTTCCTTAAACACACAAACTCCCAATTGGCAAACCCTGGCCACATGTCAGCCCCTAGTAAATGGTACCCTAGGTACCCAGGGCCTTGTGACCAGGGAAGACCCCTAAGGGCTGCAGCACTCATTGTGCCACCCTTAGGGGCCCTGTACCCTTACACACACACACTGCCTTTGCAGGCTGAGTGTCTGGGTGCAGGACAAAATGAAGAGTCGACATGGCACACATCCCTGTGTGCCATGCCCAACACCCACACTGCCAAGACATATGTCAGTCACCCCTCTGGCTGGGTGCCTTATGCCCATGGTGTGGGCACAGGAGCAGGAGCCCTGTGCACCTACAGTACCCAGGTCCATTCCCGGGCACTGTATGTATGTATGTGAGTTCTTATATAGTGCTCAACTTCCCTTGGGCATCTCGGCGCTTGCATTGGGAACCCGTCCTGGCTTTTTCCCTGTGAGATAACCCGTACTGGGCATCCCCAAGGTGAAAGCCAGGCATCCCACTGCAGGGGGGGCCGTAGTGGAGATTAAGCAAGCTATTGCCCAGAGTTGCAGAGTGTGAACCCATGATTTGAGTAGGCACCGAAGTGAGAATTATCAAGTCCGTGGACACTTGGGCTCAGAACCTGCCGCGTCAGGAATTGAACCTTGGTCCTGGGTCTGACCTCTGCTTCAGGGTATGCCTTCTCTAACCAGTGAGCCACACTTCTCCACCGTAAGTGCAGTGCTGCCATTTAAGAGTACATGGTGCTGAGAGCTCGTCAAACACGAGCTCCACAGCACCATAATGGCAACACTAAAGACTGGGAAGTTTGGTATCAAACTTCTCAGCACATTAAACCCACACTGATGCCAGTGTGAGATTTAATGTACCAAGCACCCCAGAGGGCATCTTAGAGATGCCCTCCTACAACTAACCTACAATCCACATCTGCTCTGAGGCTGCCCAGGCTGCCACACAGCAGACACGTTGCTGGACCCTGGGTGGGAGAGCCCCTGCTCTCCCGGGCCTGCAACAATGCACACCCTGGGTGAGGTGATAGATCTCCTCCCCCAGGATGAGCAAAGGGAAGCTTCAAAGGCCTGCCGCCTCTAGGAGTTTCCCCAGGCCACTGCCACCCCCCACTCTGGCGGGAAGCTTGGCCGGAAACCCCATACAAGGACAGGGGATGTACCAGCCTGCCCACCCCCACCCCTCAGGTGGGGGAGGCGAGATGAAGCACATCTCCGGGCTCTCGCCATCTTGAAGATGGGAGGCCCTACCCTATCAGGATTAGGCTACTGCCCCCCTCCCACAGGAGAGGGGCAGGATAGGGGGTGTACCCACCCCAGGACAAGGACCCATTGGTCCCTGGCCTTCACCTACCTGTAACGCCCCTAAATCTAGTATTTAGGGGCACCCTGAACCTTCCTTCCCCAGATTCCAGATTCCGAAACTACAAGAAGAGCGAGAAGAAAAGAAGACCTGCCCTGCAGCTGCAAAGGAGAGGGAGATACCAACTGCTTTGGCCCCAGCCCTACCGGCCTGTCGACCTCGGACTTGCTCCTGCTCCAAACCTGGCAACTCTTGTGGCCAGCACCCTCAGAAACCCCGGAGGACCTGGCTGCCTTTGAACTCTAATCCCCTGGGACTCCCATGAGTAGAGGCTCTACTCAGAACCTACCTTTCACCCCTGGCAGCAGCCCGGAACCGCGATCCCAGCCCACTCTGCTCCCGCTAAGCCTGGCCGGTGCCGGAGTGAACTAAACCCACGAGGACGACCCCACGGTGACTGTGACCCCGAGTCCGGCACCCAAGGACCCCCTCGACTATCCTGAAGAAGCTTGCAGCCTCAGAACAGAGTGCCACCCCAACCGAGATCAACAAGAGGGTAAGATTCCCGACATCAAAAGGCACCACTGCACCCGGCGCCCCACGGCCCTCTGTGCCCAATCCCGGGGTACCTACCTATCCTCCAATTATCCAACTTACCCCTCGAAGTGGTGGTGGCACCCGAAGAGTCCTCGTCCCCGAGCCAGTAGTCTTTTTCCAAACCGGAGATTTCCCGTAGAAATCAATAGACCGCCCGACGGCTCAAAAGCACCCTGCAGCCAGCTGCCCGAGTGGCCCTGGCAGTGAAAACTCTACTCTAACCCACTTCCCCACTTGCCCTGAGTAAGTGACCAGGAGCCCAGCTCCCACAGCCGCGTGGCTTGCCCGACAGCAGCCACCAACCCAGGCCCCCCTATCCCTCATAGGATAACATTGGGCCTAACTCTCTCTGCACCCGGCCGTCCTGAAACCGCTGAGGGTGAACTGACTGTACCTACCTGACACTGGGAGACCCCTGAGTCCATGCCCAGACCTTCAACTCTGCCAGTCGAGTACTTAACCCTTAAACCGCTAACTTCATTTTCCTCATAGGGTAACATTGACTGGCTTTTTCTTGGAAATTCTTCTAGGTGTGAACTTTTCAAAACTCAAAATATTCACCAAAAATCAGCCGAGTACCAAAAACGAATTTACTCACCTGCTCTTAGGTGAGCTCCCAGTGCTGGATCTTGGTGCCCAGCACTGACTCTGAAAAGTACCCACAACTATACTTACCTTTAACTCATTTTCCTTCCATAGGAAACCATTGACTGCTTTTCTATGAAATTTCTTCTAAGTGTTGATTTCTGCAATTTCTAAATATTCCTCAAAAATCGTATAACATCTGAAAACGTAATTACTTACCTGTTTTGGATAAATGTCCCAGTACTGAGTCTAGACACCCAGTACTGGATTACAAAAGTAACGATAACCTACTGAACCTGTAACCCACATTTCCTTCCATAGGGAATCATTGATTGTTTGCTCTGAAATATTTTCTAAGTGCTCACTTTTGAAATAGCTAAATATTAGTTAAAAATCACTACAGTATCAAAGTCGACTTTCAACAGCTGAGTCTGAGAGTGACCCAGGACTGGATCTAGGATCCAAGCCTGGAATTACAAAAGTAATCTACAAAGTAATCTGTTGCATATAATCTGAATTTATCATTTTGCTCAATGTATTGTGTTTAGAAATAGAGTTGCCTACTGCAACTAATTGTAACTGTTTACTAAAAAGTCAATTGCATATATAAAAGTACTTTTATGAAACATCTCCTGTCGAGAAAGTATATTTTAATCCCAAGTGTTGGTTCTAAAATAAAACAAGCATATATTTTTTTATATACAAACCATTGGCCTAGAGTTCAGTTATTGAGTGTGTGGAACTATTTGCTTACTGAGTGTGTACAACACATGCTTTACACTTCCTCTGATACTGCCTTACTGCTCGACCAGGCTACCACTTTGGAGAGTAAGGTTATATCTAACTTTAACCTGTGTTAAACCCTTGGGGTCTGTGGACTCTGTACACCCTGTACCTATTAAGGAACAGTATACACAGAGCCACTTTCTCACATTGGTGGATCAGCGGTGGGATACAAACTTGCATTTGTTGGACTACTTGGTTACCATCTGACCACACGACAGAACTCCTAAAAATTGCCTTTAGAATTCTGATTGGTCTTTCCAAAATTACTAAAAGTCTTGCTAGGGCCTTGCTTAAGTCCCATTAGAATTTCAGAAAAATAAAAGTCACTATTGTCAGGGTAGAGGGTTAGAACTGTCAGGTTAGAATGTCTCAAACAAACCCAGCTATTAGTGATAATAATAACATGGACCTGGTGGAGGAGCTCGACCTCACACCTTACTTACACTTGTCTTTCAAGGAATTGAGGTCATTATGCAAACTTAAAATATTTTAAATGGGCCTGCATCCAACCAAACTAGGGCTCCAGGAGCTCTTGGCTGAGTATGCTAAGGACCACCCATCAGAACATGGTGATGGCCAGTCAGATGAGGAAAGGGAAGCAGAGGAGGTTGACAACAACCCCCCCCCCCCCCATGCTATTCCCTAGGGAGGAGAGGGCACCCATACCCTCCAATGCAAGGATTAGCATCTGGGAACCTAGAGACTACACAGGTGGCTCTGGTCCCAGAGAGAACACTGGGGGACCCCCAGTGAAGAGGACAGCCTTGTGAGGCTGGCCAAAAGATTAGAGCTAGAGTCCAGGCTCCTGGCTCTAGAAAAAGAAAGGAGAGAGATGGGTTTAGCACCCATCAATGGTGGCAGCAATAATAAAAATAAGGATAGGGAGGAAACCTCTGACCTTAAAATCCCCAAAGGGATTGTCCCTAAATTTGAGGAAGGTGATGATATCACCAAATGGTTCACAGCCTTTGAGAGGGCTTGTGATATCAGAAAAGTGAAGAAACCTCTCTGGGGGGCACTCCTGTGGGAACTGTTCTCTGGTAACTGCAGAGACAGGCTTCTGACCCTTTCTGGGCCAGAGGCAGGATCCTATGACCTCATGAAGGAAGCTCTGATTAAGGGATTTGGATTCACCACTGAGGAGTATAGAATTAGATTCAGGGGGGCTCACAAAACCCAGACCCAGTCCTGGATTGATTTTGTAGATTTCTCAGTGAAGACACTGGATGGTTGGTTAGCTGGACATGGTGTGCAGGATTTTAATGGATTGTACAATGTATTCATGAAGGAACAGATTTTGAGTAACTGCACAAATGAAAAGTTGCATCAGCATTTGGTAGACCTAGGTCTAATTTCTCCCCAAGAATTGGGAAAGAAGGCAGACCACTGGGTCAAGACTAGGGTGACTAAGACAACCACTGGGGGTGACCAAAAGAAGGTGGTCCCAAAACCTCCCCAGGGGAAAGGTGGTGAGAATCCCCAAGATAAAAAGTTTGAGTCTTCCAAAGGGCCCCAAAAACCTGTTCAGGTGGGTGGGACCCAAACTACTCCCTATGTGCCCCAACCATATAGGGGGAAGAACTTTGATCCCTTAAAGGCCTGGTGTAATACCTGCAAGAAGCAGGTAGTGGTCTCTCCAAAGTTGCCAGCTGCCTATCTGCTTGGAAATGATCTGGAAACCTCAGCCTGGGCTGAGGTTGAACTGAAGGCCCATGCAGCCATGCTGGGCATCCCTGAATTGGTGTGTGTGCAAACCAGAGCACAGAGCAAGAGGAAGGGTGAAAAAGTAGGTCTGGAGCCTGGAATAATGGCCCAGCCAACCAAGAGAAAAGGAAAGAAGACTGGGGAACCAGCTTCTACACAGCAAACCATTGAGGACCCCTCTCCCCAGGGAGAGGATTTGGATACCTCTGAGGGAACTGAGTCCATGGAGCTTGACCCTTACCAGGTTGAACTCTTGGGCCCAGGGGGACCCTCTAGGGAAGAGCTGTGCCAGGGTCAGCGAGACTGTCCCACTCTTGAAAGCCTGAGGCAGCAAGCTGTTTCAAAAGCCAGGGGAGATGTCAGTGGTACCCACAGAGCTTATTGGGAAGAGGGATTACTGTATGCTGAGGAAAGAAACCCCACTCCTGGAGCCACCAGGAGGGTGGTAGTGCCACAGAAGTACAGGGAGTTCCTCCTAAATTTGGCTCATGACATCCCCCTAGCTGGACATCTGGGACAATCCAAAACTTGGGAAAGGCTAGTGAGTCACTTCTACTGGCCCCAGATGCACCAAAAGGTGACGGAGTTTGTCAGCTCCTGTGTCACCTGTCAGGCCAGTGGCTAGACAGGTGGCCACCCAAAGGCCCCCCTCATTCCACTACCAGTGGTGGGGGTCCCCTTTGAAAGGGTAGGGGTGGACATTGTGGGTCCACTCGAGCCACCCACAGACTCAGGGAACAAATTTATTCTAGTGGTAGTGGATCATGCCACTAGGTACCCTGAAGCAATTCCCCTTAGGACTACTACAGCTCCTGCAGTAGCCAATGCCCTCCTGGGTGTCTTCACCAGGGTGGGTTTTCCTAAGGAGGTGGTTTCAGACAGAGGTTCCAACTTCATGTCTGCTTACCTAACCCACATGTGGAAGGAATGTGGGGTGCAGTATAAGTTTACTACCCCCTACCACCCACAAACCAATGGCATTGTTGAGAGATTCAACAAGACATTGAAAGGTATGATCATTGGGCTCCCTGAAAAACTCAAAAGGAGATGGGATGTCCTGTTACCATGCCTGCTTTTCGCTTACAGAGAAGTGCCACAGAAGGGAGTAGGTTTTTCACCCTTTGAACTTCTGTTTGGTCATCCTGTAAGGGGACCACTTTGTCTTGTAAAAGAGGGATGGGAGAGGCCTCTTCAAGAACCCAAACAAGACATAGTGGACTATGTGCTTGGCCTAAGGTCCAGAATGGCTGAGTACATGGAAAACGCATCCAAGAACCTTGAGGCCAGCCAGGAGCTCCAGAAGCACTGGTATGACCAAAAAGCTGCACTGGTTGAATTTCAACCTGGGCAACAGGTGTGGGTTTTGGAGCCAGTGGCACCAAGGGCTCTCCAAGATAAATGGAGTGGCCCTTACCCTATCCTAGAAAGAAAGAGTGAGGTCACCTATCTAGTTAACCTGGGCACTAGCAGGACACCCAAGAGGGTCATCCATGTGAACCGCCTCAAGCTCTACAATGACAGGGCTGACATCACCATGCTGATGGTGACTGATGAGGAGCAGGAAGCAGAGAGTGAACCTCTTCCTGACCTCCTCTCTTACAGCCCAAAGGATGGGTCAGTGGATGGTGTGATCTTTTCAGACACCCTCTCTGCCCAACAGCAAACTGACTGCAAGCAAGTCTTGCAGCAGTATGCTAGCCTCTTCTCCCTGACCCCTGGTCTGACCAACTGGTGTACCCATGATGTGGACACTGGTGACAATGCACCTGTCAAAAACAAAATCTATCGACAGTCAGACCAGGTCAAGGAGAGCATCAAAGCTGAGGTCAGCAAGATGCTGGAGTTAGGGGTCATTGAACCTTCTGAGAGCCCCTGGGCCAGCCCAGTGGATCTAGTCCCCAAACCTCATCAACAGGGTGAAAAGAGAGAGGTGAGGTTCTGTGTGGACTATAGAGGGCTCAACTCTGTCACCAAGACAGATGCTCACCCTATCCCAAGGGCAGATGAACTGATAGATAAATTAGGGGCTGCCCAATTCCTCAGTACCTTTGACTTAACTGCAGGGTACTGGCAGATTGGCATGGCCCCAGGAGCAAAAGAGAAAACAGCATTCTCCACCCCTGATGGACATTATCAGTTTACTGTGATGCCCTTTGGGTTAAAGAATTCCCCTGCCACTTTCCAGAGGCTGGTGAACCATGTCCTGGCTGGGCTGGAGTCCTTTAGTGCAGCTTATCTTGATGATATTGCTGTCTTTAGATCCACCTGGCAGGATCACCTGATCCACCTTGGAAAAGTTTTAGAGGCCCTGCACAATGCAGGCCTCACTATCAAGGCATCCAAATGCCAGATAGGGCAGGGCACTGTGGTGTACTTGGGCCACCTTGTAGGTGGAGGCCAGGTACAGCCCTTACAACCTAAGATCCAGGCCATCATGGACTGGATAGCTCCAACAACCCAGACCCAAGTCAGGGCATTCCTTGGCTTGACTGGATACTACAGGATGTTTGTGAAGGGGTATGGGTCCATTGTTACCCCCCTCACAGAACTCACCTCCAAGAAAATGCCCAAGAAAGTCAACTGGACAGTTAGTTGCCAAAAGGCTTTTGGCACCCTGAAAGAAGCAATGTGCTCAGCACCAATTCTAAAAGCTCCAGATTATGCCAAGCAGTTCATAGTGCAGACTGATGCCTCTGAGCTAGGGATAGGAGCGGTCCTATCCCAGACCACTGATGAAGGCCAAGACCAACCTGTTGCTTTTATAAGCAGGAGGCTACTCCCCAGAGAGCAGCGTTGGAGTGCCATTGAGAGGGAGGCCTTTGCTGTGGTTTGGTCCCTGAAGAAGTTGAGGCCATACCTGTTTGGTACTCACTTCTTGGTTCAAACTGACCACAGACCTCTCAGATGGCTAATTCAGATGAAAGGGGAAAATCCAAAGCTATTAAGGTGGTCCATCTCCCTAGAGGGAATGGACTTTGAAGTGGAACATAGACCAGGGAGTGCCCATGCCAATGCAGATGGACTTTCCAGGTTCTTCCACTTAGACAATGAAGACTCCATAGGACAAGGTTAGTTCCATCACCTTTCGTTTGGGGGGGGGGGGGTTGTGTGAGAAAGTCCCCTTTTACTTGCATGGTATGCCCCCACTTTTTGCTAAAATGCTGAATGTATTTTGATTGAGTGTACCCTGGACTCCTGCCAATCAGGTGCCCAGGGCCTATGTTCCTTCCTTAAACACACAAACTCCCAATTGGCAAACCCTGGCCACATGTCAGCCCCTAGTAAATGGTACCCTAGGTACCCAGGGCCTTGTGACCAGGGAAGACCCCTAAGGGCTGCAGCACTCATTGTGCCACCCTTAGGGGCCCTGTACCCTTACACACACACACTGCCTTTGCAGGCTGAGTGTCTGGTTGCAGGACAAAATGAAGAGTCGACATGGCACACATCCCTGTGTGCCATGCCCAACACCCACACTGCCAAGACATATGTCAGTCACCCCTCTGGCTGGGTGCCTTATGCCCATGGTGTGGGCACAGGAGCAGGAGCCCTGTGCCCCTACAGTACCCAGGTCCATTCCCAGGCACTGTATGTATGTATGTGAGTTCTTATATAGTGCTCGACTTACCCTTGGGCATCTCGGCGCTTGCATTGGGAACCCGTCCTGGCTTTTTCCCTGTGAGATAACCCGTACTGGGCATCCCCAAGGTGAAAGCCAGGCATCCCACTGCAGGGGGGGCCGTAGTGGAGATTAAGCAAGCTATTGCCCAGAGTTGCAGAGTGTGAACCCATGATTCGAGTAGGCACCGAAGTGAGAATTATCGAGTCCATGGACACTTGGGCTGAGATCCTGCCGCGTCAGGAATTGAACCCTGGTCCTGGGTCTAACCTCTGCTTCAGGGTATGCCTTCTCTAACCAGTGAGCCACACTTCTCCACCGTAAGTGCAGTGCTGCCATTTAAGAGTACATGGTGCTGAGAGCTCGTCAAACACGAGCTCCACAGCACCATAATGGCAACACTAAAGACTGGGAAGTTTGGTATCAAACTTCTCAGCACATTAAACCCACACTGATGCCAGTGTGAGATTTAATGTACCAAGCACCCCAGAGGGCATCTTAGAGATGCCCTCCTACAACTAACCTACAATCCACGTCTGCTCTGAGGCTGCCCAGGCTGCCACACAGCAGACACGTTGCTGGACCCCTGGGTGGGAGAGCCCCTGCTCTCCCGGGCCTGCAACAATGCACATCCTGGGTGAGGTGATAGATCTCCTCCCCCAGGATGAGCAAAGGGAAGCTTCAAAGGCCTGCGCCTCTAGTAGTTTCCCCAGGCCACTGCAACCCCCCACTCTGGCGGGAAGCTTGGCCAGAAACCCCATACAAGGACAGGGGATGTACCAGCCTGCCCACCCCCACCCCTCAGGTGGGGGAGGCGAGATGAAGCACATCTCCGGGCTCTCGCCATCTTGAAGATGGGAGGCCCTACCCTATCAGGATTAGGCTACTGGCCCCCTCCCACAGGAGAGGGGCAGGATAGGGGGTGTACCCACCCCAGGACATGGCCCCTCTGGTCCATGGCCTTCACCTACCTGTAACGCCCCTAAATCTAGTATTTAGGGGCACCTTGAACCTTCCTTCCCCAGATTCCAGATTCCGAAACTACAAGAAGAGCGAGAAGAAAAGAAGACCTGCCCTGCAGCTGCAAAGGAGAGGGAGACACCAACTGCTTGGCCCCAGCCCTACCGGCCTGTCGACCTCGGACTTGCTCCTGCTCCAAACCCGGCAACTCTTGTGGCGAGCAACCTCAGAAACCCCGGAGGACCTGGCTGCCTTTGAATTCTAATCCCCTGGGACTCCCATGAGTAGAGGCTCTACTCAGAACCTACCTTTCACCCCTGGCAGCAGCCCGGAACCGCGATCCCAGCCCACTCTGCTCCCGCTAAGCCTGGCCGGTGCCGGAGTGAACTAAACCCACGAGGACGACCCCACGGCGACTGTGACCCCGAGTCCGGCACCCAAGGACCCCCCTCGACTATCCTGAAGAAGCTTGCAGCCTCAGAACAGAGTGCCACCCCAACTGAGATCAACAAGAGGGTAAGATTCCCGACATCAAAAGGCACCCCTGCACCCGGCGCCCCACGGCCCTCTGTGCCCAATCCCGGGGTACCTACCTATCCTCCAACTATCCAACTTACCCCTCGAAGTGGTGGTGGCACCCGAAGAGTACTCGTCCCCGAGCCAGCAGTCTTTTTCCAAACCGGAGATTTCCCGTAGAAATCAATTGACCGCCCGACGGCTCAAAAGCACCCTGCAGCCAGCCGCCCGAGTGGCCCTGGCAGTGAAAACTGTACTCTAACCCACTTCCCCACTTGCCCTGAGTAAGTGACCAGGAGCCCAGCTCCCACAGCCGCGTGGCTTGCCCGACAGCAGCCACCAACCCAGGCCCCCTATCCCTCATAGGATAACATTGGGCCTAACTCTCTCTGCACCCGGCCATCCTGAAACCGCTGAGGGTGAACTGACTGTACCTACCTGACACTGGGAGACCCCTGAGTCCATGCCCAGACCTTCAACTCTGCCAGTCGAGTACTTAACCCTTAAACCGCTAACTTCATTTTCCTCATAGGGTAACATTGACTGGCTTTTTCTTGGAAATTCTTCTAGGTGTGAACTTTTCAAAACTCAAAATATTCACCAAAAATCAGCCAAGTACCAAAAACGAATTTACTCACCTGCTCTTAGGTGAGCTCCCAGTGCTGGATCTTGGTGCCCAGCACTGACTCTGAAAAGTACCCACAACTATACTTACCTTTAACTCATTTTCCTTCCATAGGAAACCATTGACTGCATTTCTATGAAATTTCTTCTAAGTGTTGATTTCTGCAATTTCGAAATATTCCTCAAAAATCGTATAACATCTGAAAACGTAATTACTTACCTGTTTTGGATAAATGTCCCAGTACTGAGTCTAGACACCCAGTACTGGATTACAAAAGTAACGATAACCTACTGTACCTGTAACCCACATTTCCTTCCATAGGGAATCATTGATTGTTTGCTCTGAAATATTTTCTAAGTGCTCACATTTGAAATAGCTAAATATTAGTTAAAAATCACTACAGTATCAAAGTCGACTTTCAACAGCTGATTCTGAGAGTGACCCAGGACTGGATCTAGGATCCAAGCCTGGAATTACAAAAGTAATCTACAAAGTAATCTGTTGCATATAATCTGAATTTATCATTGAGATCAATGTATTGTGTTTAGAAATAGAGTTGCCTACTGCAACTAATTGTAACTGTTTACTAAAAAGTCAATTGCATATATAAAAGTACTTTTATGAAACATCTCCTGTCGAGAAAGTATATTTTAATCCCAAGTGTTGGTTCTAAAATAAAACAAGCATATATTTTTTTATATACAAACCATTGGCCTAGAGTTCAGTTATTGAGTGTGTGGAACTATTTGCTGACTGAGTGTGTACAACAAATGCTTTACACTTCCTCTGATACTGCCTTACTGCTCGACCAGGCTACCACTTTGGAGAGTAAGGTTATATCTAACTTTAACCTGTGTTAAACCCTTGGGGTCTGTGGACTCTGTACACCCTGTACCTATTAAGGAACAGTATATACAGAGCCACTTTCTCACATTGGTGGATCAGCGGTGGGATACAAACTTGCATTTGTTGGACTACTTGGTTACCATCTGACCACACGACAGAACTCCTAAAAATTGCCTTTAGAATTCTGATTGGTCATTCCAAAATTACTAAAAGTCTTGCTAGGGCCTTGCTTAAGTCCCATTAGAATTTCAGAAAAATAAAAGTCACTATAGTCAGGGTAGAGGGTTAGAACTGTCAGGTTAGAATGTCTCAATCAAACCCAGCTATTAGTAAGAATAATAACATGGACCTGGTGGAGGAGCTCGACCTCACACCTTACTTACACTTGTCTTTCAAGGAATTGAGGTCCTTATGCAAACTTAAAATTTTTAAAATGGGCCTGCATCCAACCAAACTAGGGCTCCAGGAGCTCTTGGCTGAGTATGCTAAGGACCACCCATCTGAACATGGTGATGGCCAGTCAGATGAGGAAAGGGAAGCAGAGGAGGTTGACAACAACCTCCCCCCCCATGCTATTCCCTAGGGAGGAGAGGGCACCCATACCCTCCAATCCAAGGATTAGCATCTGGGAACCTAGAGACTACACAGGTGGCTCTGGTCCCAGAGAGAACACTGGGGGACCCCCAGTGAAGAGGACAGCCTTGTGAGGCTGGCCAAAAGATTAGAACTAGAGTCCAGGCTCCTAGCTCTAGAAAAAGAAAGGAGAGAGATGGGTTTAGCACCCATCAATGGTGGCAGCAATAATAAAAATAAGGATAGGGAGGAAACTTCTGACCTTAAAATCCCCAAAGGGATTGTCCCTAAATTTGAGGAAGGTGATGATATCACCAAATGGTTCACAGCCTTTGAGAGGGCTTGTGATATCAGAAAAGTGAAGAAACCTCTCTGGGGGGCACTCCTGTGGGAACTGTTCTCTGGTAACTGCAGAGACAGGCTTCTGACCCTTTCTGGGCCAGAGGCAGGATCCTATGACCTCATGAAGAAAGCTCTGATTAAGGGATTTGGATTCACCACTGAGGAGTATAGAATTAGATTCAGGGGGGCTCACAAAACCCAGACCCAGTCCTGGATTGATTTTGTAGATTTCTCAGTGAAGACACTGAATGGTTGGTTAGCTGGACATGGTGTGCAGGATTTTAATGGATTGTACAATTTATTCATGAAGGAACAGATTTTGAGTAACTGCACAAATGAAAAGTTGCATCAGCATTTGGTAGACCTAGGTCTAATTTCTCCCCAAGAATTGGGAAAGAAGGCAGACCACTGGGTCAAGACTAGGGTGACTAAGACAACCACTGGGGGTGACCAAAAGAAGGTGGTCCCAAAACCTCCCCAGGGGAAAGGTGGTGAGAATCCCCAAGATAAAAAGTTTGAGTCTTCCAAAGGGCCCCAAAAACCTGTTCAGGTGGGTGGGACCCAAACTACTCCCTATGTGCCCCAACCATATAGGGGGAAGAACTTTGATCCCTTAAAGGCCTGGTGTAATACCTGCAAGAAGCAAGGACACTTAACTGTAGCTTGCCCCCAAAACAAAGCCCCTAAGGCACCCAGTACAGCTACTCCTGGGGCAGCAAGCATACAAATGGGATCAGAGGTGTACCCTGAGCAAATCTGGGAACACACTGAAGCCAGTCTAGTCTCCTTGGGAGAAGTGGAGTTTGCCACTGTAGCTGTGTGGCCACCCAACTTAAAGAAATACTTGCAGTACCCCTGGGTGAATGGAACTAGTGTAGAAGCTCTGAGGGATACAGGTGCCAGTGTCACTATGGTGAAAGACACACTGGTTTCCCCTGAGCAATACTTGATTGGGATGTCTTACCCAGTCACCAACGCTGACTGTGTCACCACTAGTCATCCCATGGCCATGGTAACATTAGGCTGGGGGGGGAGGTTACTGACCTGAAACAGGTAGTGGTCTCTCCAAAGTTGCCAGCTGCCTGTCTGCTTGGAAATGATCTGGAAACCTCAGCCTGGGCTGAGGTTGAACTGAAGGCCCATGCAGCCATGCTGGGCATCCCTGAATTGGTGTGTGTGCAAACCAGAGCACAGAGCAAGAGGAAGGGTGAAAAAGTAGGTCTGGAGCCTGGAATAATGGCCCAGCCAACCAAGAGAAAAGGAAAGAAGACTGGGGAACCAGCTTCTACACAGAAAACCATTCAGGACACCCCTCCCCAGGGAGAGGATTTGGATACCCCTGAGGGAACTGAGTCCATGGAGCTTGACCCTTACCAGGTTGAACTCTTGGGCCCAGGGGGACCCTCTAGGGAAGAGCTGTGCCAGGGTCAGCGAGACTGTCCCACTCTTGAAAGCCTGAGGCAGCAAGCTGTTTCAGAAGCCAGGGGAGATGTCAGTGGTACCCACAGAGCTTATTGGGAAGAGGGATTACTGTATGCTGAGGAAAGAAACCCCACTCCTGGAGCCACCAGGAGGGTGGTAGTGCCACAGAAGTACAGGGAGTTCCTCCTAACTTTGGCTCATGACATCCCCCTAGCTGGACATCTGGGGCAATCCAAAACTTGGGAAAGGCTAGTGAGTCACTTCTACTGGCCCCAGATGCACCAAAAGGTGAAGGAGTTTGTCAGCTCCTGTGTCACCTGTCAGGCCAGTGGCAAGACAGGTGGCCACCCAAAGGCCCCCCTCATTCCACTACCAGTGGTGGGGGTCCCCTTTGAAAGGGTAGGGGTGGACATTGTGGGTCCACTTGAGCCACCCACAGACTCAGGGAACAAATTTATTCTAATGGTAGTGGATCATGCCACTAGGTACCCTGAAGCAATTCCCCTTAGGACTACTACAGCTCCTGCAGTAGCCAATGCCCTCCTGGGTGTCTTCACCAGGGTGGGGTTTCCTAAGGAGGTGGTTTCAGACAGAGGTTCCAACTTCATGTCTGCTTACCTAACCCACATGTGGAAGGAGTGTGGGGTGCAGTATAAGTTTACTACCCCCTACCACCCACAAACCAATGGCATTGTTGAGAGATTCAACAAGACATTGAAAGGTATGATCATGGGGCTCCCTGAAAAACTCAAAAGGAGATGGGATGTCCTGTTACCATGCCTGCTTTTCGCTTACAGAGAAGTGCCACAGAAGGGAGTAGGTTTTTCACCCTTTGAACTTCTGTTTGGTCATCCTGTAAAGGGACCACTTTGTCTTGTAAAAGAGGGATGGGAGAGGCCTCTTCAAGAACCCAAACAAGACATAGTGGACTATGTGCCTGGCCTAAGGTCCAGAATGGCTGAGTACATGGAAAAAGCATCCAAGAACCTTGAGGCCAGCCAGGAGCTCCAGAAGCACTGGTATGACCAAAAAGCTGCACTGGTTGAATTTCAACCTGGGCAACAGGTGTGGGTTTTGGAGCCAGTGGCACCAAGGGCTCTCCAAGATAAATGGAGTGGCCCTTACCCTATCCTAGAAAGAAAGAGTGAGGTCACCTATCTAGTTGACCTGGGCACTAGCAGGACACCCAAGAGGGTCATCCATGTGAACCGCCTCAAGCTCTACAATGACAGGGCTGACATCACCATGCTGATGGTGACTGATGAGGAGCAGGAAGCAGAGAGTGAACCTCTTCCTGACCTCCTCTCTTACAGCCCAAAGGATGGGTCAGTGGATGGTGTGATCTTTTCAGACACCCTCTCTGCCCAACAGCAAACTGACTGCAAGCAAGTCTTGCAGCAGTATGCTAGCCTCTTCTCCCTGACCCCTGGTCTGACCAACTGGTGTACCCATGATGTGGACACTGGTGACAATGCACCTGTCAAAAACAAAATCTATCGACAGTCAGACCAGGTCAAGGAGAGCATCAAAGCTGAGGTCAGCAAGATGCTGGAGTTAGGGGTCATTGAACCTTCTGAGAGCCCCTGGGCCAGCCCAGTGGATCTAGTCCCCAATCCTCATCAACAGGGTGAAAAGAGAGAGGTGAGGTTCTGTGTGGACTATAGAGGGCTCAACTCTGTCACCAAGACAGATGCTCACCCTATCCCAAGGGCAGATGAACTGATAGATAAATTAGGGGCTGCCCAATTCCTCAGTACCTTTGACTTAACTGCAGGGTACTGGCAGATTGGCATGGCCCCAGGAGCAAAAGAGAAAACAGCATTCTCCACCCCTGATGGACATTATCAGTTTACTGTGATGCCCTTTGGGTTAAAGAATGCCCCTGCCACTTTCCAGAGGCTGGTGAACCATGTCCTGGCTGGGCTGGAGTCCTTTAGTGCAGCTTATCTTGATGATATTGCTGTCTTTAGATCCACCTGGCAGGATTACCTGATCCACCTTGGAAAAGTTTTAGAGGCCCTGCACAATGCAGGCCTCACTATCAAGGCATCCAAATGCCAGATAGGGCAGGGCACTGTGGTGTACTTGGGCCACCTTGTAGGTGGAGGCCAGGTACAGCCCTTACAACCTAAGATCCAGGCCATCATGGACTGGAGAGCTCCAACAACCCAGACCCAAGTCAGGGCATTCCTTGGCTTGACTGGATACTACAGGATGTTTGTGAAGGGGTATGGGTCCATTGTGACCCCCCTCACAGAACTCACCTCCAAGAAAATGCAAAAGAAAGTGAACTGGACAGTTGGTTGCCAAAAGGCTTTTGGCACCCTGAAAGAAGCAATGTGCTCAGCACCAATTCTAAAAGCTCCAGATTATGCCAAGCAGTTCATAGTGCAGACTGATGCCTCTGAGCTAGGGATAGGAGCGGTCCTATCCCAGACCAATGATGAAGGCCAAGACCAACCTGTTGCTTTTATAAGCAGGAGGCTACTCCCCAGAGAGCAGCGTTGGAGTGCCATTGAGAGGGAGGCCTTTGCTGTGGTTTGGTCCCTGAAGAAGTTGAGGCCATACCTGTTTGGTACTCACTTCTTGGTTCAAACTTTCCACAGACCTCTCAGATGGCTAATGCAGATGAAAGGGGAAAATCCAAAGCTATTAAGGTGGTCCATCTCCCTAGAGGGAATGGACTTTGAAGTGGAACATAGACCAGGGACTGCCCATGCAGATGGACTTTCCAGGTTCTTCCACTTAGACAATGAAGACTCCATAGGACAAGGTTAGTTCCATCACCTTTTGTTTGGGGGGAGGGGGGTTGTGTGAGAAAGTCCTCTTTTTCTTGCATGGTATGCCCCCACTTTTTGCTAAAATGCTGAATGTACTTTGATTGAGTGTACCCTGGACTCCTGCCAATCAGGTGCCCAGGGCCTATGTTCCTTTCTTAAACACACAAACTCCCAATTGGCAAACCCTGGCCACATGTCAGCCCCTAGTAAATGGTACCCTAGGTACCCAGGGCCTTGTGACCAGGGAAGACCCCAAGGGCTGCAGCACTCATTGTGCCACCCTTAGGGGCCCTGTACCCTTACACACACACACTGCCTTTGCAGGCTGAGTGTCTGGTTGCAGGACAAAATGAAGAGTCGACATGGCACACATCCCTGTGTGCCATGCCCAACACCCACACTGCCAAGACATATGTCAGTCACCCCTCTGGCTGGGTGCCTTATGCCCATGGTGTGGGCACAGGAGCAGGAGCCCTGTGCCCCTACAGTACCCAGGTCCATTCCCAGGCACTGTATGTATGTGAGTTCTTATATAGTGCTCGACTTACCCTTGGGCAACTCGGCGCTTGCATTGGGAACCCGTCCTGGCTTTTTCCTTGTGAGATAACCCGTACTGGGCATCCCCAAGGTGAAAGCCAGGCATCCCACTGCAGGGGGGGCCGCAGTGGAGATTAAGCAAGCTATTGCCCAGAGTTGCAGAGTGTGAACCCATGATTCGAGTAGGCACCGAAGTGAGAATTATCGAGTCCATGGACACTTGGGCTCAGACCCTGCCGCGTCGGGAATTGAACCCTGGTCCTGGGTCTGACCTCTGCTTCAGGGTATGCCTTCTCTAACCAGTGAGCCACACTTCTCCACCGTAAGTGCAGTGCTGCCATTTAAGAGTACATGGTGCTGAGAGCTCGTCAAACACGAGCTCCACAGCACCATAATGGCAACACTAAAGACTGGGAAGTTTGGTATCAAACTTCTCAGCACATTAAACCCACACTGATGCCAGTGTGAGATTTAATGTACCAAGCACCCCAGAGGGCATCTTAGAGATGCCCTCCTACAACTAACCTACAATCCACGTCTGCTCTGAGGCTGCCCAGGCTGCCACACAGCAGACACGTTGCTGGACCCCTGGGTGGGAGAGCCTCTGCTCTCCCGGGCCTGCAACAATGCACATCCTGGGTGAGGTGATAGATCTCCTCCCCCAGGATGAGCAAAGGGAATCTTCACAGGCCTGCCGCCTCTAGGAGTTTCCCCAGGCCACTGCAACCCCCCCACTCTGGCGGGAAGCTTGGCCGGAAACCCCATACAAGGACAGGGGATGTACCAGCCTGCCCACCCTCACCCCTCAGGTGGGGGAGGCGAGATGAAGCACATCTCCGGGCTCTCGCCATCTTGAAGATGGGAGGCCCTACCCTATCAGGATTATGCTACTGCCCCCCTCCCACAGGAGAGGGGCAGGATAGGGGGTGTACCCACCCCAGGACAAGGACCCATTGGTCCCTGGCCTACACCTGCCTGTAACGCCCCTAAATCTAGTATTTAGGGGCACCCTGAACCTTCCGTCCCCAGATTCCAGATTCCGAAACTACAAGAAGAGCAAGAAGAAAAGAAGACCTGCCCTGCAGCTGCAAAGGAGAGGGAGACACCAACTGCTTTGGCCTCAGCCCTACCGGCCTGTCGACCTCGGACTTGCTCCTGCTCCAAACCTGGCAACTCTTGTGGCCAGCAACCTCAGAAACCCCGGAGGACCTGGCTGCCTTTGAACTCTAATCCCCTGGGACTCCCATGAGTAGAGGCTCTACTCAGAACCTACCTTTCACCCCTGGCAGCAGCCCGGAACCGCGATCCCAGCCCACTCTGCTCCCGCTTCTCCTGGCCGGTGCCGGAGTGAACTAAACCCACGAGGACGACCCCACGGCGACTGTGACCCCGAGTCCGGCACCCAAGGACCCCCCTCGACTATCCTGAAGAAGCTTGCAGCCTCAGAACAGAGTGCCACCCCAACCGAGATCAACAAGAGGGTAAGATTCCCGACATCAAAAGGCACCCCTGCACCCGGCGCCCCACGGCCCTCTGTGCCCAATCCCGGGGTACCTACCTATCCTCCAACTATCCAACTTACCCCTCGAAGTGGTGGTGGCACCCGAAGAGTCCTCGTCCCCGAGCCAGCCGTTTTTTTTTTCAAACCGGAGATTTCCCGTAGAAATCAATTGAGCGCCTGACGGCTCAAAAGCACCCTGCAGCCAGCCGCCCGAGTGGCCCTGGCAGTGAAAACTCTACTCTAACCCACTTCCCCACTTGCCCTGAGTAAGTGACCAGGAGCCCAGCTCCCACAGCCGCGTGGCTTGCCCGACAGCAGCCACCGACCCAGGCCCCCCTATCTCTCATAGGATAACATTGGGCCTAACTCTCTCTGCACCCGGCCGTCCTGAAACCGCTGAGGGTGAACTGACTGTACCTACCTGACACTGGGAGACCCCTGAGTCCATGCCCAGACCTTCAACTCTGCCAGTCGAGTACTTAACCCTTAAACCGCTAACTTCATTTTCCTCATAGGGTAACATTGACTGGCTTTTTCTTGGAAATTCTTCTAGGTGTGAACTTTTCAAAACTCAAAATATTCACCAAAAGTCAGCCGAGTACCAAAAACGAATTTATTCACCTGCTCTTAGGTGAGCTTCCAGTGCTGGATCTTGGTGCCCAGCACTGACTCTGAAAAGTACCCACAACTATACTTACCTTTAACTCATTTTCCTTCCATAGGAAACCATTGACTGCATCTCAAGGAAATTTCTTCTAAGTGTTGATTTCTGCAATTTCTAAATATTCCTCAAAAATCGTATAACATCTGAAAACGTAATTACTTACCTGTTTTGGATAAATGTCCCAGTACTGAGTCTAGACACCCAGTACTGGATTACAAAAGTAACGATAACCTACTGTACCTGTAACCCACATTTCCTTCCATAGGGAATCATTGATTGTTTGCTCACTTTTGAAATAGCTAAATATTAGTTAAAAATCACTACAGTATCAAAGTCGACTTTCAACAGCTGATTCTGAGAACTGACCCAGGACTGGGTCTAGGATCCAAGCCTGGAATTACAAAAGTAATCTACAAAGTAATCTGTTGCATATAATCTGAATTTATCATTGAGCTCAATGTATTGTGTTTAGAAATAGAGTTGCCTACTGCAACTAATTGTAACTGTTTACTAAAAAGTCAATTGCATATATAAAAGTACTTTTATGAAACATCTCCTGTCAAGAAAGTATATTTTAATCCCAAGTGTTGGTTCTAAAATAAAACAAGCATATATTTTCTTATATACAAACCATTGGCCTAGAGTTCAGTTATTGAGTGTGTGGAACTATTTGCTGACTGAGTGTGTACAACAAATGCTTTACACGTCCTCTGATACTGCCTCACTGCTCGACCAGCCTACCACTTTGGAGAGTAAGGTTATATCTAACTTTAACCTCTGTTAAACCCTTGGGGTCTGTGGACTCTGTACACCCTGTACCTATTAAGGAACAGTATATACAGAGCCACTTTCTCACACCACCCACACAAGTAGACTTTCAAACCTGTCTCAGGCGTGCCATTGCTGTCTTGCTCCTTGTTCTTAAGTCTCAAGGCAATCAAAGACTTCCTGCAACTCTGTAACAGCACCTGGACTCTGCCATCTGTGAGTCGTGCCTAGCCAAGTGGTGCCAATCCAGTCCTGGGCCCTTGAAAGGTGATTTTGCTGTCCAGAACCATCAATGTTGTCCAGAACCATCAAAAGCGACAAAGTGACAACTTTGTGTAGATCAAAACTGATGCAGTGCACTTGACGCCAGCTCAGTCCCAATCCGAGGATGTCCCTATGCAGCTCGACGATGACGCAGGACCTGACTGTGAAATTCAGTGATGGCACAGTGCCTGCATCATTAGGGGTGCAATGATGATGTGGGACCTGACTACGAGGCTTGACGACGACGCTTCTACCCAACTGCGTAAATCGTAACCAACACATTGCAAGGTCATTTTTCAGCGGGCCCTGCGTGGGTCTTGTAACTGACCTGCCCACCATCGCGGTTAGCGTGAAGATTGGATTTACCTCAGTTTAGCGCAACCTCAAGTAACCCCTAAGCACAAGTTGGCTCTAAGCGCTACTTTTTGATTTATTCTTTAAAAATTCATATCTCCGGTTTGACTTATGGGATGTTTGGCATTTTTGTCTTGTTTCTCCCATAAATATATTTTTGTGGTGTTTTCATTGTGTTACTGTGTGTGTGTTGCACAAATCATTTAAACATTGCCTCTTTAAATAAGCCTGACAGGGTATCTTTTAGTGGGTATCTAGCTTATCCTGACTAGGATTGTGTTCCCTATTTGAGCAGGGTGCATAGCTCTGCCAACTAGACATACAATTTTTAACTATTGATAAAATGTTTCTAAGTCCCTTGTTTCAGGAAACTTCAGTAGAAAGGCATATTGACTGCAGATATGGGTCCAGGACGTGGGGTGCACCACTTGGTGTTAGGACTCACTCCAACAGAGGCCAGCAGCAGGTTCCAGGGCATTGCCAGTTGGTACTGGTCAGCTGGGCATTTGCAGAGAAAGGCCTCTGGAAGCTTGTTGTGTCCCTCTTGCCCAAACAGGATATCAGTCATCTCACCATTGGAGTCGCTTCTGAGGTTTAGGGTTTAGGGTCCTTTTTCAATTCTCCAGAGGTCGAGGAGCATTCTGAGAAGGCTTCTGGGGATGCCGATTTTATGCCCTGTATCAACCTGTGGTTGAGAGAAACCCCTGGCCACTCCCTAACTAATGAGGTAAAAGTTCCCAGTATGTCAGCAGTCTATGCCCATAATAATATGATGGAAATGCATAAAAAAGCAGATTTTCTTCCAGTTATAAATTCATGTTTTTGACTGTCACTGTGCAAGCATACTCTGTTTATCTTGGAATCCTGAAATATGCTTAAAAGACCAAGTCAAAACATTTTAAGAGAATTTACCAACTGAAGTTCTTTACTTTTGTCTTGGTAGTGGGCTATCCAAATATTATTTTGACTGTCCATCACATGGTTCACTGATATTCTGGGCCTGATTTAGATCTTGGCGGATGGGTTACTCTGGCACAACAGTGACAGATATCCCGTCCGCTAAAGTATAAATCCCGTAGGATATAATGGGATTTATATTTGGGCGGACAGGATATCCGCTACTGTTGTGACCAGTAACCCATCCTCCAGGATCTAAATCAGGCCCTCTGTGTTGTGGTAACAGACTACACAAAACATTTTAAAAGCCACTGACATAGTAAATGAAAGTCAAGGGTTTTACAAACATTTTAGCTGTTTACTGCAAACTATTTTTTTATTTTGCCGACCATTTAATATATATGCATAGTGTATAGTGTATCTGTACATACTTGCATTCTCAGGGATAAAGCAACATGTGACAAAAAGAGATTGTTTTGCCTAATTCATGCACAGACTTGCTGCTGTGTATTGAAGTAATGCCCCTCATGCCTTTTCACTAAATTGAAATTATATTTCCTTTCTCAATGATATACCCCATAGACACAAGAGAACGCGCGTAGGATTCCGTTACTCTGCAGTACACTTTGAAGTCGTCTGAGGCAAGATAATAAGGAAGCAAGTACTGCCCAGTCCCTTGTCATTCAGTGGGATAATACTTCAGGGAGAGTGAGATAATTAGCACCACTGCCAAACCATTAAGGCATGTTTGAGTTAATAAGCACACAAAAGGGAGGACTTCTGAATATATTTTAACCGAAGATTCCCGTACAAACCCATGTGCATTTGGGACTGTCCAAAGAGGCTTCTCTAAGTAGAAATAACGCAGATATTAATGGCAATCTCAATAAGAACTTAAAGCCATAAACAACAAATAAAAACACAGGATAGCTGTAGAGGTCAATCAAGGATGAACAACAGAGAGACTTGAAATGCTAGTCTTGAAAAAGGTGGAACAATAAGAACGCTTTTTTTTGTGGAAGAATCTGTGGAAACACTTTATCCTGTAGATGGCATAATAGAGTACATCCAGGCCTAGTGAAGAAATTGTTCCTTGTGATCTGTTGAATTAATGACAAACTGTAGTGTCTAACTATATACAACTTTTCTCTCTTTGTTAAGATTGTGTTGTACAATAATGTTGTTTTATATAATGTTTTTATGTATTGTTTTTATGATTTTTTTTTTATAAAAGATTGTGTCACATATTGAATGTGACTTTTTATACATGATAAAGTGTAATAAAATGAATATGATTTAATCATGGGTTGGCTATGGAAGATAGATCTTTTTCCAACAATTATGCGGGGTGTGTATACAATGTAATATGTATTATTATTTTTTTTGCATCTTTTATATCGCGCGAACTCGACCCGCAGGTATTGGAGCGCTGTACATGAGCACCGTATTTATATTACATATTCAGGCACGGGGAGATTAAGTGATTTGCCCAGAATCACAGGATGTGGACGCGACCTCGAGGCTCGAACCCTGGTTTCCTGCACCAAAGTCGGCAGTTTAAGCCGACGGACAAGATTGATTTAAATACTGTTTTCTAATCAGGAGACAGGGGATAATTTGTTTTAAACTACTTTATCAATGCAAATTTAAAGAGGATTATTCCACTGAGCAATGATTTGCATACACTTGACTTTAGAATATATTGCACAAACCCATTTCTAATAGGATTTTTAGAAATTAATTGAACACCCATTGACCCCTTTTAGAACCGTGTTCCTAATTTTTGTCAAGAAAAACAGTTTTACCACAACTCATAGCAAACATAGGTAGTCTCAGGGCAGGCACAACAATGAAAACCATTAACAATCTGTGAGATGTTGGCCTGGCAAATGCTGGTCACTAGTTATAGTGGCCACCTTGCACCAGTCCAATTCGACTCTTATGGTAGATAGTTTTAAGACAACCTTTTAAAGAAAGCTATCCTAGTGGTAGCTGTGGAGAGCATCCTTCAGGCTAAGTCTCAGAGGAATGTAAAGCAGCTTGTTTTACCTTATAATCTCTTGAATTACCAAATGAAAGGACACCACACAGGTATATATATCAAATATATATGTATTTATTACTAGACACACTCTACTAATCTCTTTATGAGATTAGAAGTCAGGAACATATGCAAATATCAATGTTTCACAATAAGTTAAGCACAAATATGGCTGGGGCCCTGGGGCGTACCAGACCATATACTAAAAAAGAGGTTTAGGAAAGTCGACTTGCAAGGGGACAAAACCTAGGGCCTGTAGAATCACTGGGGCTTCACTACTCCACCCAAGGAAGGTAAGTAAAGGACCCACGGGAGATGCGTGCAGTGTGAGAACACAGCAGCGGGTTCCCTATTGATTTCAAAGGAGCAAGTTGCGGTTGACTTTTTAAAGTTTAAGGGTACTTCTAGAGAGTCTACAAGCAAGCCACTTATAAGGTAAGTAGATCGAGGGCCAACACCCACAGGAGCACCGGAGTGCACGAGTTACCTCATGCAGGGAAGCTGGGTGCATAGGTGTCTTTTGGTGTCGGGTCGCATCATCGTTTTCTATGGAAGCCGAAGAAGTTTTGCTGCTTGTGAAGACTGGAGAAGTGTCCGGTGGAATCCGAGGCTGGATTCAAGATGAAGAAGACCTGAAAGCAGAGGAGACAGTGTTCACAGTCACTTGCGAGTGACCCGTGGCCAGGAAGATGGATGCCCACGGAAGTCGGGTGATTTCAGGTGATCAAGGGTGTTTTGACTCTTCAGCCACGAGGTCCAGAAGGCGTCGACGACAACCAGGGGCTGGATACGGAGTGCCGCACAAAGTCTGCAGCTTACTGAGGTGTCAGTAACCGGATTGGAGCCAACAAGCCTTGGCAACAGCAAGTCTTGTGGAAATTGAAGAAAGTCAGCGGTGCAGACCAGCAAGATCTGAGGGACTCACTCAGTGAGGGTAAGTCAGGGCAGGCCTGGAGCAACCAGGAGAGCCCTTTGGTTTGATAAAAAAGTCTTCAGGGGACCCACGAGCCAGCCAGCAAGGGATCGCGAAGACGCCATGTGAGGATTATCTTCACAGGAGCCCACGGTCACTCGGGATGAGGTAGGCCTCTGATTTTCAATGGAAATCCTGCTGGACTCATGGACCACACGTGGTCCAATGCACAAGTTCGTAGAACATCGTGAAGGAGTTGCACTTGACAATAGTGCATGGTACCCGGGTATTGCTGTTCCTCGTCACTCGTGGGGTCCACTCGCCTCAGCTCTGCTGGGGACTCACAATGGCTGCCGAAAAGTCAGAAAATCCACTTCCGGGGCTGCAGGGACTTCGGACTCCGGCAAGAGTGGGAAAGTTTGCGACCGTTGATTCATGATTTTGGTGCCTGCCAAGCAGGGGAGACACTCCTTGACTCCAAGGGAGATTCTTCAGTCTTCCAAAGGTAGTGGAACATTGAAGGGACAGGATTCTTCTTGTAGAGCGTCGTCCAGGGATATCTGATTTGCAATGGCAAGGTTTCCCTATCTTATACTAAAGGAAAGGGAGGGACTAGCTCTATGACCACTCCTTTGGGAGGGTCAGGGGAGTGGGTGGTTACACCCACTTCCCTTTGTCCAGTTTCATGTCAGAACAGGGGCAGGTAGCCCCTGAACCGGTTTGAGCTGGCATATGCACAGAGGAGCCTACTGCTCCCCCAGTGCAGGACTTTAAAGCACTCAAAGAGTGCACCCACCCAGCCCCAATACACTAAATCCTGTCTGGAAGGCGGTGACACCTCCATGTGACAGGATGCCTATTGTTGGGCCTCCTCCACTGCGAGTTTCAGTCAGCAGCAGGAATGCAGCCCAGTGTCTGTGCTGGTGGCATCCATTTTGTGATGCCAGGGCTCTTTCAGATGTCTACTGTGTTCCACAGTAGGTACATGCGGTCCCCTCTAGAAGGGTGGGATCATACTCCCACACCAGTCACTGGTGTGGGGGTATAATTCCAAGTTGTTTGACACCAAACACAACATGTTTTGATGCAGTTATTCCAAAGTTAGCATTTACCGATAGGTTATAATACATTTAAGAGTATATGGTTTAACCGCATCCACAAACAGCCACAGAGAATAGACTCTGCCAGCTGCAGAGGGGCCTTGCTCAGGCAGAGGTATTCCCTCACATTGTAAACCAAGCACCCTGCCCTCAGGATTGATAGGGCCTGCATTAGGGGTGACTGATAGGTTTATATGTGTGTTTATGGTGAGATATAGGAACCTATACCTCAGTGAGGAGTGCTAACACTACCTCACCCTGGCTGCAGTGGCAGGCCTGTGGTGTCAGATTTAATCTGCTTCCCAGGGGTGGCATAATACATGCTTCAGCTCCTGGTAGGCCTGTGAAGTACCTATGCCCTTGGTACCTAAGGTACTATATACTAGGGGCTCATAACGTACCACAGTATCCAATCACTGGTGCATCTAATATGCACTCCAAGTTGTTTAGAGAGAACAGAGAGAGTGGGGCCCTGATTAGCAGGGACCCAGCCAGACTATAGCCAGAAACCAGTGTAAACAAAAGAATAAAAGTGGGGGCAACATAAGTGCAGATCCTGCTCTCCTACACAACCCTCCCCCCCCCCCAAACGCAGGGACACTAAACTAACCTTGACCAGTTGAGTCTTCATGTTCTAAGTGGAAATACCTTGAGAATCCATCTGCATTGGCATGTTGGGTCCCAGGTCTATGTTCCACTGTATAGTCCATCCCCTGTAGGGAAATGGACCATCTTAGCAGTTTAGGAATTTCCCCTTTCATCTGTTTAAGCCGTAGGAGGGGCTTGTGGTCAGTCTGAACTATGAAGTGAGTGCCAAACAAGTATGGCCTCAGCTTCTTCAGGGCCCACACCACAGCAAAGGCCTCCCACTCTATACCTGACCAACGTTTCTCTCTAGGGGTCAGCTTATAAAAGCTACTGGCTGGTCTTGACCTTATTCATTCAGTTGAGACAGTACAGCACCCACACCCAGCTCAGAAGCATCTGTTTGGACAATTAAGTTTTTTTTGTAGTCTGGACTCTGTAAGATGGGGGCAGTGCACATGGCCTGCTTTAGGTCATCAAATGCCTTTTGACAGCTAGCTGTCCACTGAACCTTCTTTGGCATTTTCTTTGAGGTAAGATCATTTAAGGGGGTCACTATAGATTCATATCCCTTAACAAACCTCCTATATTACCCAGTCAGGCCTCAAAAGGCTCTCACCTGTGTATGGGTGGTTGGAGCTACCCATTCCATGATGGTTTGGATTTTGCTCTTCAAATGTTGAACCTGGCGTCCACCTACAAGGTGGCACAGGTACACAACCTGACTCTGTCCTATCTGGCACTTAGTGGCCTTGATAGTGAAGCCTGCTTTTTGCAGGGCCTCCAAAACATTTCTGAGGTGGGCCAGGTGATCCTGCCAGGTGGAACTAAAGACAGCAATATCATCTAGATAATCTGAGCAATAAGTCTCCATACCTGTCAGAACTGTGTTCACCAACATCTGAAAACCAAAGGGCATCACCACAAAGTGATAGTACCCACCAGGGGTTGAAAATGCTGTTTTGGCCTTGGCATCATCAGCTAACTTGATTTGCCAGTAGCCAGCTGTTAGGTCAAATGTACTCAGCTCAGATACTTGGCTGAGGCCAAAGTATCAATCAACTCATCTGCACTTGGTATGGGATAGGCATCAGTCCTGGTGACTGCATTGAGGCCTCTGTAGTCTACGCAAAACCTCATTTATTTCTTACCACCCTGGATATGAGGTTTTGGTACTAGGACTACTGGGCTAGCCCAAGGGCTATCTGAAGGCTCAATCACACCTAGTTCCAACATTTTCTGGACTTCAGTCCTGATACAGTCCCTGACATGGTCAGGTTGCCTGTAGATTTTACTCTTGACAGGCAGACTGTCTACAGTGTCCACCTCATGGGTGCACCAGGAAGTCTGACTAGGGGTCAGGCTAAACATATGTCTGAACTGCTGCAGAACTTGTCTGCATTCAATTTTGTGAGATGGACTAAGCCACGCCCTATTTACAACACTAAGTTAGCATAACCGAGATCATAGTTAACAAGCAAGCTTGTCGTTTCTGCTGCGCTGCACACAACACTGTTGTTCTGTGTTATTCATTTTGTAAAATGCTGACTCGTCTTTGCCCTACAGAATAACAAACGGTTGTTATACATTCTTAACCGTGAAATGTGCCCTTGGTCTGTACATCATGCAAAGAACGCGTCTGGGTCACTAGAAGGTACAGAGTGTTGTGTTTAGATTGATCGTAGACACTTGTTAGACATATCATGCATACAGCTGCCAATGTTTGAAGGACGAGCGTCTTTAATATTGCAGAACAGTTTGGTTTTAAATTCATTCGAACAAGAAGAGCTGATGTATGCTGTGAGAGCTGATCCTTTGATGTGATTCGACTAAGCTGATCTATACGGTATGGGGTCCCCCCTGTTAGCCTAAGAGACCTTCTAATAGTCTAATAATAATAATGTATTAGATTATAGTGAAAGGAGTGTGGCCGTATACCACTGTCATTAATAGTATGATTGCTCCTTTCATTCTATAAGGTATTGTAATAATGCTCATGATTCTGATCTGTATTGTTAGTCTGCTAGTGTTAGCCAAAGTACTGCATCTTAGGACGCGAGGTTTATAAAATAAACTCTTTAAACTTTACCGTGTCTGTATTATTCCGTTGTGGACTAATAAATAAGTACGAACAGGTATTTCAGATTCCCACCACTCCTGAGAAATATCTAAGTCGCTTGTTATGGTTTGTCTATACATTGGGACCACCTAGCTAGATCTAGGTTAACGAATGAGATACTAAGCTAGTCGTATAAGGGGTTCTGGGTTCTGAGGAGGATTTTCTGGTACACCACAATTCTCTGAGGTCCTGGTCTCCTGCGCATAGTTCTGTGCAAAAGCAGAATCCCTGCAACATGGCGCACCTAACGTTTAGTCTTAACGTCTGAGACGCTTTAGTGGTGCTGTTTTAGTCCACAACAACCCTCACTCTCGTTTCCGGAAAACTTGAGTGACGGTTTAACCTACCTAGGTTTAGACTAAAGGTTCTATCAAGCTTGAAAATTAAAAAGGTTATAAGTTTTTGAGCCCAAGTGCTACTGAGTAAATCGTTGTTATTCTTTAAGGAGTCCTTATGGCGGTTAATATTCCCGCTCATAGTCGGGTTCCTCTGCGCACTCATTTGAGGGCGTATGGGGTACCTGATGACGGGATGTCCGTAGTCTTTGTGGTCAGTGCTGATACCACCTACCCGTATGAGTTGTTTTACTCATGGTTTACTCATGGGTGACCTTTGCGGGGGTGGATGCAGACGATAATTTGTTCCACGAATATACAGCCTCGGCTGTACCTGCGGCTTATGCCCCATATCAGACTCTGGAAATTCCTATTACTGCCTGGCAGCATACAATTTGGTTTAATGGCGCCCTCCCCCATGAGGTCGTACCGGCGAGAATGGGCCCGTTATTATTGCGGGAGCTACATGGCCGGTACTGGCCGGATATACTCCACACCCACGCTACCTGACGGTGGGAGTGGGTGATTTACGAACACTACACACTGCCCTGATTACGGTCCATAGGGCTTTAGTGCAGTATGTGTCACGCACAGTTCAGGTGGGAACACCTGCGGTTGCTGGACACGGGGCGGATCACCATCACGCGGTGGTGATAAGCCCTGTTATGGTTAACGCGGTTGTCGGCAAGCGCCACCTCAGTAAGGATGAATTTCCTTACTGGCTTGCAGAAAAATTTGATCAATTAGAAGCCGTGTTTCCAAACACTACACCTGTGGATAAACACAGGATACTCACCATTACTTTGCCCAAAGACCTGGTCCCTGAGCTTGTTGATTGTGACAATTGGGGCAAGATCTTTGCGGCGACATATTCGAAGTGCTACGGCACTCCGTCTATGGCTGTACTACCCTCCGTCATCAAAAAAGTTCAAGAAAGTCATGGTGCGGAGGCAGCTATTGAGTTGGGAATGAGGCTTTTCGACAGTTTCGATGTGGTTTGTTCCATGGTAATGGGCAACCTCAAAGGAGATGCCATGCAGTTCCAAGTTGGCAATATGCTGGAGCTTCTGGCTGATGAAGACAAGCCTCGGCAATTCACAAAAATTATTGCGAAAGCCTACAGGATGGTTGGACGTAGTGCCTTAGGTGTAAAACCCACCATCAAAATTCCAGATGTAGTACAACAAACTAAGGTGAGTTCGTCTACAAAAGACGAAAAGCCCAACTTTCCTAAACAAAGTTGGCGAGCCAATAAACAAGAGAAGCAGCAACAGAAACAGGTTTCTCGTCCTGCCTCACCAGTTCAGTCGTATAGTGAACGCACTTATGATTTGCGCGATCGTACTCGTATTAAGTCACCTGATAGGTTTCAGGTTTCTGAACAACGCTCTCCTCATTCTTCACAGGAAACATCAACTTCGCACTCTGGTGGTGGAGAGCGTGGAAGAGGAAGGGGTACTCAAAGTCGAGACCAGCCCCGCCAGACTGACGGTAAAGGCAAGCAGGAAGACGCTGCCAGACCACGTCCACCGTTTCAGAAAAAGAAAGTTGCTGCTATCTCAGCGAGATATGCCTCAGATGGTCAGGACACAGCTTCGGAACCTGACATGGGCACTAACGCTGCTAGACAGCGCTGCGGAAGTTACAGTAGTGCGGGAAGCATTGCGTCCATTTCTGGAGGCGACAGCAACTGACATTTATGTGACAGTCGAAACTGCTGATACTCGCGTAGCCCCCCCGGAAAGATTATTTGAAATAGTCCTTAATATTGAGGGTGACATACAACGCAAAATTAAAGCGTTTTTTGGGGATAATCTTACCACCACATATGATATTCTTTTGGCGGAGAAAGATTGGCCTCCGGCTTTCATTTTAAACGCCCCTAGGGGAGAGGAAGTTATACTTCCTTCCTTTGGACACGCAGTGCCCACGGAGGAGTCTACTAGGTTGGCCGGGGAGTGGGCGCAGGTGATTGCGCCTGCGTTATATCGTAATCAGGTTGGCTGGGACAAATGTTCTCCCAATCATGAGATTCCATTGCGATCCGATCCCCAGCCTCAACCCCAATATCCCATGCGGCGCGAGGCTAGACCTCACGTTGCGTCAATCCTTGAGCAATTGGAATATCAAGGAGTAATTGAGACATGTGTGTCACCCATGAATAATCCTTTATTCACTGTAACGAAGCCTGATGGATCGTACCGCCTAGTTTTGGATTACCGGCATTTAAACTCACATTGCCGGACGTGTGCGGCACAGAATACTCATAGTTCGGCTCTCGTAGATAGTCTTGTGAGAAAACGTTTCAAAACTACGCTCGACTTATCCAATGGCTTTTATTGCCATAATCTGTCCCCTCTCAGTTATGAGTGGACAGCATTTACCTCGGGTGGAAAACAAAAATTGTTCAAGAGGCTCCCGATGGGCTATAAGAACAGCCCTGGAGTTTTTGCCGCTCGCGTGGTCTCTCTCTTAGAGATAGTAGACCCGGAAGCGTACTCGTATGTCGACGACATCTATCTGACAGACGACGAGTTGCTTCCACACCTTGCTCGTGTGGATAACATAGTGACTATGTTTGCAGACTTCGGTTACAAGTTTAACTTTAAGAAGTCACACATTGCTGAATTTACAGTGTTGTTCTTGGGGTATGAGCTCAATAATGAAGGTCGAGGCTTGGCACCGCAGTTCCTTGAGAAATGCGCAAACCTTTGTATCCCTACGACACTGAAAAAACTTCAATCCTTGCTGGGTTTTCTGAATTTCGGTCGATCCTACATTCCTGATTATGCCCAGCCTATCAAGACACTTTATGCCTTGATACAACCAACTTATACCAGATCTTGCTGGCCGCCAGAGCACTCGTTGGCATTGTATACTTTGCAAACTGATCTTCTTACAGCTAAATATCTAAAAACTCGTGACAACCATACCAACCTGGTCATTAGAATTGTTCCAGGCGCGGAAGGTTTCACGTGCTTAACGTTCAATGAGGGTGACACAGTCCCCAATGCTTACAAATCTGATCTGTACACTTCGGCTGAGCTGCGATTTTCCACTGTTGAAAAAGTTTGGACAGCAGTTCAGATGGCGATCCTGAAAGAACGAGCGCTATCACAAGGAAAGCCCATGCTGGTGGTAACACCGTTTCCTGCTCTTGAAGCAGTCACTAAAGCTAGTGTACCAAATTCTAAGGCTTTGCATCCGAGGTGGATACAATGGGCGACCTCCTTAGCTTCGCCTGACGTCGAATACATCTTTGACGCAGCGTTGCAGACTCAAGAGAGTTTGGAGTATGAATTTGTTCATCCAGCTCCACAGTCATTGCGCCCCATCGAGGAATACCATTGTGTCATATACACTGACGGGTCGGCGCAACCCGCAACTGGATCAAGGCACGCTTATTCGGCGGCTTGCGCAATTGTAGTCGGTACTTTCGTGAATGGAGAGTTCAAATCTGATTGCAGTGCATACGCAGTCATTGGGTGATTGTACCGCGCAACTGGCGGAGCTACGTGCTCTGGTGCTTGCACTTGAGTTTGCTGATCACCGAGTCACTACTCTTATAGTGAGTGACTCTTACTACTGTGTTCAATCTTACAACGACAATATACTTTTTTGCATTATGAATGGTTTTCGTGACTCCAAAGGTTGCTCAGTAAAGCATAAGACAATTTGGGCTCGAGTGTCAGAACTCGAAGGGAGTTTGCCAATTGTGGATGTAATTCACACTCTTGGTCACCAACGAGTTGGTGTCCATGCTGTCGGTAACAGTTTGGCTGACGAGGCAGCTAAAACAGCAGTGGCAACATATTTAGTAGCAGCAGTTACAAGATCAAAATCAAAGATAGATGCAGACATCTTAGCAGCTATTGCGGCATCAGAGACAGGGAAAAACTTCCCTAGAGGTTTCCCTTCTCGATACCATTATCACTTAAGTCCTGATAACGTCCCGTTAGTGAGGATTAACGACGTTGGTGATAGATTGATTCCCAACGCGGACTGCAGACCAAATTTGATAACAGCTGCTCATGAAGGTGTTGCGTCTGCGCACGCTGGAGTGTCAGCGACTGTCTCTCTTTTGCAGCAACGTTACTGGTGGTACGGTTTGTATAAACACCAGCACCCTGCACCTGCAACACCAGCACCCTGCTCGACAACCTCGCCAACCTTGGACTCAAGCAGCTGGTGTCCACCCCCACCCACCTCGCCGGACACACACTCGACGCCATCTTCTCATCCAGCAAAGACATCGCCTTCAGCCACGCCACAGAACTCCACTGGACGGACCACAGATGCATCCACTTCACCTTCAGAAGAACGACGACCCACCACCACCAGCAACAGGCTGCCCGAAGAAGCTGGAACAAGATCACAGCCGACCAGCTCACCGCTTCCCTGAGCCAGCACCCTCCGACCAGCTCAGCGAACCCCAGCCAGGCCGCCGACAACCTCTCGAAGTGGATCAGCAAATGCGCAGACGAACTCGCCCCTCTGAGGATCCCGCCCAGCAGACCCGGCAGTAAGAGAGCCCCATGGTTCACCGACGAACTCAAGAGCTCCAAGAAGAACTGCCGAGCCCTCGAGAAAGCCTGGAGAAAGGAACCCACGCCGGACAACAGGACCACCCTCAAGCTCGCCACCCGGAAACACCACCAACTGATCCGCACCGCCAAGAAAACGGCTTTCAAGAACCGACTGGACAACAACGCACACAACTGCAAGGAACTCTTCAACATCGTGAAAGAGCTCTCCAACCCCAACGCCGGAAACAACGGCATCACCCCATCGCAAGACCTCTGCAACTCCCTCGCCTCCTACTTCCACAACAAGATCGCGGACATACACAACAGCTTCAGCACTCAACCGGCGCACGCCACGACCGCAGCAAAGCCGCCCACCACCACCCTCCGCGCCTGGACCCCGGTCAACACCGAAGACACCGTCCGCATGATGAACTCCGTCCACTCCGGATCTCCGACCGACCCCTGCCCTCACCACGCCTTCAACAAAGCCGACGCTGTCATCGCACCCCACCTGCGGGACATTATCAACACCTCATTCGACACCGCCACCTTCCCCGAGAGCTGGAAGCACGCCGAACTCAGCGCTCTACTCAAGAAACCTACAGCAGACCCCACCGAACTCAAGAATTACCGCCCCATCTCTCTACTCCCGTTTCCAGCCAAAGTCATCGAGAAGACCGTCAACAAACAGCTGGCCGCCTTCCTCGAGACGAATGGATCCCTCGACCCATCGCAGTCCGGATTCCGTGCCAACCACAGCACCGAGACCGCCCTCATCGCCGCCACCGACGACATCCGAGCCCTGATGGACAACGGAGAAACAGCGGCCCTCATCCTCCTAGACCTCTCCGCGGCTTTCGACACGGTCTGCCACCGCACCCTAGTGCAGCGCCTCAGCAATGTCGGAATCCAGGAGAAGGCACTGGAATGGATCGTCTCCTTCCTAGACGGAAGAACACAGAGAGTCCGCCTACCACCGTACAAGTCAGAGGCCACCGAAGTCATCTGCGGCGTCCCTCAAGGATCCTCGCTGAGCCCTACTCTCTTCAACGTCTACATGAGCCCCCTCGCGGCCATCGCACGCCAACACAACCTCAACATAATCTCCTACGCCAACGACACCCAGCTGATCCTCTCCCTGACCAACGACCCCACCACCGCCAGAGCCAACCTGCACGAAGGGATGAAAGAGGTAGCCGAGTGGATGACGACGAGCCGCCTGAAACTGAACTCAGACAAGACGGAGGTCCTCATCCTGGGCTCCTCGCCCTCCGCCTGGGACGACTCCTGGTGGCCCCCCGCCCTGGGCACCGCACCCAAACCGACGAACCACGCACGCAACCTGGGCTTCATCCTGGACTCCTCCCTCTCCATGACCAGGCAAGTCAACGCCGTCTCCTCGTCGTGCTTCAACATCCTGCGCATGCTTCGGAAGATCTTCTGGTGGATCCCCACAGAGACCAGGAAGACCGTCACCCAGGCCCTCGTCACCAGCCGACTGGACTATGGCAACGCACTCTACACCGGAACCACCGCCAAGATCCAGAAGAGACTCCAGCGCATCCAGAACGCCTCAGCCAGACTCATCCTCGACATCCCACGACACAGCCACATCTCCGGACACCTTAGAGACCTGCACTGGCTCCCGGTCAACAAGAGAATCACCTTCCGTCTCCTTACCCACGCACACAAAGCTCTCCACGATCAAGGCCCGAGCTACCTCAACAACCGCATCAACTTCTACGCTCCCAAACGCCACCTCCGATCTGCCAGCCACGCCCTCGCCGCCGTCCCACGCATCCGTAGAACCACTACAGGAGGAAGGTCCTTCTCCTACCTGGCCGCCAAGACCTGGAACTCCCTCCCGGCCGACCTGCGCCTGACCCAAGACCACCTCTCCTTCAGGAAGAAGCTCAAGACCTGGCTGTTCGAGCAGTAGCGGCACCCCCCCCCCCCCCCCCCCCAAGCGCCTTGAGACCCTACGGGTAGGTAGTGCGCTCTATAAATGTCTTTGATTGATTGATTGATTATAAACAAGCGCAGGCCTATGTACTTGATTGTGACATTTGCCAGCAGATCAAACCTTCTTCTGTTGCGCGTCCACCTCCAACGCAGCTGCATATATCTAATCAACCACTAGCGTGTGTTTATTTAGATCACTGCGGTCCTTTTACCTCTGATACTGCGTACAAGTACATCTTGGTTGCAGTGGATTCGTGCACACGTTTTCTGTGGGTGTGGCCACAAAGGAGTGCTGATGCCAGGACTGTCATCAAAGCATTGCGTGTCTTTATAGGGAGTTTTGCGTGTGGTACCCTTCACTCTGATCAGGGCCCGGCGTTCGCCTCTAAGGCTTACAAAGAGGCTATGAGAAGTTTGGGGGTCCAAGTCAAATTTTCGTCTCCATACCGGCCTGAGGGCAATGGTGTTGTGGAACGGATGAACCGTGACCTAAAGCAATCGTTGACAGCCAAGGTGTTAGGTACAGGCCGGAACTGGCTTGCCCACTTGTATGACGTCCAACGTGCACTTAATAATCTCCCTAGAAGGTCTCTGGGTGGGAGGACCCCTTACATGATGCTCTTTGGAGTGAGAATGTTTGTTCCGGACCTTGATGGTCTAGACATGGCGGCGGCTGCCGCCCCTTTTGACCTCGATGACCACTGTGCTGTATTGCAGAATCTACAAGAAGCAAGAGACACTCTGGCAAAAGAACACGTGCCCTCTGCATCAGAAGAAGCGCTCCTGATTCCGGTAGTCGGCTGGCTGCCTCGAGTTGGTGATCTGGTCCGTGAGAAGGTGGAGAACAAGAAGGAGTTTGGCCCCTCTTATCGTGCACCAGTCCCAGTGCTTTGAGTATTGGGTACACGTACAGTTGTTTTACCACCACTTCCTGGTCGCAAAGAAAAAAGGTACATTTCAATTGAAAATGTCAAGCTACACAGGGTGGCCGATTCTCCATAGTATGACACCTTCGGTTTCCTGCCCTTCAATGCTGAGGAACTCTGTTGTGGTGGCAACCTCTGTCATCGAGCCTGAAGTTTCCATTGGGATGATCACAGTTAATGATCCGCCACCTACTGCTGGTGGTTTGCCCGATGATCCTGAGTATGCTTATCCTACAGAAGTTGCTTTGCCCCTTTTACATACAACAACACTTACCCAGTCACATTCTTCCTTTGAAACTGAATCATTGACCACAAAATCTCTATATTTTTTGCCTGGTTCAAGAGACATTTTTTGGTTGCACCTTGGACTTACATCTGGATGGTGCTGATTTGTATTTTTTTATTCATGACAATTGGCTTTGTGGTAGTGTTTTTTAGACTTATAAATGGACACTACCTGAATGAGCGTTCTATAATTCAATTAATTGATGGAACTTTGGCCCCCCATTCCTCGTCACACATCATGAAAAGAGACCAGACGTTTGTGAACATCACCGCCTGGCCTGTACGTGATGGGATTGCTTGGGATGCGGTGAACTTTCAAATTCATGGTCCCACCGAAGTTATTAATGTGCCAACTGTTGTCGTGTTTCTTTGGGTGATGTAGTTAAACAAAACATCCGCTCAGATGATTGGGATGTACAAGCAATAGAAGCGCTGTTTTCTGATTTAAAATATTATGCTGCATTTGATGCTGAAGATCTGTATTTAAATACTGCAAACTATGAGGAGCAGTTTTGTTTTCAACATTATGGCACACATTTCCTACACAGAGCAAATACTTTCAGAAATGTTGTTAATTACACCCAATGGGAACATTGTCCTGTCCCTATGCCTGGCAGCTCGGCCACTTTATTGAAAAAATTCACATATTTTTTGGATTTTAGTGTGTCAAACCCTGAGTCTTTTTACTTTAAGGTGGCGGGAGAACCCTCTTCTAAAGTCAGACTGACACACACAAAATTATTATATTCCAAATCCTTTATGGAGGAATTGGCTAATGGAGGTTATGACGTATGGAAAGCTACTATCGATCTTAAATCGGTTTGGGGAACTAAACCGTGGCAGGTACAAGGAACAGAAGCTTTACATCGTGCCTGTCTTATCCCTAACCATATTTTATTTTTACATTCATCTATTTTTCAGACAACCTGTTTTGGATTGGCTATATCTAAAAAATTAATTTCCCCCTCGATCCCTGATCTGGGCGCTTATCCTGGTTGGGAAAATCACTCAGATCTGTCCCTTACTGGGTTGCAGTCGCTTGTTTCCAATGGCACCTTCAATATTTCAACATTGAATCCTGAGGGTTGGCTAGTATGGCAAACAAGCTCAGATTCCTGTCAACGTCGGTTTCTGGATTTGACCCCGGGGTATACACAACTTAGGGTTGACCCTCGTTTCACATCTTCACACACGGTGACTACTTACTCTGTAGGTAAGTTATGTCAGTCATGGCTGCAACATTCCACCTTAACTTCAGTTAAACTTCATTTGTCACGTTTAAATGAAAAAATAGATTTGAATGATTTCATTAAGGGTCCTGTTAATGGTAGATCTAAACGATGGGCTTATGCTATTTACAATGAAGTTTGGAAGTTGTCGCAAATTGAGGCTGCTTCTAGACTACGTGCTATTGACCAGGCCAATATGGAAAAAGTATTGGCTGTGATAGATAATAGTATTAATACGTTGTCTTCAAGAATATATACATTAGATAATATCGTTTATTCTGTTGTAGACATTGTGCAAGATGATGTATCTGTTTTGTATCATGGTCAAAATCAATTGCGTTCAATTATGCAGTTTGCATGGACATTGCAAACGTTAAAGGCAGGGAAAGTCCCTTGGGATTACATGAATATTTCATCGTTGTTCCTTCCATTTAATTTGACTGACAAGCAGCAGTTCATGTCCATGAAAGATGCTACTTATGCATTGCTGCACATTGAAAAATTAGAACCTTTACCTTTTTCTATAGCTGAGTTAAATTCAGCGGTGTGGTTAGTACACGGATTAGTAACTTTACCGTTCAGTTTGTTTAAGTTTAGTTCGTGTATGAAACATTATGCTATCGGCAGATACGAACAACTTGGTGATGCGTTTCTGCATGAAGTTTGGTCACTTCCGTTCACTTACAGATGCGTGAGAGATGGCAAGGAAGTTTACTTAAAAGGTGAAGAATGCAGTTCCGCTCCTGATCACTCTGTTGTTTGCAGACATATACAATTACATGGCGCTTGCAATATACACGCTCCTAATTTAGCTTGTGTCTTAAAGGGGATTCCAATGCCAGTTATAACGTCTTCTTTTAAGCTGCTTGCCAACGGTAGTTATTTGCTTTTAAATAGTGAAGCTTGCTGTGGGATGCTAGTGGATATTCCTTACATAGTGACTGTTACACAAAAAGTAGTTTGCTGTAATAACGTCCTTTTCCCACCCCCGCAAGGCCGACTCGATATATCCATCTGGCCAGCGATTCCAACCTTGAACGCGGAGTTCAATAGGATGAGCAGAATAAGGGCTCTTTTGTCTAAAAAGGAGGTTGCGTTAACTTCATCCCGTGAAACATTTCTTCTTAATGTTGCAAACACACGCACTGAGGTACAAGCTCTTTTAAATACTGACCTCCCCCTCCATTTTGGAACTTTGATTCAAACTATCTTTAATGCTTCGTCTACGACTGGCCTTGTTCATTTTTTTAAAATTGTGGGCTCCAGCCTCGTGACATCTTTCCAGACTGTTTTTGGTGTGATCCCCGCATTTTTACATTCTATTTTTTCGAGTGTCTTCGGAGGGTTCCCCTTGCTCCTCGCTTTGGTGGCTGGGATCCTTTTGTTGATTTGCGCTCTTCGCTATGGCTGCACACCGGGAGCTGCATGACAGAATGCTGCGCTTGCTCCATCTTCGTAGCCGGATGCTTGATTTCTATGGCACCTTACCACTGGTGGTATTAAGCGTCAAGTATGGATTGTCTTTCCGGTTTCCCTTTTTTACGTGTGTGCAACCTGTTTTTCATTGCCTAGATTGTCCCTTCCAATGGGCTCTGGACTTGTGCCTGTCAAACTTGGCGTCGCCTGACCTGGATTTTGATGAACTAATGTGTCCCTTAGTGGCTCATGAATTCGACTGTTCTGGTGTCGCGTTTATGGCTTTGGGTGCGGCACACGGAGTCCGTGGAAATTGGGATATCGGAGAGGCAGCTATTGATTTCCTTGAAAGGAGTTATATTGAGGAGACTGACAGTTGTCCTATCATGGTGCTGGATGCTCCGATAATTGACGAACATGTATGGTCCTTTCACTTGCTCAACTTGATGGCTGATACTTTTGCGGGACGCTCCAATGATTTCCTCTTGGAAGCAGTCGCAACTTACGGTGCATATACCTTCATGGATTGACTGATTGACATTGTCAATGCAGCTTGCATCCAGAATTGTTAAATTTATACAAAAATTTTGCTTACTTTTTGTCACAATATTTTTTCATTTTTTAAACGAACATTTTTTTATTATCGGACTTTACATTTATCTTGTATGTCCTTGAGTCCGTTCTAAGTCACTTGAACTCTGCGTTCTTGATAAATGTATCCCTATTGGTTAGTGCTCCGATCATGGGGGGGTGTGAGATGGACTAAGCCACGCCCTATTTACAACACTAAGTTAGCATAACCGAGATCATAGTTAACAAGCAAGCTTGTCGTTTCTGCTGCGCTGCACACGACACTGTTGTTATGTGTTATTCATTTTGTAAAATGCTGACTCGTCTTTGCCCTACAGAATAACAAACGGTTGTTATACATTCTTAACCGTGAAATGTGCCCTTGGTCTGTACATCATGCAAAGAACGTGTCTGGGTCACTAGAAGGTACAGAGTGTTGTGTTTAGATTGATCGTAGACACTTGTTAGACATATCATGCATACAGCTGCCAATGTTTGAAGGACGAGCGTCTTTAATATTGCAGAACAGTTTGGTTTTACATTCATTCGAACAAGAAGAGCTGATGTATGCTGTGAGAGCTGATCCTTTGATGTGATTCGACTAAGCTGATCTATACGGTATGGGGTCCCCCCTGTAAGCCTAAGAGACCTTCTAATAGTCTAATAATAATAATGTATTAGATTAGAGTGAAAGGAGTGTGGCCGTATACCACTGTCATTAATAGTATGATTGCTCCTTTCATTCTATATGGTATTGTAATAATGCTCATGATTCTGATCTGTATTGTTAGTCTGTTAGTGTTAGCCAAAGTACTGCATCTTAGGACGCGAGGTTTATAAAATAAACTCTTTAAACTTTACCGTGTCTGTATTATTCCGTTGTGGACTAATAAATAAGTACGAACAGGTATTTCAGATTCCCACCACTCCTGAGAAATATCTAAGTCGCTTGTTCTGGTTTGTCTATACATTGGGACCACCTAGCTAGATCTAGGTTAACGAATGAGATACTAAGCTAGTCGGATAAGGGGTTCTGGGTTCTGAGGAGGATTTTCTGGTACACCACAATTCTCTGAGGTCCTGGTCTCCTGCGCATAGTTCTGTGCAAAAGCAAAATCCCTGCAACAGTTTGCTGATGGTCAGTGAGGCTGCTTGCGAAAGCAACACCATCTTCTGACCCATCATCAGGGTTCTGTGAGAGCAGGTCAGGGAGAGGGTCACTCTCCTCCTCCTGTTCCTCATCAGTTGCCATGAGCAAGTCCATGTCAGCCCTGTCAACATATGGTTTCAATCTGTTGACATGGAGCACCCTAAGGGGGCTCCTGGGAGTTCCAAGGTTCACCAAGTATGTGACTTCTCCCTTTTGCTCAACAATTGTATGGGGGCCACTCCACTTGCCTTGGAGAGCTGCTGGGGCCACAGGCTCCAACACCCACACTTTTTCTCCTGGCTGGTATACAGTCAGCACAGCCTTTTAGTCATGCCAAGCTTTGTGTAGTTCTTGGCTTGCCTCCAGGTTTTTGGTTGCCTTCTTCATGTATTCAGCCATCCTGGAGCAGAGACCAAGTACATAGTCAATCACATCCTGTTTGGGAGGTTTGAGAGGTAACTCCCAGCCCTCCTTCACGAACATAATGGATCTCTTACAGGATGCCCAAACAGAAGTTCAAAAGGGCTGTAGCCAACCCCCTTCTGTGGAACCTCCCTGTTAGGGGTGGGCGGAATTTGCGAAAGTGACTTTCGCAAATTATCGCGAAAATGTTAAAAATCTTCGCAAACACGCGGAAATATCACGAAGATGCGGAAGTTTTTTTCCCGCCCGTTCGCGGTATTTTCTGCGTGGTCGCGGCTTGCCAACTTACCCATGTGGTTGCTCGCAGGCGCGGCCATCTTGTTTTCACTCTTCTAGCGGTGCATGATCGCGAGAAGAAAGACGTGATCGCGTGACCAATGACTTTACTGCGGGCGCGAACTGTCGCGAGACAGCGCAAATGGCTACCAACAATCCAACATCTCGTAGAGAACGTGACCGGATCGGGAAAACTTGTCGGCGAACGCGGGGATTCAGGTAAGGCGATCGTGCGCGCGCGAGAATGTATTATTTTACAGCGCGAGCAAGAAACAAATTATCGCTAAGCTGCGGAATGCGGAAATTTTGACATTTTCGCGCTCTCCGCGGAACGCGAAAATGTCAAATTATCGCAATTTCCGCCAGCGGAACGGACATTTAGCCCAGGCCTACTCCCTGTATGCAAACAGAAGGCAGGGAAGTAAAAGTTCCCATTTTCGCCTAAGCTTTTCTGGGAGGCCTTTAATCATTCCCTTTAGGGTTTTGTTGAACCTTTCAACTAACCCATTGCATTGTGGGCGGTAAGGAGTAGTAAACTTGTAGTTTACGCCACACTCCTTCCACATTGCTTTTAGATACCCTGACATGAAGTTTGTATCTCTATCAGATATAACCTCCTTAGGGAAACCCACTCTGGAGAAAACTCCAATGAGGGCTCTTGCCACCACAGGGGCTGCGGTGGTCCTGAGGGGAATTGCTTCTGGGTACCTGGTGGCATGATCCACTACCACCAGGATAAACCTGTGCCCAGATGCTGTTGGAGGGTCAAGGGGGCCAACAATGTCAATCCCTACCCTTTCAAAGGGTACCCCCACCACAGGTAGTGGTATCATGGGGGCCTTTGTTGTGCCACCTGACTTGCCACTGGCTTGGCAAGTGACATAGGAGCTACAAAACTCCTTTGTGTCCTCTGACATGTGTGGCTAATGAAAATGTGGAACAAGCCTGTCCCAGGTCTTGTTTTTGCCCAAGTGTCCTGCTAAAGGGATGTCATGTGCTAGGGTCAAGAGGAACCCCCTAAACTTCTGAGGTATTACCAACCTCCTGGTGGCTCCAGGGGTAGGATCTCTAGCCTCAGAATATAGGGGTCCATCATCCCAATAAACTGTATGGGACCCACTAGCACTCCCAGCAGCCTCAGCAGCAGCCTGCAGTCTGAGGGGTTCAAGAGAGGGGCAGCACTTATGCTCCTTACTCAGATCTTCCCTGGAAGGTCCCCCTGCCCCCAAGAACTCAACCTGATCAGGCTCAAGTTCCTCTGGGGCAGTTCCTTCTTCAGGATCGGCTTCTCCTCCCTCAGGAGGGGAATCTGAGATCTGAGACAGAGGGGAATGCACTGCCTTAACCCTTCTGCTCCTCCTCCTGGGTAGCACCTGGTCCATACTTTCAGGATCCAGAGATGGTTCAGTTTGATGCATTTTAGCTTGTGACCTGGTCACAGCAAATACCTCTGCAGGTATGCCCAACATCTCAGCATGAGTCCATAACTCTACTTCAGACCAGGCAGACGCCTCTAAATCATTGCCCAATAGACATTCGACAGGGAGGTCTGCACTGACTATTACCTTTTTGAGGCCAGTTACCCCTCCCCAGGAGAAATTCACAACTGCCAGACTATGGTTGGTCCTGACATTGCATGCATTGGTAACCTGGTACATTTCACCCAGGATGATCTGCCCAGGATCCACAAGATCCTCTGCCACCATGGTGACACTAGCACCTGTGTCCCTGAATGCCAAAGCCTGTTTGCCATTTATTACAGGCTGCTGTTTGTATTTGCCCAGATTACTGCGGCTCACTAGGAAGGACATATCAATGTCTCCATCACAAATCAGCAATGCCTGAGTGGGTACTCTGACTAGGCCAGAGTCCACTTCAGAACCCAGGGTCAACCCTACTACACCCTTATTCTGATTACCACCTCCACCAGTAGCTGCACTAGGGGGAACAGTTGCCTTAGGGGCAGGATTGGTGGTGGGTTGGTCTTTGGAATTGGTACAATCTGAATTCCAGTGCCCTTTCTGTTTACAGAATTTGCACCAGGGCTTCTTTTGGCCTTTTCCCTTTGTAGACTGTGAATCCCCACCAGATGCAGATTTTTGGGGCCCTTGTGAAGACTTCTGGTCTTTTGACTTATCCCCACCTTTCTCAGAGCCTTTAGGATCTGGCTTCTTAGTGTCACCTTCTTGGTTCTGGGTTTTCTGCCTCACCCTAGTTCTGACCCATTTGTCTGCCTTCTTTCCCATTTCTTGGGGAGAGGTCAGATCAGAGTCCACCAGGTATTGATGCAACAACTGTTTTTGGCAATTATTAAGGATCTGTTCTCTCATCATAAGATTATACAATACCTTAAAATCAGTTACTCTACTACCAACCAGCCAACCCTCCAGAGCCTTGGTTGCACAATCTACAAAGTTTGTCCAGTCCTGATTCTGTGCTTTCTGGGTGTCTCTGAATTTCAACCTGTACTGCTCAGTGGTTAAGCCAAACCCATCTATTAATGCACTTTTCAGGACTTCATAGTCATCAGCATCCTCTTCTCTAACAGTGAGGAGCTTGTCTCTACCTTTATCTGAAAAGGAGAGCCACAAGATTGCTGCCCACTGTTTCTGGGGAACCTGCTGTACTCTACAGGCCCTCTCCATAGCCCTTATCCATTTGTGGATATCATCCCCACTCTGGTAGGGAGGAACAACCTTGGACAGGTTCCTATGGTCTGGAATGTAATCTCTGACTCTAGGGACACTGTTGCTGCCACCAAGGGTTTCTAACCCCTCTCTTCTAGAAGCTCTCTGGAGCTCAAAGGCTTCTTTATCTAATGCCAACTGCTTGGCCTTAAGGCCAAATCTTGCTTCCTCATACTGCAGCAGTTTGTACATTCTTTCAGTGGAGGTCTCTCTTCTATTAAAGTATCAGCTCCTCTGCTGGACAGATTCTCTGCCAGAGTGATATGAGTGGTCAGAGTCCATAGAAAGGGACCTAGGTCTCTCCTCCACTCTGTCAGTTCTCTTAGGGAGAATTCCTCTGTCCTTTTCAGACCCATGTGGGTCTGGCCCTTCAACCACAGAGTCCTAGTCATCTTGAATTTCATCATCTGACCCAGACACTGTAATTGACCAACTCCCTGATTCAGATCTGTTAGCTCCTAGAGCCAACCTCAGATCATCTGCTGTCAGCAGATCTATCAGGCCTAGTGTGGAGGGACTCTGTCCTAGCTTCAGGTGTCTTGCAACACACATGGCCTTCAAGTCAAAGAAGGTCATGTCCTTATACTGAAGCTGGGTGGACCCACTGGGTCCATCCCTTGAGGACATTCTAGTGTTGTGCAGTGTTGTACTACCGACACCAGTTTGTGGCCTACTGATCCTAGCTTGAGCTGTAGCAAGGGTGTGCTATCCCTTCACACACAGCTCTAAGTTCAGTAGAACTTATTGATACTAAGCTTGACTTTTATATGTACCTTGAGTACCTTTAGTGGTTTTTAGTTAGTAAATAAAATAGTCATTTTCTGGTAAAACAATGGCAAGCTGGAATCCCACACGCTGCCCACCAATGTGAGAAATTGGCCTCGCATATGCTGGTCACTAGTTATAGTGGCCACCTTGCACCAATTCAATTTGACTCTGATGGTAGATAGGTTTAAGACAACCTTTTAAAGAAAGCTATCCTAGTGGTAGCTGTGGAGAGCAGCCTTCAGGCTAAGGTGCCGATCACGATCCGGCAAAAACCGGGTACGAACCGTCGGACGGAGCATATTCTCCGTCCGACGCGTACCCGGTCGTCAAAATATACAAACATGGAATTACGATTCGCACGGGTACACCATTACCGTACGAATCGTAAAAAAGACCGACCGAACAAAAAACACCTACCAATGCGATCCGGGAAAGCGCCGACCTGACGTCGGGACGCACGCAGCCAGCCATTCACGACCCAGGAATCACGATTCGCACCGACGTCACCCCGCACGGTGAATATTTTGCGGCAGCCAAAAACTGCCGGGAAATCAGGACGACGCGAACAAGGACCACCAGTACGCGACGGACAGACGGCGACGCGAACAAGGAGGACCAGTACGTGACGGACACACAGGACGACGCCACCAAGGAGGACCCGTACGCGACAGGACGACGCGATCAAGGAGGACCCGTACGCGACAGGACGACGCGAGCAAGGAGTACCAGTACGCGACGGACAGACATGGACCCGAACCTACGGGTCATCCCTGCCCTCATAGCAGTACACCTCCTCTACAGGTTACGACGCAGACGCCGCAGAAGGTCAGAATAACTAAGGGAGGGGGGAAAGTGGGGTGGGGTGGGGGTGGCACGACCAGGGCAGGCCACAAAACAACCACATGAGTGACACACTACACATGGCCTGGACATACCTGACTCCCATGCCCTGGTCACCACGAGGGGGTGGGGGCGTGTCCTGATAATCCAGCGACCGCCACAACGGAAGTCCGTCACCACGCGAACCGGCAACACAACCAGACAGGTACGTCCCGTACCCACGCCTGAAGAGCGTGGGTACGAGTCGGACCACGCCCACACACGTCACCCCAACAATGGCGGGACGGATCGCACCCACGTGGCAAAGGCCTGGGTACGGGCCGCACAAACATCACATAGCGTGGGGACGGATATGTACGGACCCTACCCCCACCCCGTATGCAAGGAGCGTACCCCCCTGCCCAACAGTGTAAGTACGACCCGTACCCACACCCGCGGACGTACGGAGCGTACCCCCAGCCCAACAGTGTAAGTACGACCCGTACCCCCACCCGCGAATGCAAGGAGCGTACCCCCCTGCCCAACAGTGTAAGTACGACCCGTACCCCCACCCGCGTATGCATGGAGCGTACCCCCCATGCCAACAGTGTAAGTACGACTCGAACCCCCACCCACGAATGCAAGGAGCGTACCCCCCTGCCCAACAGTGTAAGTACGACCCGTACCCACACCCGCGGACGTACGGAGCGTACCCCCAGCCCAACAGTGTAAGTACGACCCGTACCCCCACCCGCGAATGCAAGGAGCGTACCCCCCTGCCCAACAGTGTAAGTACGACCCGTACCCCCACCCGCGTATGCATGGAGCGTACCCCCCATGCCAACAGTGTAAGTACGACTCGAACCCCCACCCACGAATGCAAGGAGCGTACCCCCCTGCCCAACAGTGTAAGTACGACCCGTACCCACACCCGCGGACGTACGGAGCGTACCCCCACCACACCAGTGTCAGTAGACACGTACCCTCACCTCTAATGCAGTGTGCGTAACCCCACCGTGTATGTGCCAAGCGCACATATCCAGTAATCGGAGGTGTGTGTGCAGAGTCCACCCAGCAGTGCCCTGAGACAGGAGGGGTGGGTGTGGAGTCCTCCCAGCAGTGCCCTGAGACAGGAGGGGTGGGTGCCCATCACTCCCAGCAGTGCCCAGAGACAGGAGGGGTGTGTGCAGAGTCCTCCCAGCAGTGCCCTGAGACAGGAGGGGTGGGTGCCCATCACTCCCAGCAGTTCCCTGACACAGGAGGGGTGGGTGCAGAGTCCTCCCAGCAGTGTCCAGACCCAGGAGGGGTGTGTGCAGAGTCCTCCCAGCAGTGTCCAGACCCAGGAGGGGTGGGTGCAGAGTCCTCCCAGCAGTGTCCACACCCAGGAGGGGTGTAACACATGTGTGTGATGCCACAATTACCCACATCCATACTGCCTACAAGGGAACATGTCCCCATGAACTCATGTCAACTGACTCCACACACAAGTACAGTGATCACCAAGGATGCCACGATTGTTGCAGGTGGAGACATGGCCATGCATGCATGGCCAAAGTAGAAGGGCTCCGTCACACACACAGCTCATGTACACACAGCTCTGCGCTAAACATTGGGAACACCCTGCAGGGAAGAAACTGGGTACACAGAGTAAGGAATACACCCTGGGACAATTGAACCATGCAGTAACTGCTGACATGACCTAAGGAAGTTAGCCAACACCTTGTGATGGCACACAGATCCTAGGGTGGCCCCAAAGAGCAGAACACTACTACAAATCCCACACACCCAAAGCCTTAAACACCACCCAAAACAATGTAGCAGCCCCACCAACACCAATACCACCATAGCAGGAGTGTGATAATGAAAAAAAAAATAAGCTTTAATCAGCATGAGCACAATGTCCGTGGATCAACGGCAGTTCAAAGTCAACAAAGGCCATAGGGCAGTCAATTATTCCCAGCTGCATGGGGGACACAGTGGGATGTGTGTCCCCTACCTTGCCTGCACAGTCAAATGCCATCGTCTTCCATACTGGTGAGGGCATCAGGGGGGGGGGAAGCAACAGGCACCGCAGGGACATCAGGGCAAAGGGGCGGCGTTGTGGGTGCAGGGATGGAGGACTCAACCACAGGGGGTGTGTCATGGCCAAAGGCGGAGGCCAGGATGGCACTACACACCTTAGCAAGGTCCTCCAGGGAGTCCCCTGCACCCGAAGTGACCTCAGGCCCCAAGGAGGGGGGGGGTTCAGAGGGATGGGTTGCAGCGCCACCGGGGGAGGGTGGAGACAGGGGGGGAGACTCAACCACCCTGACCGAGGACTTCCTTGACCGCTTGCGTGGTGGCGTAACTGTGGGGCTCAGGGACAGAGCGGCCATGAAGGAGTCCTTGGGGGAGATGTGGCCAGGAGAGCTGAGGGGAGGGGATTTGGAGGGAGTGGATTGTGTGGAATGCGGACTCCCACTCTGGCTGCGTGTCACACGTTTGCCCCCCGACCCAGTGGGTGTGCCTATCTCACCCTGTGTGTGCGTGTCAGGAGGAGTGCGGTGGACCTTCCCTGCTGGTGTGGTGCCTGTGTCTGTTGTGGTGGGTGCATGCCGACGTCTGGGTGTACGTGGGACAGGCATGGAAGTGGGAAGTGTGGATGGGGCAGGGGTAGGTGGGGGGAGGTCGCGCTGCAGGAGACCCACTGCTGCAGTCAGTGTGGAGTCTAGGGACCTCAGCAAGTTGCGTTGGTCAGCCTGCAAAGAATGAATGCCCTCCAAGAATGCCTCGATGTTGGTGAGGGTTTTCCCGTGGGAATGGAGGACATTCAGGATCGCAGCCTGACCAACCTGCATTTGCCGCTGGATGTCCATAGACTCAGCATTGGCGGCAGCAGTGGAGACAGGGGCAGGGGGTGCGGTGCCTGGCAGGAAGGAGACATGCGGTGACCGGGCACGCTGGGAAGGGACACGAGCAAGTGGGAGGCGGTTGGTGGGAACTGAGGGGGCGGTGGCAGGTGTTGTTCCACTGTCAGCTGCTGGTGCAGCCTCCGCCAACCCTGAGACATCCTCCTCGGACCTGTCAGCTTCGTAGTCTGATGTGCCAGTCGACAGGTCCTCGGCCACACTATCCTCCGCCTCTGTCCCACTCGATGTGCCAGCCCCGATGTCACGGCTGCCACTGGTGCTCGGTCCCTCCGCCTGGTCCGTGTCCATGTCTCCCTCTGTGTCCCCCGACGATGCTGTGGGCAGGGTGGAGAGACAGAAATTAATCAGACACCTGTACACATCTGTCACATGAGTCCAATCTACATAGTCAACATTGCATAGCCTGAAGAGGCAGATCCCTAACATCTGCAAAACAAGGTACCGATGTAGGGCATGAAACACAGTTGGTTGAGCCACCATGCCACTGAAATACCATGGAGAGCATGAGACAATAGCTGATGACAGGAAACGGAGTCTGACATAGCACCCAGGCCCTGGGGACGATCCTGCACTGCCTCTGCACCACACAGCGTTTGTGAAAATACCTATGACCAGGGACAATATCCATGAACTTGAGACACATGCTGCATAGGTAATGCTGCAAACATGCCCAACATAACTCGGTCACTGCACCTTGCGTGTGTGTCCAGTAACATCACACACTGTCCAGACCCAGCAATTAGGAATCAGGATTTGACACATAGGCATTGCCCGCCCCAAGCAACCCCCACACGATGCTAATTGCTGAGACCCAGGTGGCACCAACATCTCATAGTCTGGGTGATAAACACAGTGGCAGGCAAAAGGCAAGATTGGACGCAAAACAGCAAAGGTGCGCCTGTACAAATAATGAGGTACCAGTGCCCATCCTCAGATGAGTATAACAAGACACACAGGCACTGGCAACTGTGAGTATGAAGAGGGACAATCAGGTCAGGCTGCACAGTGGACACCTGTACATAATAGCACGTCTATATACATGGTGACAGGGGACAATGGCACAGAGCACAACCTACGCTGTAGACAGTGAGAGTGTCCACGTTGATGATGACACAAACAACACTGAGGATAAGGTGCCCCAGGGGACAGTATTGGGCACGCAACTACATGCTACTGAATGGGAATGACTGCTACACACGTCACCATCCCTGCACTATGCGTAGCGCACACTCATGCACATCATGTCACAGGCCACTACATAGGACATGCGCTCTGTAAGGCATGACACATGAGAGACCAACTCCCATGTCTGGAGTCAGCATCAGTGCCAACTGACATGGAACCCACATGCAGTGAACTTGACAGTTCACAGGCAAGGTCCCACAACCTGTTACCCACCACCACCACCCATGATGCTACAGTCATTGTTCTCGTGGACAAAGCGCCAGCCTACATTACCTTGTGAAGGAGTGACTACACACAGACCAGGGAACACATTGCAAGGAGGGGAAGGGTGGCAGGGGCGCTGCGCTACACTTGGGCAAACTGGATGGGCACAGCACCTTTAAACCCTGCCAGTGAATTAATGCCACTGTGCCCTTACAAATGCCGGTGACACACAACAAACGCACATGTACCTACCCCCTTCCGCCTGCTGCATCGCCTGTAAGCGCCTCTCCAGGTCTGGAAAGACCACCGGCAGCACACGCCTGTGGAGGTGGGTCAGACGGCGGCGGCCGCGGTTCTTGTGGCTCTCAGGTGAGTCCCCCAGCAGGAGCCGTGCAATCCTCCGCGTCCAGCACCGGATATCCTGCCAGCGTTTCCTCACCTGGGACAGGCTCCGCCTCCGACCATCCACACGCCTCACGGCACTGACGGCGGTCAGCCAGATCTGCTCCTTGGCAGAGGCGCCTACCTGTGAGGAAGTACAAGTGACACCACATCAATACACCAGCCACATGTCACAGAGAGACATATGTGAACATAATAGCTGGTTACTACATGGCATGTAATGCAGCCAACGCATTGCACCTCTGTCATAGGGACATCATCCTCTGGTGAGGGAAAAGGCAGTACGTGCCATAGTGGGTACTCAGGTGGAATGATGGCAATGTCACAATCAATGATCAAGGCTCACACTGTGCATCACACCCACACCTCCTGTCTCAGGGCACTGCTGGGAGGACTCTGCACACACACCTCCTGTCTCAGGGCACTGCTGGGAGGACTCTGCACACACCCCTCCTGTCTAAGGGCACTGCTGGGAGACATCAGGCACCCCCCCCCTGGTACCCCCCCGACAGTACATGGCATGTGTGTCACACCGGGTCACAATGCCTGAAGACACAGTCACAACATAGGGACAGTCTGTGGCAGTGGCCTATGCACTCACCTGATACCCTGGTCGCCCATACAGCATGGGGTACTGTGGGAGGATCACATCCAGCAGAGCCATGTTCTCCTCCAGGGTGAATGGCTGTGTCCTCTCCACAGCCCTTGACATGGTTCCAGGGAATCAGTAGCAGCAGCTTGGTCGACAAATGCAAAGATGTGCAGGCAAGTAATCCCTCATGGGACCTGGCTGCCTTATATGTGGCCTTCTGCCCAGTCTCATGCACAGGAGTACAGAGTGATTGGTCACTCACATTTGCATCCTATGTTTCCACCAATCCCTTCAAACCTAGCAGTCTGTGGGTTCTCTATCGGTTTCATTCTCCTGCATGATGTCAGCCCCACAAACACATTGCAACAAAGTAGAAGAATTCCAACTGACTTCTGCTGTGCACCTTCCAGAACAAAATCGAAATTTGAACCTGGTCGCCATGACAACCAGCATGCATGTAGGCCTTAATACTTGTCCCCTATGTAATTAGGAGAATCACACACAGGTACGGTGCGTTTCCGGGCCCTAGGGCACCCCAAATGCATGGCAACGGCCCGTACATGCATGCCTACGTTCAAAATCACTATGGTTCTGCACGCGTATGCGTACTCGTTGTGGTACGGACCGTACAAATGCCTGTACGCTCACTATCACTATGGGTCTGCACGCGTATGCGTACTCGTTGTGGTACGGACCGTACAAATGCCTGTACGCTCACTATCACTATGGGTCTGTGTACCCGTAGTGATAGTGAGCGTACATGCGAGTGTACGGTCCGTACCACTACGTGTACGCATACGCGTGCAGAACCATAGTGATAGTGAGCGTAGATGCGAGTGTACGGTCCGTACCACTACGTGTACGCATACGCGTGCAGAACCATAGTGATAGTGAGCGTAGATGCGAGTGTACGGTCCGTACCACTACGTGTACGCATACGCGTGCAGAACCATAGTGATAGTGAGCGTACAGGCATTTGTACGGTCCGTACCACTACGTGTACGCATACGCGTGCAGACCCATAGTGAGAGGGCCGTACACTCGCATGTACGCTCACTATCACTATGGGTCTGCACGCGTATGCGTACTCGTTGTGGTACGGACCGTACAAATGCCTGTACGCTCACTATCACTATGGTTCTGCACGCGTATGCGTACTCGTTGTGGTACGGACCGTACAAATGCCTGTACGCTCACTATCACTATGGGTCTGTGTACCCGTAGTGATAGTGAGCGTACATGCGAGTGTACGGTCCGTACCACTACGTGTACGCATACGCGTGCAGAACCATAGTGATAGTGAGCGTAGATGCGAGTGTACGGTCCGTACCACTACGTGTACGCATACGCGTGCAGAACCATAGTGATAGTGAGCGTACAGGCATTTGTACGGTCCGTACCACTACGTGTACGCATACGCGTGCAGACCCATAGTGAGAGGGCCGCACACTCGCATGTACGCTCACTATCACTATGGGTCTGCACGCGTATGCGTACTCGTTGTGGTACGGACCGTACAAATGCCTGTACGCTCGCCATCACGATGGGTACACATACGGCAGCACTCCCACAGTGATTGGGGAACATACACAGGCCCTCTTAGCAGCAGTACGCCGGTTTGTACACATCACTGTGGTGATAGTCGACACACAGGTAGGAATAGGGCGGACATACTTGTCCATGGATGGACATACTTGTCCAGGAATGGACATCAAGGCATCGTCTGTGCATTACTACATGTGTGGGGCACAGGTGTGACAGGCTGTGATGTGGAACATGCCTCCTGAGTGGAGGAGGCACCAGATGTATGATGAGATGTGTACAGGTGTACTGTGTGAGGGTGCAATGTGTGCCAGGCATGCCCTTGACTCCTTTGACATGTGTGCATGTCGTACTGCGCACTTGGGGTGAGCGTCACTGGCATGGCACGGACACCAACACACGGAAGTGTCCCATGATGCCCGGTACAGGGGTCATGACACCTGACTTGTCACTACCCACAGTGCACAATGTGACTATGTCATTTATGTGTCCGGGATTTACATCAGGTTGATGTTGTAGCACCCTCAAAAGCTGCAGCCGTTGCAGCAACCAACATGTGTCTGTGTGTAGATTGTCATTGCACACTGTTCCGCACACCATGCCACATGTGGTATCTGATGTGAGGTGCACATGTATGCATGGGACACGGAGTAGCGTGACAAGGCCATGTCAGCATCCTCACAAGGAATGTGTGGTGAGTCATGACATGTGCACCTTCATGGCAAGGTGTGTGGGCAGGCCTAGTGTAATGTCATGTGACCTGTGGCTCCGGTGTTCCGCTACCAGTCTCTACAATCGGCATCCTACTTCTGCTGATGTGTGGGTGTATGTCACTTCTGTCTTGCGTCGGGCTGTTCACTTGCACTGGGACACAGCTATTCCCATGGCGTGGCATGGGGAGGTTCTCAATCACCGTGTGTAGCTGGGTCTTGGAAGGAGTGTCACCTTGCATCCATACGTGTCCTGGGCATGTAGCACATGCCTGACTCCCTATGTGGCATGTGTGTATTGGCAGATTTACATGTGCTCAGTAGACATGAGTTGTTCTCGTAGTGCACTCACTCTTCCTTGTCACTTCCAAATTACTGCAGAGCGCCTCCTGTTGCCCGAAGAATTCCAGACTTGGCCACCATGCAGGAGAATGACAGGATCCGGCTCTACCGCTTCACCCAACCGTTGATTCTGGAGCTGACGGCGAGACTGGCACCACACCTGCAACCGCAGCACAGGTATCCTACGGCACTGACACCCCAGCTGAAGGTAATGGCTGCCCTACATTTCCTTGCCACGGGTACCTTCCAATATACCATAGCTCATGTTGGTGGCATGTCCCAGAGCATGTTCAGCGGTGTGCTGCATGATTTCTTGGAGGCCATGTTGATTCACCTGGATGACTTCATCAAGTTCCCAACCCCTGAACAGATGACTGAGGTCAAACGTGGTTTCTATGCCCTGGGAGGGATGCCCCATGTCATTGGGTCCATAGATGGGACACATGTAGGTTTGGTACCACCACACGCACGGGAGGTGGCGTACCGCAATCGGAAGCACTACCACTCCATCAATGCCCTTGTGGTGTGTCTGTCCAACATGGTGATTTCACATGTCTGTGCTCGTTTTCCAGGATCAGCACACGATGCCTACATCATGAGGCGTAGCGGGATGCCTGATATGATGATGCAGCTGCGCAACGAACGTGCATGTGTTGTTGGTGGGTACAGTCTGTCTGTCCTGTATTCTGTTTGGCCGAGCAGCACTACCGCTTCGCCTGTTCTAACGATATCCATGTGCTTTCCATTTAGGGGACGCTGGCTATCCCAACATGCCTTGGCTGCTGACACCTCTCCGCAACCCCATCACGCCGGCCCAGCTCCGCTACAACACCGCCCATGGCCGGACAAGGCGAGTGATAGAGAGGACGTTTGGCATGCTGAAGAGCCGATTCCGGTGCCTCCACAAGACCGGCGGCGCACTCCCATATGCCCCGGCGAAGGTCTGCAAGATCTTCATGGTCTGCTGCATGCTGCACAACATGGCAGTTGAAAGAGCTGTGCCCCTCATCCTGGATCAAGATGACGAGGACCATCCACCCGTGGAGGACGAAGGGCTTGGCAATGGGGCTAGTGATGTGGAGGATGTGGAGCCGCAAGAGGACATCCGGACTCGGCTCATACGCGACTTCTTTGCTTAGTGGTGAGTACCAGGGTCTGAGTGTGCACGCATTGGTCCCCGTGTGGCATGCGTTGTGATGTGTGTCTCCACCTGCATGTATGGCACGTGGGTCAGAGGTGTGTGTGGGTGTGTCACTGGAGTGATGGTGGCAGTGATGGTAGTATTTCCCCAGACATAATTGTGACCTAGCATGTTGTCATACATACATGTGTCGAGTACATGCACATGCAAGTGGCTGTGCTTCTTGTGGCTGACTTCTTGTGTGTCTCTCTTCCCCAGGTACCTGCACATGCCGTTTGCTGGTTGCATTGTTGTGGCACTGCTATTCCTCATGGACATGGCATCGTGGGCTGACTCAGCGTTACAGGCACGGACACGTTTGGAAGTCTCCATGGGGTAAGGGATGCATCTGGGGTGTATTGGGTGTGGCAGTTGTTCACGATGTGTGCACACTGCCCCGGTCGGGGTTTGGGTCCTCTGCAGACATGTGGCATCCCCATGGGACACGACATGCAGCTGGGTACACCTGAATAGATGGCCTGCCTGGTTGTCAGTCATCAGTGATGGGATGGTGGATTGTGATGAAGGCATCAATGTGTGTGACACTGCCCTCGGACACATACGGTTAACATTGTCTTGACATGGCGTGGGACTTCCACATCAGCGGATGTATGGTGTATGGCAGGCTCTCCGTGAGCAGCTGTGGGTATTTAGCTATTATCCGACACTTGTGTGCCAGTTCCATGGCTATCACGCATTTGTGCTGCAGAAGGGGGGTGCCAGTGTTGGAGCCACATGTTACTCCACATGATGTGTTCATGTGTACTTCAAGTTGCCTCTGCAATCCCAAACACATGACTATTAAAGGTGTCCCTATGCCTCCAAGGTGCCTCTTCTCAGTCAATGCTGGTGTGTTGGCACGGTGCATCCTGCATGTCTGGCATGGTATTCCCTGATTGTGGCTATGTGTCAATGTGTCGAGTGGCAAGATGCAAGCTGTGTGTGTGTGCTGAGACTGTGTAATGGGCATGATGTCCATGACTGTGTGGGTATTGTGACATGTGCCATCCCCATGCATCCAACGTTGTCCATGACCCCATTCTCTGCATCCACCGGACTCAAGCTTGCAGGACATGGTTCTGCCACCTGTCTACACGTACCTGGGTGCCCCCCAGGACACGGGCCAGGATCCCTGACCTCTGCGCATGACTGTTGCTGTACTCAATGTGTCTGTCAGCACGGTTGTTCGGCCACCCCCTCAGCTGGTTCTGACCATCACGGGTGTGTATGGTGCTCCATGTCTGTCTTGCCTAGAAAACTGTGACCCATGTGTCCTGTGCCAGACTCAGGCCCCAGGGTGTGGATGGTTGAAGTGAACAGATGACTCAGGCATGTTTAGACTGTACAAGACACATGTTAGATAATAATGCTACCAGCAGGCATCTACTCTTAATAGTGTGATTTATTATTGGGGGGGGGGGCCAAGTGAGGGCCTTTCCGGGATTAGGGAATCCAAAGTTCAGTAGGGGAGTTGGTGTCCTTGCCATTGGAAATCCTCAGAGTCCATGCCACAGTCTTTGTCAACATTGGTCAGCCAGTGACCAGCAGGGCCATGTGGCAGAGAATGTCTCTTGATGCTGTGATGCTGTTGCTCCAGTGGGCCAGGTGCCAGGCCAGGTGTCCTGGGAGATGGTGATGTGGCAGCCACCCTCACGGTCCTTTCCGTGGACGACCCGGCTTCCTGCGGGGAACCTCAGCAGCAGGCCGTGACGACGTCTGGGATGCTCCGTCGGATGTTTCCTCCTCCTCCTCATGATCCCTCCCTGTGGGTGGTGATGTTCTCCGCCTTCTGGCACAGGGAGGGTCGGCCATGGTGTCGGCCATCCGACGGAGTTCAGCGTGAATCCCCTGGGACGCCGTCACTTGCTCAGCCTGTCTGTCCTCCATCCTCCGTTGGTGTAGCTGTAGACAGGCTATTAGCTCCGCATGTTGCTGGGCCTGCTGGACCTTGATCCCCTCGAGGACGGACACAACCTGGGCCATGCCCGTGGTGTCCTGCCGGTATGAGTCCAGGATGTTACGGACATGGGAAAATACCGGATCCCCAGCCAACTGGTCAGGCTCGCGCCTCCGCCGCTCTCCACTCCCACCACCCCTGCCCACTTGCGTCTGGCCTGCACTTGTGGGCACATGGGGTCTCCGGGACCCCTGAGGGGTGGCATTGGCGTTGTCGCCTGCCTCCTCCTGGGTGCCCGGGACACCGTGTCCCTCCTGGCGAGCCTGGCTGCATTGTGGTGTTGGGGCAGGGATCCTGGGTGTCTCCTGGGATGTGGCAGGAGTGGGGGTGGTGGTTGGCACGGTTGTACCTGACGCAGGTGCTGCAGGTGGTTGGACACCAGAGGGGCCAGGTCGGTCGGGGTCGTCCGCAGAGTGGTGAGAGTGGTCGCTGCCGGTGGGATCGGTCTCCTGCAGATCCGGGTCCTGTGAGTGTTCCCCCCCAGTGTTGGGGGGTGCAGCACGACGTTGACCTGTGTGTGAGAGAGATAATGTTACTTTTGATCCATGCAACATCCATGTTGCATCCGTTACAAAGTTGGCACATTTCCTCTTGGAATTAGGATCTGTCTTGCATTCCACTCACAGTGCACTTGTGCATGTGTGTGTCCCTTGGGCACCAATTTGGCCCCTTTAACTATGTGTGGCACAGTCTTACTTGCTGCGTCAAGTGTGACTGCAGTCAGCAGTGGAGTGTGCATGTGTGCCGAGCTATGCGTTTGCGCCTTCCTTGTAGCACTGTACATGTGCACATGGAGTGGATCCACACACTCATATGATGCAGGTGGCTGTCCTTGTGCTCGTGTACAGGTTGTAACATGGCCCTGCGTTTTGCCATGATGAAGAGGGGGAATTCTGGCACTGGGCACCCTTGTCTACATGCACGCAGTCCACCTGCTGACGAGCAGACATTCCCACACACCAAAGGACTGATTTGCTCTCCCTGTGTCTCCCTCCTTCTCTGTCCCCCTCTCCCTCCCTCTCTGTCCCCCTCTCCCTCCCTCTCTGTCCCCCTCTCCCTCCCTCTCTGTCCCCCTCTCCCTCCCTCTGTGTCCCCCTCTCCCTCCCTCTGTGTCCCCCTCTCCCTCCCTCTCTGTCCCCCTCTCCCTCCCTCTGTGTGTCAGCCTCCTCCCTCTGTCCATCTTCCTGTGTCCCCCTCCCTCTCTGTCCCCCTCTCCCTCCCTCTCTGTCCCCCTCTCCCTCCCTCTGTGTGTCAGCCTCCTCCCTCTGTCCATCTTCCTGTGTCTCCCTCCCTCTCAGTCCCCCTCTCCCTCCCTCTGTGTCCCCCTCTCCCTCCCTCTGTGTCCCCCTCTCCCTCCCTCTCTGTCCCCCTCTCCCTCCCTCTGTGTGTCAGCCTCCTCCCTCTGTCCATCTTCCTGTGTCCCCCTCCCTCTCTGTCCCCCTCTCCCTCCCTCTCTGTCCCCCTCTCCCTCCCTCTGTGTGTCAGCCTCCTCCCTCTGTCCATCTTCCTGTGTCTCCCTCCCTCTCAGTCCCCCTCTCCCTCCCTCTGTGTCCCCCTCTCCCTCCCTCTGTGTGTCAGCCTCCTCCCTCTGTCCATCTTCCTGTGTCTCCCTCCCTCTCAGTCCCCCTCTCCCTCCCTCTGTGTCCCCCTCTCCCTCCCTCTGTGTCCCCCTCTCCCTCCCTCTCTGTCCCCCTCTCCCTCCCTCTGTGTGTCAGCCTCCTCCCTCTGTCCATCTTCCTGTGTCCCCCTCCCTCTCTGTCCCCCTCTCCCTCCCTCTCTGTCCCCCTCTCCCTCCCTCTGTGTGTCAGCCTCCTCCCTCTGTCCATCTTCCTGTGTCTCCCTCCCTCTCAGTCCCCCTCTCCCTCCCTCTGTGTCCCCCTCTCCCTCCCTCCGTGTGTCACCCTCTGTCACCTTGGCCCAGCTTCCTGGGCACACACTGTTAGCAGATCTTTGAGTGGCCCTTGGCCTGTTGATGTGAGTTTGTTTCTGATCTCCAGGCACCCATTTTGTCTGCTGTGTGTCTGTGCGCTGCTGCTGTGGTGGTGTGTGCTGCCACTCTTTCACACTGTTGGCTGTTCATTAGCTGCTGGCATGTGCAAAACAGTGCCTTCACCCCCATGTGTTGATGCAAGGCATCCGCCATTTGCTGGCAAGTCATTCCTGTGTTGGGACACAGTGTTTGTCTGGCTGTGACCTAGGCCATATGGGCAGAGGGCATTGTTGTCTGCTTTGGAGTCGCACTATGTGATTCTTGGTGCCCACACTCCCGCCATCCGGGTTACCGTGTCATGTGTTGTTGTCTTCTGTGGCCTGTGACTTGACATTGTCCAGCTGGGTGCATGGGGCATGGTGGCAGCAGTGGCATGTGCCTGCTCATGGAGTGTGGTTGAGTAATGCGATGGCTTGTGGTGTTTGCGTGCCTGTTATTAATTTTGGTTGTGGTTGCAGTTCCCCCCATGTGAGGTGCGTTGTTTGTGTACTCACCCGGGTCTCGGAGTCCTTCTACTCCTTCAACTGCCTCCCCCGGCAGTATGGCCATCACCCTCTCCTCCCAGGGATGGTACTGTACGGGTCTGCGGGAGGGCCCTCCTCCGGTGGCGTTGGCCTGGTCGTGTTCCTCCTGTCTCTTGGCTCTGACCCTCCTCCGCAGATCGTACCACCTGTTCTGGCAATCCTGCTTGGTCCTCCTGGTGTCCGCAACAGCATTCACAGCATCGACGATGGTCTGCCACATGGCTGTTTTGGCTGCCTGGCTGGTGCTTCTGACCAATGTTCCAAAGATCTGTGGCTCGACTCTGAGGATTTGATCAACAAGGACCTCCAACTCTCGGTGACTGAACTTTGGATTCTTGGTAGTGGGCATGGTGAGGGGTGTGGGTGGGGATGGTGTGGGTGTGGGGGGTGTGTGGATGTTGGGGGGGGGTGTGGATGGTTGTGTGTGTGTGTGAATGTGATGAGAGGGTGTTTGTGAGGGTGGTCGTGTGAAGGTGTGCAAGTGTAAGATGTGGTGTCGCTTGTAGTCTGGTTCTGTGGTGTCTGGCAGCAGTGGGTCTGTTGCAAAGGCTCATGGTTTGTGTGTGTGGGCCCTTTTTATTGGTCCATGGGTGGGTGTGGCAGTGTTTGAATTTTGGGTGGGTGTGTTATAAGGAGTGGTGGTGTATTGGGCCTCTGTTTGTTTTTGACAGTTGCAGGTCAGTGATTGTGTTATTTTAGTGGTTGTTGGCCATGTTTAGTGGCTGTGTGCCTTTCGAATGGTGTATTGTTGAGTTGTTTTGTTTTGTCCTTGTTGTGTACGTGCGTTTTGAGCGTGTGTACGGTGTGTACATGGGCCATTTGGTTGTACGATTTGGTCCTTGTGTGTGGCTTTGTACGACTCGTACATGCGGTTGTGATGTTGGGGCATGGGGTGCGCTCCGTACTTAGGAGGTTGTGTTGGGGGTGCGCCAGGAACGTACTGGGGTGGGGGTACGACTGGAACGTACTGGGGTGTACATAGACGGTGGTACGACACGTACAGGGGTGGGGGGGTGTACATAGACGGTGGTACGACACGTACAGGGGTGGGGGGTGTACATTGACGGTGGTACGACACGTACAGGGGTGGGGGGGTGTACATTGACGGTGGTACGACACGTACAGGGGTGGGGGGGTGTACATTGACGGTGGTACGACACGTACAGGGGTGGGGGGGTGTACATTGACGGTGGTACGACACGTACAGGGGTGGGGGGGTGTACATTGACGGTGGTACGACACGTACTGGGGTGGGGGTACGACTGGAACGTACTGGGGTGTACATGGACGGTGGTACGACATGTACAGGGGTGGGGGGGTGTACATTGACGTCGGTACGACACGTACTGGGGTGTAGGTACACGGGGGTATGACACGTACTGGGGTGGGGGTGGGGCTCGAACGTACTGGGGTGTAGGTTCACGGTGGTACGACACGTACTGGGGTGGGGGTACGACTGGAACGTACTGGGGTGTACATAGACGGTGGTACGACACGTACAGGGGTGGGGGGGTGTACATTGACGGTGGTACGACACGTACTGGGGTGGGGGTACGACTGGAACGTACTGGGGTGTAGGTAGACGGGGCTGTGACACGTACTGGGGTGGGGGTGTGGCTCGAACGTACTGGGGTGTAGGTACACGGGGGGGTACGACACGTACTGGGGTGGGGGTGCGACTGGAACGTACTGGGGTGTACATAAACGGTGGTACGACACGTACAGGGGTGGGGGGGTTTACATTGACGGTGGTACGACACGTACTGGGGTGGGGGTACGACTGGAACGTACTGGGGTGTACATAGACGGTGGTACGACACGTACAGGGGTGGGGGGGTGTACATTGACGTCGGTACGACACGTACAGGGGTGGGGGGGTGTACATTGACGGTGGTACGACACGTACTGGGGTGGGGGTACGACTGGAACGTACTGGGGTGTACATGGACGGTGGTACGACACGTACAGGGGTGGGGGGGTGTACATGGACGGTGGTACGACACGTACAGGGGTGGGGGGGTGTACATTGACGGTGGTACGACACGTACAGGGGTGGGGGGGTGTACATAGACGGTGGTACGACACGTACAGGGGTGGGGGGTGTACATTGACGGTGGTACGACACGTACAGGGGTGGGGGGGTGTACATTGACGGTGGTACGACACGTACTGGGGTGGGGGTACGACTGGAACGTACTGGGGTGTACATAGACGGTGGTACGACACGTACAGGGGTGGGGGGGTGTACATTGACGGTGGTACGACACGTACAGGGGTGGGGGGGTGTACATAGACGGTGGTACGACACGTACAGGGGTGGGGGGTGTACATTGACGGTGGTACGACACGTACAGGGGTGGGGGGGTGTACATTGACGGTGGTACGACACGTACAGGGGTGGGGGGGTGTACATTGACGGTGGTACGACACGTACTGGGGTGGGGGTACGACTGGAACGTACTGGGGTGTAGGTAGACGGGGCTGTGACACGTACTGGGGTGGGGGTGTGGCTCGAACGTACTGGGGTGTAGGTACACGGGGGGTACGACACGTACTGGGGTGGGGGTGCGACTGGAACGTACTGGGGTGTACATAAACGGTGGTACGACACGTACAGGGGTGGGGGGGTTTACATTGACGGTGGTACGACACGTACTGGGGTGGGGGTACGACTGGAACGTACTGGGGTGTACATAGACGGTGGTACGACACGTACAGGGGTGGGGGGGTGTACATTGACGTCGGTACGACACGTACAGGGGTGGGGGGGTGTACATTGACGGTGGTACGACACGTACTGGGGTGGGGGTACGACTGGAACGTACTGGGGTGTACATGGACGGTGGTACGACACGTACAGGGGTGGGGGGGTGTACATGGACGGTGGTACGACACGTACAGGGGTGGGGGGGTGTACATTGACGGTGGTACGACACGTACAGGGGTGGGGGGGTGTACATAGACGGTGGTACGACACGTACAGGGGTGGGGGGTGTACATTGACGGTGGTACGACACGTACAGGGGTGGGGGGGTGTACATTGACGGTGGTACGACACGTACTGGGGTGGGGGTACGACTGGAACGTACTGGGGTGTACATAGACGGTGGTACGACACGTACAGGGGTGGGGGGGTGGTCATTGACGGTGGTACGACACGTACAGGGGTGGGGGGGTGTACATAGACGGTGGTACGACACGTACAGGGGTGGGGGGTGTACATTGACGGTGGTACGACACGTACAGGGGTGGGGGGGTGTACATTGACGGTGGTACGACACGTACAGGGGTGGGGGGGTGTACATTGACGGTGGTACGACACGTACTGGGGTGGGGGTACGACTGGAACGTACTGGGGTGTAGGTAGACGGGGCTGTGACACGTACTGGGGTGGGGGTGTGGCTCGAACGTACTGGGGTGTAGGTACACGGGGGGTACGACACGTACTGGGGTGGGGGTGCGACTGGAACGTACTGGGGTGTACATAAACGGTGGTACGACACGTACAGGGGTGGGGGGGTTTACATTGACGGTGGTACGACACGTACTGGGGTGGGGGTACGACTGGAACGTACTGGGGTGTACATAGACGGGTGGGGGTATACATATACGGGGGGTACGTGTCGGACGTACGGGGGCTGGGGGGAGTGTTGGGCGCGTATGCGGGCACATGTCTCCATGGTTGCTATTGGTGTTCGGTGCGGACGGTGTTTTTTCCATACGGTTGTAGGCTCGGACGCACGGGATGGATCGTGATTCCTCGGTCGGACTTGGATTTTTACGTTTGTAAGGTAAATCGTCCGAGGACGTGTCGGACACATTTTCCGACCCGAGGACGTGTGGGGAATGATTCCCGGTGCGGGTCGTATGGACTTTTTACCATGCGAATAGTGATTGCCAGTTCGTACGGCACTTGTACGATTCGTACGGTAAAAAGACCCGATACGAGTCGCACGGGGGAATTTTTTACCGGATCGTAATCGGCACCTAAGTCTCAGAGGAATGTAAAGCAGCTTGTTTTACCTTATAATCTCTTGAATTACCAAATGAAAGGACACCACACAGGTATATATATCAAATATATATGTATTTATTACTAGACACACTCTACTAATCTCTTTATGAGATTAGAAGTCAGGAACATATGCAAATATCAATGTTTCACAATAAGTTAAGCACAAATTTGGCTGGGGCCCTGGGGCGTACCAGAGCTTATACTAAAAAAGAGGTTTAGGAAAGTCAACTTGCAAGGGGACAAGGCCTAGGGCCTGTAGAATTGCTGGGGCTTCACTAATCCACCCAAGGCAGGTAAGTAAAGGACCCACGGGAGACGCGTGCAGTGTGAGAACACAGCAGCGGTTTCCCAATTGATTTCAAAGGAGCAAGTCGCGGTTGAATTTTTAAAGTTTAAGGGTACTTCTAGAGAGTCTACAAGCAAGCCACTTACAAGGTAAGTAGTTCTAGGGCCAACACCCACAGGAGCACCGGAGTGCACGAGTTACCTCACGCAGGGAAGCTGGGTGCATAGGTGTCTTTTGGTGTCGGGTCGCGTCATCGTTTTCTATGGAAGCCGAAGAAGTTTTGCTGCTTGTGAAGACTGGAGAAGTGTCCGGTGGAATCCAAGGCAGGATTCAAGATGAAGAAGACCTGAAAGCAGAAGGGACAGTGTTCACAGTCACTTGCCAGTGACCCGTGGCCAGGAAGATGGATGCCCACGGAAGTCGGGTGATTTCAGGTGATCAAGGGTGTTTAGACTCTTCAGCCACAAGGTCCAGAAGGCGTCGACGACAACCAGGGGCTGGATACGGAGTGCCACACAAAGTCTGCAGCTTACTGAGGTGTCAGTAACCGGATTGGAGCCAACATGCCTTGGCAACAGCAAGTCTTGTGGAAATTGAAGAAAGTCAGCGGTGCAGACCAACAAGGTCTGAGGGACTCACTCAGCGAGGGTAAGTCAGGGCAGGCCTGGAGCAACCAGGAGATCCCTTTGGTTTGATAAGAAAGTCTTCAGGGGACCCACGAGCCAGCCAGCAAGGGATCGCGAAGACACCATGTGGGGATTTGCTTGACAGGAGCCCACGGTTATTCGGGATGAGGTAGGCCTCTGATTTCCAATGGAAATCCTGCTGGAGGCTTGGACCATACGTGGTCCAATGCACAAGTTCGTAGAACATCGTGAAGGAGTTGCACTTGACAATAGTGCACGGTACCCGGGTATTGCTGTTCCTCGTCACTCGTGGGGTCCACTCACCTCAGCTCTGCTGGGGACTCACAATGGCCTTCGAGAAGTCAGGAAATCTACTTCCAGGGCTGCAGGGTCTTCGGACTCTGGCGGGAGTGGGACATTTTGAGACCAGTGATTCAAGTTTTTGGTGCCTGCCAAGCAGGGGAGTCACTCCTTGGCTCCAAGGGAGATTCTTCAGTGTTCCAAAGTAGTGGAACATCGAAGGGCCAGGATTCTTCTTGTAGAGCGTCATCCAGGGATATCTGATTTACAATGGCAAGGTTTCCCTATCTTATACTAAAGGAAAGGGAGGGACTAGCTCTATGACCACTCCTTTGGGAGATTCAGAGGAGTGGGTGGTTACACCCACTTCCCTTTGTCCAGTTTTGCGCCAGAGCAGGGGCAGGTAGCCCCTGAACCGGTTTGACCTGGCATATGCACAGAGGAGATGACTGCTCCCCCAGTGCAGGACTTCAAAGCACTCTAAGAGTGCACCCACCCAGCCCCAATACACTGAATCCTGTCTGGGAGGTGGTGACACCTCCCTGTGACAGGATGCCTATTGTTGGGCCTCCTCCACTGCGAGTTTCAGTCAGCAGCAGGAGGGCAGCCCCGTGTCTGTGCTGGTGGCATCCATTTTGTGATGCCAGGGCTCTTTCAGATTTCTACCATGTTTCCACAGTAGGTACATGTCGTCCCCTCTAGAAGGGTGGGATCATACTCCCTCACCAGTCACTGGTGTGGGGGTATGATTCCAAGTTGTTTGACACCAAACACGACATGTTTTGATGCAGTCATTCCAAAGTTAGCATTTACCGCTAGGTTATAACGCACTTAAGAGTATATGGTTTAACCGCATCCACAAACAGCCACAGAGAATAGACTCTGCCAGCTGCAGAGGGGCCCTGCTCAGGCAGAGGCACCCCCTCACATTGTAAACCAAGCACCCTGCCCTCAGGATTGATAGGGCCTGCCTTAGGGGTGACTGATAGGTTTATATGTGTGTGTATGGTGAGATATAGGAACCTATACCTCAGTGAGGAGTGCTAACACTACCTCACCCAGGCTGCAGTAGCAGGCCTGTGGTGTCAGATTTAGTCTGCTTCCCCGGGGTGGCATAATACATGCTTCAGCCCCTGGTAGGCCTGTTAAGTACCTATGCCCTTGTTACCTAAGGTACCATATACTAGGGGCTCATAAGGTACCACAGTATCCAATCACTAGTGCATCTAATATGCTCTCCAAGTTGTTTAGAGAGAACAGAGAGACTGGGGCCCTGATTAGCAGGGACCCAGCCAGACTATAGCCAGAAACCAGTGTTAACATCAGAAAAAAAGTGGGGCAACATAAGTGCAGATCCTACTCTCCTACAGAATCTGCTCAGCCTTCACAAACTACCTTCAACGAGGGTTCGAATATAGCTTTCATAAGTTAAGATAATCTCTTCATGTGAAAACTTTTGCCTTGAAATAGGGAATATTTCTTAACAGACACTTGTAGAACCAAGAGCTGGAACTAATATGGCAGCTTGCTCTATGTTTTCATTATAGTTAACCATCACTACAATTTATCTTTCTCATCACAGATCTTTAAAATACTGAAAGTGGTGCATGGGATAGCTGAAGCTTAAATGCAAGTACAAAATAGAATATAACATTTTGTTGGACTTGTCATTCTCTGCAGGGTCATTCCCAAACATTTTGCCTTCACCCTTCAATTTTCTGAACACATTTAAGTGGCTTTTATAACTCCACCCTTTACCACTGCATACCAATCCAGATTCCGTAGCAACCACAGCACAAGACTGACCTCATAGCCGCCACCGACAACATCCAAGCCTTCCTCGACCAAGGCCACACAGCAGCCCTCATCCTCCTGTACCTTCCAGTAGCCCTTGACACCATCTCCCACTGCACACTAGCCTCCTGGCTCCACAATGCCAGCATCCAAGGAACAGCCTTAGACTGGATTCAATCTTTCCTCTAAGGGAGAATACAAAGAATAAGACTCCCACCCTTCCTCTCCGAACCAACAGAGATTAGATGTGGAGTACCCCAAGGATCCTCCCTCAGCCTCACACTCTTCAACATCTACCTGGCCCCCCTCGCAACCATCGTCAGAAACCACAGACTCAACATAGTTTCATACGCTGACGACACCCAGCTCATCCTCTCCCTCACCAAGGAACCCGACATCACCAGGCACAATTTCCAAGAAGGGATGAAAGATGTCACAACCTAGATGAGCAACAGCTGCCTGAAGCTCAACTCAGAGAAAACAGAAGTCCTCATCCTAGGCTTCACCCCCTCCTCATGGCATGACACCTGGTGCCCCCCTGCCCTCAGACTCCCACCCACCCCAACAGACCACGCACTCAACCTCGGCATAATACTCAACTCTTCACTCAAGATGAACCGCCACATCAACTCCGTGTCCTCCACATGCTTCAACACCCTCAGCATACTTCGCAAGACCTTCAAATGGATCCCCCCTACTCTAGGAAGACTGTCACCCATGCACTCATCACCAGCAGACCGGACTCCGGAAACGCTCTCTACGCCGGGATCAACAAAAAACATCCCCGTAAACTTCAGACCGTCCAGAAACCCGCAGCCAGATTTATCCTCGACATCCCGTGACATGACCTCATCACCCAACACCTCCGCGACCTCCACTAGCTCCCTGTCAAAAGAAGGGTGAGCAGTCTATATATCGACTTTTTAATATCGAGGGACAGAAATATCGAGTCAAAAATATCGAATGTACAAAATATCGAAATAGATAATATCGATGTGAAAAATATCGTTTTTTTTTTTTACTTATATGTCGATGTAAGTAATATCGTTAGTAATAATATCGACATGTGAAAATATCGTCATTGTATGTTTAGTAAATATTTTGAAGTTGTTTGTATAAATAGTTAAAATGTATATAATATGAGAAATATTTATATTGTTTTAGGGGCGGGATGTTGGGTTATAGGGGATAAGGGTGGGGAGTGTTTTAAAAAAGTTAATTAATTTTTTTAATATATTGTAAAATTTAATTCGAATTTTTTTTTTAAAATGTGAAATGTATATTTAATTTTAGGAGCGGGATGTTGGTTTATAGGGGATAAGGGTGGGAAGTGTTTTAAAAATGTTTATATATTGTGTAATTTAAAAAAAAAAAATTTAGAAATTGTAAATTAAATTTAGAATTTTAAAAATAATTTTAGGAGCGGGATGTTGGTTTATAGGGGATAAGGGTGGGAAGTGTTTTACAAATCTTTATATATTTGTTAATATAAAAAAAAAAAATATTTAGAAATTGTAAATTAAATTTAGAATTGTAAAAAATTTTTTAGGAGCGGGATGTTGGTTCATAGGGGATAAGGGTGGGAAGTGTTTTAAAAATGTTTATATATTGTTTAATTTTTAAAAAAATGTATTTAGAAATTGTAAATTAAATTTCGAATTTTACAAATATTATTAGGAGCGGGATGTTGGTTTATAGGGGATAAGGGTGGGAAGTGTTTTCCAAATGTTTATATAATGTTTAATTTTTTAAAAATATTATTTATAAATTGTAAATTAAATTTCTAAATTTACAAATAATTTTAGGAGCTGGATGTTGGTTGATAGGGGATAAGGGTGGGAAGTGTTTTAAAAATGTTTATATATTTGTTAATTTTTAATAAAATTATTTTTAAATTGTAAATTAAATTTAGAATTTTACAAATAATTTTAGGAGCGGAATGTTGGGTTATAGGGGATAAGGTTGGGAAGTTAATTTAAAATGTTTATATATTTTTAAATTTGAAAAAATAATTATTTAGAAAATTTAAATATAATTTAGAATTTTACTAATCCCATAATTAAATATAGATTTCAGTCAGAATAGTACATTAATTAAGTTCAGTGTCCAGCACTTATCTTAATTAAATATAGACTGGAGTGGGAATAGTAAATTAATTCAGTTCAGTGTCCAGCACATACTGTAATTAAAAAATATAGGTTGGAGTGAGAATAGTAAATTTATTAAGTTCAGTGTCCAGCACTTATCTTCATTTAATATAGACTGGAGTGGGAATAGTAAATTATTTTAGTTCAGTGTCCAGCACTTATCTTAATTTAATATAGACTGGAGTGGGAATAGTAAATTATTTTAGTTCAGTGTCCAGCACCTACGCTAATTTAATATAGGTTGGAGTGAGAATAGTAAATTAATTAAGTTCAGTGTCCAGCAGTTATCTTAATTAAATATAGACTGGAGTGGGAATAGTAAATTAATTAAGTTCAGTGTCCAGCACCTACTCTAATTTAATATAGGTTGGAGTGAGAATAGTAAATTAATTATGTTCAGTGTCCAGCACTTATCTTAATTAAATATAGACTGGAGTGGGAATAGTTAATTAATTAAGTTCAGTGTCCAGCACCTACTCTAATGTAATATAGACTGGAGTGGGAATAGTAAATTAATTAAGTTCAGTGTCCAGCACCTACTCTAATTTAATATAGGTTGGAGTGAGAATAGTAAATTAATTATGTTCAGTGTCCAGCACTTATCTTAATTAAATATAGACTAGAGTGGGAATAGTAAATTAATTAAGTTCAGTGTCCAGCATCTACCCTAATTAAATATAGATTGGAGTGAGAATAGTAAATTAATTAAGTTCAGTGTCCAGCACTTATTTTAATTAAATATAGATTGGAGTGGGAATAGTAAACTAATTAAGTTCTGTGTCCAGCACATACTCTAAGAAAATATAGGTTGGAGTGAGAATAGTAAATTAATTAAGTTCAGTGTCCAGCACTTATCTTAATTAAATATAGACTGGAGTGGGAATAGTTAATTAATTAAGTTCAGTGTCCAGCACCTACTCTAATGTAATATAGACTGGAGTGGGAATAGTTAATTAATTAAGTTCAGTGTCCAGCACCCACTCTAATGTAATATAGGTTGGAGTGAGAATAGTAAATTAATTAAGTTCAGTGTCCAGCACTTATCTTAATTAAATATAGACTGGAGTGGGAATAGTAAATTAATTCAGTTCAGTGTCCAGCACATACTCTAATTAAATATAGGTTGGAGTGAGAATAGTAAATTTATTACGTTCAGTGTCCAGCACTTATCTTCATTTAATATAGACTGGAGTGGGAATAGTTAATTATTTTACTTCAGTGTCCAGCACTTATCTTAATTTAATATAGACTGGAGTGGGAATAGTAAATTATTTTAGTTCAGTGTCCAGCACCTACCCTAATTTAATATAGGTTGGAGTGAGAATAGTAAATTAATTAAGTTCAGTGTCCAGCAGTTATCTTAATTAAATATAGACTGGAGTGGGAATAGTAAATTATTTAAGTTCAGTGTCCAGCACCTACTCTAATTTAATATAGGTTGGAGTGAGAATAGTAAATTCATTATGTTCAGTGTCCAGCATTTATCTTAATTAAATATAGACTAGAGTGGGAATAGTAAATTAATTAAGTTCAGTGTCCAGCATCTATTCTAATTAAATATAGATTGGAGTGAGAATAGTAAATTAATTAAGTTCAGTGTCCAGCACTTATCTTAATTAAATATAGATTGGAGTGGGAATAGTAAATTATTTTAGTTCAGTGTCCAGCACCTACCCTAATTTAATATAGGTTGGAGTGAGAATAGTAAATTAATTAAGTTCAGTGTCCAGCAGTTATCTTAATTAAATATAGACTGGAGTGGGAATAGTAAATTATTTAAGTTCAGTGTCCAGCACCTACTCTAATTTAATATAGGTTGGAGTGAGAATAGTAAATTCATTATGTTCAGTGTCCAGCATTTATCTTAATTAAATATAGACTAGAGTGGGAATAGTAAATTAATTAAGTTCAGTGTCCAGCATCTATTCTAATTAAATATAGATTGGAGTGAGAATAGTAAATTAATTAAGTTCAGTGTCCAGCACTTATCTTAATTAAATATAGATTGGAGTGGGAATAGTAAATTAATTAAGTTCTGTGTCCAGCACATACTGCCAACTCAGTGAATTGTGGTGTACCAGAAACTCACCTCAGAACCCAGAACCCAGTCTCCGGCTAGTATTAGTGTCCCATTCGTTATCCGAGATTAGGCTCAGAGATCCCAATGAAAAGACAACCCAGAACAAGCGACTCAGTATACTCTCAGGAATGGTGGGAATCGGAAATACCTGTTTGTATATTATTCTCACATCAGTCCACAACAAGAATCAACAGAGACACGGTGAAAATAAAAAGAGTTTATTTTTATAGACCACGTGTCCTAAGATGCAGTAGTTTGGCTAATACAAGCAGACAAATGATTAAAATCAAAACCATCAGCATCGTTACAATACCATAGAATATAAAAGGGGTGATCATATTATAATGACAGTGGATAATACCACCTTCCCTTTACTAAGAAGCTAATATTATTATTATGCTAATAGAAGGTCTCTTAGGCTTCAATAGGGGACCCCATACCTCAAAGATCAGCTTAGTGAAATCACATCACAGGAGCATCAGGAGTCTTCTCGCAGGAAGGCTCGTCTTCGGTCTGAATAATAATCATGATGTCTGTGTTATTAAAAGCACCAACTTTCAGGTATTTACAGCTGCCTGTGTGTTATGTCTAAATAGTGGGTCGATCAATCTAGAGTAGAAAACATGCATTGTCTAACAAACCAGACTGTTTTGTCACGCCATGTACAGACCAAGGTCGCTGCGCAGAGCTCGGGATGGTAACAACAGATTGCTTCCGTGTGAGGCAAAGCTCGAGTCAGCAGTTTGTTTAAGCAATAACATGTAAACGCAGTGTCGTGCGCAAAAGCGGCAAGATGGCTTTCTAACATCTAACGCGGTTATGCTAACTTAACAATGTATGTACGTATTAAGGGAGTCCTCACTACATGCCCCCTTGATCTAAGCACTATACAGTAGGCAAGAAAAAAGAGAATGCAAAGTTCAGTTTCGACAGAGCAGAACAAGGCGTATTCAATTAATAAACAATTTATAGTTCAGGCAAAAGCCGAAAACATGAAAACCGAAAAGGGGAGAAAAAAACCACAAACGTGTGATGGGAAAAATTAAAAAATGTTGCTGTGGACAGCAGTCCAAAGGCACGGGAGAAAAAACATAGAGGACCACAGTTTACTCAATCCATGAACGTATATGCAGCATACGTGGCCACTGCTTCCAACAAGAAATCGTTTGCAGAGCCACGAAAAGTTTTAGCCATCCAATTAATCACAGAAAAGGAACATACATGTTCTTCAATGAGCGGAGCCTCTAGCACAATCAGAGGGCAACCCAATTGTTCCTCCAGATAGCTCATATTCAAGAAATCATAGGCTGCTCTTGCGATGTCCCAATTACCCAGGATACCATGCGCCGCACCACAGGCCATAATCCGAACACCAGAACAGGCAAACTCGTGAGACACTAAGGGCCTCATCAGTCGATCATAATCCGGCACCGGAGACACCGTGTTGGTTAAGCACAAATCCAAAGGCCATTCAAAGGGACAATCTAGGCAGTGAAAGACTGGCTGTACGCAGGTGAAGTAGGAATACCGGAAGGATAATCCATACGCCAGGCTCAAAGTCGCCAATGGCAGCGTACCATAATATTCAAGCATCCTGTTACGGAGAAGATGCAGACGGGACAGGTTGTCGTGTGGCACAGAAAGAGCAGCCATTTCGCAGTATGAAAAGTAAAAGCAGCACTCCTGCCACAAGCGCCAGAATCAGCGGGACACCTCCAAAGATGCTCGAGAAAATAGAATGAAAAAATGCCGGAATCACACCAAAAATAGTTTGGAAAGAGGTCACGAGGCCCGAGCCCACAAGCTTAAAAAAATGAGCCAGGCCCGTCGTGGACGAGGCATTGAAAATTGTTTGGATCAAAGCACCAAAATGTAGGGGGAGGTCAGTATTCAAAAGCGCCTGTACCTCAGTACGCGTATTTGCAACGTGAAGGACAAATGTTTCACCGGAGGAAGTCAATGGCACCTCCTTTTGGGACAATAGCGCCCTTATTCTGCTCATCTTGTTGAACTCTGCCTTCAAGGTCGGAATCGAAGGCCAGATGGAAACATCCAGCCGCCCATGCGGGGATGGAAATAGAACATTATTGCAGCAGACAACTCTCTGCTATACAGTCACTATGTAAGGGATTCCCACTAACATCCCGCAGCAAGCTTCATTGTTCAAAATTAAATAACTACCGTTTGCAAGCAGCGTGAAAGATGGCGTAATCACTGGCACTGGGATACCTTTCAGGACGCAGGCCAAATTTGGAGCTTGTACATTGCATGCACCGTGTAATTGAATGTGTCTACATACTACAGAATGATCAGGTGTCGTTGTACATTCCTCACCTGTCAGATAAACCTCAGTACCGTCCCTTGTACATCTATACATAAAAGGGAGGGACCAAACCTCATGTATGAAAGCGGTGCCCAGCTGTTCATATCTACCCAGAGCATAGTGTTTCATACAGGACGTAAATTTGAAAAGCGCGAACGGGAGAGTGATCAACCCATGTAATAACCACACGCCTGTATCCAATTCCGCTACAGAGAAAGCTAAAGGTTCTAATTTTTAAAATGTAACAATGAATATGTAGCATCTTTCATGGACATTAACTGCTGATTTTCAGTAAGGTTAAAGGGAAGAAATAAAGATGTTGTATTAAAATAGTCCCAGGGGACCTTCCCTGCCTTTAACGTTTGTAATGTCCATGTTATTGGTTGTTTTCTGTATGTGGCCTTTCTATTGGATGGTTTGATTTTTTTTTAGTTAATTGGTTTCCTTTTATGGAAAATGCTAAGTAAGAGTATATTTACTTTTAAAGGAGGAGAGTTTTAAATCATTATATATAAAAAGATTGTTTATAATGTGTAGTGAATGTTTTTTAAATGTGTTTCTAAATGCCAATGTGATAATTATTTCAGTGTTTTTTTATTATGTTGTTAAATATTGAGATCGCTATAAATGTTATGTTTATGTTTAAGTAGAATCTCATTTGAAAAATGTATGTTTTGGGAAAATATTGTCTTTATGTTGTTTAAAATATTGTTTTTATTAGTGTTAGAATTGTCGATATATTTGAAAAAAACGATATTCTTGATGTCTATATTTTGGTTATCGATATTTGTGACATGTGTCATATTTATTTACTCATGTCGATATTTAGTATTGCGATATTTATGTGTGCGATTTTTGTGTGATCGATATAATTGTATTACGATATTGTAGTGTCGATATTAGTGTCGTTTTTTAAATAAGTATACAATGTCGATATTTTTGATGTCGATATATTTGATGCGATATTTGTGTAGTTCGATAATGTGTCTGTCGATAATATGTCAGAGATCCCAAAAGAGGAATAACCTTCAAACTGCTCACACACGCCTACAAAGCCCTCCCTAACACCAGACCTGAATACTTCAACGAATGAATCTTTATCCACGCCCAAAGAGAAACCTCCGCTCTGCCGACCTCAACCTTGCCACAGTCCCTCGCATCCACAGGGCCAGAGCAGGTGGTAGATCCTTCTCTGACCTCTCAGCAAAGACCTGGAATGAACTCCCCCCTCGAAAACGACGAAGTCCGCACTGCACTAGTTCAGAAAGGACCTCAAGACCTGGCTCTTCAAATGGCCAATGGAGCTACTTGCACATCCCCCTAGGGCCTGGAGACTCTCACAGGTGAGTAGTGAGCTTTAACACCCCTGATTGATTGATTGATTGATTTAGGTCTAAAGTGCTTGTGGTCTCTTACCTAAGCATGGTAACATTAGCTTACAGCCAATTCACACATATAATTTACTTAGGAGTCCTTAGGAAAGTGGTACTACTCATAACCAGGGACTGTAAATTAAATGCTACTAGTGGGCCTGCAGCCCTTATTGTGCTACACAATTAAAATGCACGTTAAACATGCACCAGGCTTGCCACTGCAGCCTATGGGTGCAGTTTTAAAACTGCAATTTCGACCTGGCAAAAAAAACCTTTTATCAGGCCTGAAACTTTTTTTTTAATACACATAAGTCTCCCCTACAGTAGGCCCTATACAGCCTATAGGGCAGAATACAGTGTATTTAAAACGCTGGACATGTTCTTTTAAGTTTTACATGCATCAGTAGGGAAAACCCCTTATATTTGTTTTTCACTACTGCAAGGCCTGCCTCTCTCAATTGATAACATTGGGTTACCTTTTTACATTTAGTAAGTGATAACTTTCAATTGTGAATAGAAAGGAATGTTGAGTTTGGTGTCTAAATAGTTGTCATTTAAAACCCTCTTTAGTGGTAAAGTCGAATTTTAAGCCACAATTCTGAAAATGCCACTTTCAGAAAGTTGTCATTTTTTTCCCCAACCATTTGGCACCTGCAGCCGTTATGCTGGATCACATAATTAGGTGTAGTTGGCAGTTGGTGTTTGTGTATTACTCCGGGATAGTGAGACAACGGAGGAATAGGTGTTGGCATGATGGACCAACTCTGTTTGATGAGGGGGAGGAGCTGTCACCTACCACACTAATATGCCTCTGTACACTCACAAAAGGTTTCACACTATTATTTTGTTTCCCAAGACAAGCTGAGGTCAGGGTAGAGAGGCATGAAATTCCATACACCTCAGAGAGTGGATGCCTCTAGAACCTTCAAAAGTTGCTCTACGGATAAATAGAGGGCCACAGTCCCAACCTTTCAGTACACATCTTGACATGTGAAAGACTCGAAAGGACTGCTGTGCTGCTCGGCTGCAAGAAGGACTGCTACTATGCTGCCCTGCTACTTTGCTACCCTTCTGCCTGAGTGAGAAGGACTGTACCCGCATCAGAAACCCAGGACCACCAGAGGGACTCCAAGGCCTAGGTAACTATCTACATGATCAGAGCCGCAGGGACAAAAAATGCTACAACCACCTTGAACCCTATACCTGTAATCTGCCTGCTGTGAATCATGCCCCCCAAATGGTTTCACTACAGTCCTGGTCCCTTGTAAGTGGGTCTGAAGGTGCCCTGCTAGTCCACCTGTGGTCTTTTGGACCAAACCAACGAGTGCAATGCATCTCCGATCAGCTCTGCAGAGGAACCACTGCTGCATGATGCATCCCCGGTGCAGGACTCCATAGCTCTTCGAACCTGCAACACAGGAACTTGCATTTCAGTCCTGCAGTCCTCAGAACTGCTGCTGCGTAATGTATTCTCGACGCATGACTTCACATCACAGCCCTGTAGTTCCTCTGAACTGGTCTGTGTGACACATCCTCGATGCTGGAATCGGCATCGCACCCCCCAGCCTTTGCGTGAAACATCCTCACCACGGTAGCTCGCAACTCTCTGCACCCAGGATTTAAGTTATATTGTCCAGAGGGCCTAACTTGGTCCCTGTATCTCACCCGCACTCCTTTGTAGTGGCCCTGAACTTGTGACTTTGTTCTAGTCCAGTGTGACCAACTAACCACAGTTGCCGCGTTGTGCTTTCAAGCACTATCTTTACCTCAACCTTTAAAATTGCATATCTCCGGTTCTACTAATAGTTTTTTTGCTGTTTTGGTCTACAATAATTTATTAAATGTACTTGTTTTCTAAAAATGAGTGTGGGATTTTTCTTGTCTTGTGTTTTCACTTTATTATTATCTTTGTTCTCCATAAATACATTACACATTGCTTATAAATTAAGCCTAACTGCTTTTGTTACAAGTTACCAGAGAGTTAAGCATTCATTATTTTAGGGGTTGCCTGCATTTCACCCTGACAAGAATTGTGGTTGCTGCTTGACTAGGGTTTCACCTTCCTCCACCAGAAACCCAATTTCTTACACACTGCAAGAGTGTAAACATTGAATCCTGAGCAATGAGATTGTGACTGTCTACAGAAGGGAAGTTTGGAATTTTAAATGTTAACAAGTATTATAAATGTAGACCTTTCCTTTGTTTCTTGAACATTTGTTTTCATCTGAAGGAAAAAGGGATCTTTTTCATTGCCCTTGCATTCACAATTACAGCCATTCAATATGATCCTCAATGATCAAGAATGTAAGACCTAATGTCATGCTGTTGCTTTGGTGAACCTAATAATAAGCATATTGAGAATAGCTTTTGTCAGCTCCTTGAGACGTATTTTGCAAGGTCGTTTAGTGCTCTTTCATTCACTTAGGAAGTTTGTTATCAGTTTTCAAGATTTCATATCAATATCTTGCCCTGTACCAAGACAATAAGTATACTTATGTCCGATGTTATTCCTCAACCCCATCCACCAGATAAGATCTTTCACCAAAACAAGTGTTTATAATTTGTCTCAAATTTTACTTCTAATGATTTGGTTAGCAGACATAAATAATGAGGTTGATTACTTTTAAGACTCATATCCATTTATGATATCTTGTATAAGGGTATGTAAGTTTCTGCCAGAAGACAGTGTTACTATATGGTGTTTATAAGAAAAGATCTGAACAATCAATTAGACAATCAATCAAACCAGACTTGTATGGCACAGCTCATTACCCATTAGAGCATCCAAGTGCTACAGATCTTGCTGCAGAGGCTCAGTTTAATAGCCAGGTCTTTATTCCTTTCTTGAATTCCAGTAGTGAGAGCGAGGTCCATAGGTAAAGAAGGAGATCTTTCAAGACCAGGCTGAAAATTATGAAAATAAAAGACCATCGCTGCAGGTTTGACATGTGAGGGGTGTGAGCATGGTGGAAGGAGGTGGAGGGGGTGGAGCACAGGTGTCAGGAGGATTGGTGCTGGTTGATGTAAGCTGGTCTTTGGTTGTGCAGGGCTTTGTATGTGTGGATCAGCATCTTGAAGTGACATCTCTTCTGAATGGGGAGCCAGTGGAGTTTCCTTAGGTGGGGGTGGTGTGGATTAGCTTGGGGAGGTTGAGGATTAGTCTGGCCATACAATTCTGTATGTTCTCTAGTCTCTTCGGTCAGTGCAAGGGGATTCCTGTATAAATATGGTCCAGCAATGACTAGGGCTTAGGTGACGGTTTGTCTGGTGTTGACCAGGAGCCATTTAAAGATCTTTGGGAGCATGCGAAGTGTGAGGAAGCAGGCAAAGGAGATTGAGTTGATCTGGTTTTTCATGGTAAGCTTGCTGTCCAGGATGATGCCGAAGTTGCAGGCATGGTCTGTAGATGTGGGTGAAGGTCCTAGTTTAGAAGGCCACCAAGAGTCGTTCCACGGCAAGGTGGTGTTCCCGAAGATTAGTACTTCTGTTTTGTCTGTGTTGAGTTTCAAGCAGTTTTTTCTCATCCAGTCGGCGATGCTTATCATGCACCTGTCGAAGTTGGCCCTTGTGGTGGAGGCCTCTTCAGAAAGCGAGAGGATGAGCTGGGTGGGAAATTTTGTTCAGTCCATGGATTCTCATGATGTTTTCCATGGAGGTCATATAGGGGTTGAACAGGGTGGGGCAGAAGGATGACCCTTGAGTGACGCAGATGATGATCTTGTGTTTGGAGGTGAAGGGAGGAAGGCAGATTCTCTGAGTTCTTCCGGTGAGGAAGGAGGTGTTCCATCTGAAGGCGTCTCCTTGAATTCCAACGTGACAACAGTATTAGGGAGTAGGGCACATGGCTTACATCGAAGAGTGTTCAGAAACATGTATTGGTTTTTATACCAGCTTTCATATCTGCCCTTTCCACCCACCTTTGTGGTGTATATTGTGAATCAATCATCTCTCCTCTCCTATTCAAAATCATCTAGTCCCCTTATCAATTTCTGGTCAGATTAATCAGACTTACATGTTTCAAATGGGTAGAGGGTATGCATTGGATGTCCCAGAAGACTTCTACAAGTAATGACTTGGCATTTGCCTTTGTCCCTTAGACAAATAGATGATGAATATACCAGCTAAAGCTCAACACTACAAAACCAGGGATCATTACCTGTATGCTGGAGGAGCGCAATTTAACATTTGCATAATTAACACATTTATTAGTAAAGATTCATATTATTAAACAAAATCAACATATTAATCATATAAATGTAGTAGGTGACCAAATTTAGGCTTTATGAGCATCATCCAAGTTAGTATGCTGTGTAACATATGTTAAACATATTTTGCTGTATTTTTTAATGTCGTATTTTACACGTTTAAGGATAAGAGACTTGCACATTTCCTTTTCGTTTGCTTTGCACATTATTTTTCCACTGAAGATGCTGTATTTTCTAGACACCTTTTGCTAGCTACAGAATAATTTGTTGTTACGTATTAGACAACTGATAGTGAGGCTCCCATCGAAATAAGAAGAATGTACCAGGATGAGAGAGCAACTCATGGGAAGAGTTCACGGAACCTGACAGCCTGTCCAGTGTAACAAATCAAGGACATAGTCATGCATTTACCACTGTTTTACCCAAAGAAAAAGGGGAGTTTACCTGCTCCCAGAGTCTAGGGAAATATGATTGGCTCCTGAGAGTGAGAACAAGCAGTAATGTTGCAGACTAACAGCTTGTTGAAAAATAATAGTGTGTGATCCTTAGACTAGAGAGGAGATGCTTGCTGACTTTGAACTGAGAAGACCCTGCTTAGCTTTGATGTTCGCTACTGTCTGAGTGCAAAGACTGTATGCCTAAACATTCAAATTCTCTCATCATGAACATGATACCTTATGCTATTTGCCTTACCAAATGTATTTTCCCGACCTATATCTGCTTAATTTAGATTAGGGTTTTTAATTTATAGAACACACTTTTTTGATTATGTATCCATAATGTAGTTCTTGTCATTGTTATATTTTTCCCCTTATGTTGAATTTATGAGCTTTGGGAACATTTAAACTAGTAATAATGATGGTTAAAAGCTGAATACCTAATGAATTAACGACCTGGATGTAGCTAAGTTTGTCAACAAATCCTTTTTAAGCTTGCTACAATTCTCGTTGTTATTCCCTGTGGATCCCTATTGGTCTTCATTGTTATGAAAATGTATGTCAATGATTGCTCCTAGAGCTCTCTCCACATCAATGAAAAAAGGCCTATATGACCAGTAGAGGTATGTATTATGATTACACCAAACGTTTGACATCTAAAAATCCCTGCTCCATAAACACAATGATACAAATAGCAGCTTATGTTTATATGGTCCAAGGAACATAAAGCTCCTTCAGCCAAGTCAATTGAAATCAGAAACTTAGCAGTAGCCAGGGACTCAGATCTGTCCTTGATACCACTTGACAATGAGGTCACAAAGAGCAGGTGTGACACAATAAAAAAGATGTGAATTATCTAGCCACACACGGGATGCCAACAAAAGGTGCAAGGTTTCCTCATTGCTGTGATCTCCAAGCATGACTATACCAGTTCTCTATACTGTGGTACCCTTTGCTTCACCAAAGGCAAAATTCAATGAGTCTCAAATACTGCAGAAAGACTTCTCCCCCACTTTTCCCCAGGGGACACATGACACCAGTCCTGCAAACACTTCACTAGCTACTGGTAGCCAGATGATCAATGATCCAAGTACTTTCCATATTCCACAGACCCTCACATGGAAAAGGGCAACTATACCAACAAATTAAATGTAAACAATATATGCTAATTATGACACTGCATTCCAGGTTAGCACCAACGATCTACATACCACCTTGCAATAAGAATTTTAGAGTAGGCTCTGTTTTTTCAGTGCAAGCCACCTTACTGTTGAACTTGTCGTCATACTAAGAGGACAGACACAGACCCTCAACCCAAATTACGGAGCTTGAACAAGCATAAACTTGCAATTACCTTGAAGCATTGATTGAATATAATAACCATGCCTCTCCTATCAATATTAGAAGAAACCATTGCCACTCTGTACTGGAGACCCCAACCTGCCTAATGACATACGGGACTCTAACCATGGCCCTAAAAACATAACAACGTAAATTATTTGGGCATCTGAGCAGTCCATCAGAGTCTCTGGTAAGCAGCTGTCCAGCAGTGTCACCGTCCTCTCCGTCAGCATAACGTCAGGAAATCTAGTAAAGCGTGACAAGAGGTACTGACCCTCTCTAGTCTACTTCTTTTATAGTAAAATCCACAACAAAATGTTACAATACATGTTTTAAACAAATCCGATTGGTTGAACCAGGATCATTCTTCCTGATTCTCATGCGTTCAATGTTTCATTAGATGTAATTCTCAATTTATTAATAATTTGCAACAGTTACTAGTCCATTCAGGGCATGTTGATTCCCATACAGTTTGTGTCCATGGTGTCATCAATTATAACAGTTCTTAGTTTAAGGAAGTCCATTGTCTGAGGATTGGCACTCCTCCCGGTGCGACCTTCACGAGTACAGTCTGCCTGGGGTCAGGACGAGGTTATTGTTGCTCATCTTTTAGCGCAGGCGCACTTCACTCAGTGACTTCTGTATCTCGTCTGTCCGTCAAAATAGGGATGGCACCCATTTTGTGGCCACTCCAGAAAGGTCAACTTAAGCAAAGAAACACAAAAGGTAATTAATACATGGAAATGACTATTAAAATGTTATTCCCCCACTAAACCCTCTATGTGTGTGTATTTATCTAGCAAAAGCAACACGCATTGCGGTTTATACTCACATTTTAAAGCACGATTCACAAATCACATCACAAAAGCAACATATAACATGCAAATTCTAAATATCTGACATTAGTATGCGTACGAAAATTCGTTTACGTATCAATCAGGCCATGCAAATGCGATTCTCACGTGTATTTTCTAATTAGTAATGTTGATCCTTCAAACACAGCAAACCATTAATACTATTAATATTAATCAGTTATTCGTTTTAATTCAAAATGATAAAATGGAGGAGGTATACGATTCTTAGGGAAAACCTCACTCCAGCATACACACGCCACGAATGATGGGATAGGGCCTGGTGCAGCATCTGACCAGTATATTTGGGGGGGGGGGGTGTATGCCCAGGTAAGCAGTGTACTGCACCAAGGGTGCAGGCGGGTGGGTGGGTGTCGTGCTACGATCCACATCAGTGGACAGAGACATAGGGGCGGGTACCAGACATATGAGGGGTGGGTGCCTATCACTCCCAGCAGTGCCCAGACATATGAGGGGTGGGTGCCTATCACTCCCAGCAGTGCCCAGACATATGAGGGGTGAGTGCAGAGGACTCCCAGCAGTGCCCAGACATATGAGGGGTGGGTGCCTATCACTCCCAGCAGTGCCCAGACATATGAGGGGTGGGTGCCTATCACTCCCAGCAGTGCCCAGACATATGAGGGGTGGGTGCAGAGGACTCCCAGCAGTGCCCAGACATATGAGGGGTGGGTGCCTATCACTCCCAGCAGTGCCCAGACATATGAGGGGTGGGTGCCTATCACTCCCAGCAGTGCCTAGACATATGAAGGGTGGGTGCAGAGGACTCCGAGCAGTGGACAGAGACATGGGGGTGTGTACATCATCCTCTGATGACCAAAACTCCATGGGTGCATGAAGGCATCCACAATGTGTGACTATGTTGAGAGTGCCATGACAACACATCACTGACAGCAGTGTCCCACTCCCATGAGGATGGATGTCCTTCCCCCACTGCATGACACACCACATGTGGGTGTGATGACAAATTACACATGCATACCCACCCCTGGCGGTGGCAGCACAATACACACACTGAGATCATGCAACAAGACTGTATACTCATGTTAAACCCTACTAAACTAAGAGAGCCTAAGGGAACACACACTGTCACGCACATTCCAGGACTGATAGGAATGTACAGGTGCTGGGGCAGCCAACAAGTTGTTGCCTCCCATGGAGGGAAAAGGGTGGAGTACCCACAGATACAATGCCCACAATTGTCAGTCAGGTGCCCAAATACCCTGCAGAACAAGTAACACATGTGTGCTAGGCTGGGAGTACACACATGCACAGTGCGGAAAAGGGACCATGTCCACATGAAGCCATGGCAACATACTCCATACACAAGTACAGTGACAACCAAGGATGGCACAGACGATGCAGGCGGAGACATTGCTAAGCAGGCATGGCCAAAGTTGAAGGGATCCGTCACACACCAAGGAAATGTAGACACAGGTCAGGACAACAATTGGGAAACACCAAGCAGGGAAGATGTCAGGTGCCACAGAGGAAGGAACACTCCTTGGAACAATGTCACCATACAGTAAGAGCTTACATGACCAAAGATTATTTGCAGAGACCTTGCGATGGCACACAAATACCAGGGTCCACCCTGTTGGACTTGGCCCTTCTGGCAGGTTCACCCCTGAACTTTTTTTTGCTTTTATGGGTGACTTGGTGATAGTGGTTTTTGGTTTCTGCGCACTTTCCCTGTGTCCCAGGGTAAAGTGCGTGCGCCCTCTGAGTGCATGTGGTGAGATAGGCCTGCCCTCCAATAGGAATGCATGGGGAATGTATGCGTCCCTGGTAGTTCCTGATGCGTGGGGTGTGCATGGTCGAGTCTGGTATGTACAGATTCGTGTGGTTAAATGCTGTGCAATGATGCGTGTGGCGTGCGTGTAGCTAGTATGGAAGTGCCACTTCTAGAAATGGGCACTTCGGTGTGCAGTGTAAAATGTGTGCCTTGTCGCGTGATTGGCTGGCTGAGGTCATTTGACGGGCTAGGGATTCCCCAGAGTCAGGAGGAGTCACCCGGTGGTGAATAGGGAGACTAGCATGCTGATGGCTGGGGAGGAGTGCGCCTTGGACCTGAATAGGGCAGGGCTTTCCCCACACAATGCTGGCTCCGCCCCCTGTGGTGCGACTGACGACCCTAGCCCTGCCAGTGAATAGAATGAGGTGCTGAGCACATCAAGGGTGCTCCCCAACCAGCTGCGACTGGTTTTCCCCCTCACCCTGAACCCAGAACAAAGGGAAAAGATGTATAAAAATGGGGCTGTGTCCCCACAGATGTTGTTCTCTTCCAGGATCCTGCCTGACGGGGCTGCTGCTGTTGCTGGGCCAGAGGACCGCCACTTGGACTACCTCCCTGCCTGTAGGCCCAGTGAGCTGGCTCTGGGCCCAGCCTTGCCCCCTGCCTACCTTCCTAAGGACTCTACCAGGACTTTGTGGCTGGACTTGCTCCAAGTGCCTGGAAGCACTTTTATTTTACCTATAGCGCTAGGAGCGCTTCATCTGGTGCCCCAGCGCTTCTAGAGTGCTCCGTGTCGCCTCTGCAGGGCCAGGGAATCCCCGGCGTAGGGATTCCCCCTCTTGTGACGGAGATTGGAGGCGGGAGCCCACCCCGCATTCCTACGGATTGATATCCCTAGCGGGTGCCCACCCCGCCAGGGACCTTGCTGCTTTTCTTTGAATTCACGTCGCGGGTGCCCACCCCGCGACGTAAGACTACCTCGAAAAGTCACCGCTGCGGCCCGGTCCGAAACCGGAAGCCAGGTGAAGACGTGGGCGGGACTGTACCCACAGGAAGCGGACGGGAGCCTACCCCGCGCTCCTGTGCTGGAAGCAGGAAGTAAGTTGTGGACCGGGGCTCCCGTGAGCTGAGGGAGCCCCGCGCTGTTGCTGCCAGAAGGGAAGGAGAGGAATCCAGGCGGGAGCCCACCCCGCGCTGGATCTGACGAAAGGAGCAGCAGTCCCGGTGAGTGGGGGCATCCTTTGTTCTAGGCGGGAGCGAGTGCGCTCCACCGGCAGGCACCGGGGCAGTGCAAGTGTCGGGCGGCCCCGGAAGGCAGCGGGCCACCCCAACGTGTTCTCGAGCCCACGAGGCTCCAACGAGGCCAGCAGTGATTGCTCAGAGCGCCCAGAGCGCTCCAACGTCTAGGGGGCGTTTTCCTTGGTTTCTTGAGCCCCAGGAGGGCTCCACCGACGGCGGGGGCATTCTGGTGGTTTCTGAGCGCGGGGCACTCCAACGTGGTGGCAGTGTTTTGTCGAGCCCCGTGAGGCTCCCACGATTGGTCAAGTATTCGTTTAGAGCCCCGAGGCTCCATCCACAAGTGTGGCATATTTAGAGTCCAGGAGAGGCTCCAACCCCTGCCATCTTTGTTTAGGAAGGCACAGTGGTGCCCCAGCATCTCTCCAGTTGCCCAGCCCTTAGTGGGCAACTGCTACGTGTAGGTTGTGCCTTGTGCGCCCCGGTTTGCACAGCCTGCGCCGGCGCGCCCTGACTTTTCTGGACACAGGGCGTCCTTGCCCCTTCAAGGCCAGTTGGCCTAGGGACTGCCACAGGTGGTGGCTCATGTGAGTTTCTCGCTATTGTTCCTTGCCTGCACCTCTGAACGTGTGTTTATGCGTCATGTGCCTTGTTTTACACCGCTGAATGTATTTTATGCATCATGTGTTTTCCTTCCCTACACCTCTGAATGTGATGCATCATGTGTAATGTGCGTTTACCCCTACAGGTATTGTGATACTTGGGTGGTTGTTGTCTCCTAGTACAGGTGGTGCTAGTGAGGTCCTGGTTCCTTGCGCGATATTTTCCTAAGGTGGTTAGGGTTGCGTAGGTGGTACTTACCTGATACCAGTAGTTACTGGTTGTGTGCTACATTTGCTATTTTGTACTACAGTATTATTCCTATGTTCTAAGAGTGCTAATTCCTGACAGTGGTCCCTGTGGCCCTGTCCCCTGTACATATAATCCCTTGTAAATTCTGCCCGTGCCTGTTGGCACATTGTAGAGTGTGTGTTCTTATCTAATGTGTTTTGGTATAATACAAAGATTATTTTTATATAATACCTTGTGTGGAGTTTCCTTTGTGGTGGGCCTTGGGTGTTGTTGCTGGGTGCGCGCGCAAACGCTTTACACATTGCCTCAGAGATAAGCCTGACTGCTCGTGCCAAGCTACCAAGGGGGTGAGCAGGGGTTATCTTTGGCGTGTACCTTCCTTGCCCTGACTAGAGTGGTGGTTTCTGCCTGGCTTTGGCGCAAGCCCTAGCCAACCAGAAATCCCATTTCTAACATTGGTGATCAGCGGTGGGATTTGGACTTGCGTTTGCGCTGTACCTCAGCAGCAACTGGCCGCACCACAAAACACTGCATTTAGATAATCACATGGTATAGGGATTATTGTTCTAAGATTGTTTTTAAATGTCATTTCTTTGGAAATGTGTTTCTTGTGCACTGTGAGTTAGGTGTCCCTAGCTCGGGAGGGTAGATCATCCCCCTAAGTGCATTGTGTTTTCTGGATTCACCAGAGGGTGGGATCCAGTGGTGGCAGCATAATAGTGTCCAGTACATTTGTCCCCCGCCCTGCGCCCAGAGTTGGTACCTGTGTCACTTGTGGTCAGGTTGAGGAATCAGGGGTGGTAGAAACTGCCTTACCAGTCCGAGGGGAGGGTTGTGTGTGGATGAATGGTGTGTGGCACTAGACGAGTGAGTTCTCTGGGATAGAGAGCTTGCTGAACCCTTTTTGTGAATTGTGTGCTCCTGTGTTAAGCTCAGACCCCTAGGTTCCCTGTGTAATCTTTTCACCAGAACGTCCGCCAGAATGGAGCCTGCTTTTGATCTCTGTGATCTAGTTTGGTACAATATGCAGGAGTTGGAAAGGTTCTGTAGAGAGAGAGACATAGGGGTGAGAGAGTCAGACACTCCGGACGACCTTAGGTACCACCTGATCCAGTGGGTTACAAATCAAAGGGATCTTGAGCGCAGTAGGGAAGGAGCCCGGGCCTCACACCTGGAGGGTGGTGGGTCTGGGGGGAGCCCTGAAGATTCAGAAGAAGAGGAAGAAGATGACAGTACCTGGACGCCAGTAGAGAGTGAAGACCCCATAGGTAGGGAGTCCCTTGCTGGGTCCAGCGTAGGATGCAGCGCCTCATCCCTTTCCCTGTCCTCAGAGGAGTGGGAAGATAGGAGGAAAGAAAGGGAGCACCAGCTGGCGTTAGAAAAGCTCAGGTTAGAGCATGCTCAGGCTATGGCGCAGCTGGAGGTCAAAAAGCAACAGCTAGAGACTGAGAGGGCCTTGGCGCAGGAGAGGATAGAGGAGGCTGAGAGGGCCTCCACCAGAGGCAAAGTAGCTCTGGAGGGTAGACTATCCCCTGCGCGCAGTTTTAATTTTCAGGGCTCCCCAGGGAGGGTTGAGTCCAGTGGGGGCAGCCATATAGATTCCAGTGTAGGAAATCCCAGTCCCAGTTCCCCCAGTCTGGTACCTGTTTCCCAAGAGGAGGAGTATAGGTTGAAATTCAGGGACAGTAGGAAACTGTCTCACCAGTCTTGGGAGGAGTTTGTGGATGAATGTGAGAATGCACTGTTTGAGTGGATAAGAGGTCCCGCAGAATCTGATTATGATAAACTGTGTGATCTGGTTCTCAAAGAACACCTGCTCAGTTGTTGTGTGCCGGGGTTGCGCCGACACCTGTTGGGGTGTGGATTGTCTGCGCCATTTGAGCTTGGAGATGAAGCAGAGCGCTGGGAAAGTGCTAGAGGTTCTCTAGAGTCATTAGGGAGTGACTCCAAAAGTAGTGGTTCAGGTATCTTCCAGCCCAGCGTGGTGGAAGAGGCTCAGTGTAGCCCAGCTAGGTCCCAGGATAGCGAGGAGGGTGTAGGGGCTTACTGCCTGGCTCAGTGGAGCGGGAGTAAGAGGGTGACCGAGGGTCCCCAGACGCACGAAACCCTGCCTCAGGACTTGGATGGTTTCATGAGGGAACACCAAGTTGGGGACCTAGTCTGTCCTGTTACTCCACTTGAGGCAGATCTCTTAGTGAGTAGAGGACCTGGAGCGCCTGTAAACAGGGCTCCTGTGGTTCTAGAGTCTGGCAGTACCGCTCCGGTAGGGAGGGTACCGGAGTCCAGTGTGAGGAGTGATTGGGGGATGAGTTTCCCAGTGGAAGAGCCAGTGGGTCAGGGACTACCCAGTTGGGCTAGGATCCCGTGTAGTGACCATGGGGACACCACTTCTGTTCTGGGGGATCTCCGCGCACTGTCAGGTGGACAGGGGACGGGAGATCAGCGCCAGACAGACAGTCGCTCGACATATGTGTCATTTGATAGCCTCAGGGGGATGGAGTGTAAATCCCCAAAAGTCCTGGAGTGCCAGGCGATTATTCCACCAAAGGTTCTAGGCCGGAGGTTGGAAGGCCAGGTTCGGGATCAGCCTGACCTGAAGGGTGGGACGTCTGTAACCAGTGTCCCGACCGGTTCTTCTTCCAGAGGTACCGCCCCAGTTGGTAGGGAGCAGGGCACTGGAAGGGGGTGCAGAGGGTGGGAGAGCCCACCTCTGGCCCCAGTACAACCTGAGGGGTTAAACCCTGGGTTGGAATGGCGTTCTAGGCGTACCCCTCGCCCGAGGAGGAGGAGCCCTAGGAGAAGAGGTAGGGGGAGGAGAGCCTTCCCTGAGACTCCTGGTCCGCCTGAGGGTGTAGACCCTAGGCTGGAGAACCAGTGGCAGTCTAGTCCTGTCTTGCAGACAGGAAGAGTGGAGAATGGACGCTATGTGCCAGGGGTTACTACCCCCCACTCTGTGATTAGGCAAGGACCGGTGGCACCTGGGTGGCCTAGGGCCTGGTCTTGGCCGCGGACAGCTTGGGAGTACCAGTGGGGTAGCCCAGTTGGTCCGGGCAGTGGTTTAAGAAGAAATCCCATGGGTTCACCGTGGCGTAGAACCGGAGGGTGTCCCTGCAGTTGCGGGCCCGCGTCCGTGTTCTATCGCCCCAAGCAGGGAAGTCCATCACGGTGGTGATTGGTCTGCCCTGCGTTTTGGCTGGAAGGGGGTTGTGTTGGACTTGGCCCTTCTGGCAGGTTCACCCCTGAACTTTTTTTTGCTTTTATGGGTGACTTGGTGATAGTGGTTTTTGGTTTCTGCGCACTTTCCCTGTGTCCCAGGGTAAAGTGCGTGCGCCCTCTGAGTGCATGTGGTGAGATAGGCCTGCCCTCCCATAGGAATGCATGGGGAATGTATGCGTCCCTGGTAGTTCCTGATGCGTGGGGTGTGCATGGTCGAGTCTGGTATGTACAGATTCATGTGGTTAAATGCTGCGCAATGATGCGTGCGGCGTGCGTGTAGCTAGTATGGAAGTGCCACTTCAAGAAGTGGGCACTTCGGTGTGCAGTGTAAAATGTGTGCCTTGTCGCGTGATTGGCTGGCTGAGGTCATGTGACGGGCTAGGGATTCCCCAGAGTCAGGAGGAGTCACCCGGTGGTGAATAGGGAGATTAGCATGCTGATGGCTGGGGAGGAGTGCGCCTTGGACCTGAATAGGGCAGGGCTTTCCCCACACAATGATGGCTCCACCCCCTGTGGTGCGACTGACGACCCTAGCCCTGCCAGTGAATAGAGTGAGGGGCTGAGCACATCAAGGGTGCTCCCCAACCAGCTGCGACTGGTTTTCCCCCTCACCCTGAACCCAGAACAAAGGGAAAAGATGTATAAAAATGGGGCTGTGTCCCCATAGATGTTGTTCTCTTCCAGGATCCTGCCTGAGGGGGCTGCTGCTGTTGCTGGGCCAGAGGACCGCCATTGGACTACCTCCCTGCCTGGAGGCCCAGTGAGCTGGCTCTAGGCCCAGCCTTGCCCCCTGCCTACCTTCCTAAGGACTCTACCAGGACTTTGTGGCTGGACATGCTCCAAGTGCCTAGAAGCACTTTTATTTTACCTATAGCGCTAGGAGCGCTTCATCTGGTGCCCCAGCGCTTCTAGAGCGCTCCGTGCCGCCTCTGCAGGGCCAGGGAATCCCCGGCGTAGGGATTCCCCCTCTTGTGGCGGAGATTGGAGGCGGGAGCCCACCCCGCATTCCTACGGATTGATATCCCTAGCGGGTGCCCACCCCGCCAGGGACCTTGCCGCTTTTCTTTGAATTCACGTCGCGGGTGCCCACCCCGCGACGTAAGACTACCTCGAAAAGTCACCGCTGCGGCCCGGTCTGAAACCGGAAGCCAGGCAGCCTCGGCGAAGACGTGGGCGGGACTGTACCCACAGGAAGCGGACGGGAGCCTACCCCGCGCTCCTGTGCTGGAAGCAGGAAGTAAGTTGTGGACCGGGGCTCCCGTGAGCTGAGGGAGCCCCGCGCTGTTGCTGCCAGAAAGGAAGGAGAGGAATCCAGGCGGGAGCCCACCCCGCGCTGGATCTGATGAAAGGAGCAGCAGTCCCGGTGAGTGGGGGCATCCTTTGTTGTAGGCGGGAGCGAGTGCGCTCCACCGGCAGGCACCGGGGCAGTGCAAGTGTCGGGCGGCCCCGGAAGGCAGCGGGCCGCCCCAACGTGTTCTCGAGCCCACAAGGCTCCAACGAGGCCAGCAGTGATTGCTCAGAGCGCCCAGAGCGCTCCAACATCTAGGGGGCGTTTTCCTTGGTTTCTTGAGCCCCAGTAGGGCTCCACCAACGGCGGGGGCATTCTGGTGGTTTCTGAGCGCGGGGCGCTCCAACGTGGTGGCAGTGTTTTGTCGAGCCCCGTGAGGCTCCCACGATTGGTCAAGTATTCGTTTAGAGCCCCGAGGCTCCATCCACAAGTGTGGCATATTTAGAGTCCAGGAGAGGCTCCAACCCCTGCCATCTTTGTTTAGGAAGGCACAGTGGTGCCCCAGCATCTCTCCAGTTGCCCAGCCCTTAGTGGGCAACTGCTACGTGTAGGTTGTGCCTTGTGCGCCCTGGTTTGCACAGCCTGCGCCGGCGCGCCCTGACTTTTCTGGACACAGGGCGTCCTTGCCCCTTCAAGGCCAGTTGGCCTAGGGACTGCCACAGGTGGTGGCTCATGTGAGTTTCTCGCTATTGTTCCTTGCCTGCACCTCTGAACGTGTGTTTATGCGTCATGTGCCTTGTTTTACACCGCTGAATGTATTTTATGCATCATGTGTTTTCCTTCCCTACACCTCTGAATGTGATGCATCATGTGTAATGTGCGTTTACCCCTACAGGTATTGTGATACTTGGGTGGTTGTTGTCTCCTAGTACAGGTGGTGCTAGTGAGGTCCTGGTTCCCTGCGCGATATTTTCCTAAGGTGGTTAGGGTTGCGTAGGTGGTACTTACCTGATACCAGTAGTTACTGGTTGTGTGCTACATTTGCTATTTTGTACTACAGTATTATTCCTATGTTCTAAGAGTGCTAATTCCTGACAGTGGTCCCTGTGGCCCTGTCCCCTGTACATATAATCCCTTGTAAATTCTGTCCGTGGCTGTTGGCACATTGTAGAGTGTGTGTTCTTATCTAATGTGTTTTGGTATAATACAAAGGTTATTTTTATATAATACCTTGTGTGGAGTTTCCTTTGTGGTGGGCCTTGGGTGTTGTTGCTGGGTGCGCGCGCAAACGCTTTACACATTGCCTCAGAGATAAGCCTGACTGCTCGTGCCAAGCTACCAAGGGGGTGAGCAGGGGTTATCTTTGGCGTGTACCTTCCTTGCCCTGACTAGAGTGGTGGTTTCTGCATGGCTTTGGCGCAAGCCCTAGCCAACCAGAAATCCCATTTCTAACACACCCCATGAGCAGCACACTACAACATTTCCCAGACACCTAACACATTATCACCACCCCAACTCATGGAGCAGCAGCACCAACAGCAATGCCAGAAAAGCATTAGTGTGCAAATGAAAAACAAAATGCTTTATTCAGCATAAAAATAATATTTGAATTGAAATGTACACTATATACAAGGCCCAGAGGCCAGTCCATATGCGAACTCCTGGGGGGGACACATTGGGACGCGTCTCCCCTAGCTTGCCTGCATCATGTGGGGGGGAAGGACCAGGCACCGCAGGGACAGGAGGGGCAAGGGTAGGTGTTGTGGGTGCAGGGACGGACGACTCCACCACAGAGGGTGGGGTAGCGCCAAAGGTGGTGGTTAGGATGGCGCTGCACACAGTCGCAAGGTCTTCCAGTGTCTCCCCTGCACCCGTAGGAACCACAGGCCCCAAGGAGGGAGGGGTCGGAGGGATGGGTTGCAGCACTACTGGGGGAGGGTGTGGACAGGGGGGGACTCAACTCCCCTGCCTGGGGACTTCCTCGACCGCTTGCAGGGTGGTGTCACACTGGGGCTGAGGGACAGACTGGCCATGAAGGACTCTTAGTCTGACTGTTGGGCAGGGGAGCTAAGGGGGTGGTTTTGGAGGAAGTGGGTCGTGAGGACTGCGGACTCCCACGGTGGCTGCGTGTCTGCCGTTTCCCCCCGACCCAGTGGGTGTGCCTACTTCCCCTGTGTGTGCGTGACAGGAGGTGTGCGCTTGGCCTTCCCTGTTGGTGTGCTGCCTGTGTCTGGTGGGGTGCGTGCATGGGGATGTATGGGTGTGCTTGGGACAGGCATGGGAGTGGGAAGTGTGGATGGTGCAGGGGTAGGGGGGGACGGAGCGCTGCAGGAGACCCACTGATGCCATCAGTGACGAGTCCATGGACCTCAGCAACATCCGTTGGTCAGACATCGCTGCTGACATGCCCTCCATGTACGACACCATCTGTGTCAGCAGTCTGGTGTGGCCATGGAGGACATTAAGCAGCGATGTCTGACCAACCTGCAACTGCCGCAGGATGTCCTCTGACTCGGCATCGACGGCAGCAGGGGAGACCGGGGCAGGGGATGCGGTGCCTGGCACGAAGGAGACATGTTGTCGCTTAGCACAGACAGAAGGGACCCGAGCAAGTGGGAGGGCGGTGATGGGAATGGAGGGGGCGGCGAGAGATGGAGTGCTGCTCTCAGCTGTGGGAGCAGCCTCCTCCCCCTCTGGGAGCTCAGCCTCGGACCCGTCAGCATCATAGTCGATGTTGGGACTGGACAGGTCCTCCGCCTGACTCCCCTCGCCCTCCGTGCCACTTGCTGCGCCAGACTCCCCAGCACTGGTGGCACCGGTGCTGGATCCCTCCTCCACGTCCGTGCCGGTGTCTCCCTCGGTGTTCCCCGACGATGCTGTGGGCAAGGTGAAGAGACAGGAAATAATCAGACACCTGTATACATATGACACATGAGTCCAAATTACAAAGGTCACAGTGCATAGCATGAAAAGCATCATGAGTTACATCTACAATACTACGCACATATGTAGGCCCTGCACTACACAGTTGGTTGACCCACCATGCCACTTGGAAACAATGGAGAGCATGACACAACAGCAAATAACTTGATATCGAAGGGGACAGGAGGAAGAACAGCACCGGGTGACTTGGGGGAATAGGATATGCACTGCACATATAAACCCTGGCAGTGTATCCAGGCGACTGAGCACTTCCAAAAGCTGGTGACACACAACAAACACACATGTACCTACCCCCTTGCTGCTGTGGCTTCTCCTATAGCCGCCTATCCATGTCAGGGAAGACCACCGCCAGGACACGCTTCATTTGGTGGGTCAGGCACCGGCGCCCGCCGTGTTTGCGTGCAGGTGAGTCCCCCAGCAGGACCCGGGCGATCCTCTTGGTCCAGCACCGGATGTCCTACCAGCGTTTCCTCACCTGGGCCAGGCACCGACTGCGACCCTCCACCGACCTCACGGCCCTGACGGCCCGCTTCCATATCTCCCCCTTGGCGTAGGCGGCTACCTGTGAGGATGACAAAGTGAGACAACATCAATACACCTGCTCCATGTCACAGAGACACACATTAGAACAATTTGGCTTGTTTGTACAGGGCATAGTATGCAGCCAACTCATTGCACCTTTGTCATAGGGACATTATCCTCTGGGGAAGGCCAAAAGCACTATGTGGCATTGAAAGTACACAGGTGGCATGAGGGGTGCGACACAATCACTGATCATGGCTCACACTGTGCATCACAAGCAACACCAGGATTATGGACAGCACCTCAAAGCAGTCACATGCCCCAGGCCACTCACGCAACCTCAGCGGAGTACACAGACACACACAGGCACAGGCCAATCATCTGCCATTGGCAACTGCGGGTAAAAACCTCACTCAGCACATGTGCGACTTGACTGGGGGTGTCACAGGTGTGGGGCTAGCTCGCACGTCAGACACACAGCACGGCTCCCTGCTCACATCAGATGGGTAGGGCATATGCATCCTCCATGCAGCTGGGGTGCAACACTCCACATAGACACTCACCCACATGACTGGGGACTTACACACACACCAATGTCCAGGGCCCGTACACATCATTTGGACACTCTCACCACAGGTACACTCAACTCACACACATCTGTGGGTACAGTCACCTGTCACACTGGGGGGACCACAGAATCACATCAGGACTATAGAAACAACATTCCCAAGAGGATTAGCCAGGCTGAATGTGGCATGCACCATGCAGTGATAGTCACAGTAAGCACAATGCAAGTGAGGAGTGCAGATATGAACTACATCATGCTCTGCATGGGAGACATAAGGCATTCCCCCCCCGGGACCCACCATGAACAACATTGCATGTCTGTCACACCTGGACACAATGCCAGAAATGACAGACACAAAAAAGGGGCACAGTCAATGCTAGTGGAGTCAGCACTCACCTGCTCCCCTGGTCTCCCATACAGGCAGGGGTACTGTGGGAGGATGACGTCCAGCAACGCCTCATTCTCCTCTTGGGTGAAAGGCTGGGCCCTATCCACAGACCTGGACATGGTGCCAGAGGAATCACAAGCAGCAGCAGTGGTGTGGAATGAAAGGTTGTGCGGGCAAGTGCTCTCTCATGGGTCCTGGCTGCCTTATATCTGCCTTGCTGGGCTGTTTCATTTACAGGAGTACAGAGTGATTGGTCAATCTCATTTGCATCCTACGTTTCCTCCAATCCCTTTAAACCTACCCCAGTGAGGGCCTTTGCATGGTTCAAAATTTGAGCATGATGTCAAGTCAACAACCACTTTGCAACATAGTATATTGTCTCCAACCGACTTTTGCTGGCCACCTGATGAAAAATTTTGAACTGGAAACTCGGTCTCCATGACAACCAGCATGCATTTAGGCCCTTATACTTGTCCCTCATGTGTCCCCTATGTAATTTCACTATCCACACACAGGTACGGTGCGTTCCACACGTACCCCTAGGGCACCACTACTCCAGTGATACGGTCCGTACACGCGTGTGTAGGGTTCGTATCACTATGGTAGTGTTGCCGTAGGCATACGCCATAGTGATACGGTCCGTACACACGTGTGAGGGTCCGTATCACTATGGTAGTGTTGCCGTAGGCGTACGCCATAGTGATACGGTCCTTACACGCGTGTGTAGGGTCCGTATCCCTATGGTAGTGTTGCCGTAGGCGTACGCCATAGTGATACGGTCCGTACACACGTGTGTAGGGTCCGTATCACTATGGTAGTGTTGCCGTAGGCGTACGCCATAGTGATACGGTCTGTACACGCGTGTGTAGGGTCTGTATCCCTATGGTAGTGTTACCGTAGGAGTACGCCATAGTGATACGGTCCGTACATGCGTGTGTAGGGTCCATATCACTATGGTAGTGTTGCCGTAGGCGTACGCCATCGTGCTACGGGCCGTACACATGCGGGTACGGCCCTTAGCACTGTGGCGTACGCCTACGGCAACACTGCCATAGTGCTACGGGCCCTACACACGCGGGTACGGCCCGTAGCACTGTGGCGTACGCCTACAGCAACACTGCCATAGTGCTACGGGCCCTACACACGCGGGTACGAGCCGTATCTCTATGGCGTACGCCTACGGCGACACTCTCATAGGGATAGGACCAGTGTGTACACCTACGTGTGTACGGTCCATACACACACGCGTACTCCTACCCAAAACCCATATAGTGATACGACCGTACACACGCCCTCAGAGCGTGTGTATAGTGCGTTTCACAGCTCACACTGGTGATAGGAGGCGCACAGGAAAGGAATGAAGGTGTCAGACTCGCGCAAGGATAGACATAAAGTCATTGTCAGTGCAGTGCTTCATGTGTAGGGCCTAGGTATGTCAGGCAGTGAGCTGGCACATGTCTCCTCATGTTTTAACCCAATAGTTGTGTGATGACCTGTGTACACATGTCATGTGTGATGGGGCACTATGTGGCGCACTTCCCTTTCACACCTTTTACATGTGTGCATGTAGTTCAAACTTGTCAAGCACTGCATCACTGGCATGGCACAGTCACCAACACCAGCAACTGTCCCCTGATGCCAGGTACACGGATGATGACACCTGACATCTCACTACCAGCGTGCCCCGATGTGACTATGTCATGTGTGTGTCATGTGTTTCCATGATCTTGCTGTTGGTGTTCCGTCAACGGCATCTGCTGTAGCTGCATCCAACATGTGTCTGTGTGTAGATGCCCATGTCACACTATTACGCACACCAGGGCACATGTGGAATAACACGTAACGTGTGTCTGTATGCATCGAACAGGGACTTGCGAGCTTAGGACATATCAGCGTGGTCTCAATGTCTGTGTGATCATTTTTGACATGTACCCCTTCATGGCAAGGTGTGTGGTCTGTCCTTTTTCCATGACATGTGACCTGTGCGTCTAGCTTGCCGGCAGCTGTCTGTATGAGATAACATCCTTCAAATGCACATATGTGGATGTATGTCACTCCTGTAATGTGTCTGGCTGTTCACTCACACTGGCCCACAGCTACTTTCATGGCATGTCATGTAGACCTTGACAATCCACGTTTGTAGCTGGCTCTTCGTAGGAGTATCACCTGGCTGGCATACGTGTGCAGGATGTATTGCACTGACCAGACTCTGTATGTAGCATATGTGTATTAGCTGTTGAACATGCGCTCAGTTCATTGACATTGGTGTAGTAATGTACTCAATCTTCGTTATTCCTTCCAAATTTCTGCAGGGCACCGCCTCTCCCCCGACCAATGCCAGACTTGGCTGCCATGAGGGAACGTGACTGCATACGCCGCTACAGATTCAACCAACAGTTAATTGTGGACCTGACAAACAGGCTGGCCCCACACCTCCAACCGCGACACAGTTATCCGACTGCGCTGACCCCCAAGATGAAGGTGATATCAGCCCTACATTTCTTTGCCACCGGTATGTTTCAATTGACCATAGCTGGTGTGGGTGGCATGTCCCAGACCATGTTCAGCCATGTCCGGCATGATGTTTTAGAAGCCATGTTGGAGCACCTGGATGAATTCATCCATTTTCCAACTCCTGAGCAGTTGACAGGTATCAAGGGTGAGTTCTATGCCCTGGGAGGGATGCCCCATGTAATTGGGTCCATTGATGGGACACATGTGGCTTTGGTACCACCACAGGCACAGGAGGTAGCCTTTCGTAACCGTAAACATTACCACTCCATTAATGCCCTTGTGGTGTGTCTTGTTAACATGGTGATTTCCCATGTCTGTGCACGTTTTCCAGGGTCAGCACACGATGCCTACATCATGAGGCGTAGCAGGGTGCCCGAAATGATGCTGCAGCTGCACAACGAACGAGCATGTCTTGTTGGTGGGTAGACTCTGTTTGTCCAGTATTCAGCGGTATCTTAGTATGTGACGGCATCTCCTGATCCACTTCTTTACATGATGTTTCCATGTAGGGGACTCTGGCTATCCCAACATGCCATGGCTGGCGACGCCTCTCCGCAACCCAAGAACAGCTGCAGATCACCGTTACAACAACGCCCATGGGCAGACCAGGTGAGTGATTGAGAGGACGTTTGGCCTCCTGAAAAGCCGATTCCGTTGCCTCCACAAGACCGGCGGGTCCCTCCCATATGCACCGGTGAAGGTCTGCAAAATCTTCCTCGTGTGCTGCATGCTGCACAACATGGCAGTGGAGAAAGCTGTGCCACTCATCCTGGATCCCGCTGAGCAGGAACATCCACCCGTGGAGGATGAGGGCCTTGGTCACGAGGCAAGTGAGGAGGAGGATGAGGAGGAGGAGGAGGACATCCGGAGTCAGCTCATACGCAACTTCTTCTCATAATGGTGAGTCCCTGGGTCTGAGTGTGCACGCTTGGAGCCTTGTGTGGCATGTGTTGCAATGTGTGTGTCCAGCTGACTGTATGCGATGTGACTTTGAGGTGTGTGCTGATGTGTCACTCGGGTGCTGATGTCATTCCACACATTTTAGCTGACACACTCAATTGACAACTAGCATGGTGTCAACCTTATTCATGTAGAGTACATGACCATGCATGCGGATGACTATGTGTTTCCTGACTTCTTGTGTGTCTCTCAGCCCCAGGTATTTGCGCATGCTGTCTGCTCGTGGCATCGTTGTGCTCCTGCTATTCCTCATGAGTAATGCAACGTGTGCTGAATCAGCGTTACATGCACGGACATGGTGAGAAGTCTCCTTTGGGTAAGGATTGCAGCAAGGCTTTTTGGGTGTGGTAGTTGTTTGTAATGTGTGGGCACTGCTCCTGTGCAGGTATTGTTACTATGCATACATGTTGACTCACCATGGGGCACATAACATGTAGCATGACTCACATGAATTGATAGTCACACTTCGTGACAGTCATCTGTTACGGGATTGTGGATTTTGATGAAGGCATCTATGTGTGTACAACTTCCCTCGGAAACATACGGGAGGCTACGGGTGGACATATTGCGGGACATCCCCATGAGAGGCTCAATGGGGAATTGCAGCCTCTCCGTGTGCAGCAGGGGATGTTTGTCTCACCCCCTTCACTTGTGTGCCACTCTCATGGATTGACAGCATCTGTGGTGCGAAGGGGGTGTCCAGTGTAGGTCCCACATGTTAATCCAAAAGACCATGTGAGTCTGTTAATATTGATGCATTTCCATAGGTGTGAGCCTGAGTAATAAAGGTGTTCCTCAGCCTCAAAGGTGCCTCATCTCTGTCAATGCAGGTCTCTTGCCACTGTGCATGCACCATCTCTGGCATGGTTGTCAAGGATTGTGCATATGAGTCTATGTGTAGATTAGCAACCTGCATGCTGTTCTACATGTATTTGATTCTCTATTGGGCATGACGTCCATGGCTGTGTATGTGTTTTGGTATGTTGGTCCCCACAACGGGCCGTCAACACCTTCTGGGGTGTGTTTCCTGTGCGCAGCTTGGCCTTCAGTTTCATGATCCGGTGTCAGTCATCTTTGGGGATTGTGCATCCTTTGTCTCTGGGTGTGCCATTGAAAACCGGTCACTCCTTCCTTGACATACACCTGTTGCAGTAGTCCTTTCTGACATCCTAGTCTTTGTGTGGAAATTGTGGCATAGTTCCCAGGACATGCCGCCTGCTGTTGCAGCCACTGCAGCAAGGGCACACAAAGTTTCCTGATTTGGCAACACACACACATCAAAGATGCTCCTCCCTTCCTCCATCAACCCATTCCTTTGGCTGTCATCAGCTTGTCTGTGCCACAGTTGCGGCCACGCCGTCCCACAGGCTGGACCGTCTGCACATGCAACGTGCACATTGCATGAGCCTCATGTCCTTGCATGACCCACATCACACTACAGTCTGATGTTACAGCCACCCTCCAAGCAATGTTCATCCACACATCTGCCGCCAGCTCTCAGGCATACACTAAGCGCACACACAACACCTTTGCATGATGAGTGTGCAACTGCGACTGCCTACACAGTGCTGCCATGCCTTCCAGGCCATTTCACCCCCACCAGGTCATGTCCCTCCTACTCCCCACCGGCTCTGTACCCCGGCAAGGACATGGGAGTGTGACTCAAGGCTTCTGCATGTAGTATGCTGTCGTTGTGAGGCACATGGCACAGGTATCATCTGTCAGTGTGTCAAACTACAATGTGTCCAGGACCCCCCTCTCCACCATCACATGCGCACACAACCTCATCATCAACTCTTATGCCATTGACATCCAGGTGCTCCTCACCCTTACCAATGGCGCAGACATTGCCAGTTCCAATATTCTAGATTGCATGAGATCCATTGATGAATGGCAGAACAGCAGCCACCTGAGGCTGGACTTGTACAGGACTGAGGTCAACATCTGAGGATTGTCCCCTTACAGCTGGGTCAACTGCTTGTGTCCCACCCGCAGAAGCCCCGCACAAGCACCCAGTGTCCATGCACACAAGATGGTGTGCATCATGGATTGCTTGCTCACATTTGCCATGGTAATCACCAGCATCTGTGCCTCAGACTGCAACCCCCCCTGCATTATGCACATGATCTCCAGATAGATCCACTCCAAGGAAAGACGGACCATCCCCCAGGTCCACGACAACATCCGTGTCAAATACTGCCCTGCCCTCTACGGGGCAGCCACATCCAAACTCCCAGGACACTTGTCCACATCCAGGCTGCATCTGCACACCTCAGCTGCAACATCCCGCGCCCCAGCCACATCACCGTCCAGCAGAGATAGCTGCAATGGATCACTGTGTGCTGCAGGATGACCTTCAGACTCCCCACCCACACTCAGGAGCCAGGCCACAACCCCGACCCAACACCAACCTTGTACCACTGTCATCCGAGACCCCGTAGTGCCATCTCCGTGCATCCAACCTTGACCTGGCCACCTTTCTTCAGATCCACCGTACTCCAGCATGCAGGACATAGTTCTCCCACCTGGGAACACATACCTGGGACTCCCTCCCCGGGAACCTCCGAATGAGGCATGACCTCTACGCCTTGATGGTACTCTTCCAAATAGGTCTGTCGGCACAGTATTGCATGCACCCCCTCAGCAGCTTGAGGCCATCACAGGTGAGTATTGTGCTCCATGTCTGCATTGAATGATACATTGTGTCCCATGTGTGTCCTGTACCAGACTCCTATCCCAGGGTATGGATGTGTGGAGTTAGTTCAACACTCAAGCATAGTTTGACATTTACACACACATATGTTGGTGAATAATGCCAAATGACAGCAACATCTCATGACAAACTTAAGTATTTATTTTTAGTGGGGTAAGTCTTTTGGTGGATGAAGTAAGGTGCTCTACCGGGTGCATAGAATCCAAAGTTCACAGGGGGAGATGGCATCCTTGTCAGTTGGAGTCATCAGAGTCCAGACCACAGTGTTGGTCATCATTGGTCAGACTGTGACCAGCAAGTCCATGTGGCAGAGAATGTCATTTGGTGAGGTGGTGCTGTTGCGCCAGAGGGCCAGGTGCCAGGCCAGGTGACCTGGGAGATGTGGATGGTCCACTGACTCTCACGGTCTTTTCCGTGGACGACCCACCTTCCTCCGGGGACCCTCAGATGCAGGCCTTGACGATGTCTGTGATGCTCCGGCGGACGAATCCTCCTCCTCCTCCTCCCTCCCTGTGGCTGGTGCTGGTCTTCGCCTGGTGTCACAGGGAGGGTTGCCCATGTTGTCAGCAATCCGACGGAGTGAACGGCTCATGTCCGTTTGCACCGCCAGGAGCTCAGCCAGTCTTGCCTCCATCCGTCCTTGGTGTTGTTGTTGTTGACTGGCATGTTGCTCGGCCTGCAGGTTCTTCATCTCGTCGAGGGTCCCCTTCATCTCTGTGAGGCTCGACACTACCTGGCTGATGCCCCTGGTGTCACGCCGGTATGTGTCCAGGATTTGGCATATGTGTGACATACCGGTTCCCTCAGCTGGCTGGTCAGGTTCGCGCCTCCGCCTGCCTCCACTCCCACCACCCCTGCCCACACGAGCCTGGCCTGCCGTTGTGGGCACATCGGGTCTAAGGGACCCCTGAGGGATGGCATTATCAGGGTTATCTGCCTCCTCCTGGCTGCCCGGAGAACCTTGTCCCTCCTGGTCAGACTGGCTGTGTTGTTCAGTGCAAGCAGGGCTCCTGGGTGTCTCCTGGGATGTGGCAGGAATGGGGGTGGTGGTTGGCACGATGTACCTGACGCAGGTGCTGCAGGGGCTTGGGCACCAGAGGGGCCAGGTTGGTCGGGGTCATCCACGGAGTGGTGAGAGTCGTCGCTGCCGGTGGGATCATCTTCACGCTGAGCCTGGGACTGTGATTGTTCCCCCCCATTGTTGGGGGGAGGTCGATGACGTTGCCCTGTGTGTGAGAGAGAGACAATGTTAATGCTGTTTCATGCCACATCCATGTTTCATACATATTCAAGTTGTCACAGATCCTCCAGGTAGTTGGATGTGCCTAGCATTCCTCTCAATGTCCACTTGGGGATGGGTATGTTGCGGGGGACAGTTTGGTATGTTCTCCTGAGTGTTTGACCAGTAGAATTTTGGCTTGGATGCTTATTTGGCGATGGATTGGTCTTGTTGTGTCACATGTCCATTGTGAGAGTGGGTAAATCCGTTGCCTGCCCCGGGGGTGTGTGCTTGTGTGACGGGGGGTGTGTGACCGGGCCTGCTGTTATGTGTAGTGTGATTTGTCATTGGGTCTCCCAGGTGATGTGTCTGTCCCCTCATGGTGCATGCTGGCATGACAGTGAGTTTGAGTGCCTGTGCTAGATATCTGAGCTTGTGTAGTTGGGGTTTGAGTGTACAGTGGTCACAGAAGGGCCTTGTGCTGCATACAGCAGGGCCAAGTGTCAGCTACCTTGTCAGTACTTTGCCAGTCCCTGTGCATTGGGCATGGTGCATGGGTATGTACCTAGGCCATATGGGCTGAGGGCATTGGAGTCTGCTTCGGAGTTGCACAGTGTGTTGTGTGAGCCCCACCCTCCCAGCATCTCGGACATCCAGTCTTGGGTTTGTGGTTGGTGTGGCCTGGGACATGTCATTGCCTTTATTTGTGAATGGGGCATGGAGACGTTAGTGGCATGAGCATGGTTTTTGAGTGGGGTTGTGTCAGGTGAGGGCTTGGGGGTAGGTGAGAGCATTTGTTGTAGTTGGGGAGTGGATGGCATTCCCCCCATGTTATGTGAGTTGTTTGTGTACTCACCAGGCTCTGCGACTCTTTCGACTCTGTGTACTCCCACCGGCGGAAGCATGGCCATCACCTTCTCCTCCCAGGGATGGTAATGTACGGGTCTGCGGGGCATACCGCCTCCAGTGATGTTACTCTGGGCATATTCCTCGTTCATATTCCTCTTGACTGCCCTGCGCAGATCGTACCACCTGGCTTGGCATTCATGCCTGGTCCTTCGGATGGGCGCAACTGCATTCACCTTATCGACGATCCTCTGCCACAGGCTTGTTTTTTGGGCTATGCTGGTCTGTCTGACCAATGTTCCAAACAGCTGTGGCTCGACTCTGATGACTTCGTTGACGAGGAGGTCCAGCTCCGCCCTTGTGAACTTTGGATTCTTGTCTGTGGGCATGGTGTGGGGTGTGGGTGTGGATGGTTGTGGGTGTGTGGGTGTGAAGGTGTAGGTGTGTGTGTGAATGTGAAGAGGGGGTGTTTGTGAATGAGGTTGTGTGAAGGTGTGTAAGTGAAGGTGTAGTTAAGGTGTAAGTAAGGTGCAGTTGTTTGTCTGTGGGGTCTGGCAGCAGTGAGTCTGTTGCAAAGGCTCATGGGTTGTGTGTGTGGGCCCTTTTTATTGGTCATTTGTGGGTGTGGCTGGGTTTGAATTTGTGGTGGGTGTGTTATAAGAGGTGGTTGTGATTTAGGGCCTCTGTTTGCCTGTTTGGATGTGCCAGGTCAGTCATAGAGATGTATTTTGTCATGTTGACGTGTTTTGTGGTGTTGTGCGAGTCGAATTGACCCTCCTTGTGCTGTTTTACGGTGTCCTGGTTCTGTACGAGTCTTTTTCGCGTAGGTAAGATCCGTACATACGCGATGCTGGGTGAGGGTGCTGGGGTACGGTGTTGGGGTACGGTATGTACAGGTACGGGGCTAGGGTACGAGCCTGGGGTGCGTCGCGTACAGGTGGGGGGCTGTGCTAAGGTGTTGGGGTACGGTGCGTACAGGTGCGGGGCTGTGCTAAGGTGTTGGGGTATGGTGCGTACAGGTGCGGGGCTGTGCTACGGTGTTGGGGTATGGTGCGTACAGGTACGGGGCAGGGCTACAGTGTTGGGGTATGGTGCGTACAGGTACGGGGCTGGGCTACGGTGTTGGGGTACGGTGCGTACAGGTGCGGGGCTGTGCTACGGTGTTGGGGTACGGTGCGTACAGGTACGGGGCTGGGCTATGGTGTTGGGGTACGGTGCTTACAGGTGTGGGGCTGTGCTACGGAGTTGGTGTATGGTGCGTACAGGTACGGGGCTGGGCTACGGTGTTGGGGTACGCTGCGTACAGGTACGGGGCTGGGCTACGGTGTTGGGGTATGGTGCGTACAGGTGCGGGGCTGTGCTACGGTTTTGGGGTATGGTGCATACAGGTGCGGGGATGTGCTACGGTGTTGGGGTACGGTGCGTACTGGTGCGGGGCTGTGCTACGGTGTTGGGGTATGGTGCGTACAGGTGCGGGGATGTGCTAGGGTGTTGGGGTACGGTGCGTACAGGTGCGGGGCTGGGCTATGGTGTTCGGGTATGGTACGTACAGGTACGGGGCTGGGCTACGGTGTTGGGGTATGGTACGCACAGGTACGGGGCTGAGAGACGGGCCTGGGGTGTGGCGTGTACAGGTGGGGGGCTAGGGTACGGTCCTGGGGTACGGGGCGTACAGGTGCGGGGCTGGGAGACGGGCCTGGGGTGCGGCGCGTACAGGTGCGGGGCTGTGCTACGGTGTTGGGGTACGGTGCGGAGGGGGGGTACGGTGCTGACATACGGGGGTACGGTGCTGACATGTGCGGAGTGAGGGGGTCTGTACGACTCGTATTCGGGCACAAGTTTACCCGTGTACATGTAGGCTACAGCGTTCGCTAGGGACGGGGCATTTTACATGCGGTTGTGTATTCGGACGGGCGGTACGGATCGTACTTGCGCGCTCGGACTTCTGTTTTACGATTTGCATGTAAAAATGTCCGGCTCCCTGTCGGACACTTATCCCGAAGCTATTCGGACGTATAAATTTATGGCTCCCTCTCGTACCATTTTCCCGACGCAATTCGTATGTATTTTTCACATACGAATCGTACTTCGCAGTTTGTACAGTACTTGTACGATTCGTACGTAAAAACATACGGATACGAGTCGGACGGTAAATTTTTTTAACGGATCGGAATCGGCACCTAAATAATAATTTTTAGCAATTATTAATTCTTTTTAATTTAATTTTGCGTTTTACTTCTGTAGCGGTTTGTGGGTTTATAGGGGAATAGGGTGGGAAGTAATTTAATTTAATTATTAGGTAATTATTAATTGTTATTGAAAATTAATTGGTTGTTTATTAATTATTAATTGGTAAATATTTGTATTAATTTGTAATTAATTAGTATTAATTGTTTAATTGCTAATTATGTTAATTGTATTAATTTATTATTTGTAGCGGGTTGTGGGTTTATAGGGGAATATGTTGGGAATTAATTTAATTGTAAATAATTCATTATTGAAATAAATTTTGTATATTGCTAATTAATTTATTCTTAATTAATTATTAATTGGTATTAATTTTATTTATTTATTTTTGGTATCGAAAATTAATTGGTTGTTAATTAATTATTAATAGGTAATTAATTAAAATAAAATGGTATTCATAATTAATTAATTATTAAGGTGCCGATTCCGATCCATTAAAAAAAAATTGCGTACGTCTCGTATCCGTATATTTTTACGTACGATTCGTACAAGTGCCCTACCGGCGAAGTACGATTCGTACGTTAAAAATACATACGAATAGCGTCGGGAAAAGTGTACGAGAGGGAGCCGGACATTTTTACGAGCAAATCGTAAAACAGAAGTCCGAGCGCGCAAGTACGATCCGTACCGCCCGTCCGAATACACAACCGCATGTAAAAGGCCCCGTACGGAGCGAACTCTGTAGCACACATGTACACGGGTAAACTTGTGCACGGATACTAGTCGTACAGCCGCCCCTCCCCCTGCATATGTCAGCACCGTACCCCCGTATGTCAGCACCGTACCCCCCCTCCGCACCGTACCCCAGGACCGTACCCCAGCCCCGCACCTGTACGCGCCGCACCCCAGACCCGTCTCCCAGCCCCGCACCTGTACGCACCGTACCCCAGGCCTGTACCCCAACCCCCCACCTGTACGCGCCGCACCCCTGGCGCGTACCCCAACCACGTACCTGTATGCACTGTACCCCAGGACCGTACCCCAGCCCCGCACCTGTACGCGCCGCACCCCAGGCCCGTACCCCAGCCCCGTACCTGTACGCACCGTACCCATAACCGTACGCGAAAAAGACTCGTACAGAACCAGGAGACTGTAAAACAGCACAAGGAGGGTCAATTCGACTTGCACAACACCACAAAACACATCTACATTACATAATACATCTCAATGACTGACCTGGCACATCCAAACAGGCAAACAGAGGCCCTAAATCACAACCACCTCTTATAACACACCCACCACAAATTCAAACCCAGCCACACCCACAAATGGACCAATAAAAAGGACCCACACACACAACAAAATACCCGCTGCTGCCAGACCCCACAGACAAACAACTGCACCTTACTTACACCTTAACTACACCTTAACTTACACACCTTCACACAACCTCCTTCACAAACACTCCCTCTTCACATTCACACACACACCATCACATTTACACCCACACACCCACAACCATCCACACCCACACCCCACACCATGCCCACAGACAAGAATCCAAAGTTCACAAGGGTGGAGCTGGACCTCCTTGTCAACGAAGTCATCAGAGTGGAGCCACAGCTGTTTGGAACATTGGTCAGACAGACCAGCATGGCCCAAAAAACTAGCCTGTGGCAGAGGATCGTCGATAAGGTGAATGCTGTTGCGCCCATCTGAAGGACCAGGCATGAATGCCAAGCCAGGTGGTACGATCTGTGCAGGGCAGTCAAGCGGAAAATGAACTAGGAATACGCCCAGAGCAACATCACTGGAGGTGGGCTGCCCCGCAGACCCGTACATTACCATCCCTGGGAGCTGAAGGTGATGGCTCTGCTTCCGCCGGTGGGAGTACACGGAGTCGAAGGAGTTCGAGAGCCTCATGAGTACACAAACTACTTACGTAACATGGGGGAAATGGCATCCACACCCCAAATACACCAAATGCACGCAACTAGCCCCAAGCCCTCACCGGACACAACCACACTCAAAAACCACGCTCATGCCACTAACATGTCCATGCTCCATTCACTAAGCAAGGCCATGCCATGTCCCAGGCTACACGAACCACAAACCCAAGACTGGATGTCCGGGATGCTGGGAGGGTAGGCCTCACAAAACACATCGTGACACTCAGAAGCAGACACCAATGCCCTCAGCCCATATGGCCTAGGTACATACCCATGCACCATGCCCAAGGCACAGGGACTGGCAAAGTACTGACAAGGTAGCTGACACTTGGCCTCGCTGTATGCAGCACAAGGCCCTCCTGTGACCACTGTACACTCAAACACCAACTCCACTAGCTCAGATATCTAGCACAGGAACTCACACTCACTGTCATGCCAGCATGCACCATGAGGGGACAGACACATCACCTGGGAGACCCAATGACAAATCACACTACACACAACAGCAGGCCCGGTCACAACCCCCCCCCCCTTACACAAGCACACACCCCTGGGGCAGGCAACGGATTCATCCACCATCACAATGGACATGTGACAGAACAAGATCAATCCATAGCCAAATAAGCATTCTAGCCACAATTCTACAGGTCAAACACTCAGGAGAACATATCAATCTGTCCCCCGCAACATACCCATCCACAAGTGGACATTGAGAGGAATGCTAGGCACATCCAACTACTTGGAGGAACTGTGCCAACTTGAATATGTCTGAAACATGGATGTCGCATGAAACAGCATTGACATTGTCTCTCTCTCACACACAGGGCAACGTCATGGATCTCCCACCAACAATGGGGGGGAACAATCACAGTCCCAGGCTCGGCGTGAAGATGATCCCACCGGCAGCAACGACTCTCACCACTCCGTGGATGACCCCGACCAACCTGGCCCCTCTGGGGCCCAAGCCCCTGCAGCACCTGCTTCAGGTACATCTGTGCCAACCACCACCCCCATTCCTGCCACATCCCAGGAGACACCCAGGAGCCCTGCTCGCACTGAACAACACAGCCAGTCTGACCAGGAGGGACAAGGTTCTCCGGGCACCCAGGAGGAGGCAGGCAACCCCACAAATGCCATCCCTCAGGGGTCCCGTAGACCCGATGTGCCCACAACGGCAGGCCAGGCTCGTGTGGGCAGGGGTGGTGGGAGTGGAGGCAGGCAGAGGCGCGAACCTGACCAGCCAGCTGAGGAAACCGGTATGTCACACATACGCCACATCCTGGACACATACCGGCGTGACACCAGGGGCATCAGCCAGGTAGTGGGGAGCCTCACAGAGATGAAGGGGACCCTCGAAGTGATGAAGAACCTGCAGGCCGAGCAACACACCAGTCAACAACAACACCAAGGACGGATGGAGGCAAGACTGGGTGAGCTCCTGGCGGTGCAAAGGGACATAAGCCATTCACTCCGTCGGATCGCCGACAACATGGGCAACCCTCCCTGTGACACCAGGCGCAGGCCAGCACCAGCCACAGGGAGGGAGGAGGAGGAGGATTCGTCCGACGGAGCGTCCCAAACATCGTCAAGGCCTGCATCCGAGGGTCCCCGGAGGAAGGTGTGTCGTCCACGGAAAAGACCGTGAGAGGCAGCGGACCATCCACATCTCCCAGGTCACCTGGCCTGGCACCTGGCTCTCTGACATTCTCTGCCACATGGACTTGCTGGTCAAGGTCTGACCAATGATGACCAACACTGTGGTCTGGACTCTGATGACTTCTAATGCCAAGGATACCATCTCCCCCTGTGAACTTTGGATTCCATGCACCCGGTAGAGCACCTCATTTTATCTACCAAAGCACGTACCCCACCACAAATAAATAAAATTATTTTGTATCATGAGATGTTGCAGTCATTTAGCATTAGTCCACAACATATGTGTGTGTAAATGTCAAACTATGCCTCAGTGTTTAACTAACTCCACCCATCCATACCCTTGGATCTGAGTCTGGTACAGGACACACATGGGTCACAATGTATCATTCAATGCAGACATGGCGCACAATACTCACCTGTGATGGCCTCAAGCTGCTGAGGGTGGGCTTGCAATACTGTGCGGACAGACCTATTTGGAAGAGTGTCATTAAGGCGTAGAGGTCATGGCTCATTTGGAGGTTCCTGGGGAGGGAGTCCCAGGTATGTTTTCCCAGGTGGGAGAACTATGTCCTGCATGCTGGAGTACGGTGGATGTGAAGAATGGTGGCCAGGGCAAGGTTGGATGCATGGAGATGGCCCAAAGGGGTCACGGATGACAGTGGTACAAGATTGGTTTTGGGTCGGGGTTGTGGCCTGCCTCCTGAGTGTGGGTGGGGAGTCTGAAGGTCATCCTGCAGCACACAGTGATCCATTGCAGCTATCTCTGCTGGACGGTGATGTGGCTGGGGCGCCGGATGTTGAAGCTGAGGTGTGCAGATGCACCCTGGATGTGTACTAGTTTCCCGGGAGTTTGGATGTACTAGCCCCATAGAGGGCAGGGCAGTATTTGACACGGATGTTGTCGTGGACCTGGGGGATGGTCTGTCTTTCCTTGGAATGGATCTATCTGTGGATCATGTGCATAATGCAGAGGGTGTTGCAGCCTGAGGTACAGATGCTGGTGATTACCATGGCAAATGTGAGCGAGCAATACATGATGCACACCATCTTGTGTGCGTGCCCACTGGGTGCCTGTGCAGGGCTCTTGCGGGTGGGACAAAAGCAGTTGACCCAGCTGTAAGGGGACAATCCGCAGATGATTACCTCAGTCCTGTACAAGTCCAGCCTCAGGTGGCTGATGTTCAGCCATCCATCAATGGATCTCATGCATTCTTGATTATTTGAACTGGCAATGTCGACGTCTTTGGTGAGGGTGAGGAGCACCTGGCTGTCAATGGCATACGAGCTGATGATGAGGTGATGTGCGCATGTGATGGTGGTGAGGGGGGTCCTGGACACATTGTAGATTGACACGCTGAGAGATGATACCTGTGCCATGTGCCAGATGATGACACCATACTACATGCAGAAGCCTTGAGTCCCACGCACATGGCCTTGCTGGGGTACAGAACCGGTGGGGAGTAGGAGGGACATGACCTGGTTGGTGTAACAGGGCCTGGAAGGCGTGGCAGCGCTGTGTAGGCAGTCGGAGTTGCACACTCATCATGCAAAGGTGTTGTGTGTGCGCTTAGTGTATGCCTGAGAGCAGCCGGTAGATATGCGGATGGACATTGCATGGAGGGTGGCTGCAAGATCATACTGTAGTTTGATGTGGGTAATGCAAGGACATGAGGGTCGTGCAATGTGTGGACGTTGCATGTGCAGACGGTCCAGCCTTTGGCACCGCGTGGCCGCAACAGTGGCACAGACAAGCTGATGCCAGCCAAATGAATGGGTGGAGGGAGGAAGGGAGGAGCATCTTTGAGGCGTGTGTGTTGCCAAATCCGGAAACTCTGTGTGCCCTTGCTGCAGGGGCTGCAGCAGCAGGCGGTATGTCCTGGAAAATATGCAACAAGTTGCACACAAAGACAAGGATGTCAGAAAGGCCAACTGCAACAGGCGTATGTAAAGGAAGGAGTGTCCAGTTTTCAGTGGCACACCCAGAGACAATGGATGCACAATCACCAAAGATGACTGACACCGGATCATGAAACTGAAGGCCGAGCTGCGCACAGGAAACACACCCTCAGCAGGTGTTGAGGGCCCGTTGTGGGGACCGACATGGCCAAATACATACACAACCATGGACTTCATGCACAATAGAGATTCAAATCCATGAAGAACACCATGCATGTTGCTCATCTACACATAGACACATATGCACAATCTTTGACAACTATGCCAGAGATGCCGCATGCACAGTGGCAAGAGACCTGCATTGACAGAGATGAGGCACCTTGGAGGGTGAGGAACACCTTTATTACTCAGGCCAACAGTAAGGGAAATGCATCAATATGAACAGACTCACAGGTCATTTGGCTGAACATGTGGGACCTACACTGGACACCCCCTTCACACCACAGATGTTGTAAATTCATTGAACTTGCACACAAGTAAAGGGGGTGAGCAAAACAACCCCTGCTGCACACGGAGAGGCTGCAATTCCCCATTGAGCCTCTTATGGGGATGTCCCACACTATGTCCACCCGTAGCCTCCCGTATGTTTCAGAGGGAAGTTTCACACACATTGATGCCTTCCTCACAATCCACAATCCCATTACAGATGACTGTCACGTAGGGTGACTATCAATTCATGGGAGTCATGCTACATGTCAGGTGCCCCATGGTGAGTCGACATGTATGCATAGTAACAAAACATGCACAGGAGCAGTGCCCACACATGCCAAACAACTACCACACCCAAAAAGCCTTATTGCAATCCTACCCAAAGGAGAATTTTTACCATGTCCGTGCATGTAACGCTGATTCAGCACACGTTGCAATACTCATGAGGAATAGCAGGAGCCCAACGATGCCACGAGCAGACAGCATGCGCAACTACCTGGGGATGACAGACACACAAGAAGTCACTGAAAAGATAGTCAACCGCATGCATGGTCATTGACTCTACAGGAATAAGGTTGTCACCATGCTAGTTTTAAATTTACTGCCTCAGCCACAATGTGTGGAATGACATCATCACTCGAGCGACACATCAGAACACACCTCTAAGTCACTTAGCATACAGTCAGCCGGACACACACATCGCAACACATGCCACACAAGGCTAAAAGCTTGCATACTCAGACCCAGGGACTCACCATTATGAGAAGAAGTTGCGTATGAGCTGACTCCGGATGTCCTCCTCCTCATCCTCCTTCTCCTCACTTGCCTCGTGACCAAGCCCTTCATCCTCCACGGGTGGATGTTCCTGCTCATCCGGATCCAGGATGAGTGGCACAGCTTTCTCCACTGCCATGTTGTGCAGCATGCAGCACACGATGAAGATTTTGCAGACCTTGACCGGTGCATATGGTAGGGATCCGCCTGTCTTGTGAAGGCACCGGAATCGGCTCTTCAGGAGGCCAAACGTCCTCTCAATCACTCGCCTGGTCTGCCTATGGGTGTTGTTGTAATGGTGATCTGCAGCTGTTCTGGGGTTGCGGAGAGGCGTCATCAGCCATGGCATGTTGGGATAGCCAGAGTCCACTACATGGAAACATCATGTACAGAAATGAGTCAGGAGATGCTGTAAGATACAAAGATACAGCTAAATACTGGACAAACAGAGTATACCCACCAACAAGACATGTTCGTTCGTTGTGCAGCCGCAGCATCATTTCTGGCACCCTGCTACGTCTCATGATATAGGCATCGTGTGCTGACCCTGGAAAACGTGCACAGACATGGGAAATCTGCATGTTAGGTAGACACACCACAAGGGCATTAATGGAGTGATAATGTTTTCGGTTTCGATAGGCTACCTCCTGTGCCTGTGGTGGCACCAAAGCCACATGTGTCCCATCAATGGACCCAATTACATGGGGCATCCCTCCCAGGGCATAGAACTCACCCTTGATACCTGTCAACTGCTCAAGAGTTGGAAAATGGATGAATTCATCCAGGTGCTCCAACATGGCTTCTAAAACATCATGCAGGACACGGCTGAACATGGTCTGGGACATGCCACCCACATCAGCTATGGTGAATTGAAACGTACTGGTGGAAAAAAAATGTAGGGCTGCCATCACCTTCATCTTGGGGGTCAGCGCAGTAGGATAACTGTGTCGCGGTTGGAGGTGTGGTGCCAGCCTGTTTGTCAGGTCCTCAATTAACTGTTGGGTGAATCTGTAATGTTGTATGCAGTCACGTTTCCTCATGGCACCCAAGTCTGGCATTGGTCGGGGGAGAAGCGGTGCCCTGCAGAAATTTGGAAGGAATAACAACACCAATGTCAATAAACTGAGCACATGTTCAACTGCTAATACACATCTGCGAAATACAGAGTCTGGTCTGTGCAATACATCCAGGACACGTATGCCAGCCAGATGAGACTCCTACGAAGAGCAAGCTACAACCGTTGATTGTCAAGTTCTACATTACATGCCCTGAAACAAGCTGTGGGCCAGTGTAAGTGAACAGCCAGAGACATCACAGGAGTGACATACATCCACATATCTGCATTTGAAGAATGTCATCTCATACAGACAGCTGGCGGCAAGCTAGACGCACAGGGCACATGTCATTAAAAATTAGCAGCTCACACACATTGCGATGAAGGGGTACACGTGAAAAAAGAAAACAGACATGGAGACGACGCAGATATGTCCTCATGTCAAAAGAACATGTTCGAAGCATCCAAACACACGTAACGTGTGAATCCACATGTGGCATGGTGTGCGTATATGTGTGCTATGGCCATCTACGCACAGACACATGTTGGATGCAGCAACAGCAGATGCAGATGACGGAATACCAACAGCAAGCTCATGGGAACACATGACACACACGACATCGGGCCACGCTGGTAGGTAGATGTCAGGTGTCAGTGTCCCTGTCCCTGGCATCAGGGGACAGTTGCGGGTGTTGGTGACTGTGCCATTCCAGTGATGCAGTGCTTGACACGTTTGTACTACATGCACACATGTGCAAAATGTGAAGGGCAAGTGTGCCACATAGTGCCCCCTCACACATGCCATCTGTCCACAGGTCATCACACATCTATTGTGCAAAAACATGAGGAGAAATGTGCCATATCACTGCCTGACACACATAGGCCCTGCACAAGAAGGACTGCACTGACAATGACTTGATGTTCAGCCTGGTGCGAGTGTGAGACCTCCATTCCTGTCCTGTGCACCTCCTATCACTAGTGGAAGATGTGAAACGCACCGTACACACGCTCTGAGGGCGTGTGTACGGTACGTATCACTATATTGGTGTTGGCGTAGGAGTACGCGTGTGTGTAAGGACCGTACACATGTATGTGTACGACCAGTGTGTACACAGACGTGTACTACAGTAGTACACGTCCGTGTACACACTGGTCGTACATGTACGTGTACGACCAGTGTGTACACGTATGTGTACGACCAGTGTGTACACGGACGTGTACTACGGTAGTACACACTGGTCATACACGTCCGTGTACACACTGGTCGTACACGTCCGTGTACACACTGGTATATGTCCGTGTACACACTGGTACACGTCCGTGTACACACTGGCCGTACACGTCCGTGTACACACTGGTCGTACATGTACGTGTACGACCAGTGTGTATACGGACATGTACGACCAGTGTGTACACGGATGTGTACGACCAGTGTGTACACGGATGTGTACTATGGTAGTACACGCACGTGTACACACTGGTCGTACACATACGTGCACGACCAGTGTGTACACGTATGTGTACGACCAGTGTGTACACGGACGTGTACGACCAGTGTGTACACGGACGTGTACGACCAGTGTGCACACGGACGTGTACGACCAGTGTGTACACATACGTGTACAACCAGTGTGTACACGTACGTGTACGACCAGTGTGTACACGTACGTGTACGACCAGTGTGTACACATATGTGTCAAACACACTGTGCAACTGGTGCCGTAGGGGTACGTGTCAAATGCACCGTACCTGTGTGTGGATTGTAAAATTACATAGGGGACACATGAGGGACAAGTATTATGGCCTGAATGCATGCTGGTTGTCATGGAGACCGAGTTTCCAGTTCAAATTTTTTGATCAGGTGGCCAGCAAAAGTCGGTTGGAGACAATATGCAATGTTGCAAAGTGGTTGTTGACTTGACATGATGCTCAAATTTTGAACCATGCAAAGGCACTCACTGGTGTATGTTTAAAGGGATTGGAAGAAACGTAGGATGCAAATGAGTCTGACCAATCACTCTGTACTCCTGTAAATAAAACAGCCCAGCAAGGCAGATATAAGGCAGCCAGAACCCATGAGAGGGCACTTGCCTGCACAACACGTCATTGGACACCACTGCGGTTGTCATTGCTTCCTCTGTCACCATGTCCAGGTCTGTGGAGAGGGCCCAGCCATTCACCCAGGAGGAGAATGAGGCGTTGCTGGACGTCATCCTCCCACAGTACCCCAGCCTGTATGGGAGACCAGGGGAGCAGGTGAGTGCTGACTCCACTAGCATTGACTGTGCCCCTTTTTTGTGACTGTCACTTCTGGCATTGTGTCCAGGTGTGACAGACATGCAATGTTGTTTAGAGTGGGTCCCGGGGGGGGGGGATGCCTTATGTCTCCCATGCAGAGCATGATGTAGTTCATGTCTGCACTCCTCACTTGCATTGTGCTTACTGTGACAATCACTGCATGGTGCATGGCACATTCAGCCTGGCTAATCCTCTTGGGCATTTGTGTTCTATAGTCCTGATGTGATTCTGTGGTCCCCCCCGGTGTGACAGGTGACTGTACCCACAGATGTGTGTGAGTTGAGTGGATCTGTGGTGAGAGTGTCCAAATGATGTGTATGCCCCTGGACATTGATGTGTGTGAATGTTCCCTGTCATGTGGGTGAGTGTCTATGTGGAGTGTTGCACCACAGCTGCATGGAGGAGGCATATGCTCTACCCATCTGATCTGAGAAGGAAGTCGTGCTGTGTGTCTGATGTGCTGAGCTAGCCCCACACCTGTGACACCCCCCAGTCAAGTGGCACATGTGCAGAGTGAGGTTTGTATCCGCTGTTGCCAATGGCAGGTGATTGATCTGTGCCTGTGTGTGTCTGTCTACTCTGCTGAGGTTGCGTCAGTGGCCTGGGGCATGTGACTGCTTTGAGGTGCTGTCCATCATCCTTGTGTTGCTTGTGATGCACAGTGTGAGCCATGATCAGTGAGGGTGTCGCACCCCTCATGCCACCTGTGTACTTTCAATGCCATGTAGTGCATTTGGGCTTCCCCAGAGGCTAATGTCCCTATGAAAAAGGTGCTATTAGTTGGCTGCATACTATGCCCTGTTCAAAAAAGCAAAGATGTTCAAATGTGTGTCTCTGTGAAATGGAGCAGGTGTAGTGATGTTGTCTCACTTTGTCATCCTCACAGGTAACCGCCTACGAGAAGGGGAGAATTTGGAAGTGGGCCGTCAGGGCCGTGAAGTCAGTGGAGGGTCGGTGTCGGCGCCTACCCCAAGTGAGGAAATGCTGGCAGGACATCCGGTGCTGGACCAGGAGGATCGCCCGGGTACGGCTGGGGTACACGGCGGGTGTCGATGACTGACCCACCAGATGAAGCGTGTCCTGGCAGTGGTCTTCCCTGACATGGATAGGCGGTTACAGGAGAGACAGCAGCAAGGAGGGGGTAGGTAAATGTGTGTTTGTTGTGTGTCACCAGCATTTGGAAGTGCTCAGTCGCCTGGATACACTGCCAGGATTTATATGTGCAGTGCATATCCTGTTCCCCCAAGTCAACCGGTGCTGTTCTTCCTCCCTTACCTACCTTGACATGTGTTCCCTGGTCTGTGTGTAATCACTCTTGCACATGGTCATCTAGGCTGCCAGTTAATCCAAGTGCACAATGCTTGCTGCATCATGTGTGGGGGTGGTCTGTGACATGTGTTGGTACCTTGTCTTTGCCCTGTCCTGTTCAGTCATTTGGGGGTCCATAATTGTTGGCACTGATGCTGAGTCTCAACATAGGAGTGTGAGGCTTAAAATGAACAGACTTGCAGCATGCATTACCGATGTTGTGGCCTCAGACATGATGTGCATGAGTGGAAGATATGCATAGTGCCTGGACGGTTGCTCCTGTTGCAGTCAGATCATTCCAGGACCATGGAGCAGTGTGCCCACTACAGTCCCCTGAGACACCTTTTCCTAGGAATCATGTGTGTCATCCACCACTGTGGACATTCTCTGTGTGTTCAGCATAGGTTGGCCTCTGTGGCATTGTTCCCTGGCCTCATTTGTATTGACGTAAAGTGTGCTACATGTGTCCACTGTACAGGGTGACCCCATTTGGCTTGTGCATACTCACACTGGCCAGTGCCTGTGTGTCTATGTACAACTATCTGATGATGGTTGTTTGTCACTAATATGTGTGGTCAGCCTCACGAGGTGATGTTGAGTACATTTAGGAGTTCTTGATGCACATTTTAGTAAACCCAGATTAAGAGGTGTAAGTACTTGCTCTGTCTCAATCACAATCACATTGTCTCAGGTAGGGGGGGTTTGTGCGGGCAAGGCCTACATGTCCAAACCTTATGTCTCCTTGCCAGGTCTGACCTGTGTGTGATAATTGTCTGGACAAACACTCAACATGCAGTGACCCAGTCATGTTGTGCAGGGTTTAATGTTTGTGCTTTGCAGCATGTGTCAAAAGTTAAAAGACATGGTTCCTGCTCATCCATTTTTGGCAACGGTGTGTGGTACAGATGCTACGTAGTTTGGTCTGTGTGTGCTGACATCTGTGTGGACAATCTTGGTTCCCATGAGGGTGTCTCCTCAGTGCAGGTGCTCCTTGTTCCGACACAATTGCAGGGCCATTAGCTAATGCATTGTCCTGTGTTTGGACATGTGTGCCACTCCACATGACAGGTAGTGGGTCAGATGTGTTGCCAAATGTGTCATGATGTTACGGATGGCCATGTGACAGGTGGCATGATTCAAGTTGTTAGTCAAGCCGTCTTGGATGTTGGCACTCACTACACTTGTCAACATGTCTCAATAGTTGATATGCATGACTTTGATGTTTTGTGGTGAATGACAATAATGTGCCTGCATGACAGATGTCTCCCAAGGAAGTGCACAAGACACCACCTTTACACTTTTCTTGGACACGCTGGCACATTAAAAACGAAGGCACACTTTCGAAAAATATTTGTTTAGAGATTATACATATACATGTTCCCACTGTGTGGTTGCATTTGGGTAAGTCCTTGGTTGTTGATGATACCAACTTACGAGTGTCAAGTCATCCAGAACACCATGGTGCCATGTATATGTACTTACTGATGCCCCATTTCTTCTTTACAGTGGCTTATTTGATTTGGGCTGCCAGCTCATACAATGACTGTGTAAATGTAGTTTCTGTGCACCTCCTTGTGTGACTTCTGTTATACAGGCACATGTGTGTTCTGATCAAAAAGTGGCACATTCACACATTCCAAAAACGTTGATTGTGTAAAGTGTTGTGATTCCCAAGGGTTCACAATGTATTTATTTTGGCTTTCCTAATTACTCACAGGTCTCTGAGTGTGGGGACACCTTAAGCATTGGCGTCAGTTATTTGCCCTTGGGTGCACCAATACTGTTTCTTTCACAGAGAACAAGAGGTGGCATTCCTTCATAGTCTGGCTGTGCTCAACAATTCCCAGACACCATATCCTCTGTCTAATTGGATAACGAGTTATTAGCTGTTGTGTCCTGATTTTCATTGTTTCCAAGGGGCATGATGGGTCAAACAACTGGGGAGTGCAGGGCTTACATATGTGCGGAGTATTGTAGATGTTACTCATGATGCTTTTCATGATATGCACTATGACCTACTTTGTTTGGACTCATGTGTCATATGTATACAGGTGTCTGATTATTTCCTGTCTCTTCACCTTGCCCACAGCATCGTCGGGGGACACCGAGGGAGACACCTGCACGGACGTGGAGGAGGGATCCAGCACCGGTGCCACCAGTGCTGGCGAATCTGGCGCAGCAAGTGGCACGGAGGGCGAAGGGAGTAAGGCGGAGGACCTGTCTAGTACCAACACCGACTACGACGCTGACCGGTCTGAGGCTGAACTCCCAGAGGGGGCGGAGGCTGCTCCAACAGCTGGCAGCAGCACTACATCTATCACCGCCCCCTCCATTCCCATCACCGCCCTCCCAGTTGCTCCGGTCCCTTCTGTCCGTGTAGGGCAACAACATGTCTCCTTCGTGCCAGGCACCGCAACCCCTGCCCCTGTCTCCCCTGCTGCCCTCCCTGCCGAGTCTGTAGACATTCAGCGGCAGTTGCAGGTTGGCCAGACATCGCTGCTGAGTGTCCTCCATGGCCACACCAGACTGCTGACACAGATGGTGTCGTACATGGAGGGCATGTCATCAGCGATGTCTGAACAACGGATGTTGCTGAGGTCCATGGACTCGTCACTGACAGCAGCAGTGAGTCTCCTGCAGCGCTTTGTCCCCCCCTACCCTTGCACCATCCACACTTCCCACTCCCATGCCTGTCCCAAGCACATCCAGACGTTCCCAGGCACGCACCCCACCAGACACAGGCAGCACACCAACACGGAAGGGCAAGCACACACCTCCTGTCACGCACACTCAGGGGGAAGAAGGCACACCCACTGGGTCTGGGGCACACAGGCAGACACGCAGCCATAGTCGGAGTCCGCATTCTTCACTCCCCAGTCCCTCCAATGTCACTCCCCTCGGCTCCCCTGCCCCACAATCTGAGAAGGACACCTACTTGGCTGTGCTGGGCCTCAGCCCCACTGGTTCACCAGCCTGCAACCGTGCAAGGCACTCCACGGGTAGGGGAGTTGAGCCCCCCCCCCTGTCCACCACCTCCCCCAGTAGCGCTGCAACCCATCCCTCCGACCCCCCCCCCTCCATGGGGCCTGTGGTTTCTTCGGGTGCAGGGGAGACGCTGGCCGAGCTTGCGGAAGTGTGCAGCGCCCTGCTAACCACCACCTTTGGCGCTGCCCCACCCCCTGTGGTGGAGTCGTCCGTCCCTGTACCCACAACACCTACCCTTCCCCCTCCTGTCCCTGCGGTGCCTGGTCCTTCCCCACATGATGCCCCCCCCCAGTGGATGAACATGAAGTGTCTAATGTGCAGGCAAGCTAGGGGAGACGCGTGGCCATGTGTCCCCCCCAGGACTTCGCATCTGGACTGGCCTATGGCCTTTCTAAAAAGTGTCCTTTTATACCTTTTAATTTAATGGTGAAAAAAGCATTTAGTTTTTCCTTTGCACACTATTGCTTTTCTGGTATTGATGTTGGTGCTGATGCTCCATGAGTTGGGGTGGTGACAATGTGTTAGGTGTCTGGGAAATGTTCTAGTGTGCTGCTCATGGGGTGGACCCTGGTATCGGCGTGCCATCACAAGGTCTCTGTAAAGAATCTTTGGTCGTGTATGCTCTTTCAGGCACATGCATCATCATAGGGTTTTGCGATTCCTTAATTGCGATTATTAAGGAATCGCAATTAAGGAATAGCAAAACCCTATGCATGTAGGAATCGCTAAAGAAATAGCGATTCCCACAAATTCCTTAATTGCGATTAGCAAATTGCGAGTCGCAATTAAGGAATGTCTTCCCATTCATTCCTATGGGCCTCCAGGCCCATAGGAATGAATTGGAGATTGCGGGAGCAATTTGCGAGTACCAGTAGGTACTCGCAAATTGCTCCCGCAATTTGGATGGTGCAAGGGTGTCAAAATGACACCCTATTGCACCCATGTATGTTAACTCTGCACATATGTTGCATACACACATGCTCTAAGGGCATGTGTGTGCGCAACATGAAACTTAGAAAAATGCAAATAAGTGCATTTTTCTAAGTTTTAGCAAATTACCATGAAGTCTAGCTTCATGGTAATTTGCTCACGCTAATAGCGAAATCGCTATTTTAAAAACTGTAATGCATTGCATTTAAGGAATCTCAATTAGGGATTCCTTAAATGCAATCGCTATTTGAGGAATCGCTATTTTGAGATTCCTTAAAAATAGCGATTTTTGCATTTGGGATGATGCATCCCAAATGCAAAAATACCGGTCGCAAAGGGGTAGATTCTGAGAATCTGCCCGTTTGCGACCGGTTTTGTGCTTGATGCATGTGCCTGTTTGTGTTTGGAGACATTGTCCCAAGGAGTGTTCCTTCCTCTGTGGCACCTGACATCTTTCCTGCAGGGAGTTGCACAATTGTTGTGCTGACCTGTGTCTACATTTCCTTGGTGGGTGACGGATCCCTTCAACTATGGCCATGCCTGCTGAGCAATGTCTCCGCCTGCATCGTTAGTGCCATCCATGGTAGTCATTGTACTTGTGTATGGAGTATGTTGCCATGCCTTCATGTAGAAATGGTCCCTTTTACACACTATGCATATGTTACTTGCTCTGCAGGGGATTTGGGCACCTGACTCACAATTGTGGGCATTGTATCTGTGGGAACTCCACCCTATTCCTTCCATGGGAGACACCAACTTGGTGGCTGTCCCAGCACCTGTACATTCCTATCAGTCCTGGAATGTGCGTGACAGTGTGTGTTCCCTTTGGCTCTCTTAGTTTAGTAGGCTTTAACATGACTATACAGTCTTGTGGCATGATCTCAGTGTGTGTATTGTGCTGCATCCGCCAGGGGTGGGTATGCATGTGTCATTTGTCATCACACACACATGTGGTGTGTCATGCAGTGGGGGAAGGACATCCATCCTCATGGGAGTGGGACACTGCTGTCAGTGATGTGTTTTTATGGCACTCTCAACATACTCGCACATTGTGGATGCGTTCATACACCCATGGAGTTGTAGTCATCTGAGGATGATGTACACACCCCCATGTCTCTGTCCACTGCTGGTATTCCTATGCACCCACCCCCATGTCTCTGTCCACTGCTGGGAGGGATAGGCACCCACCCCTCATATGTCTGGGCACTGCTGGGAGTGATAGGCACCCACCCCTCATGTGTCTGGGCACTGCTGGGAGTGATATGCACCCACCCCTCATATGTCTGGCCACTGCTGGGTGTGATATGCACCCACCCCTCATATGTCTGGGCACTGCTGGGAGTGATATGCACCCACCCCTCATATGTCTGGGCACTGCTGGGAGTGATATGCACCCACCCCTCACGTGTCTCTGTCCACTGCTGGTATTCCTCTGCACCCACCCCCATGTCTCTGTCCACTGCTGGGAGTGATAGGCACCCACCCCTCACATATCTCAGGGCACTGCTGGGAGTGATATGCACCCACCCCTCATATGTCTGTCCACTGCTGGGAGTGATATGCACCCACCCCTCATATGTCTCTGTCCACTGCTGGTATTCCTCTGCACCCACCCCCATGTCTCTGTCCACTGCTGGGAGTGATATGCACCCACCCCCATGTCTCTGTCCACTGCTGGTATTCCTCTGCACCCACCCCCATGTCTCTATCCACTGCTGGGAGTGATTGGCACCCACCCCTCACATATCTCTGGGCACTGCTGGGAGTGATATGCACCCACCCCTCATATGTCTGGCCACTGCTGGGAGTGATATGCACCCACCCCTTATATGTCTCTGTCCACTGCTGGTATTCCTCTGCACCCACCCCCACGTCTCTGTCCACTGCTGGGAGTGATAGGCACCCACCCCTCATATGTCTGGGCACTGCTGGGAGTGATATGCACCCACCCCTCATATGTCTGAGCACTGCTGGGAGTGATATGCACACACCCCTCATAAGTCTGGGCACTACTGGGAGTGATATGCACCCACCCCTCATATGTCTGGGCACTGCTGGGAGTGATATGCACCCACCCCTCATATGTCTGGGCACTGCTGGTATTCTTCTGCACCCACCCCCATGTCTCTGTCCACTGCTGGGAGTAATAGGCACCCACCCCTCACATATCTTTGGGCACTGCTAGGAGTTATATGCACCCACCCCTCACATGTCTCTGTCCACTGCTGGTATTCCTCTGCACCCACCCCCATGTCTCTGTCCACTGCTGGGAGTGATAGGCACCCACCCCTCACATATCTCTGTCCACTGCTGGGAGTGATAGGCACCCACCCCTCACATATCTCTGGGCACTGCTGGGAGTGATATGCACCCACCCCTCATATGTCTCTGTCCACTGCTGGTATTCCTCTGCACCCACCCCCATGTCTCTGTCCACTGCTGGGAGTGATAGGCACCCACCCCTCATATGTCTGGGCACTGCTGGGACTGATATGCACCCACCCCTCATATGTCTGGGCACTGCTGGGAGTGATATGCACACACCCCTCATATGTCTGGGCACTGCTGGGAGTGATATACACCCACCCCTCATATGTCTGGGCACTGCTGGTATTCCTCTGCACCCACCCCCATGTCTCTGTCCACTGCTGGGAGTGATAGGGGTTCCATGATGGAATATCGTTAACATAAATATCGTCAGAAATAAATATCGTCACTAAAATATCGCTTACATTAATATCGTCATCCTATACTTAAACAAGGATTCACACAAATATCGATTTTTTTTTTATCGACAACCCTAATATCGTTCACACTAATATCGACAACATAAATATCGACTACTACATGATCGACTTTATTTTAAATAACATGACCTTAGACATATATATCGACTACACTAACATCGACGACCTATCTGCTTATAGAAATATACAAAAAATATCGTCTTTTTATTACCAACTCGATATGCACTATTCTTTTATTTTACACACTTTTTTTAACTATTTTACTTTACAAAACTATTCACACATATAATTATTTAACGGTTTTCTAATTCAAAATAACGTTCTCGACCAATGATTTTGAAATTTCACTAATTGAACCAATCAAAAGCTACCATTAATTAACTCACTAATATAAAAACAATTATACACTTAACGTAATTTACCATTTTTGGGCCAAACTTGGAGAAAAACGGTTACCTTGCTGAGAGAAGAAAATACAAACCTACGACTACAACTACAAAACGTCATACTACACTTGAAGTAAGTAAAATCCCATTGCTTTTTTCATTCGAACTTAGCATAAAGTAGATAAACTCCCTAAATTAAAAAGTGTTCTTCTTTAGAGTGAAAAAAGAACATGTTGAACTTATCAACAACGACCAGAAACTTACATGTAAAAACATTTATTAACTACCTTATCCATGTCTACTTAGATAGCTGACAAAAATTATTTAAACTTGCTAAGTAAATGTACAATTTACTTCATATATTAACAACTACTATCATCCAAATACTATAAGTAACACAATGATTATAAAAAAAAAATGAATGCTGCGCTAGGTTGCTGTCCAGTAGCACAGGCGCAAAGGAGGATAGTTCAGTTAATCCATGAATGTATAGGCAGCATACGTGGCAACTGCTTCCAAAAAAAAATCGTTTGCAGGGCCACTAAAAGTCTCAGCCATCCAATTAATTAAAGAAAAGGAACATACGTGTTCTTCAACCATCGGAGCCTCTAGCACAATCAGAGGGCAACCGGAATGTTCCTCTAAATAGCTCATAGCCAAGAAGTCGTAGGCAGCCGTTGATATGTCCCAATTACCCAGGATACCATGCGCCGCACCACAAGCCATAATCCGGACACCAGAACAGGCCAACTCGTGAGACACTAAGGGCCTCATCAGTCGATCGAAATCCAGCACCGGAGACACCGTGTTGGTCAAGCACAAATCCAGAGGCCATTCAAAGGGACAATCCAGGCAGTGAAATACAGGTTGCACGCAGGTGAAGTAGGAATACCTGAAGGATAATCCATATGCCAGGCTTAAAGTCGCCAATGGCAGAGTACCATAAAAGTCAAGCATCCTATCACGAAGAAGATGCAGACGGGACAGGTGCTCGTGTGGCACAGAAACAGCAGCCATTCCGTAGTATGAAAAGTAAAAGCAGCACACCTGCCACCAGCGCCAGAAGCAGCGGAACACCTCCAAAGATGCTCGAGAAAATCGAATGAAAAAATGCCGGAATCACACCAAAAATAGTTTGGAAAGAGGTCACGAGGCCTGAGCCTACAAGTTTAAAAAAATGAGCCAGGCCGGTCGTGGACGAGGCATTGAAAATAGTTAGGATCAAAGCTCCGAAATGTAGGGGGAGGTCAGTATTCAAAACCGCCTGTACCTCAGTGCGCGTATTAGCAAGGTGAAGGACAAATGTTTCACGAGAGGAAGTCAATGACACCTCTTTTTGGGACAATACAGCTCTTATTCTGCTCAACTTGTTGAACTCTGCTTTCAAGGTTGGAATCGAAGGCCAGATGGAAACATCCAGCCGCCCGTGCGGGGGTGAAAAGAGAACATTATTGCAGCAGACAACCCTCTGCGATACAGTTACTATATATGGGATTCCCACTAACATCCAGCAGCAAGCTTCATTATTCAAAATTAAATAACTACTGTTTGCAAGCAGCGTCAAAGAAGGCGTAATCACAGGTACTGGGACACCTCGTAGGACGCAGGCCAAAATCGGGGCTTGTACATTGCATGCACCGTGTAATTGAATGTGCCTACATACCAAGGAATGATCTGGTGTCGTGGTACATTCCTCACCCTTCAGATAAACCTCAGTTCCGTCCCTAGTACATCTATACGTAAAGGGGAGGGACCAAACCTCATGTATGAAAGCGGTGGCCAGCTGTTCATATCTACCCAGAGCATAATGTTTCATACAAGACGTAAACTTAAGAAGTGCGAAAGGTAGAGTTATCAACCCGTGTATAAGCCACGTGACTGAATTGATTTCCGCCACAGAGAAAGGTAACGGTTCTAATTTTTCAATATGTAATAATGAATATGTAGCATCTTTCATGGACATAAATAGCTGCTTATCAGTAATGTTAAAAGGAATGAATAACGATGTAGTGCTCAAATAGTCCCAAGGGACCCTCCCTGCCTTTAACGTCTGCAATGTCCATGCAAACTGCATAACAGAACGCAACTGGTTTTGACCATTATATAACACAGACATATCATCATGCACAATATCAACAACTGACGAAACAATATTATCTAATGTATAAATTCTGGAAGAGAGAGTGCTAATGCTGTTATCTATAACGGCTAAAACCTTTTCCATGTTTGCTTGGTCAATAGCTCTCAATCTTGAAGCCGCCTCAATTTGCGAAAATTTCCACATTTCGTTGTAAATAGCATACGCCCACCTTTTGGTTCTGCCACCCACAGGACCTTTAACAAAATAATTCAAATCTATTTTGTCATGTAACTTCGATAAATGAACTTTGACAGATGCTAAGGTGGAATGTCGCAGCCAGGATTGACATAACTTTCCCACAGAATATGTAGTTACAGTATGTGACGACTCAAACCGAGGGTCTACGCGTTCCAGAGGACTAAATACACTTTCGATCAAAAATAAATTGTAAACTCAGGGAAAGTTCTGGATAGTAAACCATAATAAATTACTATTCTAACTCCAATCCAACATAAGTCAGGGAAAGTGCTGGATAGTAAACCATAATAAATTACTATTCTAACTCCAAACATAACATAACTCAGGGAAAGTGCTGGATAGTAAACCATAATAAATTACTATTCTAACTCCAATCCAACATAAGTCAGGGAAAGTGCTGGATAGTAAACCATAATAAATTACTATTCTAACTCCAAACATAACATAACTCAGGGAAAGTGCTGGATAGTAAACCATAATAAATTACTAATCTAACTCCAATCCAACATAAGTCAGGGAAAGTTCTGGATAGTAAACCATAATAAATTACTATTCTAACTCCAATCCAACATAAGTCAGGGAAAGTGCTGGATAGTAAACCATAATAAATTACTATTCTAACTCCAAACATAACATAAGTCAGGGAAAGTGCTGGATAGTAAACCATAATAAATTACTATTCTAACTCCAATCCAACATAAGTCAGGGAAAGTGCTGGATAGTAAACCATAATAAATTACTATTCTAACTCCAATCCAACATAAGTCAGGGAAAGTGCTGGATAGTAAACCATAATAAATTACTATTCTAACTCCAAACATAACATAACTCAGGGAAAGTGCTGGATAGTAAACCATAATAAATTACTATTCTAACTCCAATCCAACATAAGTCAGGGAAAGTGCTGGATAGTAAACCATAATAAATTACTATTCTAACTCCAAACATAACATAACTCAGGGAAAGTGCTGGATAGTAAACCATAATAAATTACTAATCTAACTCCAATCCAACATAAGTCAGGGAAAGTTCTGGATAGTAAACCATAATAAATTACTATTCTAACTCCAATCCAACATAAGTCAGGGAAAGTGCTGGATAGTAAACCATAATAAATTACTATTCTAACTCCAAACATAACATAAGTCAGGGAAAGTGCTGGATAGTAAACTATAATAAATTACTATTCTAACTCCAATCCAACATAAGTCAGGAAATGTGCAGGTTAGTAAACAAAAGAAATTTTTCTATCTAAATTATTTTTTAGACCCTATTCCCCTATAATACCAAAATAACGCTTCTTCAATATTAATTTAATATTTTTTATTAATATTAAAAAATAAATTTTGTGTAAAATTTTTAATTTCGATGTTAAATTTTGATTTCATGATAAATTTCTAATTTATTAATATTTTATACAATTTTTAAAGACTACATTTTTAAATTACTACCCACCCTAATCCCCTATAATACCAAAAACCCGCTCCTAAAATTTTTATTTGAAATTTTTAAATTTAATTACAAATGTAAATTCGTAAACAATTAGAAATTTAAAATTAAATTTTAAATTTCTTAATTATTTTCTAATTTGTTTATATTTTAAATAATTTACTATTCTAACTCCAATCCAACATAAGTCAGGAAATGTGCAGGTTAGTAAACAATATAAATGTTTCTATCTAAATTATTTTTTAGACCCTATTCCCCTATAATACCAAAATAACGCTTCTTCAATATTAATGTAATATTTTTTATTAATATTAAAAAATACATTTCGTGTAAAATTTTAAATTTCGAGGTTAACATTTGATTTAACCCGCTCCTAAAATTTTTATTTGAAATTATAAAATTTAATTACAAATTTAATTTCGTGAAGAATTCGAAATTTCAAATAAAAATTTGGATTTCTTAAATATTTTCTAATTTGTTTATATTTCATAAATTTTTTAAAAACCAAATTTTAAATTACTACCCACCCTTATCCCCTATAATACCAATAACCCGCTACTAAAATTTTAACAATTCTTTTGTAGAAAATATTTTTTAACACATATTATTACTAGTAGGAGTTTTGTAAGTTTTTTAAAAACATAATACATATTTTTTTATAAATTTTATAACAACTTATATTTTTCTGTCGATATTATATGAAACGACATTTTGATCAACGATATTCTGTTCATCGATATTTTTTTATGACGATATTTTTGTCATTCTCACGAAACGATATTTTTTAAAAAGATATTTTCTATTACGATATTTTTCACAGTCGATATTCTTACCACGATATTAATGCTAGTCGATATTTTCCCGTCGATATTCTATCTTTATACCGTGATAGGCACCCACCCCTCACATATCTCTGGGCACTGCTGGGAGTGATATGCACCCACCCCTCACATGTCTCTGTCCACTGCTGGTATTCCTGTGCACCCACCCCCATGTCTCTGTCCACTGCTGGGAGTGATAGGCACCCATCCCTCACATATCTCTGTACAATGCTGGGAGGGATAGGCACCCACCCCTCACATATCTCTGGGCACTGCTGGGAGTGATATGCACCCACCCCTCATATGTCTCTGTCCACTGCTGGTATTCCTCTGCACCCACCCCATGTCTATGTCCACTGCTGGGAGTGATAGGCACCCACCCCTCATATGTCTGGGCACTGCTGGGAGTGATATGCACCCACCCCTCATATGTCTGGGCACTGCTGGGAGTGATATGCACACACCCCTCATATGTCTGGGCACTGCTGGGAGTGATATGCACCCACCCCTCATGTGTCTGGGCACTGCTGGGAGTGATATGCACCCACCCCTCATATGTCGGGGCACTGCTGGTATTCCTCTGCACCCACCCCCATGTCTCTGTCCACTGCTGGGAGTGATAGGCACCCACCCCTCACATATCTCTGTCCACTGCTGAGAGTGATAGGCACCCACCCCTTACATATCTCTGGGCACTGCTGGGTGTGATATGCACCCACCCATCATATGTCTCTGTCCACTGCTGGTATTCCTCTGCACCCACCCCCATGTCTCTGTCTACTGCTGGGAGTGATAGGCACCCACCCCTCATATGTCTGGGCACTGCTGGGAGTGATATGCACCCACCCCTCATATGTCTGGGCACTGCTGGGAGTGATATGCATACACCCCTCATAAGTCTGGGCACTACTGGGAGTGATATGCACCCACCCCTCATATGTCTGGGCACTGCTGGGAGTGATATGCACCCACCCCTCATATGTCTGGGCACTGCTGGTATTCCTCTGCACCCACCCCCATGTCTCTGTCCACTGCTGGGTGTGATAGGCACCCACCCCTCACATATCTCTGGGCACTGCTGGGAGTGATATGCACCCACCCCTCACATGTCTCTGTCCACTGCTGGTATTCCTCTGCACCCACCCCCATGTCTCTGTCCACTGCTGGGAGTGATAGGCACCCACCCCTCACATATCTCTGGGCACTGCTGGGAGTGATATGCACCCACCCCTCACATGTCTCTGTCCACTGATGTGAATCCTAGGCAGACAACCACCCACCCGCCTGCACCCTGCTCTCCTGGGCATACACCCCCCCAATATACTGGTTAGATGCTGCACCATGCCCTATGACAACATTCGTGGCGTGTGTACGCCTTGTATCACTGATGTACTGGTGCCCTAGGGGTACGCGTGATGCGGTCCGTACCCACGCTCTCAGAGCGTGGGTACGGTCCGTAACCCTACATCACCACAACTATGGTGGTACGGGCCGTACCCACGCCCTCAGAGCGTGGCTACGGGCCGTACCCCTACGTCACACCAACAATGGTGGTACGGCCCATACCACCATAGTTGGGGTGACTTAGGGGTACGCGTGGTACGACCCGTACCCACGCACTCAGAGCGTGGGCACAGTCCATACCAGTAGGGGTACGGACCGTACCCACGCTCTGAGGGCATGGGTACGCGTCATACCACGCGTACCCCTACGTCACCTCAACTATGGTGGTACGGACCGTACCCACGCTCTGAGGGCGTGGGTACGGACTGTACCACCATTGTTGCGGTGACATAGGGGTACGGCCCGTACCCACGCTCTGAGGGCGTGGGTACGGGCCATCCCACCATAGTTGTGGTGATGTAGGGGTACGGACCGTACCCACGCTCTGAGGGCATGGGTACGGGTCGTACCACGCGTACCCCTATGTGACCCCAACTATGGTGGTATGGGCCGTACCCACGCTCTGAAGGCGTGGGTACGGGCCGTACCACCATTGTTGGGGTGACGTAGGGGTACGGCCCGTACCTGCGCTCTGAGGGCATGGGTATGGGCCGTACCATCATTGTTGGGGTGACGTAGGGGTACGGCCCGTACCCACACTCTGAGGGTGTGGGTACGGGCCATACCACCATTGTTGGGGTGACGTAGGGGTACGGCTCGTACCCACGCTCTGAGGGCGTGGGTACGGGTCGTACCACGCGTACCCCTACGTCACCCCAACATTGGTGGTACGGGCCATACCCACGCCCCCAGAGCGTGTGTACGGGCCGTACCACCATTGTTGGGGTGACGTAGGGGTACGCGTGGTACGACCCGTACCCACGCTCTGAGGGCGTGGGTACAGACCGTACCACCATTGTAGTGGTGACGGGACGCGTCCACTTCCACTTCTGTTGTGGCGGGACGCAGGCCTTGGTGGACACGCCCCCCGAAGTGACCAGACCCTGGAGGTACTGTATGTACATGATTTATGTGGTATAATTTGGGTAGGGGTTAAGTTGCATGCCCCTTGCCCCCCCCCCTTGACCATGGGTGTTGTTCTGACCTTCTGCGGCGTCTGCGTCGGTTTCTGTGCACCAGGTCGTAGGCTAGGAGGGCCGGGATTACACGTAGGTTGGGGTCCATGGCTGTCCGTTGCGTACAGGTGCTCCTTCTTCGCGTCGTCCTCAATTTCCCGGGAGTTTTTGGCTGTAGTAAAAAATGAGCCGTACGGAGTGACGTAGGCACGAATTGTACTTGCTGGTCCGTAAAACGCTGCCTGACTCCGTCCGGACGTCACGTACGCGATGTCCCGGATCGGAATTGTGGGTATTTTTTGGCCGCACGTAGTTTTGTACGAATCGTACGGAAATGGTATTTCTGTACGATTCGTACTTGCTGGTTTGTAAGGTGGATTTCCAGGGTACGAGTCGTACGGAAAAACGGCCCGTACGACCATTCGTACCCGGGTTTTACAGGATCGGAATCGGCACCTAAATATTGTGTGATTGGTAATTAATTTTAATACTTTTTTTTGGTATTAATAATTTATTTATTTTAAATAAAATATTAAAATATTATTTTCCCTACTATTGCACTCACTGGAGTGGGAATAGTAATTTTTACCCCTACGCTATCCAATGCTTTCCCTACTATTGCACTCACTGGAGTGGGAATAATAATTTTTACCCCTACAGTATCCAACGCTTACCCTACAGTTGCACTCACTGGAGTGGGAATAGTAAATTTTACCCTCCCGCTATCCAACGCTTTCCCTACTGTTGCACTCTCTGGAGTGGGAATAGTAATTTTTACCCCCATGCTATCCAACGCTTTCCCTACTGTTGCACTCTTTGGAGTGGGAATAGTAATTTATACCCCTACGCCATCTGACGTTTTCCCTACTGTTGCACTCACTGGAGTGGGAATAGTAAATTTTGCCCTCCCGCTACCCAACGCTTTCCCTACTGTTGCACTCTCTGGAGTGGGAATAGTAATTTTTACCCCTACGCTATCCAACGCTTTCCCTACTGGTGCACTCACTGGAGTGGGAATAGTAAATGTTACCCTCCCGCTATCCAACGCTTTCCCTACTGTTGCACTCTCTGTAGTGTGAATATTAATTTTTACCCCTACGCTATCCAATGCTTTCCCTATTATTGCACTGTCTGGAGTGGGAATACTAATTTTTACCCTCCCGCTATCCAACGCTTTCCCTACTGTTGCACTCTCTGGAGTGGGAATAGTAATTTTTACCCTCTATCCTACACAAAAAATATTGAATTTTTTAAATTAATATTACGTTAATATATATGTATTAATTTATTTTTTACTTACAATAATTATTTATTAATGTTAAAGTTATTTAAGTATTTTTAAGTATGTTTCAGTTAATTATATGTTTTATTTCATTAATTTTACATTAATTTTAAGACATTTAAAAAATTCGATTTTTTGACTAACTATATTTTTTACAACGATATTTTGGATTCTATATTTTTGTACTTACCTGTTTGGAGATAGGGCTTCGATATTTTGGCATTCTATATTTTTACTTCGATATTTTGGCAATTCGATATTCTCCTTCTCGATATTTCGTCAGTGATCCTGTAAAAATAGATTGCTATATTATTCATCCAAAAAGACTAAAATCGCCTTGAATTATAAATATTATGCAATTATTCAGATAGTACCAGTGCCCCCCAGTCCTGACAATGTCAGAGTGGAAGGGGCGCCAGCTTAGGGGGCACGCTAAGGACCTCACTTAGACTTGCACTACTACTTTGCCAATGCAGCTGTCCACGAGATAGCAGTGCAGCAGCCAGAGCACAGCCCTTTGGGTCCAAGCACCTCAGAGGTCTCTTCTGACCTGGGCAATGGCGTTGGCCAGCAAAGGGGACTACTTGGCGGTGTCCTAACTGGGAACTCTTCAGACAGGAAACTCCTGCGGCACAGCTGATGTTGGCGGGCACCCAGAATGGGGCCTGCATTGGCAATGACTGGGATTTCCTTAGAGGCAAGGAAGAACCGAGCTGACATATGTATCAGCCTCCTCATAGCCTCAGCAATGCATCCCAGGGGCAAATGTAGCCTCGGAGGTGGCATGCACTGTCAGCGGGCTGTGAGGCAGGGAAAACACCAGGAAAATCGCATTTATGGGCACGGCCTCTAATGTTTTCCTCAATTGGCGCTTGACCCTAAACAGCGCATCATGCCGGGTATGTCCTCTAGCCCCACACTGATTTGTAGGCAAGGAGCTCCATATGCTGACATGTAGAGGTGATAGTTCGAACCCACGGCAGAGGGGCTCAAATGCAATCTTTTGTGGCCTTGAGATTGCAAGAACAGGGGGTAAGCCAAAAAGCCCTTGGAGAATACTTGGTGTAATAAAGAGAGCAGCAGGCAGCAGGAATAGGCAGAGGAAGGCAAAAAAGTTTAGGGTTAAGCTTGCCGTTTGTAATATAGCACCAAGAGCGCATCCAAAAACATATTGGGCCATGTATATAGCCCATTTAGCGAGTCGCAATTTTGTTTGCGACTCGTTAAATATGTTTTGCGACTCGCTATTTGGAAGGGGCGTTCCCTTCCAAATTGCGAGTCTCAAAACAATGTACTAATGTTTTGGGACTGCAATTGCGGTTGCAAAATACTCGCAATTACCACCTACTTCAAGTGGGTGGTAAATCACTTGCAAAGGGGAAGGGGGCCCCACGGGACCCCTTCCCCTTTGCAAATGCATGCAAAATACTTTTTTAGGGCAGGCAGTGATCCCAGGAACCCTTAAAAAATGAAACGAAAACATTTCTTTTTTCTTTTTTTTTAAAAATGCATTCCATTTTCCTTTAAGGAAAACGGGCTGCATTTAACAAAAAAAAGCTACTTTATTGAAAAGCTCTCACAGACATGGTGGACTGCTGAGCCCAGCAGGCCACCCTTCCTAGCAAGGCTGGCATTCACAATGGGCTCGCAAATTGCGAGAGGCTCATTAATATTAATGAGCCTCGCAATTTGTGACCCCATTGGGAATTGCAAAACAGTGTAAACACACTGTTGTACACTACATTTAGCGCCTCGCAATTTGCGACTCGCAATGTGTCGCAAATTGCGAGGTGCTAAATGAAAGGGTCGTACATCTGGCCCCAAGTCCGCCAAGCTCTAAATCAGGCCACTAGTAAAATAATCCTATTCTACCTTCTACCTATAGCCATTAGGTGAACTGCAGTTCCTCTAGTCTTTATGACTGTCCAGTCAGCATCAGTTTGATGTAACCTGTGTCACTCTATAATATCTCATACCAGTTCATTATCTGGTCCATCATTGTCCATTTAACAGGAATGAAATGTTTGAAAGGACCTGTGAAACCTTGAAGAGCACTAGATGGTACAGACACAAGCTAGAAAAGCCAGCTTAAATAACCACTCTTTTATGACCATGAATGCCTGCTGACACCAAGCAGTTCTGACACAAATTGCTGGTCACAAGGGGCCTCTAATATAGTCCACCCTCATGGTTCCAAATGGTCCCATATTCTGAGCACTGACATCCTAATATGATAAAAACTGCAACAATGACACAATCAGTCTTGGCAAATCTCTTCCACTGACATCTTTTAATGGCAATCATATTGATGAGGACTGTAACACAGTCTGTCCAAGCAGACCTCTTTTCCCCTTTACTCTATCAATGCCTGCTACCTCTTGTGGATCATTAAGATTACAGAGTAGATGACATCCTGGCACAGCCAGTATAGGAAATCAGATGTAGAATATAAAAGATAAACTACCAACACAATAAAGGGACCTGCAGAGCTAATCAGAGTAGCTAGCATATCACATATAAAAATATTGAATCTATCTCTCAAAGTTCCTCACCCATGCAACTGTGAAGCTCTGCATCCCATAACACGATAACCGAACCTAGGTGTTTGTTATACATTACATGGAAACACTTCCCGCATTGGCTCAACATGAAAACAACACTCTTCCAACCACACACCCACATAGTGTAGCGAGTTTCCTGCATGCACTGGCACTTCAGCACACCACATGGGGTATTAAGAGATATACAAATACCATAATGTAATACAATATATAGTTTCACATGCTATTCCCCACTGGTGGAATTATGTGCAAACATGAAAACACTTACTTGCCTATTTCAGAAACTATTAGCAAAGCAATTGTTTTTTGTCCACAGACTTTCTAATTTCATATTTGATTTCTCTAGGGAATTAGACTCCCCCAAGCTAGATTTAAACTCATAAAAGCAACCAAAATGTTTTATTGCATTGGAAAAGTGATCGTTTTTTCATTTCAAACCTTGACGACCTGGGGCTAAATTATCCAAGAAGAGCAATGGACAATTGAACTTGCTCCTGTTTCCTCTTGCAAAGCAGAACGGCACAGAGATTATTGAATGCCCCCTTCTGAAACATTAATTTGCACGACTACAAACTGAGTGACATATTTACCAGAAAATGACGCAGTGGGGCGCTGCAAGCCATCATGCTGCGCCGATCAGCCTCATTAGGAAAGTGCAGGGATGTGTTGTATTTACAACAATACAACGCATCCTCGGGCTTTCCTCTGCGGTGGTGCACAATTGGCTGTCTAGCGCCAACGGAGGCATGTTTGAATCATGTTGCAAGGGTACATGCATTGCAGGGATGATTGTTTTTGTGCAGGAAGGGAAACATTTCTGCACAAAAACAATCATAGATGGTGTTTTCCTCCTTCTATGTGTGCTGCAGAATGCAGCACACATGGAAAAAGCAAAAATCGTAGAGAAATAAAGGTATTTCTCCTTGTTGCACCACTTTAGCGCCTTCCCAAGTTTACGAAACCTGGGAATGCTTCAAATTCAGTAGGTGTTGCGTGGGGACACCTACAGCAACACCCATGGAATGCCTCCTTCATGCAGAGTAATGAGAGAAAGAGGGTTCGAGTCTCGGTAATGACGCGAACATCCTGTGATTCTGGGCAAATCACTTAATCTTCCCGTGCCTAACAAAGAATGAATGTGTGTCCTAATGTGACGTAACTGGTGCTATGTAAAGCGCTCTGATACCTGATTGGATTCGGGTCAAGTTTGCACTATATAAATCTCCGCAAAAAAAAAAAAACAGCTACAAATAGTGGCTTTACATGGCCCTGTAAACAGGCGTGGCCTGTGCAGATAAGAGCAACAGAGTCAACAAACGACAACTAGGAAAACTTAAATTAAAAAAAGCAAAAACCACTTACCTTGCACAAGGTAAGTGGTTTCATTTTCAAGTTTCCCTCATCGTTGCCTGTCTACTCACCCCTCACCCAGCTCCACCGCTTTTACCTGCACAGGCTGCGCCTGCTTGTAAATACCGGACTATCACAAAAGTGACGCTGTGGTTGCATAAAAATGCAGCAGGGGCATTGCATATATGCCCCTTAGTGCTCAGTGTAGTGCACTATGATCAGGCCCTCATTTGCATGTAAGCATGGCCCAAAGCAATTGAGGGTATATCTTGGCTAGTGTGTCCTTTCCAAATAACAAGCATGTAGCAGAGATCTTTCAGGGATGTGGTAATTGTACACAACCCAGAAGTTAGTACATTGGATAGCTAAGGCATCCTCTGTGCCCTCTAAATTTGGCTGAGTGCACAGAGGTTCCCATGGCTCTGAAAACGGACCCCCAAGTCTTTGATTTGACTGCTCCTGGGACTTCTCTTGCATCTTCTAAAGAAAGGTCTGTGTGTCCCCGAGGTGAGACACTGATAATATATATCTGTCTGTCTGTCTGTCTGTCTGTCGGTCAGTCGGTCGGTCGGTCGGTCTGTCTGTCTGTCTGTCGGTCAGTCGGTCGGTCGGTCTGTCTGTCCCTCTTGCTGTCTTTCTGCCTATCCATATAATATTATCTATCCTGAAAATAAAATGCCTAGAATGGCCTTTTACTAGAGACAACTTATACACCGAAAACAACGCTTGATATCTTTAAGGACATTCAATGTAATGCTAGAATTTTGTATTAAAAATGGCATGAGGAATTTTCTGAGATGTGAATTGAAGAGCAGGATAAAATGTTATTGCATTAGTGTAGCATTGTGCATGTCTGTGTGATTTCTTATTCGAACATTTGTACTTCCAAATGTTGCGCAAAATAAACAATGAAAAAACGTGTGGTGTTCTTATCTGGTCTATTTTTCACGTTCAACACTCAAATAGAAAAACAGTCTCGTTGCCTCTGCAGTCGCTTTGCGTGTAAAGTTCACCACACGCTAACACGGACAAAGAAATTGGTTCTCAAATTGCCCTCATTATTGTAATGCTTTGCATCCTCCAGTTTTTAGAAACTCAGACGTAAACCTGTATAAAGAGATCACGTGACCAGAAATATGGCTCAATTATTCGCAATCTTTCGTAATTGCGTGAATTGATTTTTTTTTTCATTTTCAAGATTATGATTTGACAATGTATTGAACATGGCGCTAGCATACACGACATTAAATAGTTTTACAGGGCCCACCCACTCCTCAACACCCCGAAAGATACTATTATAGTCACAGAGAACACGCTCAAGGAGAAAGTAATTTACAATGATGCCTGCTGAGACCCGACCGGAAGTGTAGTGCAGGCGGTGGGATATACTACCGGAAGGCACGGATTGACACGCGCGCGCCCATCCCTGCAGGAAGGTTCCACCCCGTTTTCTGTGCTGGAGGGACTCTTACTCTTCAGCCAGGGGAATAAAGCATATTCCGTCTCAGTTTTACTCATTTGTTTTGTGGTTATGTGGGCCATTAAATTGCACGGAGACCATGAAATCCATTGATTTGTGATGCTAACTAGATTCATAGCAACCTTCCTAGAGGTGCAGAGTCCGTGCATTCATCTTCATTCCCGCTTAATATTTTAATGAAAAGATATCACGAAAAGCCCAGCCATCTTGATGAGAGGTTGGTGGTAAGGGACCCCTTCTTCCTCTCATGGTCCGATCATCTGGCTGTTCCGTTTGAGGTGTCTTGCCCGATCATGGACAGGCACGATAAAGCTCAGAGTATAACGGAACTCCGTAGGGACTTTAAGAAAATCACTGACAGCTCCTTTGCTCCTTGGGCTCCCAGCCTGTCCGTTCCTCAAGAGGACAATGTTCAGGTGGCGGTTACGCTATTTGAAAAGGCTGTTACTGACGCACTGGATGAGTTGGCGCCTATCCGGGTGCGTTACTCAGCGAGAAAAAAGCCCTCTGCCCCTTGGTTTTCGGAGCATCTAAGATCTCTTAGACAGGAAGTTAGGAGACGGGAGCGACTTTGGCACTCTAGTTGGGATGGGATGAACAAAGAGGCCCACAAAATCTTGATGAGGAAGTATAAGCGGGAAGTGATAAGGGCTAAACAGGAATACTTCACGGCCCTCTCCTCCTCTCTCTCCTCCCCTAAGGAGCTCTTTGGGATAGTGGACTCCCTTATGTCCCTTCAAACCCCGGACCCTGTTATTGCTTCGCAGCAGCTCTGTGACAGCATAGCTGTCTTTTTTCAGACGAAGATCTCTGATATTTATTCCGCCTTAGAGCTGTAGAGGACCCTGACTACTGAGCCCCCGGTATTTGGGGATGTGGCTCATGTTCCCATTGCTCTCATGGAGAATTCCTCTCGGGGCGTTTGGAGTCCTTCCCTCTCCTCTCCTTGCAGGATTTAGAGATCCTCCTGAATAACACCAAGTCAGGCTCACCTCTAGATATCTGTCCCCTTAAGATCCTCAAGCAATGCAGGGAAACCTTCCTGCCTCCCCTTGTTGACATCATGAATAGGGCCATAAGGGATGGTATCTTCCCCCCTCAATGGAAAAGGGTGGTAGTGAAGCCTTTACTCAAGAAACCATCTCTTGATCCTGGGGTTTTAAAAAACTTCCGCCCCATCTCACTGCTCCCTGCCCCTGCGAAGATGTTAGAAACCCACCTCAATAAACATCTCGCAGCTTTTGTACAAAGCTCAGGCTGCCTTGATCATTCCCAGCATGGTTTTAGGAGGGAACATAGCACCGAGTCGGCCCTCACCATAGTGCTGGATAATATCCGCACTCGTGTGGATGGGGGCCAGACCGCCCTCCTTATCCTGCTGCACCTCACGGCAGCCTTTGATACCCTCTCTCCCTCAGTCCTATCATCTCGTCTGAGGGAGATTGGGGTTGAGGGAGCAGCCCTGTGCCTATTGACCTCTTTTCTTGGTCAAAGAGAGCAAAGAGTGAAGTTGGGGGAGTTTCTATCTCCATCCACGTCTGTGCAATGTGGGGTCCCTCAGGGGTCGGCATTAAGTCCGACCCTTTTTAACATATATGTGACCCCCCTTGCCAGACTTATTAGATCTTTTGGGATGGAGGTAGTCTCCTATGCAGATGACACACAGATCCTCGTCTCTCTCTCCCAATCAGTTAAGTCGACTGCCTCCAATTTTAGATCTTGTATGGAGGCAGTAGGACAATGGATGATTCACAACTCATTGAAACTGAATGGGGAGAAGACGGAGGTGATGGTGTTTGGAGGAAAGGAAGAGGTTTGGTCTCATGATTGGTGGCCGGACTCATTGGGAATGTGTCCTGATCCCGCCTCGTCGGCCAAAAACCTAGGAGTTTTGATCGATCCCACCCTTAACATGTGTCAACAAGTTAACAGATCGGTCTCTACGTGCTGGGGCATTATATACATACTGAGAAAAATTAGACACTATCTCTCACAGCAGGCAAGGAAACAAGTTGCTGTTGCTCTCATCGGTTCCCGGCTGTACTATTGCAATGCGCTATATGCGGGACTTAATAGAAGTCTGCTGCAGCGCTTGCAAGTAGCCCAGAACGCAGCAGCTAGGTTTGTCCTTGATCTGCCCAGGCATGCCTCGGCTACCTCTGCCAGAAAATTGTTACATTGGCTTCCTATAGAGGACCGGATACTCTTTAAAACCATGTGTATGACCTATAGGGCTCTAGCTAATGGTAGCTCTTCTGGAATGGGTTCTATTCTGTTTCATTATAGCCCCTCCAGGAACTTGCGCTCCTCCAACAGACTTCTCTTACTAGTCCCCCGTATTCGTAAAGCTAGATGGGGAGGCAAAACCTTCTCTTTTCTGGCACCTAAGTGGTGGAATGATCTCCCACTAGAACTTAGGTCTCTTCCCACCTTACAGCATTTTAGAGTTGCCTTGAAAACTCATCTTTTCGCAAAGTCATACCTGTAGTGGTGTTCTGTTTTCTAATTTGGATCTGTTTTGTAGGCGCCTTGATGCCTTCGGGTTTTAGTTGCGCAATATAAATTTATTTCATTCATTCATCTTGCTTTGCAAGTTGGGAATTGATGGCAACATTTTCAGTGTAATGTACGAACGGCCGATGTGTCACCCTTCGGTGACATCACCTTTCATACAGTTAATACGCCTCATCCAGGGTTTGTAATTATTACTCACAAATTATATATATCCTGCAGGCCGCGGCCCGTAGCTGGAAATTGATGCCGCTTGGCCGGTGTCTACAGGCAATCCAGTCTCCTTGTCCCCTGTGTACCCCGGCCAGTTTGCATCTAATATTCAGTTTCAATTACCTAACCAGCTAGTTGGTTTCTATGTAACCTTTCCTCTGCCACAGAAAGACGCTATTAATTTGATCTGTGTGACAGGCATTAGGCTGATTGGGCCTCAGTGAAACTTAATTTATACAGTTGCATCAAGCATCAAGCAGGCGGCATGGATTCAGATATCATCAAATCCACGCTGCGCCACTTAGCAGGTCGTGTGATACATTGATGTCTTGGTGCACCAGGAATCCAATGCTATATTGCTATTATTGGAGTAGTTTGATGACTGATTGACTCGAGTTTTCATACCTGCTAAAGACTTACTGAAGCCCATTTCATAGCTCGGGATCCAGTCATTGGCGCGCGGAGGTCACCGCTGTACTACGGCAGTCACAGAACTTGTTTTAAAACCCTTTGGGCATTATTCTTAAAAGAAAAACCTGTGCATTTAAGTCAGACTTTCATACACAAATAGCCCAATTTATGCGTACATTTTTCAATTCAGGATTGTTGGTTTTGCACAGCTAAATATCTCCTGTCCTGGAATCGGATATTGATTTACTCTAGTAAGGCACAAATGAACTAGATAGAAGTCGCACATTTTAATTCTACTTTTTGAGGCCAGTATCTTATTTCGCACATAGGTCAGTTTGCAAAATACTGAATCGTGGAGTGTGGCCGTACAATCTGCCTAAATATTATTACTTAAGCAGGTCAGGAATGGTGACTGATTGGCTACAATCACAATAATAGTGGCCTGCTACGGCAGCAGATTATTCTCTCTATGATTTGATTTCAAAATGGATAACTTTTTTTGGAAGCAACCCCATTTCTTAAAAAACAAGCATTTGCAATGCAATAGGTCTCGCCTTTGCATAAGTTTGAGCTATTGGCATTGTAAATGACAGTGCCTTTTATTTATTTGTTGTGAAAACCTGCAAGCGGTGCGTAAACACGCACTTTGTACTTATAAATAATCGTTGCTTATGAGAAGCAAGGCTGGCAATAACTGCGCCTCTTTTACTGCCAGCCTTTCTTCTCGTAAGCAAAGACTATAAGTGCAAAGTGTGTGTTTACGCACCGCTTACAGGTTTTTAAAACACATAAATGAAAGGCACTGTCATTTACAATGCCAATAGCTCAAACTCTCACAAAGGTGAGACCTATTGCATTGCAAATGCTGGTTTATTTATGTGTTGTGGAGTGATTGTATGTGGTATGCAGTTGTATTATGTGGATAGTAATTATGTGGTATTTTGTGTATTGGAATTGCGTGGAGTGGGTTTGTGTGTCATGGAGAGTAATTATATGGTATGGTATTTTGTGTTGTGGAGTGTTAAGTAGTGGAGTTTAATTATGTTGCATGATGTAGAACTATGTGGTGTGGATTGTGTGTATGTGGTGTGTTATGTAATGGTGTTGTTGATTTGTATTATGTGATTTCTTGTTGAATTATGTGGTGTGGAATGAAAACGTGTTGAGTTGATTTTGTGGATCCATGTGGCACTGAGTGAAATTCTGGTGATTGGAATTATATGGCATTGTGTGGAGTGTGTTTATATGGTTGTGGTATAGATTGGTTTTATGTGAGGTGTATTTATGTGAACGAGAGATAGGCTGGAGAGATACAATAGGGGAGGAGAGAAAAGAGAGAGGAGGAGGGAAATTGACATGCCCAGCGCTTCCTGGGGGAAGGGCCTGTTCTGTACTGAGTGAAGCTCACAAGTTACAGCCTGACTTTATTTTGTGGAGGGTGAGGAGAGACAGAGGTAGAGGGTGAGGAGAGGTGGAGTTGAGGAGAGACAGAAGTGAACTTGAGGCTAGACAGAGGTAAACGTGAGGCGAGACAGAGGTGGAGGTAAGGAGAGGTGAGGTGTAGGTGAGGAGAAACGGAGGGTGAGGAGAGACAGAGGTGGAGGGAGAGGAGAGACCGAGGTGGAGGGTAAGGAGAAACAGAGGTGGAGGTGAGGTAGAGGTGAGGCGAGGAGGAGGTGAGGAGAGGTGGAGATTGAGGAGAGATCAAGGTGGAGGTGAGGCCAGACAGATGTGGAGGTGAGGCGAGACAGAGGTGGATGATGGGGAGAGACAGTGGTGGAGGGTGAGGGTAGACAGAGGTGGAGGATGGGGAGAGATGGTGGAGGGGGAGTCAGAGGTAGAGGATGAGGAGACACACTGGTGGAGAGGGGGAGAGACAGTGGTGTAGGGGGGCAGACAGTGGTGGAGGGGGGCAGACAGAGGTGGAGGTGAGAAGAGACCAAGGTGGAGGGTGAGGAGAGACAGAGGTGGAAGGGAGTCAGAAGCGGAGGTAAGGAGAGACAGAGGTGGGGGGAGAGACAGGTGGGAGGGGAGGGGGTGGTATCACTTTCACCTTCTCTCCTAGTGTAAGGTAACGCCCCCTCTCCAGCGGCCCTGCCGGGGTCAAGAGCAGATCCATGCCCGCATCAGCCATCACCCGAGACCGCTCGTGCTTGTTGGTAAAGAGAGGTTCATTATCTGCTGATGATGTGATCCACTTGGAAGGAGGGGGGGCTCCCCTCACCCACCCCCAGGGCCGACACCGAGAAGGCACCAGACCTGAAGCTGCCTGTGCTGCAATACTGGGGGGAAGGGGCTGAGGAAGCGGAGGAAGAGGAGTGGGGTTAGAGTAGAAATAGAGAAGGGACAGATGGGGAGAGAAGGGACAGATAGACAGAAATGGAGCGATAAAAAAATTGGAGAGAGCGAAAAGAGCAGAGTTGGGGAAAAGGAAAAAATTATGAGAGAACTTGTAGAAAAGAGGTGGAGAGACAAAATGGCGAGATTGGGAGGAGAGGGTAATGACACAGGAGAGAGCGGGAGATGGTAGAGACAAAAAGCGAGGAATGTGGTCCGAAAAACATCCTCCCCAACAATCTTAAAACATACACAACTCACATGAACAGACGAGTCCCTCAGACAACCCACACACAGCACAAACAGGACACAGGCATACACAACACACACAAAACAGCACTTACAGACCCACACGAGTCACAAACACCACACAGAGACAGTGCAACACTCACAGAACATAGACAGACACCACAAGAACAGCGCACCCCACAGAAAGGACCATCATATGTAACAACACCACCTGGAAACACCTAGGAAACAGAACAAAGACAACAAACAGCACAAAACACACACAGACAACCCATCCTATTTATAGGCACCATATACAGACACAACACAACCATATGCACACTTGACACACAAATCATCAACACGATGCAGATCCCTGGTGTAGAATTCAGATTTACACAAAACACAACACACGTAATGCAAGACATTGGGTGGGACAAGGCTTGTTACTACAGACAAGCTGCTGTTCAGAGAACTCTCCCCCTCCCCCATCCGGCAGCCTCGGATGGTAGGTTCCAGCAGTGCTGGGTGCCACATGACTTCTTACCACATGCACGCTAATGCTCAGAAAGTTCCCCCGTGCAGCCTCGGGTGGTAGGTTCCAGGAGTGCTGGGTGCCCCAAGGCTGGTTACTACAGACACCGCTGTAACAACAAGTGGCTTGATCCACGTGTCAGACATCACTTCTTGCACTACTGATCACTGCCCCCTTGCACAGGTGATGGTGGCTACTGCCGCGCCCTACGCTGTCATAACAAGAAGCGGATTTTACGTCAGTCACTCGATTACAATGGGTTGTGGTACCACGGTGCCCAAGGTCACACGGTGGTTCATCGTAAGTGGCAGCTCTCTGGGACTAGTACAGTGAGGGGTGGGCCAAACCGACCCCACCAAGTATTCACTTTCATGAGCAATAGTCGTTCAAAATGCAATCACTCAGTGGCAAAACAATTAGTATTTGAAAGTAAAGACGTTAAATACATGTCTTTAATATGCTCCTGATCTTTTGCACATACCCAGGGTTACACATTGGGCCATCACTGGCTCCCTGCAGTGTGCACTGGTGGGCAGTACCAGAAATCTCAATGCTCATTATTAAAATCTTGATGAGGAAGTATAAGCGGGAAGTGATAAGGGCTAAACAGGAATACTTCACGGCCCTCTCCTCCTCTCTCTCCTCCCCTAAGGAGCTCTTTAGGATAGTGGACTCCCTTATGTCCCTTCAAACCCCGGACCCTGTTATTGCTTCGCAGCAGCTCTGTGACAGCATAGCTGTCTTTTTTCAGACGAAGATCTCTGATATTTATTCCGCCTTAGAGCTGCAGAGGACCCTGACTACTGAGCCCCGGTATTTGGGGATGTGGCTCATGTTCCCATTGCTCTCATGGAGAATTCCTCTCGGGACGTTTGGAGTCCTTCCATCTCCTCTCCTTGCAGGATTTAGAGATCCTCCTGAATAACACCAAGTCAGGCTCACCTCTAGATATCTGTCCCCTTAAGATCCTCAAGCAATGCAGGGAAACCTTCCTGCCTCCCCTTGTTGACATCATGAATAGGGCCATAAGGGATGGTATCTTCCCCCCTCAATGGAAAAGGGCGGTAGTGAAGCCTTTACTCAAGAAACCATCTCTTGATCCTGGGGTTTTAAAAAACTTCCGCCCCATCTCACTGCTCCCTGCCCCTGCGAAGATGTTAGAAACCCACCTCAATAAACATCTCGCAGCTTTTGTAGAAAGCTCAGGCTGCCTTGATCATTTCCAGCATGGTTTTAGGAGGGAACATAGCACCGAGTCGGCCCTCACCATAGTGCTGGATAACATCCGCACTCGTGTGGATGGGGGCCAGACCGCCCTCCTTATCCTGCTGCACCTCACGGCAGCCTTTGATACCCTCTCTCCCTCAGTCCTATCATCTCGTCTGAGGGAGATTGGGGTTGAGGGAGCAGCCCTGTGCCTATTGACCTCTTTTCTTGGTCAAAGAGAGCAAAGAGTGAAGTTGGGGGAGTTTCTATCTCCATCCACGTCTGTGCAATGTGGGGTCCCTCAGGGGTCGGCATTAAGTCCGACCCTTTTTAACATATATGTGACCCCCCTTGCCAGACTTATTAGATCTTTTGGGATGGAGGTAGTCTCCTATGCAGATGACACACAGATCCTCGTCTCTCTCTCCCAATCAGTTAAGTCGACTGCCTCCAATTTTAGATCTTGTATGGAGGCAGTAGGACAATGGATGATTCACAACTCATTGAAACTGAATGGGGAGAAGACGGAGGTGATGGTGTTTGGAGGAAAGGAAGAGGTTTGGTCTCATGATTGGTGGCCGGACTCATTGGGAATGTGTCCTGATCCCGCCTCGTCGGCCAAAAACCTAGGAGTTTTGATCGATCCCACCCTTAACATGTGTCAACAAGTTAACAGATCGGTCTCTACCTGCTGGGGCATTATATACATACTGAGAAAAATTAGACACTATCTCTCACAGCAGGCAAGGAAACAAGTTGCTGTTGCTCTCATCGGTTCCCGGCTGTACTATTGCAATGCGCTATATGCAGCGCTTGCAAGTAGCCCAGAACGCAGCAGCTAGGTTTGTCCTTGATCTGCCCAGGCATGCCTCGGCTACCTCTGCCAGAAAATTGTTACATTGGCTTCCTATAGAGGACCGGATACTCTTGAAAACCATGTGTATGACCTATAGGGCTCTAGCTAATGGTAGCTCTTCTGGAATGGGGTCTATTCTGTTTCATTATAGCCCCTCCAGGAACTTGCGCTCCTCCAACAGACTTCTCTTACTAGTCCCCCGTATTCGTAAAGCTAGATGGGGAGGCAAAACCTTCTCTTTTCTGGCACCTAAGTGGTGGAATGATCTCCCACTAGAACTTAGGTCTCTTCCCACCTTACAGCTTTTTAGAGTTGCCTTGAAAACTCATCTTTTCGCAAAGTCATACCTGTAGTGGTGTTCTGTTTTCTAATTTGGATCTGTTTTGTAGGCGCCTTGATGCCTTCGGGTTTTAGTTGCGCAATATAAATTTATTTCATTCATTCATCTTGCTTTGCAAGTTGGGAATTGATGGCAACATTTTCAGTGTAATGTACGAACGGCCGATGTGTCACCCTTCGGTGACATCACCTTTCATACAGTTAATACGCCTCATCCAGGGTTTGTAATTATTACTCACAAATTATATATATCCTGCAGGCCGCGGCCCGTAGCTGGAAATTGATGCCGCTTGGCCGGTGTCTACAGGCAATCCAGTCTCCTTGTCCCCTGTGTACCCCGGCCAGTTTGCATCTAATATTCAGTTTCAATTACCTAACCAGCTAGTTGGTTTCTATGTAACCTTTCCTCTGCCACAGAAAGACGCTATTAATTTGATCTGTGTGACAGGCATTAGGCTGATTGGGCCTCAGTGAAACTTAATTTATACAGTTGCATCAAGCATCAAGCAGGCGGCATGGATTCAGATATCATCAAATCCACGCTGCGCCACTTAGCAGGTCGTGTGATACATTGATGTCTTGGTGCACCAGGAATCCAATGCTATATTGCTATTATTGGAGTAGTTTGATGACTGATGGACTCGAGTTTTCATACCTGCTAAAGACTTACTGAAGTCCATTTCATAGCTCGGGATCCAGTCATTGGCGCGCGGAGGTCACCGCTGGACTACGGCAGTCACAGAACTTGTTTTAAAACCCTTTGGGCATTATTCTTAAAAGAAAAACCTGTGCATTTAATTCAGACTTTCATACACAAATAGCCCAATTTATGCGTACATTTTTCAATTCAGGATTGTTGGTTTTGCACAGCTAAATATCTCCTGTCCTGGAATCGGATATTGATTTACTCTAGTAAGGCACAAATGAACTAGATAGAAGTCGCATATTTTAATTCTACTTTTTGAGGCCAGTATCTTATTTCGCACATAGGTCAGTTTGCAAAATACTGAATCGTGGAGTGTGGCCGTACAATCTGCCTAAATATTATTACTTAAGCAGGTCAGGAATGGTGACTGATTGGCTACAATCACAATAATAGTGGCCTGCTACGGCAGCAGATTATTCTCTCTATGATTTGATTTCAAAATGGATAACTTTTTTTGGAAGCAACCCCATTTCTTAAAAAACAAGCATTTGCAATGCAATAGGTCTCGCCTTTGCATAAGTTTGAGCTATTGGCATTGTAAATGACAGTGCCTTTTATTTATTTGTTGTGAAAACCTGCAAGCGGTGCGTAAACACGCACTTTGTACTTATAAATAATCGTTGCTTATGAGAAGCAAGGCTGGCAATAACTGCGCCTCTTTTACTGCCAGCCTTTCTTCTCGTAAGCAAAGACTATAAGTGCAAAGTGTGTGTTTACGCACCGCTTACAGGTTTTTAAAACACATAAATGAAAGGCACTGTCATTTACAATGCCAATAGCTCAAACTCTCACAAAGGTGAGACCTATTGCATTGCAAATGCTGGTTCATTTATGTGTTGTGGAGTGATTGTATGTGGTATGCAGTTGTATTATGTGGATAGTAATTATGTGGTATTTTGTGTATTGGAATTGCGTGGAGTGGGTTTGTGTGTCATGGAGAGTAATTATATGGTATGGTATTTTGTGTTGTGGAGTGTTAAGTAGTGGAGTTTAATTATGTTGCATGATGTAGAATTATGTGGTGTGGATTGTGTGTATGTGGTGTGTTATGTAATGGTGTTGTTGTTGTGGAGATTGAGGAGAGATCAAGGTGAAGGTGATGCCAGACAGATGTGGAGGTGAGGGTAGACAGAGGTGGATGATGGGGAGAGACAGTGGTGGAGGGTGAGGGTAGACAGAGGTGGAGGATGGGGAGAGATGGTGGAGGGGGAGTCAGAGGTAGAGGATGAGGAGACACACTGGTGGAGAGGGGGAGAGACAGTGGTGTAGGGGGGCAGACAGTGGTGGAGGGGGGCAGACAGAGGTGGAGGTGAGAAGAGACCAAGGTGGAGGGTGAGGAGAGACAGAGGTGGAAGGGAGTCAGAAGCGGAGGTAAGGAGAGACAGAGGTGGGGGGAGAGACAGGTGGGAGGGGAGGGGGTGGTATCACTTTCACCTTCTCTCCTAGTGTAAGGTAACGCCCCCTCTCCAGCGGCCCTGCCGGGGTCAAGAGCAGATCCATGCCCGCATCAGCCATCACCCGAGACCGCTCGTGCTTGTTGGTAAAGAGAGGTTCATTATCTGATGATGATGTGATTGGCAAAACAATTAGTATTTGAAAGTAAAGACGTTAAATACATGTCTTTAATATGCTCCTGATCTTTTGCACATACCCAGGGTTACACATTGGGCCATCACTGGCTCCCTGCAGTGTGCACTGGTGGGCAGTACCAGAAATCTCAATGCTCATTATTAACAAGCACCAAATACACTAACTAAATCCTCCTTAGCGCCTACAGGTGCTTTGGTTGCATGTGAGCACTACGCACAAAATATACCACTCCTAAAGGTTTTAACAAAGTGACGTTTTGAACGGCTTTAATTGAAACCACAAAATTGAGTAACTGTAATCTCCATAATTGAATCAGGTGTGAGCAGATAAATGGGAGCCATTGATGACGCAGGCGCTAGGACTACTGATGTGATTACTGGACCGTTTATTGAGATAGATACCTGCAGGGCCCCGTCTCCCTTCAAACGTGTGAGCTGGGAGAGTATGAGCTTTTGACGTGTGATTCTCTTTTGCTTATGGTACCAAGTCAGCTTGTCTTAAGCATGCATTAAATTCGGTAGTGCCCGATGCAATAACTTGGATTGCGTTCGCAAACCCAGCGATTCTCAGTCACAAGGTTTGCAATTGCAGAACCATGTTGTGCAATGTCGTAAAGCGATTTTGTAAGTGGGAAAACATTTCCGACCTACGAAATGGGTTTTGGGACACATTATGAATCGCAATTAGGAAGGAGTTTAACTGCAAGTCACAATGCCATGTATCAGTGGTATGCGACTGCAATCGTAAAGAATTAATCAGTTACCGACATCACAAAGGAGGCGGTAAGCGATTCGCACAAGCACAGCGGTGAACCGTGTCGAAATGCGGGGGGAGTGAGGGAAGTGCGGGGGAGTGCAGGGAGTGTGGGGGGAGTGCAGGAAGTGTGGGGGGAGTGCAGGAAGTGTGGGGGGAGTGCAGGAAATGCGGGGGAGTGCAGGAAGTGCAGGGGGTTCAGGAAGTGCAGGGGGTAGTGCAGGAAGTGGTTTACATGCTCATTATGCGGTCTCTAGATCTTGCCAAATGGGAAACATTTCTTTTCAACGCGGCATCTGTTCCTTCAAGGGACACGAACTGCACACAAAATGTTTCCCACTTAAAGATGCAAATGCAGATATGGGGCTCTGCTTTGCTTCAATAACCGGCATTCTTTAACCAGAGCTTTTCCACCAGATTTTCTTTCACCAAGGTCTTCAGAAAAGTACATCACATCCACCCATTTGTATCTCTGCTTCTACAAACCACGACTAGGGACTATTGGCTAACCAATACCAACGGTTAGAGGCTGGCAGGAATATCACTAATAGAGGCGCGTTCTCACACTGTATTACAGCTATGCAAGATGATCCAAATTACGCTGGTCCACACAGAAGCAAGTCTGAAAACTCTTATTAGAACAAGGAAAGAATGCACGCAAAAAAAAGCGCTCTCCAGTCACCCACTGTTTATTTTTGCATTGCGCTTTCACTTTAAAGTGCGATGCAAAAATAAACATGCAGCCTGCTTTTCTTCTGTCGTAAGCGATTTCTTGTCTTTATGGGGCCATGTGTTTAAACACATGGCCCCATAAAGATAAGAATCCTTTTACGTCGCAAGGAAGGGACGGCTCAAAAAGCCAAATGAAAACGTCACGAACAGCTCTTTTCCAATGGCTGGCCACCGTTTAGCATAAACGGTGACGCCAGCCAATGGAAAAGAGGGGCTGGCTTAATGCCCTTTACAGAAAATACCCAAAATCATTAAATCTCGCCAGCGAGACTGCGCATGTGCGCAGCCCACGCCAAGCGAGACTTAAAAACAGGGCAGCTTTAAAAAACTTTTTTTAAACCTTTCAGTTTTGAAAAACTTTAGTGAGACTTGCCAGTGGTCCTCATCCTCCTGAAGGTGGCACCCCAATTCCCAAAGTGGGAGGGGTCACAAATCCAAAAGGGACCCCTCCCCCTTTGCAAATCGGTTACCAATGTGTCAGGAACACTTTGGCTATCTTTACTCTTCCTTCACAAGTTACGCCATGGAAGCTGCAGTTCCTGGTCTAATGCAATTACCATACGATCTAACATTTACTAGAGAGGAAATCTTGGCCTCCCTGTATGCAATCACATCTGCCAAGGCCTCAGGCCCTGACGGCATACCAAGGTATCTCTTTAGATCTGAGAGGGAAAACTGGGCTACATACATACTAACTTTTGCCAATGATATTGCAGGAGGAGGAAGCATCCCAGAATCTTGGACAGGGGTTGAAGTGATCCCCATTTTCAAAAAGGGCAACAGGTCTATACCAGCAAACTACCGACAGATCAGCCTGATCGACTTTGTCCAGAAAGTTGTCCGTCGCTCGCTATTAGCTAAAATTACGTATTGGATGGAAGAAAATTACATTCTTTCTTCCCTTCAAGCGGGCTTCTGGCGAAAATCTGGCACAGTCGATCAGGTCTTTCGATTGTTTATGCTGTACTGGAAGGTGGTTTTGTTGGGCAAAGGGAGCCTATACATTGCATTTCTTGATTTAAAAAACGCATTTGATCTCGTTCCCAGGGACAATTTATGGCGGGTCCTCAGGGAGATGGGCATGCCTCCGGACATCCTTGCACTTCTAATTAGGCTCCATGATGAGAATTTCACCAGGGTCAGGTGGGGTAGCCAAGGACAGGTCATCAATCCCATCAAGGTCCAGCGGGGAGTCCGCCACGGATGTGTCCTGGCCCCAACTTTATTCTCATTGTACATCAACCACATTGTCGAGGGTCTACCTGCCATCCCAGCGGATACCCCGTCCCTAGCAAAGCAAAGAATACCTACCCTCCTATTCGCAGACGACACTCTTAGAGAGAGTCAGTTCCTTCGATTAACTGGGAATAAAACTATCCGAGGAAATGGCCTGGAAGCACCACCTTAACAAGGCCTTCCCGGGTAACCGGGGCCCTCCGCAAAGAACATCGCCTCTCCCACACCAAGCCTGATGCACCGGCATTGAAACTGTATAGTTGCATGGCCGTGAGCAGTGCAGTCTATGGAGCTGAGTTGTGGGGCATGGCAAGAAGAAATGACTTAACATCCCTGGAGAACAGGTTCCTCAAAAATCCGGTTTCCTTGCCACAGAGTACCCCCACTCGCCCAATACTGCTCGACGTGGGTATTAAACCCATAAGCGACCTAGCGAAGCTCCGTCCCTTACTGTTCTGGCAGTGGATGGTCTCCCCCCCGGAACTGTCGCTCTATGCTGCTGCTTTCCAGGAGATTTGTGCCCTAGACACCATGCACAAAATCGGTTGGACCAAGCATGTTAAAAGTCTTTTATCAAACATAGGTCTTGCAGGACACAACATTGGTTGCCCAATACCCCTTGCTAGAAGACAGATCAAATCTCTCTATTGGGAAAGAGCTGAGCACATCGCCTCTTTAGCTGGCAACCAGGGGAGACTGAATGAGGAATTCAGTGACTTTAAGCATAGCTCTACCCTCAAAAGTTCCCTCAACATCATTAAAGTGCCGGCCAATAGGAAGCTATACATCCAGTTCAGGCTTGGCTGCCTGCCCATCAATGCATTCACAAATTCTTGGCTGCATGACAAAGCACAGCCAAAGGGCTGCCCTTGTTGTCCCTGCCCACAAGAATCCACGGCCCACTTCTTTTTTGCTTGTATAGCATATACCAAACCTATGAGCAGATGGCTTTCTCCTGTCTGCAGAGAACTGGGTACCCAAAACATTAGAGCGGCTCTGCGCATACTAAAATCGGATGAAAGACCCCTATTTGTATGTGCAACTGTAAAATACTTGGGAAATGCATGGGCAATCAGAAGGAGGGCGTTGACTCCCTCTCGGCCCAGCCCTGTGAGCAGCGTACATGTTTTATTCCTTAGTACACATAATTGCCACACAGAAACGCAAACTTAAAAATTGCAAGTAATACATTTTAGTCTTTTTATATGTTAGTAGGAAATGTGTTTTTAATGTTTTTATTACATTGACATGTGACTGAATCCTTTAGCACTTGCCTTTTTAATACCGGATCTTTGCCAGATTTTGCACATTTATGTACCATGTGGACATGAACCCATGATGGAAAAATGACTTGCTTAACTGAAGAATGTAATTAACAGCAGCCAAGGCATCTGCATCACGTCCGGTACGCCTCTTGCTAAACCTCACGCTTCTCGCGTGAGCAACGTGTTATACTTTCAATGCAATACGGCTCGTACTTCTCCGGAGCGCTTCGGACAGCTGGTACGATGGTTGCCAAAGCTCCCGCCTCACGCGTGAACAGCGTAGCGGGTCTCCAAAGTCAGTACGGTGCGAACAAAGCCACGGACGGGTCGCAGTCCAGCGCGCTCTCACACAGTACCTTAATTCTTGTACCAGGACGATCGCAGCAGCTTCAGGGGTCCCTGCAGGAGCGTCCCACGTCGCGTTGTCGTCCCTCTGTGATAGTGGGCGGCGGTGCTTCGTGGGGTTCTTCAGGACGGCCTCGGCCACACGATCACGGGCAGAAGCAGGAGGGGCAGCTCGGGGGCAATCTCTTCAGCGCGTCGTGCTGTCAGCTTCACGTAGGGGACACACAGTGCATCGCAGGTCTTCACAGGAGCTTCTACGGACAGGGGGGGGTCGCAGAGTCTCGGCGCTCAGAGCCTAACCAGCCTCTTCTTTGCGGTGTGAGCTACGGCTCGGGGGGCAGATGCTTGCGGTGCTTGGACCAAGTAGATAGGTCTTTGCGGTGCTCGCAGGAGCCCCGGTGGCAGATGTCACGGTGCTCAGATGAGGGGCACACAGGTCCTCAGGGGTCAGCGTCACAGGATCGCCTCCAGCAGCTTCTCCTCTTCTTGGGGAAAGGTAGCGCCCACTGTTCCTGGGGCGCAGTTCAGGGGGCAAGTTCACCAGCAATCCCTAGGAGATTGTTCAAAGCACAAGTTGATTTAAAAGTCTTTTCCTTTAGTCTTTTCCTCTCCTTCTTGCAGCAAGGCACCCACCACAGGCCAGTCTCACAGGTCAGAGACAGTAGTCCTCCATGCAGCTTTCCCAGGTCCTTCTCTTCAGGCACAGTTTCTTCTTGGCGCAAACAGGATCTGATTTCTTAGGAGCAGGGCTCCTTCTTTTATAGCACAATTGTTTTGTTCTTTGTCGCCAGGGGGCCTGGGCCTGGCTCAGTCCAGTTTTGGAGCACTTTGTTGTGGTGACGCTGCTCTTTCCTTTCAGCAGCAGGGCAGAGACATCAGCCGCTCCACAGGGGGCGGAGCCGGCATTGTGGTGGCAGAGCACAGGTCTATTCAGAGTCAAGGGTGGACTCCTCCCACCCATCCTGGTGTAATCTCTCTACCCACCACCTGGCAGCCAGCCTGTCTCCTGGAATTCCCCAGCCCTGCTCCTTTACTGTTACTAGGCAGAACACACACACACAGCAGAGGCGGACTGAAATGGCCAGGTCAGTAAATACTAACTTTCTAAAAGTAGTATTTACAAACACAGGATATTAAAATAAACTTTACTAAAAGAAGTATTTTATTATTCTGAGTTCAGGAATACTAAACTTGACTTTCTACCATGCTCTCTGAGTCCACTGGGATCACAGCGTATAGTAATTCCAGCAGCCCATTCTGGCCTATGGAGAGCAGGTAGCCTTCAATAGTGAAAAACGAAAATGGCTGTAATTCACTATTAGGACATGCCACACACATCAGGGCATGTCCTACCTTATACCTACAATGCACCCTGCCCTTGGGCCTACCAGAGGGGTGACTAATATGTAGTTAAGTGAAGGTTTGGGGACTGGCAAGTAGGTGCACTTGCGCAATCAGCGCAACAGTACCAGACCGCGCGCAGGTTCTGCAGTGGCAGACCCTAGACACATTTTACTAGGCCGCTTCTGTGGGTGGCACAACCAGTGCTGCAAGCCCACCAGCAGCATTTGTATTTACAAGCCATGGCACTCCTGGTGCACTTTACTAGGGGCTGATAGTAAACCAAATAAGCCAAACATGGACACCAATCAATGTATACACTTTTCAAAAGGGAGCACTTGAACTGTGTCACTGATTAGCAGTGGCACAGTGCCCTGAGCAGCTAACACCAACAAAATACAATGAGGCACATCAGCAAAAAGTGGAAGGGAAACTCATGCCAAGGTGCCAGGTCTAACACTCTGGTTCATGCCAAATTTGTAATCCCGAAGTTTACCTGCACCTTAGCAATGGGACGTTGCTAAATTAGCACTTCAATCCTTTTTGTGGGATGGCATTTGTGATGATCACTATGGACTGTTGCACTGGCGAATATTATTGATGTCATCAAACATGTCTTTACCTCTGAAATGGTACTTTGCTCAGGTTGCATATCTATTTTCCTAGCTGGTATGATCTTGTGACGATAAATGAGACCTACATAGTATCCTTAGGTCCCAATTCTCTGTTTTCTTAACGTCAGCTAGTTTAATTTTTACACTTAATGATATTTTTAGACTGTATCGCTTTTATCATCTAAATGTATTGTCCTATTTTTGATATGTACAAAACTTATCCTTTGATCCCTTGTGTCTTTTATGGTATTCTTACCGAAATAAAGACTTTGATGATGATGGTAATTGGTCATGTAAAAATGGTCTCAAACTGGATTTACAGTAGCAAACCATTGTTACTTATGGCTCTGAATTACAATTTGGAAGGGACTTCGTAAACATGCCCTTTCCAAATTGTGATGTAGTGCCAAGTGCTACACTCATTTTATGAGTCAGAAAAACCTTACAGACTTTTAAAATGTGCTTACGATATAAGAAATATGTTTTTAGTTGCCCAAGGCCTCTGATTTAGCGAATCAGAGTGTTTGTGACAACTAAAACGTTCGGTACATCTAGCCCAAATCTCTTTCAATGGTCACGGATCAGTCCATTATCCCAAAATTTGGAGGTGTAGAGTCAGGGCCCTGGAAGCGCTCTATCCACAGAGAAATACATTTTAACTGTGTAGAAGAAAAAGTTAGCAAGCGCATTAACACTTCATCTGATTTTATACGGATGCCAGAGTATATGTTATACATAGTAAATAGTGCAAAAAGGTAATTGACAAAACCTTTCCAGAATAATGCATGGAAAGCAACAAAAGGCACGGATATAGAGGCATTCCGTGGAAAAGTAGTGTGAATACCCGAAATGAATACACCAGCACCAATGTATGTGCTCAAAAAGCTTGCAAAAGAAATTTAAGACGCCTCATTAAATTAAAAAAGAACTAACATTTTGTAAAAATTGCAACGATTTGCTGAATATTTTTTTTTATAAAAAATTTTTTCATATACACCCAGGATACATTTTCATAATGAAAAATTGTGCTTGCAGGCTTCTTTGTTCTACAAAAAAATACACACGCGAGCTTGCCATTTTATACTTGTCAAGTCCTGATTAGCAGACTATGCCAGTTAACTTGATGACAAAGTATATAGGTATTATCGTGGCTGTTGCTCAGTGATCCCTTTATGAAAGTTGTGCATTTCATTGCTTCCACATTTTTTGGAAGTGATATATATGCATGTATATATAGCCATGTTGTCACACTTGTTCTTTCCTTGCCTTTGGAGAAAGTGAAATGGTTTGTGTGACCTGCAGCGAGTGTTGCTTCTGTGATTAAAGGACAAGTGCTTCAGATGCACTGAAGAGCGAAAATAGCTGGATAGTGAAGAAATTGCATGTAACAGAAATGGTGTGGAGAGAAACAGGTAGGGATGGGCGTAACTGATGTAATTCCGTGTATTTTAATTTGTAATCAAACGAAATTACCTAAGAATACAGCGAGATCGTGTTGAATTATGCTAGAAGAGTAATTCTGTGTTTAGCACTATTCCTTAGCGCAAAAATGCCCCCCAGCGTCCAAAATGGACGCAAGGATACATTTGTGCGCTGAAAAATAGTTCTAAATGCAGTAGAACACGATTAGTAGTATATTTCCCTTAAATTACGCTAGCAGGAGTAATTGCATAATTACCGCTTATGCCACATCAAAAAATGACGCGGAATTACTGAAATTACTCCGATTAATTCAGTGCAATTGAAATTCTGCCCAGGCCTAGGAACAGCATAAGAAGCAGTACCATCGAAATGGGGGAGCTGTGTCAGGTTGTGCGTCAATTTAAGTTTGAAAGTAAGGCTCTATATTTGAAGTCCATGAGGATTACCTTGTGCCCAGATACCGACACCGCGAGTGGTATGTGTGGCTACATTCAAGGGTGTCTAATCAGGATTTGAGGAGCTGTGGGAGGCTGCTTGTACAAACATGAAGCATAACAGAGGAGGCACTACATATGAAGAGTGTGCATGACATCGGGGGTATGCTCTGATTGGGGGACAGAGAGCAACAAGTGCATGTAAGAAGTTGGAAGGTGTATGCCATTATGCACCATTTGGTTGTCTAGAGGGACTGAGGGTGTGGCACAGGGGTGACTCAGGTTTCTATAGGAACAAGGCTTCAGAGCTTGAGTATTTCTGATGTGGACAGTAAAGTTTTTCCAAAGTGTAGCTGTCTCAAACCCTTCCTTGTCCTCACAGTATTGAATACTGGTGTGCTATCGTGAGATTGAGTTATTTGTTAAGGCGGTAACCTCTCATGTTAGGTAATAAAAACAATCCTTGTCAAGATGAAGAGCTAAAGTCACAAAATTACCCTGAGGTCAACCCCCTGGTAGCTATGGCACAGAGCTGACAGGCTTAACTTTGAGCAATGCGAAAAGTATTTATGCAGTACCAAAATAGTAATAAAGTCAAAATGCAAAGGGATAGAGTAAAATTTAATAAACAAAATGACACAAAAATGATAAAAATCCAATAAGGTGAATTGAAGATTTGGTGTCATTTGTACAACCTTTTTTTTCAGCCCCAAACAGAAGATCCTCCCGTTTGCGACCTCAAAAAAGGGTAATGGCATGTACAAATGCTACTTTGCGAGTCACTGACTCACAAAATAGCATTTACGACTCTCACTAGTAGGAAAGGGCGCCCCTTCCCTAATAGCGAGTCACCATGCCCCAACCGCATTTGCGGCCGCAAAACACTTGCAGTCTACCACCTACTTCAAGTAGGCGGTAAACCACTCGCAAAGGGGAAGGGGTCCCCAGGGGACCCGTTACCCTTTGTGAGTATGTGAGAAAATATTTTTTAAGAGCAGGCAGAGGTCCCATGGACTATTATTACACATTTGTCGAGGCACAACATGAGAAATGGTATAACCAGTGAAGCCGGTCTCAACTGTACGGTCGTATGTATCAAATTGCAAGTCCACAGAATACTTGAGGAATTTCTTTCCAAAATTTTCTTTATTTTTTCTTCTTTTAATAACCACATGTATGTACAAAAACAGCCGACACGTGTTTCGTCCAAAGGGACTTTTTCAAGGCTGTGAACAAATACATAAACAAACAATCACAATCTTTAAAAACACTAATCAAGTTTAATAACTATAATAAAAAACAATTTGTCATTTTTATTGTGATAATCCATTGGATCTGACATCAGAACTTTTTAAACCACTATATATAGTGTTAAAAACACAGCACAAGGGGGCTTTATATCAAACATCTTTAAAAAAACAGTACATACAGTTCCAAAAAAGTGGCCCCATATTCTTGTCTGGTTGCCAACTAAATTAACATTCAGTTTCCCACATTTGATTAGCACCACCATCAAAGACCCAAGTGGACGAAACACGTGTCGGCTGTTTTTGTACATACATGTGGTTATTAAAAGAAGAAAAAATAAAGAAAATTTTGGAAAGAAATTCCTGAAGTATTCTGTGGACTTGCAATTTGATACATACGACCGTACAGTTGAGACCGGCTTCACTGGTTATACCATTTCTCATGTTGTGCCTCGACAAATGTGTAATATGTTTGTGGATTCCAAAGGGCCAGTGTGTCAATTGTTGGGTCCGATTTATCCTCCAGAGGCAGAGGAGGGTTTCTGTCTGAGAGCACCAAAAAAATTAGTCATATAATGAATTATTAAGGCATTCAGATGACATAATGGATGTGCATATAAGATTCTGGCTAGCTTCTGCTTAAGTATCTGTGTGTAACGTCCCATGGACTATTGCCTGCCCTTAAAAAAAAAAGAAGCTGAAAAGTTTCATTTTTCTTTTTTGAATGCAGCCCGTTTTCCTTTAAGGAATATGGGCTGCATTTAAAAAATAAAAAACTGCTTTATTTAAAAGCAGTCACAGGCATGGTGGTCTGCTGACCCCAGAAGACCACCATCCCTGTGAGTGCTAGCCATTCCTAATGGGGTTGCAAATTGTGCCTGATTCGTTGATATTAATCATGCATGCAATTTGCACACCCCATTAGGAATCGCAAACAGTGTCTGAGTCACTGTTGTGCATCCCAATTTGCGAGTTGCAAATTGTGAGTTGCAAATTGGGGGGTCGTACATCTGGCCTTTAAAGTGTTAAGTATAAATAGCGCCAAAAGCACAAAGCGCCAATGATAGTCAATGGTCGCCGGAGACTGGGACAATGGCACAATTTCAGACTGACTGAAATGGAGTGATGGTCGGATATACCAATCATATTAATCTTGGTCAAAGATTTTATCTTCTGATTTAGGTCCTGATTTAGATCTTGGCACGTGGGATACTCTGTCACAAATGTGATGGATATCCCATTCGCTGTATTACAAGTGCCATAGGATATAATGCAGTTGTAATAGGGCGGACAGGATATCCGTCACATTTGTGACGGAGAATCCCATCCACCAGATCTAAATCAGGCACTTAGTCTTTTAAGTTTCCCAAATCCCCCAAAGGAGCACAATTCTGAAGTCCCCCCCTGAGGACATCAGTGGAGGCACTTAGAGACTAAAGGAGTGTCAGGCAGAGATAAACATCATGTCCAAGTCCCGGTCCATTTGCCACTGGTCATCTGGGTACCTTCAAGAAAAGGCCTTCTGTATCTTGCTGTACCCCACAATCTTGAGCAGGAGGTCATCCTTATTACCCTTGGAGTCCACTTCATTGTCTTGGGTACAAAAGAGAGGATATTTCCAGTCCTTAAGGGGTCCTCTCAGGTCTCAGATAGCAAATCAAGTCCTCTTCTGATTTTCCTCAGGGCCTGGATTGTTCTAAAATGTCTGCCTGATGGTGCCACATTTCTGCCTGGCACTAGCTAGTGGGTGACAATGACTCTTGGGCATAACCAAACCGGTAGGATAAAAGTCTCTGGTCAATGCTTCTCACTTTGGGGCATTTGTTTGATAGAGAAAGCCTCCAGCCACACTAAACCCGAAGCTCTTAGGGCAGGATATGTGTGTGGGGTGTGTTCTATGGTAATTCCAGTGCCCCCCCAAAACTAACACTAAAATCTTGTTTGGAGCAGGTACTACACCCACAACCAACCCGCAGACAAAAGCCAGACCTTCAGAAACCAGACCTTGAATCTACAAGAATTTCTGTTCTCTCACCTTTCAAGTGCCCAAAAGGTTCTATGTAAACATAGAGACAGACGTCTCGTAGAAGAAAAGCAGAGCCCTTCAGAACGAGGCAGTGGATCCACAAAAATTGTCTTGGCATCTTGTTCTCTCCCCTTTCAGTGTGCCCCAAGTGTTATAAGTGATTCCATGAGACCTGTCATGGAGATTTTGACACTCAAGCAGGATTTGACACTCTAGTGTTAAAAAGGATGTCCACAGTCACCACCATGTATATTCAGAGGAGTCGCCTCTATCTATTCAGGTCATCCTATTATTTGCTCCTGGAGGATAAGATAAGGTACATTTATTATGCATAATTGTTAAACACCGTAGCATACATTAACCCATTTTAAAATGGCTACAGCAAGATTCCATAAAACATTCCAAAATATAAATAGTAAAATTCAAAAGATTACAATTCTAGCAATTATATGTAGCTTAAATTAAAACAATCTCAAATGACATGACGTCATAGTGTTCTAATGTTTTTGCAGAGAAACTTAAAAAATTAAGTAAAGTAACAGTTTAAAGTGTTGACTGTTGTCTTAAAGCATGGAATCATGGCCTGCCTGCACGTACGATTACCATGCTGGTTGAAAGGTGCTCTTAACAGTTTCCTTCTTGTGTTCATGAGACCAGGGAATACACATTATGAGACCAGGGAATACACATTATGTGAACAATGTTTTCCTCGCCGATTTTTCACAGCCTACAGCAAGCTAGTTTAGTTTCCAGAAGTCAGGGCACAGTGTGAACATATTCTAAAAGATGTCCAAAACGGTATCTAATAAAATGATGCCTGGACCATCTGGCCTCCAGGTAAGGCTGTTGTTAAAGAATTTTATAGTCTTTTTGGGCGATCCGAGCATGAGATCAAATTTAAAAGCATTGTGTCTTTACCTCATATCGCGTAACTTCCATAGGAGAGGCCCGGTGGTAATTTTACTGCGATTACCTTTAGCAGTGGAAGGAAACTTTGGCTGTCTAGTGATCTCTGTAGAGTGTGAAATGAAAGAATTAAGACGTTACCCTTCCTCTGGAGCTCCAGCCTGTGGTGGTTGAAGGAGCCTTTGTTATCAGGTAATACTCCAAGGTATCTGTGAGATTTTGCTGACTCCAGTTGTTGACCTTGTACACTGTCTAATTTGGGAGGTAGTTTCTAGTGGGGGGCAACAGCACTTATTTTTGGGGGCAGGCATTATTTATCTGCACTAGAAGTTTACAGAGAGCATGAGAGGAAAAAATGAAAAAAGCAGAAACACGGAGAAAGAGAAAGGCATACATACAGTCAGTGGCGTAACAAAACCTGAGTGGGCCCCCCTGCAAAGTACATGGAGGGGGCCCCCCGACGCACAAATTACCACTTTGCCCCACTGACAAAAAATCTGGTATATTTTTAAGTGAAACCTCCAACATTTAATGAAATGCCTTTATATTGCCTAGTTCAAAGTTTGAATAAGAAAGTGAGAAAAACTCTTAACATATAAGCTACACCATTTGTAACATTATTGTTAAGAGCAGATTATTTTTCTGAGACAGCAATTATAACAATGCCAAGGAGCTGGCCTATTGCCTTAGGAACTGCCTATCGCTGAAGAACAAAGAACAACTGCATAGGGTCTGGATTAGATTTGACATGGTTGGAAAATAACTTGAAACTTTGAAAGACAATCCCAAACCTGCAATTTCACAGACTCAACTGACAATATACACAAGTAGTACACAAAATATAACTCAGTAACCTGCCAGCTCCAAGAGAAATAAACTGGTGTGAATTATCTGCATGCCACACACTTGCGTCTGCCAGGGGGTGTGTATGATAATAACCACTCAATAGTATTTAAAATGAATTGAGGAATCAATTTCAATTTCTACCATCATGGCTTAACTAGTTAGCATGACAAAAGCAGGCAGGCAAACAAGGCTGAAGATGGAAACTGCTTGGATGCTTCAGAACATTGATGCAGATGTTTGTCTGTATTTATCATTTCTGTAGTGTAAACAATGCTAATTATTCGATTTAAGGTCCACATATTATAGACAAGTGCAAACATCACCATAAATAACACATCTTGTAGGATAAAACCAAACCATATCAGCAAGTACCCAATGACAGAATCTATACTATCTGTAGCCGATGAAGCAAAGGAAAACGTTCAAATACTATCAAAGTGCATAATAAAACAATCAGCCATCCAGCAATAAACACAAACAAAGTGTGTTTTGTAAAACAATCCTTTCTTCTTGCATCAAGGTGAAAACACTTTCAAAGTGCATGATAAAAACAAGTTCAGCAGTATGCAGAAATGAAGCCAGGTTGGTCAAACAATTCCCCCTTTGGTTTGTGCATGAAGGCTCAAATATTTCAAAGTGACTGGTCAAACAATAACATGCTCAGCAGCATAGAAAAATTGAACCAGTTTAATCAAACTATGGCCCTTTGGTTTGTGGATGAAGCGGTAAATATGTCACAGTGACTTTTTAAACAACACCAAGTACAGTAAGCAGCTGCATAAAAAGATCCAATACTGTACCCTTCCCAGGCACAAAGACATCTAGCGCAGAGTCACTACTCCTGCGTAGCACTGCACATCTACCTGAAGTTGGCCAAGGGTGAGTCAAGCACACAACAGCTGAGCTTTTAACCCCTTCCATGCTGCGCAGATTCCGCCGCTGTGCTGACGGAATCTTGCGCGGGCGTGGTCATGACGGAACGGTTCCGTCATGAGCACAGCTCAACCGTGGCTCATGACGGAACCGTTCCGTCATGAGCACCGAAGGGGTTAAAAAAGTGAGTGAGCCTGTAGGCCTCACTGCAGTGACACAGGGCAAAAAGGACCAGTTCACTACTACTGATCACTACACAGTATGCTTCCTCCACCTCCCTTGTGCTGCTTATCTCCTTGTGAAGGCGGTAGCCTTCTACCACTGTGAGTGTAACACTTTGGGTGCCCCTCCTGGTCCAACAAGATCGCATTCCATGAGACAGGCCTATGTCATGGTACACCCACATGATCTGTGCTCACCTATGACAAAAGAATCCGCACTAGGAATCCAGATAACAGTACAGTAGAACCTTTAGGGCAGGGGTACATGTCTTTAAACATGCAGAGGACTTTATATACACACCATATTCTTTAAGGAGGAAAAATTCATTTGAATGCAATTATTAAGGCATATCTTGCCATGCTCAAGATCATGATTGTAGGTTTCGAAAACCTATCTCTAAAACCATAACAGTGTAGGCAAATAGTTTGTTACTCTTCTCTTCAAGCCTGAAGGTAAGCAGTTGAGGTAACACTTTGGTTTTCTATAACATCTCCTCTTACTTTATTGTCTATTTTGAGTTTCTTACTGCTAAGAAAGATCCACAGTAGGTGAGCACTAATATTTCTTTTCAAGATTCAAATATTTTGCAATCTCTTTTGAATGCTAAAGTTGTATTTCTCACTATGGTTATAAAAGCAGAACATGCAGCAGTCATGGGTCATCGGGTAGGCACTCGGGGGAAGCCAATTGAAGGTGTCACCATAAATGGTGCAGAGAAAATAAATGGGTTTAAGTCAAAGGAAACGGAAGACCCCCAACATGCATCTGGTTCCAAGGTTACATTGGTATCATGTATGAAATCATGGACCTTCTATGGTTCGTGCCAGAATAACCAGAGTCTGCTATGACAGGAGCATTTGTGGTGTTCACTCTGGTTTCCCTGTCCTTAAAAGAGACGTTTTAAGCCATGGGCAAAGTGAGCTCTGGCCCAGGGCTTCAGACTTTCAGGGGGCCCCCATACAGCTAGCTCTGTTCTGTAGAGAGTCTTGCCCTGATGACCTTGAATAATTCAAAAACTGATTCTTTTAAATGCAGTTTTCCTTTAACATATTTTAAACTAGGAAACGTATGAGAGTCTATTACACACATTTTGCATGGAATGTTTTATGCAAAATCCATAAAAAATAGTTTCTTTTAGATCACACTAAGTCCTCACAGATGAGAAATGGGAGGACGTCACAGAGATTATTTGCAGTAATATTAGTGAGCTGCTGCTGTGTATCAGTATTGAAAACACACATCACGATCCCTGAATAACATTTAGAATTTGAACCAGTGTGCCTGTGCACTGCCCGTGGCATGAAAGCCCTGATATTGAATCAAAAATTCAAAGCTGCTCCGAGCAGAGGCCCCCAAAATCCTTAAGATGTCTCTGGTCCTTAATCATTGGTGCGGTGCTTGGCGTATACTTCTGCAAGCAAATGAGGACAATGAATTAGCTGATGTCTAAGAGCAAGCCCCTCTGAAGTAGCTACATTCCACACGCACTACACTCTCACATCAAGTACGATTGCTTTATGCTGGATCGTACCTATTATTCTCACATGCATATTTTAATTTAGCATTGCACCACTGTAACTTTATTTCTGTGGTGCAGACTTAATTTGAAAGATAGAAGCACAGAATTTATAAAAATAAATAAATAAATACTCCTGCATTGAGAAGTCATTGAGAGGAAGCTTTAGAGACCAAGGTGATGCGGCTTTTTCACAATGACCTGCAGGCACACTGTCAAGGCTTGACTTCCAGCTGACCGACCCTGCCAAGTATCACGCATCAGGCATTAGACTAACGCATTTCAGTGTGGTGGTCCGCATCACTGCACTGAAATGCATTGTCACACATTTATAGCACCTTAGCTGTCTGCAGGAACGCTGCTATTCAGCACCTCCACTGACTGCCAAAGCTCTTAGCTTGGGGGATGGCTCAGCTCGTGGCGGCAGGCTTTGGGGCTGGCTTAGCTCACTGTTGGCTACAATGTTTCATCAGATACCGGGCATTTACTGTGGTCACCTAATGAGTCTTAATTTGCCTAATCACCATTGGCGCTCTGGGTGAGCGGGGGTGCGTGGCACAGTTTCTGTTCTTTGGCAGCCTGTGCACTTTGGGCCTGCCACTTCACCTCACCACACGCGAACCGGCTGGTGTAATGATTCGGCCGTGGTGATGCATCAGCATGACTGCTCAGCTGCTGCTTGCAGTACAGTGTAGCCAGTTCTGCCAATGCCACGAGATTCGGAGTGGAGTGTCCGATCTGGTCTGTGGCCATGCTGACCAGGACTGTACCAGGGCAAATGTCGCAGACCTGGCCCGTACCTTCAGTGACCGTGCTCGCAGCTGACACAGTAAGTGAAGTGTCAAGCTGCTATTTGTTCTGGTCTTCCTAATGTAATTTACTTTACCTTTAGGAGCGCTTCAGTTACAGACAGCAGCTCTGCACGCAGTCAATCTGTCTAACCAGTGTTAAATTGCCACGCACGTAAAGTCAGGGCAGCAGCAGAACATAAAGAGAATACTCGACTTCTGCGTGTTTAATTTAATGCAATACTCTGCTATCAGTGCTAGAAGGTTAAAGGGTCGAGTCCGTCTTGATTGAATTGAACTTACGATTTAAAGGTCAGACATGCATGTCTGTGAACAGACTGTATGCAACCTCAATTCTTAATTATCACGCACATCAAGCCGAGCCCGCCTCTGTGAGTGAGTACCTTAAAGCCTAACAGTTCCAATATCCTGCTGTGCAGCGTTGGCTCAGTATTACATCTTAAGCAGTTCAATAGCACTAATTTGACCCGAAAATAATGCAGGGCTGAGGGCTGCTTTGTGACAAGGTAAGTGGAGAGTTGGGCAGCCTCTCCTTATCTCCACGGGCGCTGCCCAGTTAGAGTTGCAGCAAAGACAGCACAATGGCGAGCGCGTTTTACCGTTGACGACACTCCCAGGACCGTGTACTCTTCGGAGTCTCTCTTCTCTTCCACCCCAGCAAAGTCCTTCTCTCCCTCACATGGGTCTTGGGGCGGCCTTACACAGCTGTTGGAAGGGGGTAGAACTACCGTCAGTCACCTCCCAGCCCCATATTTCCTGCTGACTACGAACGTTTGCAGCAGCACGCTCGCAGATCTCCACCGATAGCCCCCAAGTCCTGCAGAGATCATGGGTCTATGGTCTGCCTAAGCAAGCGTTAGCACAAAATGTGTGCACTAAAGCGGGGCCCAATAAGAGGTCTCCAGTCATCAAAATCCGGCACTCACTGACCAAGTTATTGTAATGATAGATCACACGCAGTCTGTAGTCTCTTTTACGTGTTTAATCTCAACACCCACCAAATATGCAGCGATGACAGCGGGCTTCAGCTCCAACTGTCTCTTCAGTTCCTTCTCACCTCTGGCCCATGTCATCACATTCCAACACAGAACCAGGGCTTAAAGGAGAAGCTACAACACATCTTCCCTTTATAAAAATGTGAAAGAACTCAACAGAAAGAATAGAATAGAAGAAAGATACAATAAAACAGATTGAGCAGATACATAAGTAAATCACAAAATTTAGGGAAACAGCCAATCACATTTTCAGTTAACTTGCAGATACAAAGATAAAACTTACCAAATACTATTTGTACTTTACACAATAATCTTGAAGATACATTGGTGGTCTCCTGATTCTGGAACCATGAATAGACAAATCAGTACGAGTACACTTTTGATTACATTTTGGAACTTTGGGCTGATACAACGAATCTCTGTAACCATTTGCCGGATGGGCACATTTTGACAACCGGGACATACTCCACACATCCCCCTTATCAAGCATTACTACATTCCTCATGACTTTAACAATACGTCTCGGACTAAAATACTTTGTTTCACCTTTGGGAGACCAAACTGCTTTCTTAACAAACACAAAGTCGCCAATTTTCCAAGTAGGTTGACACACACCATTTTTTATATCAAACCTCTGTTTGTAATTCTCTTGATATTTATTAAGTCTCCAATTCTGCACAACACAACCCCTATCTTTCACACTCAACCAAAGAGGATTTAACTTTGAACCAGCTATCCTCCCTTTAAGTTTTTCAAACGGAGAACACCCAGTCACACTATTTGGTGCATTCCTATGTGCCCACAATTTTTCTCTCAGGATGGGCTTGAGTGGGGCACTTCTCTCCAGGGCATTCTGAGCAGAAGCTCTAACTAATCTATTCATACTCTCAACTAACCCATTTGCCTGTGGAGCATAGAGAGCAGTTCTGTGATGTTTAATAGAAAGCTCTTTCAAAAAATCTGCCATTTCTTGAGAGGTGAACTGCACCCTATTATCTGAAACAAGAACATCTGGTATACCTTCACAAGTGAAAGCATCTTTAAGAAATTCAATAATGTTCTTAGTTACCACTGAACCCATACAGGAAGCAGACACCCACTTGGATGTATAGTCAACTAGAACTACAACAAACCTTTCTGAGGGAGACAAGGTGTCAAAAGGGCCTACAATGTCAACCGCAAGCTTTGACCAAGGACGCTCAGGTATCGCAACGGGGGAAAGAGGAACAGTCCTGGCTTTCCTCGACTTGTCATTTCCTGCACACATGACACAATCCTTGACCACTTCTTCCACTTGGCGATCTACTTCAGGCCACCAATAAGACTCTCTAACTCTCGCTTTGGTTAAACTACGCCCAAGATGACCCTCATGAGCGAGATTGACAACTTTCTCTCTCATACCAACAGGAGGTATCAACCTATCCCCCCGCAAGAGTTCACCTTGAAGAATATTCAATTCTTCACGTACATTCCAGAAACCTCTTCCACAATTTGGAACCATATTCAAAGAAGGCCAACCATTGACAATGAAATTCATGATGATACTTCTTCCCTCATCACCCTCACAAGCAGCTTCCCATTCCTTCTTATCAATAGCTGACTCTTTCACCCAACAAACAGTGCTGTCAAAACTATTAATTGAACCTTTCTCTAAAGGCATTCTAGAAAGGAAATCTGCTGGAATATTTCTTAGTCCAGGTAAATATTCCACAGTAAAATTGTACTCCCATAGTCCCTCAACCCACCTTTTAATCCTTGGTGTGGTGCTTTCGACATTCCTACAAGAAAACATATGTACAAGTGGTTTGTGGTCTGTTCTCACAAGAAAAGGTATTCCCCACAAGTAAAATCTGAAATGGTTGATAGCCCAGTAGCAAGCTAAAGCTTCACGCTCTATCACCGAATAGCGCTCCTCCGCACCCTTCAATGAATGAGAAGCAAAACCAATCACCTTCTCACTGCCATCTACCACTTGTGATAGCACCGCACCCAATCCTCGCACACTGGCATCAGTGGTTAAAACAGTTTTTCTTTGAACATCAAAGTGTCCTAAAGTTGGCATGCTTGCAATTTCCTTTTTTACTTTTTTAAATGCATTTTCACACTCCTCAGACCAATTAAATTCCACTCCTTTTTTAAGCAGAACTCTTAAAGGTTGCATAACACTCGCAAAATTATACACAAATTTAGAGTAAAACTCAGATAATCCTAAAAAAGATTTAACTTGATCTTTGTTCACAGGAGATGGTGCCTGTAATATTGCCTCAGCTAGATCCACTTTGGGGCTAATGCCCTCTCCAGAAATTGAATGTCCCAAATAGGAAACAGAAGTAACTCTAAATTTGCATTTTTCACTTTTTAACGTGAGACCCCGTTCCTTCAACCTTGTCAGGACACGGATTAAAACTTCATCATGTTTGTCCCTATCTTGACCATGGACAAGAATATCATCCTGGAAAAATAAGACAGAATCAATTCCACTCAAAACATTTTTCATCACTCTTTGAAAACAAGCTGCAGCACTTGCCAAACCAAAAGGCATGCAAATGAATCTGTATGCACCTAAAGGGGTTACAAAAGATGTAAGATGTCTTGATTCCTCATTTAACAAAATTTGATGGTAAGCCGCAGATAAATCCATTACACTGAATAAACTGGCCCCCCCCCAATTTTGATAATGCCTCATTGATGTTAGGTAAAGGTTGTCTGTCTACCCAAATGCAGTTGTTTAGACTTCTCAAGTCCACACACATTCTGATCTTTTTCCCGTTGTCTTTTGGAACCAAAACTATGGGAGCCAACCATTCAGACGACTCTATCTCTTCTATTACCTGCAGGTCAAGAAGCCTATTAATTTCTTCTTTTAAAGGTTCCAACATAAGGTTGGGAACTTTCCTTACTTTGTGTACAATAGGTGTGGAATTTTTCTTTAAAATTATTTTATGGTTAAAACCATTGAGACACCCCAGCTTATCACTAAAAACTTCAGGAAACTTCCCCAAAATATCCTGAACATCACTCTGTTGTGAGACTAACATAACTTGGTTTGGTGCATTGGGGTTCAGAATGATGCCCAGATCCCTTTGATGACGCCAACCCAACAGGTTATCTCCTCGTTTTGCAACATATACTTTCCCTACTGTTTCTCTTCCATTGAATACAATGGGATGAATTGAAAAACCAATTAAATCGATTTTCTGCCCTCCATAACCCACCGGATTGATGTCAGGTGTCATAAGTTCGATATCACAAGAACCAAAAGTGGTATACCAAAACTTATCACTCAAAAGAGTATAAAGTGAACCAGAATCAGCTAACACAGGAACACATTTACCCCCAATGTACACATCACATAAAGGCATGTTAACATCACCACTGTATAGTGTTTTCTCATTATTCACTGCCTCAACTTTACTATCTGTGATACAATGTATTGCTAACTGAGAGAACTCATCAGCATCCCTTAACATATTCACTTTAGTGTTCCTACACATGCGAGCATAGTGACCTTTTTTCCCACAGCTTCTGCAAATGGTACTTCTGGCAAAACAGTTTGGGTAATTCTGTCCATGGTTCTGACTGCCACATCTGGGACATTTAAACTTATTCTCTTTATTAAAAGTAAAATTAGACTTCTGTTTATCCAATTTAGAGGCAGGCTTGTCTTGGTTGGTATTTGCTTTACCAACCAACGCAACAGGTGTTTCACATGACGCACTTTCTTGGTCTACAATATTGACACTAGACATAGGAACAGAGGAAGGTGTGCCGCTTCGCATCTCTTTGACCCAAAAAAAAGTGTGTTCAATGCTTTCCACAATCATAATAGCATCTTTAAGATTAGGATTTTTTGACAGTAGTTTTTCCTGAACTTTTGGATCATTAGTGCACCGTACTAGTTGATCACGGATGAGAGAGTCAGATAATTGTTCAAACTCACAAGTCTGTGCCAGAGACTTTAATGCTGCCACATAGTTCCCAACTCTCTCTCCTTTAGCCTGTACACGCATGAAAAATTTGTGTCTCTCCATAACTACATTTATGCGAGGTCCAAAATGTCTCTGCAGTTGCAATAGAGTCATTTCATACACATCATTAGGTTCACCTGCACCTCTGCCAATTGGTATAGGATCCAGGCTGTCATAAATAATCCTACCTTCCGTGCCCAGGTTGTGAAGTAGAATAGCTTGTTTCCTAATTGCAGAAAACTTTTCACCACCAATCGCCTACAAATATGAGTCAAAAAGCGGTACCCATTTTTCCCAGGGAAGTACAGGTTCTCCACGTTCACTTAAAAACTGTGGTGGTTGACTCATGCCACTTGCCGACGCCATGTCTGGATGTTTTCTCACTGAAGTTCACTGTTCTTAAATTTATTTTGATCTCAAATGGAAGAGATGAACTTGAATATATGCATATATATTCATGTGCAGAATTACTATGTTGCAACTAGAACTGTTGACATTTTTCCACCCAAAAAAAAAAATCTGATAAAAAAAACGATGTCGAATTCCAGTCCTTGTTGGATTCCTATCAATTTTTTATAACAGGAACCTTCACCAAATAATATTCATTTCATGTACTATTAATCACTTGTTGAATGCTCTAAACAACAAGCCAGCACATAATCCATTTGTGAATGAAGATTTCACACTTGTTTTCTTCCATTCATATTTATTTTGCCAACAAGCGTCGAAAAACTCTAATACATCCTCAGCAATCTTTGTACAGCTGCTCCTTTTAATAATGACTCCCTTCGCTGACTTCTTCAGCCTTTGTTTACTCAGCTGATTCAGTCCATTAGCATTCCATGGCTCCCAGGCCACACGCGCCGACGTTCTCCTCCTTTGTTTATTTAATCTTCACGAGCAAGCAGCTGTCATCACGCGCTTAGCTAACGCGTCTGACTCTCACCTCGCGCTTCTGTTCAAACAATGCGCGTTATTTAAAGTGAGGCCATAATTCCCAAAATAAACAAGTCTTGCCTCGTAAAAATGTACATTAATCGATCTTCAAGCCACTGTCATCCCGCGCTCATCAAACGCGTCTGAATTACACTTCACGCTTTTGTTTCAGAAATGCGCGTTTTTTTTTTTTTAATTAAGACTGTAATTTCCAAATAAATCAGTCTTGCCTCTCATAAATATACAATCGGTGATCTTCACTCTACTCCCAAGAGTCACGCAGGCAGCCCTTCAATTCAGCTATTAACCAAAAGCCGACCTTTAAGCTTATTTCTTCTCTCACTTTTCAGTGGCACGCTGGGTTTCCCTTGGTGGGTGTTTCTTCTAGATCGTCGCCAGTATTGTAATGATAGATCACACGCAGTCTGTAGTCTCTTTTACGTGTTTAATCTCAACACCCACCAAATATGCAGCGATGACAGCGGGCTTCAGCTCCAACTGTCGCTTCAGTCCCTTCTCACCTCTGGCTCATGTCATCACATTCCAACACAGAACCAGGGCTTAAAGGAGAAGTTACAACACAAGTCCGTGACAAAATCCATCATCGGCAGCGAGATAGTGGTGGAAAAAGAGAGGGGCTATACAAGGGTGGACACTGCCTTCCCTCTGGGCTGGGAACCAGCCCTGGGCATGTTTAAATTAACAGCCAATGCTCAATCACTGCCTGTGTACACTGCACAGGAAAGTGCGTGTTTTGATTAACAAAGATAAATTACCTATTGGTACCTCACACCCTCATATCAGGGCCCATACGGAATTGCAACAACAACACATTGCAATCAGCATCTTGAACTATGGCCCGGGATAGGTGCGGTTTGGACACTAGGTCCAGTATTCATCATTCTGAGTATGCTCCACAAATTACGTATGTTTTAGAAGTACTGAAGCATTAATGATAAGTGAGGCAAAGGCATTTATTAAGCCTTGGTCGCCATTCTCCCAGGTGAGGGTTCAATCCAGACTGCCCATAGCTGACATGGTTTCAGGTTGCTGTGTGTCACATTTTCATAATGTCATTGTAATTATGAGTCAGCCCGCAGGCCTTTGCACAAGTTTAAAATATTCTTGCAGTTTCTCGTTGTTCAAATGGGTCTAATTTCTGACATTTTTATGTTTCCCTCATCTTCATTGCTTGATTTTTTGTTCCCAAGAAACTGTCACTCATGCTCGTTGAAATGTCACTCATAATTCTATTGAAATTATGAAAATGTCACACATAGCAATCTGAAACCTTGGCAGCTATGGCTGAAGAGTTTTTGACTGCTGTTTTTGCTTCTATTTCTTTACTGAATCTGGTTCGTAAAGTGAAACAGCTCCATATCCACATTAAAAAAACGTACCTAACTTCATTCCTTGCAGGCATCTGAATCGTCCATGGAGGCAGGCATAGACTGCTGGTGCTATCGCACGTGCAGTTTACACTGTACTCACATAAAAAAAGGTACCTAACTTAGTTGCTTGTAGGCTTCTGTAACGTCTATGGAGTCAGGCAGAGACTGCTGGTGCTATCGCACGTGCAGTTTACACTGTACTCATGACCCACTCTGCCCCACCCACCCTTCGTGATGGCGGACAGATTGCACACCAAATCTTAACGTGCTGCCGTGCTGCTGCGTGATCCCAGCCTCTGTCTCTGAGGTCGAGGGCCTGTTTTAATAATGGCCTGCCGCCCCTGCACAGAGCCAGCCTTTGCAGTGCACGGGCGGCAGGCCATTATCATTATTTAAATGCTTCTCTGCCTCGGAGACTGTGTCCAGCCGATGCGTGCGGTGACACTGTGTGTTGATATTTCGAGCCAGTATGGAATGAGCTGAGGGACCCCGCACCGCGGGGGCTGCGGGGAGCCTTTGTTACGCCCCTGCATACAGTCACAAAGGCAGAAAGCAAGAACCTGCAGAAGTGAGATACAGGCGAATGGGGTGTCTGTTAGTGAAATGAAGATAAATGTGATAGATTTAGGAATACTTAGCCTTGGAATTCCATGCTCACACATTTAATTGCACCAGCTGCGTGTTTCAGAGCAGAGCTTTGAGCACCAACATTATTTCATTTAAAGATTAAGCACTGGCCCTGTAGTATGATTTGCACCTTTTTGGTATCCTATTGCTTTCATGGCCTTGGATTTTTTCCGATTTATTGACATGCCATTGGAGATTGATTAATGAGATAGTCTGTCAATAAAACGTTGTAAACCAATTTATGTTTAACTGAGGAGGAACACGTCATCTGCATAGAAAAGATTAGAAATGTGCATGTCTCCTATTTTAGGGGCATGAGCATTTACCTCGTCAAGGGCTGTGTCGGGTCGGCCAAAAAGAGTTTGTGGTGGTGTAGCGCCATTACGCATCCTTGCTTTAGACCCTGGGAGGTTTCTATTTTTCTGGACAAATAAGAGCCTTCTCCTATTCAATCAATCAATCAATTATAAACTTTATTCGATATGTAAAAACAATGTCATAAAAAGTACAAATGTTCATATTTAAAAAAGTCAATAAAGTTCGATAATAAAATATCACAAAAAGTCATAAAAACGTTAAAAAGAGTACACTAAGCATAATTACAGTAATATAGCAGCCATCATGAAATCATTTGAGTAAGAGATACACAGCAAGCGTAAGATCTTGTATCTTCTAGGGCTGCATTGATGCCCTTATTCTCACAATCACTTTTAAGTAAGAGGAAACCACAGCAATGGCTAAGGGATTGTCCAGTGTTTTCAATTTATAATAGGCCGCTCTACAGGAGCGTAGTCCCCATGATTTAAGCAGTGGTTTCAAAAAGGTTACCCTCGGCAGTTGATAAAACCTGCAGAACAAGATGCAGTGAATATTAGATTGTAGTGACAGGCCATCACAGGGGCATTTCTCCAAATTTCTGGACCAACAATTTTGATTGGGAAATGTTAGTAGTCTGAAAAAGGTGTCAGTACGGAAACGAGTCACGAGCATGCGAATGAAAGGGGATGGTATTAAAAATAAATATTGCTGAATCCCTTTAGTTGTACTAGAATGTTGGTGATCAACTACCGCACTCTTAGATTTTTCAAGAGACCAAAGTCGATTAGTCAGGTGGCTTAAAACTAATCGTTTTAATGTGACTCTCGGTATTTTATTCAGAGTTGAGGGGTCAGAGAAAAATTCTGGATGCCCTAAGTCGGATGACAGGTTTCTTACGTATTTCAGCCACTTAATATTATCAACCTCATTCAGGCTGAGGCAATCTGTAATGTTTTCCCTGTTGAAGTATGTCTCTTGGTTGGTCCAGACTTTGTGCCATAGAATAATGGGGGAAGAATTTATAATGTCTGTAATATGCGTGAGGCCAAGTTCATTATGCATCACATATGTTGATGTACCACGTGGGGCAGCCAGGAGATAGCGCAGAAATAAGTTCTCAGAACGTTGGATATGATCAACGTGCTCGATTCCCCAGATCCCAGATCCGTAAGTGCCGGTCGAAACACACTTGGCCCTCTAAATCTGTAATAAGGGGTTGATCGGACGTCCCCCCAGCTTTATTGAGAAATTAATCAGTGCGCCTATAGCTTTAGAAAATGCAGCACCCCTAGCTTGAGCGGCAGCCCGCCAGGTGCCCCTCTTATCAAAAGTAATGCCCAAGTATGGGAATCTATCAGTGCTTTCCAGCTTACTACCATGTAAAAAGATGGAGCATTGTTTCTTTCCAATTCCTAGGCCACAGGACATGGTGAAGGTTTTGGAGGCATTAACTTTTAAACCTCTCTGTGACATGAAATCGGTAAATTCACCTACTGCCCTTTGAAGCCCCATAAGAGTCTGTGACATTATTGCTGCGTCGTCCGCGTAAAGGAGGGTGGGTATGGGTTTCCCATTTATAGTAGGATAGTCATAGTAAGTTCTGTTAAGGTGGTGACCGACAGAATTTATATAGAGGGTAAAAAGTAAAGGGGCTAATATGCATCCCTGTCTTACACCTCTCCTAATATAAAACCTATCAGAACATTCTCCCCGTCTACCATATCTAACACGGGCTGATGCTCCCCTATAGAGCTCTTTGATAAATGCGAGAATAGGGGGCTCTAGTCCAATCTCGACAAGAGATTCCCATAGGAGCTCATGATCGACGCAGTCAAATGCGGAGCTGAGATCTACGAAAGTCACAAAAAGGTTTCCCTTTTTTGCCTGAGTATATTTGGCAATTATGAGGGTCAAATTCAAACCTTGCTCAATGGTGCCTCTACCCTGTCTAAAGCCATATTGTAAATTGGAAATTATGTCTTGCTCACCTATCCAATCGTGAATTCTATTTAAAATAATTCACCCTGCAACTTTCATTAAAGAGTCGAGCAGTGTGATTGGGCGATAGTTAGAAGGATTCTTCCTATCGCCTTTTTAAAAAATTGGCACTACAACTGCCTCAGGCCATGTGGCAATAAAGCCTGTGGCATTCAGAGAATTTAGAACATTGGTGAGCAAGGGGGCCCACAAATCCGGCTGTGATTTAAAAACATCAATTGGTACACAGTCCGGGCCAGGAGCCTTCCCAGAAGGGCTCTCTTTCAGTGCCACAAGTACCTCACCACAGTCGAAAAAGACGTCCAGAGGAAAAAGACTGGAAATGTTTGACTCTAACTGAGGGTTAGGGTGACTTTCCAAGGTGCCCACATGTTCTTTAGGGTCTGGTATATTATATAAAGTGCCAAAGTGACTAACCCAGGCTTCAGCGGTTATAGCTAAATCAATTTTTGTTGGCTGGGTGCACTGCAAGAAAGGTGCATTTACTGCCTTCCAAAAGGCGGTATTATCCCTATTACTAGAAGCTTCCTGTAAAGCTAGCCAGGCCTCTGATTTCAGCTGTTTTTTTCTGGCCAGTCGAACAGCACGGTAATTTTGTCTGGCGTGCCGTAATTCTGACTGGTTTCTTGGATTAGATTTTAGGACAGTTTTTAAATGTTTCAGAGCTTTAGAGCAAGTCCTATTAAACCAGCCTTGGCTGCATAATGAGATTTTCCTTGGGGCTCGTGTAAGTAATCTTTTAATCTCCATCGTAATTATGGAAAAAGAATGGCTGATTGCCTGGGGACTTTCTGTTGTTGACAAGCATATCTGTATGTGCTCGTAGGTATTTTTGACCAATGAGTTAAGAAAAGCAAGGGGGACTATTTTATCCCATTTTAAATAAAGCCCAGTAGTAGTTCCCTACTTATGTGGCGGGGTATAGGACGGATTCTTCCTTACGTCAGAATTAACAAATAAGGTTAATTTTAAGGTCACCACAATAGGGTAATGATCACTAATGGCAGTATCAAGAGTCTCCAATTAAATATGATCTCTGAGTACCTGGAGGATAATAAAGTGTAATCAATTGTAGAGTGACAACCTCTCCCATTATAAGTTGGTTTGAAGCACTTTGGTGGAGAACACAACTCATTCACATATGATAAGTTGAAATGAGATGTTAGACCGTTTAAAAGGTCTCCTAGTTTAGTGTGCGAAAAGTGGGTAGAGGAATCACTGCTGATAGTATCCAAACCACAGGTGCCTTTATTACTCTGTGTGCACAGTGGACAATTAAAGTCCCCCACCCAGATAAGCAACATATCAGTTTTGAGGTGGTTCTCATTTTTTATTAAGTCGGCCTTTAAGCCATTGAGAACCGATTCATAACGGGAACTTGGGACGTTATTATAAAAATTAACCAAAATAATGTTTTTAAAATGTCCACTTGTTAAGGAAATAATCTGGTAATTTTCAGTCCCAATAAAGTTTGTTTGTAATAATCCACATTCCACAGATATATATGTCGAGAGCCCACCCTTATTTCTGCCATATGAACTAGGAGAAGCTGGGGTGTGTAAAGTCTTATACCCTAAGAGATGAAGTTCATTGATGGTCCAGGTTTCCTGCAAGCAAATAATACTATGGCGAGATACAATTTGAACCCATAAGGGGTTGGTCAATTTGTCAAGGAGACCTGCCACGTTCCAAGACAATAGGCTGTCCCCCAGTGGGGATTTTTTATTACAGATGTTACCATTCATGGTATCCTTCGGAGTCTCAGTAGTTTCCTGAGATAGAGAGAGAATTAATAAAAGTGAGATATCACTCGATGGATGGTGGGTCAAAAGAGAGTTAGATGTTAAACTGCCGATTAAACTATCAGATTCAGGATTTAAGGGGTGACAATCAGTGGCATAATTTGACTTCGTCCCGAATTTACCAAAGTTCATAGGGTTAATCTTCTGGTTAGGATGATCAGAATCTGAAATGTTTTGCAGAGGACTCGTAATGGAAAAATTGCCAGCCTCACTCTCAGGATTTGAGAGTCAGTCTAAATCATCTAGGCCGGAGAGAGTGGCATATCGGTTTGAAGTAGGAAAAGTAAAATGGTGGATCTCTGTATTAACCTGGATAATAAATGTGGTTTTGGAGGGTTTAACAAAAGGGAACGGGGATAAAAATAACTTAGATCATGCGTCGAGATGCCTGCGCCCCTACTCAAGGTATACCAGTCCACTATGTGGTGCGATGCCCTGCGATCTCTAAAGTTTACGATGATGACGTCTCCCTGGATATCCTTTGGTCTGGGTCCCACCCATCTCAGTCTTCTCACATGGAGTATTTCGCCATTAATATCAGGGGGAAGTGGCCTGTTTTGACTCAGCCAATGTACTACCTTGTTTTTGAGTTCTTGGTGTCTCTCTGTTTTACCCGGGACCAGCTCCGGGACACCTGTGAGTATCACTACATAAGGAGCTGCTTCTGGAGGCAGGTCGATATGGTGAGTCGTTCCCTTCCTGTTATTCGGAGGTGGCTGCATGTTGACATTATTGCGATGGGGCTCAACAGAATTGTGTATTTGGTCACCTCTACTATCTCTTTCGCCGATAGTTCTTTCCTCTGATGTAAACGTGGCAGCATGTATATTCTCCTTTCCGGCCGGTGGAATTGCCTGGCTGACTATTTGATTAACCTCTTCAGCGCGGCGCGGATTTCCGCGCCACGCTGAAGATTCCGTGCACGGGCGGGGCCATGACGGAACGGTTCCGTCATGCGCACAGCGCAACCGACGTGCATGACGGAACCGTTCCGTCATGCGCGTCGAAGGGGTTAAATGAGGGGGGCCCAGCATTGGGGATAGGGATGGAGTTTTTTAACAAACAAGTGTTCAATTCCCTATTTGGTACAATATTTAAAGCAATTGATGCTTCCAGGGACGATAACTGTGCTGCAATGTTTTTGACCCTCTCCACCAAGGGTAGAAGTAATGATTTTACTAGGTGCTCTATGTCGCCCAGTAAATTAGAGGGAAGCGACGTAGGTAACTGTGTACAATCTTGTGAGGGCTTTACAGGTATTGAAATCAACGGGGTTTGAGAAATAACTTTGGAAAGCTCAGGGTGGGCGTCTTTCCTCCCTTTTTTCTTGTGCGATGTTTTCTTTACTAAAGACTTGGGGCGGTGGATTTGTTTCTGACAACCTTTCTCTTATTATTTTTAACAATTTTAATTGGAATCAAGTCCTCAAAAGAAATGTCCATTGTAGATTGTGTGTTTGAAATATGTGTATTGATTGCCTTTGATGTAACCGGTATGTCTGTTAAGTCATGTAGCTGCGGAGAGGAGCCAGCGTCATGTACAAAATCAGTGCCAATATTAGGGGTCGGAGGTGAAAGTGCATGCTGAATATGACCTAGGGACGAGCGCTTATGGTACATAGGGTCCAAAGACAGACGGCGCTCTGTACTGGCTATCTCTTGCTCTAAGACAGTAGCAGCCCTGGTAATTAGGTGGTCTAATGTCCCCCTAACAGAACACCCCACCAAGGATTTCCTAGTTTTGCTAAGGCGAATAGGCATAATGTGACAGAACAGGTAGTGCACTATCACCTCCAATACAATACGGGAAATATAAGCGACTGTTAATGTTTGGCAAATAAAGGACAGAGCAAATTACTTGAGGTAAGTCCGACCACATATATACAAAAGTAATTTAAATGACACTCTCACAGATAAGTCTTGTAGAGGCCTCAGCAACCAGCGTTAAAGGGGGGTGGCCCAGCACAGCCTCTGTCGGCCTTGGATGGCCGTAGACGGCCCGCCCTTTGCCTGGGCTTCGCCCGGCACGTCCCGCGCGTGTCCCGCGACGCGGAGGGTGCTTGTTCGCTTTTAGCGCCTCCGGGCGCGGAAGTCTGGTCAATTGGGGGAGGGCTCCACAGCCAGGAATTCTGGGGATGGTAGCCCTCGCACTCCGCTTGCCGCGCGCTGCTAGCTGGAACCACAGCAGCGTCGGCGGGATCGAGCAGGAGAGACCCCGGCCCTGCACCTCTGCCCCAGGTCCACAGGTCACAGGTAAGCAACACGAGTGATTCACAGATTTACGATGAGGCTCCCGCTCCACCGAGGGAGCTTGTTCGCTTTTAGCGCCTCCGGGCGCGGAAGTCTGGTCAATTGGGGGCGGGCTCCACAGCCAGAAATTCTGGGGATTGTAGTCCTCGCACTCCGCTCGCCGCGCGCTGCTAGCTGGAACCACAGCAGCGTCGGCGGGATCGAGCAGGAGAGACCCCGGCCCTGCACCTCTGCCCCAGGTCCACAGGTCACAGGTAAGCAACACGAGTGATTCACAGATTTACGAAGAGGCTCCTGCTCCACCAAGGAAGCTTGTTCGCTTTTAGCGCCTCCGGGCGCGGAAGTCTGGTCAATTGGGGGCGGGCTCCACAGCCAGGAATTCTGGGGATTGTAGTCCTCGCACTCCGCTCGCCGCGCGCTGCTAGCTGGAACCACAGCAGCGTCGGCGGGATCGAGCAGGAGAGACCCCGGCCCTGCACCTCTGCCCCAGGTCCACAGGTCACAGGTAAGCAACACGAGTGATTCACAGATTTACGATGAGGTTATGGACGTTCCCCATGTTCAGGCCTTTCAGGATGATATCCTTGTATTCAAGAGCGCAGGTTACTTCCATCATTCTTAGCCATCAATGTCTTTGGACATTTGAGAAGCACGCAAGAGTTGAGGAAGTTATTAGGATGCCCTTAGACGAAAATTGTAAGTTTATGAAAGTAACTTTAATTGCCCCCACAGGGTTCCACGATGAGACCAGCGGGTGGGGGTTGGGGATGCTTCACAGCGCTAACCCCGGAACGGTAGCTGAGTGAACAGTGCCTTCTCCTATTCTTACTTTTGCCCAAGTGCCCATGCCTAGCAGTTGTAATGCTTTTAGAAGCTGAGCAGGGATGCCCCAGAGTGCCAATTTTTGCTAAAAGAGGTTTCGCTGAGCACAGCAGAATGCGGCCTTGAAGTCCAACAGAGATAGGTTGCTTGCTTGTTTAACTTTAATGTGTCCATTATTACAGAGTTGCCATGCAGACCTCTTCTTTGAACCCGGATTGGTTGGGAGGAAAATTATGATTTTCTTCTTCCCAAAGCAATAGTTCCGTTAGTACAAGGCCTGCAAAATGCTTTACCTCAGTGTCTAATAACGTACCGAGGCAGTACATTTCCAGCTAGTGGCCTCCACCCCCTTTAGTGATCGAGGTAATTATAGAGCCTTTCCATGAGTTCAGGATACTTCTTAATTGCAGAGCGCTGTTGAAAACTACTGTCAGCCCAAAAGGTAAAGTACATTTTATACAATTCTTGTGGTATTCCATGCGGACCCGGTGCTCCATCTTGTCTGCATTTCTGAATAGATTTGCATGTCTGATCCTCAGACAATCTGGGTGAGCCGTCATAGGGATTCATGGGGAATGGGGATTTTTAATTTGCCGTCTCTTGATTGGAAGTTGTTGTGTCCTCGGGGAATTGATTAAAGTGTTTAGTTAGAAAATTAACACAGCTTGTTTCTGTTAAGCATGAGCTTGAAGCAGCAATCGGACCCCGGTTCAGAATTTTGACCTTCCTCCAGAAATCTCGCGAGTTTTTCATTTGAGGTACAAAAGTTTTGTTTTGTAAATATTTGTTCCTCTCAAACAGTTTTTCTGTAAATTTCATTTATGAGCTTCAGATTAGCTTGAATCATAAGGTTTCCAGGCCGTCTCCTAGTCAGTCTCAGGATTCTGTTAATGCTCCCCCTCAAAATGCGGCATGATGCAGATATTTTAATCCTTTTTAGGTCTCGCTGAGCCCAGCGCATGCGCAGGCTCGGAGAGACATTTTGTATGTTAGTTTTCAAAGTGCTGCTGGCTGGCCTAGCGCTTGCGTTCACGCGACCGTGCACGCGCCCCAGCCTTCAGCAGCAATTTGAAAACTCGTGCGTCATCGCGATCACTTTCGCTTTCAAAGCGATCGCGATCGGGATGACGCACGTGCGCACACAACTCCCGCTTCTCCCCCTCCCCCACCACATATCGCGTCTCACGGCCAACGCTTGTCTATGCTTATGGGTTTTCCCCCATACCCTCTCCCTCCCCGTTACTACCCCATTTATAGATTGCTGTGGCGAACTGATATGCGTAGGATTAATGTGCCAAGACTTCTTTCTTTATGTGCGGCTCACCGTATTCACATTGTAAAACATACAAGTCACTTCAGGGGCACCATGCGTTTAACTTTTACATGCATGGTGCTCTTTTTCAAATTGGCAACATGGGCGCCGCGCTTTTTTGAGCACGGCGCTTGCTTTTATATATATATATTTTTTTAAAAGAACAGTTTTATGTTGTTTCATTTTACCCTCGACGCTCTTTGCCCGCCCCTACCACGTCGGTGCCACCTCTGTGCCCCTCCCTCCCCTGAGCTTTCACTTGCCATCTCTAACACTAACAGAGTTCACTTTAGAATTCATGGCGCAGCCTCTGAGTTTGGATAAAGAGGCGCTCACAGGAGGCAGGAGCAGTGAACTCAGGTTAGGGTTCCTTAACATACGAATTCGCATAGCCAGGTGACGCAGGACGTAGATGGGGGGCTTCTCCTAGCTCTGCAGTCTCCAGCTTTAATTAAACTTTCTCTTTTCTTACCTACATCCTCTTTCCTCGTCGCACTCCATCGTGTCTCGCTCTCCTACACATTTCTCCTCTTTTCTTATCTTCATCTCTATACTCTTCCTGCCTATATTTTCTCTCTCACCACCATAGCCCCTTTCACCATTCTGTCTGCATGCATCCAACACTTAACCCTTTCTCTAGTCTTACCACAGCATTTGTTATCGGGGTGTTGATGGTGACCTCAGCTAGGCCTACCAGTGCAAGGGGTTCGCCCTTCTCTGCACAGAGTCTTCAGACCAATAGGAAGAAGTTGGCACAGAAACTGGAATAGAAAATACAAAGTTTAATAAACCTCATGAGGTGGAACCACATTCATACAGCACCCTGTGGTGCTGAATGAATGTAGCACACAGAGTAGAAGAACCATGGGTCTTTTATACCCACACAGGGGCTCAAAAAGAGGGCGGTACAAGCACACATAGGAGAATTACATACATAGATGGTCATACAGAAATGCACAGTCAACGGTAAAGGAGAAGCTAGCAGTTGCTGACTCTGGTAGAAACAACCTGACAGCTACAGGTTAAAAACAGATGTATGGACAGTTAGATTCTTCTGCACATGTGCAGAGTAGCAGATTCTAAGTATAGCCAGTCCTTTAAACAGAGCACAAGGGTAAACAGCAGTGAAGAAGGAAACAGCCCTTGGTGAGCACATGGCAGACAAAATGGCTGCCAGAAATACAAAATGGATTCCACAAAATTGACAAGATAGCCTCTAAATACCAGATGGATTCCGCTAATGCTAATCCACTCGCAGCCAATTTACAACAGACGACCCTTTTAGCATTAGCTGAAGACATCTCCCATAATCCAGTAGGAAAACAAAAAAAATATGCACATTAATTTTTTTTCTTTTTTTTCTTTTTCCATAAATTTATCAATATCCTAATTCATTGCTAGGTGGGCATTTCTCATTCTAAATATTGTTAAGCTGGTATGTATAAGGTATAAGCAGGAGTACAAAGGGAACAGAGCATTGGGTCATACAGATAGCAGGAGAGAGTAATTACTATTATCAGAAACAGAACTATTAGCTTTCTAGTCCTAAGCAAATTCTAGAACTATCCAGTAAAAACATTTTCAAGGCTCCTATGCATTTCAGTGACCATCAATTTCAATATCAAAATAGCCAACAGTACATATCTAATAAAAACATTTTCAATAGACTTTCCAGTGTTTCCTTTATGAGGGCTAGAATATCAATCAAGAAAAGGGTAAAGTAACATTTATCGCAGAATAAACATTATTCCCAATACAATTATGAAAGCAGTCAGGCATATTATTACAAAAATGATCCTAGATCCAGAGGACCAGGAGGACTACACAGGACCATGAGAATTAGGGCGAAGAACTGCAAAAAGTTGCTCCTCCTCAAAAATGGGACGACCAATGGGGTACATTTTCAACAAAAAAGAAAAGGAAGTCCTTGGGAAATTAAAGCCGCTGTACAACCAACCAGAGGGAAGTCTTCTCCCTGTGTCCGTTTGAGCCTCACAGGCAGGCTCTTGTTGTTCCCACGGTGGAGCTGCACGACTCGCAACTCAGGAATCATGGCCTAGTTTCAAGGGAAAAGTTTATTTTTTCAGGATAGGGCAATCACCCACCAGGGCAAATGCTCTCAGCGATCCTGTCCAGTGTCTCAGGCAGTGCACCAGTTTTCTTCATTTCAATCTAACAGGCACCAGAGACACAGCACCTGTACCCTGAACTCAAGTCCTTCCCTAACTCCTGTATTGCTCTGCTGGCACACTGCTCTTTCGTTGGGGCCATAGATTGCATTCAGTGTGCCCAGGTATCTCTTGACCAACAAAGGTGAAAACTTTACAGCCACTTTGGGACCAGGTTTCAGAGGCCTGATGCTAGGATATCTGAAGCAACCTTTGTTTCAAAGGGGGTTACCTCAAGCAAAAACTTTCTTGCTGATCTGGTCGGTTTGTGACTCTCAGCTGGGCATCAAAAACTTGTTCCGCGATTTCTCCTTTCTGATTTGTTACCCCGTCTTTCGCCCAAGACAGTGGCAGGGGTACACACTTCACATCCCAGTGCTTCCGGCCTTCTACCTTCACTGAGGTCCTGGTTGCCAGCAATGCCTGTGCTGGTTACCTTCACTTTGACTTCAAGCTGGACTGGTGCTGACTCTTCAAGCTGGATCTGATGTCCGCGCCCCTCTGGCAATGGTTGTAAGGCAGCAAATATCTATTGGTGGACAGAACAAAAGGTCTTTAGACAAGGCACAGAAATAATCTATCAACAACGAGGATAGTCTCAGAATACTTCCTAGTCTAGGGACGCCCCATATATTAGCAAGGCACCCAAGAACCAATTTAATCTATGTGAGAGTAAAAGAAACAACAGCCTGGACCTATTGGCAAGTATAAAAGGAACTCTTTGGTGAACTCACAAGAGTAATACGTCACCCAATCCCAAGCAGCCAAGGAAGTCTGTGTTCATTTACTAAATTCTGAGGAAAAGAGAAAAACAATACAGACATACTCCAAATCCTTACATCTGTATATTCCTATCTTAATCATCTAAAGACCCTCAAGAAAAAAGGAAATGTTCTACACTTTTACTCATAGACTTTGCATTACTTGTACAGGACTGCAGACACTTCTAAAATGATTTCTCTTAATAAAAGCACCTACATTGTATGCTTAGGACCATGCTCTCATGTTATAGGAGCAACAGGAAAATCTAAAACTGCTACTTTAACAGGGATTCCTATTACATAAAGAACTAAAAAAACTTCAACATAATGGGTACATTTTCTCCAACAGAACATCTTGTGACACACAGACTCCTATAAAACAATATTTTCCTCAAAAATGTTTGCTAAGGATCACATGGGCATCTTCTCTGCATTCTATTTTTCACAATCCAAACTATGCAACATCAGCTCTAGTAAGGACTGTCAGTTTATTTACACAGACTAACTAATAAAAACTAGCAATGCCCTTGCAAAACTGTATGTAGCATGAGAATAACAAACAATAGTGGTGTTATCACCTGAGAATTTTAGAACAAAAACTACTCACAGCTAGTTCCCCTTAAAGATCAAATAAGGAAACCACAATCTAGACTACTCATCCTTTCATAATTTCATCAGACAGGATGGGCAGTAACATAGCAAATTTATTTATTCATTTTATTAATGCTAATAATGTTTAAAACAGTATTACTGAATAGCCAATTAAATGTCTCATGGCTATTTCATAGACAGTTTAGACAGGCTCAATAGAAATTAGGAAAAAGAGAGAGAAAACATAAATTTGCCTACCCTTAATTTGTAGAGGAGCTAGCCTCCTCCCTCCATTTTTGACAGTAGGAAACCTGTAACAGGTTTCATTCTGTCAACACTATCAACCCCAATTTGTAGCAACTGGGCATAAACAAACTCTGAGGAGCTAAATAGCACATTCAGCTAGCTAAAGAACATATTCCTTTAGCAAATGTACAAGTGTAACACGAGGGCACATGAATTCAAACTAAATCCCATTGCTTCCTTAATTCAGCCCTGAAAGCATTAGTGCTATACATATGACAGAGCCATTGTCTTAATAAAAGCTGACATATACCATTATTATTATGCAATCTATTCATGTGAGTGAACAAAAACTTGCTTTTGCCAAAAAAAGTAAGCAAAACCTCTTTCTGTCCCTGCCCTGCCATTTCGTCTTTCAAATGTCGAAATGTCAAAGCAAACGTTGCGCTGAGCCCTGCAGGCTTCTAAATGTAGGACTTCGGCCTTTAACCTATGCAGCTGTCCCATCTTGCGTGCAAGGTTTTCATGGGGGTGTCCTAATTCAAAATGACCCTGGAGACGGAAAGAGCAACAACAAAACCCACTTCATTCCTGTCTACCAGCAATTCAGAGGTAAGCTTAATAACTTCTGCCAGTTTTTTTGTACATATTTATATTTGTAAGCAGTGTGCCGAGTGCTTGTCTAGCAGTATAGATGTCAGCTATTCATTCTATACTTACATATGTGCATTTACTGGACCCTAAGGCAGTTTAAAAGCTGCTCTGATTGGAATAACCTCATTTAAATAGTGAATTTTACTCACTTTGATGTTTGGGGCACTTAAAAATGAATATCCTACAATGTTTTTGAATAATAGTCATCCCCAGAATGTCCCCTACATATCCCAGAGATGTGGCATCAGAAATGTATAATGTATACCCTTATAAAAATGAGTTTTGTACGCCTGGGTAAAGTGACATTTCACATCTAAGTGACCCCCTATTGCTGTATAGCATGGCTTGAATTCAATTTGGATGCTAGGAGGTCACAGTATCATTATTAGGCATTATAAATTTTAAAAAACGAATTTAATGCACCTATTTTAAATAACATTTTTTATATAATCAAAATAATTTATTATTATTATTTTTTAAATAAATCTAATCATTTTGATGAGTCCACATATGAAAAGCGAGCTGCATCCCTTGCCTATCATATTTAAACGCATTCATTCACAGCCCTAAGAACAGAAACTTAACTTGAAAGTCTGCGCCACTTTTAAAAGACAGTCATTATTATTTAACATCAAAAACCACTCTTATCCTTATTTAAAAAGGCATTAAGAAAATAAATCCCTACTGTCAATCTGTCCTCTGTTTATCAAAAATAATGAAACTATATTTCTAACTTTTAAAACAGCAGTCTGAAATGCCGCATTTTACACCGTGTTTGACTTCAGCTGTTCTCTGTGGCCGGAGTCAGAAATACCCACTTGCTGACACAGCTGCTTGACACGTAAAGGCGTCGAATTCACACGCCTTTCAAGTCAGCCTTGCCAGCCAGCACAAATCTGTCGTTCTGTAATGTGTATTTTGGGTCAGCAACAACCAATTCACTCAGATAATGTAAATGCCTTTTAATACCTAATACAGAAGGATAAATGCTGTGACATTTTGTATCTTAATTTATCTATTGCAAAACACACAATTTCGTTTTTTGAAGCTTTTTTATTCCTATTAAATGTGGATTCTAATTTTATCTTTAACATTGTGGCAATTTGCACACATGTATAGTGTCTTACTCTGTCAATTTAATGATAGCGTGCAGCTATTTAGCATATATTATATAATTCATTGCTGGATTCTTTTAAAATGTATTTCATTTTAATGATATTTGGCATAACAGAATGATGACAAAAAAAACATTGAGCTCATTCCAGACATTTTCAAAACGGTGTCATATACTCAGAACACATAATACAGGGCACTTAAGGCTAGCCATTCTTGCACCAAGAGCGCAATCGCTACTTACAAGTACCACTAATGATAAACCACAGACATTTAAACAGACATTTAACCCACAGATCAACACTTAGGATAAAACCAAAAGACAGCCCACAGACTGTACTTAAACCATACCATTTGTAAATACTAGTTGTAAGTCATATTCACTAGATTTGGCTGGCAGAACACCAAGAAAAAAACGCTCTGAATATCACCACTTATGAATGTTACTAAGTGCACCGACCAGGATCCTTTCTATGTACATATTTAGTTCCTCGGGGTACTAATCACCAAAGAATAAATACTTTTATATACCTAAACCTAGTTAAGTATCCCCTCTAGGGGAGCCGGCTAATTATATACAAGTTTAAAAATGGTACATCCAAGAAAGCAACACATTCATAAACTCACCTGGGGGAAAACAAAAAGACCATCACGCATTTGCTTACAATTAACTGCTTTGTTCTTTAGCTCTAATGCTTTCACATAAATGTTCTTTCGCTGTTCTTTTTTCAATCAAGGCTTGCTCACGCTGCATTCGTTCACGCACTTCTTTCTCCCACATTCGTACACAATCAAACATCTCTTGCCTAGTCTTTTGCTTAAACATACATTGTTCCACATACTCCATCTTTCATAAATCAAATGACCCATACATAGGCCAACGCAACTCAGGATCCTTACGAGTGTATTTATTCCATAATGCGCTGTACATTATAGAAGAAAGACCATACTTAATATACATATCCCTATTAGGCGTCCCCTCCGGGGGCCCGGTTGTGCTTCATCTAGTTTCAAATTCAAATTGGTACCACTACAAAAGCTACACATCCTATGAAGTGTGCTAAAAACAGGCATGCCAAAAATAGTGCAGAATATGCAGTATTATAATCAAAGTAGCACTTAAGGTACCTTTAGTACGATGTGCCGTTCAAATCAATTCAGATAGAGAAAATTCTCCTCATTACCTGCCTATATAGATTGCAATCCATATATAAATCTCATGACAAACCAAGTTGGCCAACACAAATCTCCAAATCCAAAAGCCACAGTAAGCGTTACTAAACTACCTTACCAATCCCAGGCATCAAAACCAACAGCAAGTGCCACAGAAGGACACTTACCAATCACTTGGTGTCCAGGTTCCAGCTGCCAAGTTCTAAAATCGACCAAATGGTCACTGCACGGCGAATCAACAGAAGAGATCTCAGTCGAGGACCGGCACCACCTGGATGGACAGATCAGAAAGAAAGGAAAAATGCTGTGGTTGCCAAGACTCGGGTCTCTTCGGGCAGCGATCGCGTCCACAGCGAGATTCCACTCCTTCGTCGCGACCAATCCTTCGGGCATCCGAGTCACCGATGAGCCCCAGTAGTTGGGCGCCAATTTGTTGATGGTGACCTCAGCTAGGCCTACCAGTGCAAGGGGTTCGCCCTTCTCTGCACAGAGTCCTCAGACCAATAGGAAGAAGTTGGCATAGAAACTGGAATAGAAAATACAAAGTTTAATAAACCTCATGAGGTGGAACTACATTCCTACAGCACCCTGTGGTGCTGAATGAATGTAGCACACAGAGTAGAAGAACCATGGGTCTTTTATATCCACACAGGGGCTCAAAAAGAGGGCGGTACAAGCACACATAGGAGAAATACATACATAGATGGTCATACAGAAATGCACAGTCAACAGTAAAGGAGGAGCTAGCAGTTGCTGACTCTGGTAGAAACAACCTGACAGCTACAGGTTAAAAACAGATGTATGGACAGTTAGATTCTTCTGCACATGTGCAGAGTAGCAGAGTCTAAGTATAGCCAGTCCTTTAAACAGAGCACAAGGGTAAACAAAAGTGAAGAAGGAAACAGCCCTTGGTGAGCACATGGCAGACAAAATGGCTGCCAGAAATACAAAATGGATTCCACAAAATTGACAAGATAGCCTCTAAATACCAGATGGATTCCGCTAATGCTAATCCAATCGCAGCCAATTTACAACAGGGGGAGAGGATGTTGGTTACAGGCAGAGCTGCTGACTTTGCAACTGGGAAATAAGTCCCGGCGTCGGCTCAGCATCCTGTAATTCTTGCCAAATCACTTAATATCCCTGTGTATAATGTAACTAGTGCACATGTAAAGCCCATCAATGCGCTATATAAATTAGCAAAAAAGAATAAATGTCTGTCTCGTCTCTCTGTTCTCTTCTTAGGTCTCTCTCCCTTAAGTTTCTTTACTCCTTTCCCTATGTTTCTTGTTTTGTCAAAGTTTTTATGTTGCTGTACCGCTCCCTTTTGCTTGCTATTTTTTAATAAAATATTTTCACCATTTAAACAGCCATTTGATTATTTATCAGCAAGGGGGCTCAGTGAGGACTGACACCAGCTTGTTAACTGTAGGTCACAAGTTCAAATCTTGATAGGGCCACCCTCAGTGTTTTGTGCTTCCCATGTCCACACTTTAAACACCACTAAATTGGGTAATAATCATAGCATTTTTATAGCACATTGAAACACCAATACCTGTGGTACTCAGTTCCATATAAAACAATTTAATTTACAATGGCTTTTTTCTGTTTTCTGTTTCTTGGCACTGCCTCTGCATCCGTTCTCACACCAGCTTTGCCCCATTCTTCTCTCCCCTGTCTTGCACAATCTCACTTTTCACTCACCAATCTTTCAGTTTCACTTTCATTGTTCATCCCCCTCCGTCTTCTCCTCCTCCCTTTCTCTTGCCCTCAGACCGATCTGCTCCTTCTCTCATTCTCCGGACTCTAATCTACGTGTTTCTTTTCTCCCCCTTTCCTCACCTCCCACTCTCAGCTTTGCCACGTATTTCGTGATTCTTATGTGATAAAACACAGCTGTATTGTATTGCAACATTTACATAGCGCTTACTACCCTATGTGGGGCACTGAAGCGCTTGCCTAAATGGTTAGCACGCTTCACAGTGTAGGGTTGGAATTCCATATTTGATTTGTAACTGCAGCCGGTTGTAATACATTATTTAGAAATTGTGAGCATGTCACTCACAAATATGTCTGCACACAAACACACATACATCTACATGGGCATATACTGCAGCTGCAATAGATCTGGCTTTAATTTACAAATGGATCTAAACATATGCATGCACATTAACAGTTTTTATGCTGTAGCACATTAAATTCTGAGATGTCTTTGCCAGTGCCTTTTTTGTTTTTAAACCTCCACTACTGGATTCTTGCCCATGGTTACTATGGAAATCCAGGCCTCCTCCACATAATCTTGTTTGGCGCAGGAATTTCCTGTCATTCAGAATTTTACCCCCATCCCTGTAGCTCCCATCGCACACACACATCCCTCACACACCTCTATGCGCTCCCCACACTTATGCTGCAAAAAGCACTCAAGTGTAGTTTTATAATAAACTGTGTATTTCATATCCATTATGTTTATTTCAATATACAGCGTAAATTAGCAAGTAGTGGTGTCACTGATCTAGTATTGAGGTTAAGAAGGCAGGAATAAAAGTAATAGAGTGTAGCGCACTCTTTGAAAACATTTGCTACTTGGCGCTTGGGCCCTGGTAGCCACGAACTATGATGGCGTTTGCGTTCTGTAGGCTAAAAACTATAATAACATTGCGGGTTCCTAACACTCTACAGAAGCTCCCAGCTCGTGACATGGTGTGTCTGAGTGCTCATAGCTCCTCTCACGTACTTGGCCTCTCCATATTCTCCATTCTCCCCGCAGTCTCTCTCCAGGCCTCCTTACACTGCACATGCCCCATCACCTCTTACTCTCGCTCCACATCCCCCCAACTCCACCCATTCCCCCCAACTCTCTCACTACAAGCCTCCGCGCAGCTTCCCAAAGCTCTTCGAGTGGCCAGTACATGAGCTCAAGTAATCTTACATCTTTTGTCCACAAGCCTCAAAAGAATCATTGGAAATTTGTAATATTGTGTCAACAGACTATGATCAACTTCAATACAATGTATCTCCAAGATCACCATTCTCACCCTCACCAACAGTGCATCCCCACCTCAGCACTAGTGCAGCCCCACCTCAGCACTAGTGCAGCCCCACTTCAGCACTAGTGCAGCCCCACCTCAGCACTAGTGCAGCCCCACCTCAGCATTAGTGCTGCCCCACTTCAGCGGCAACTCAGCACTAACGCAGAACCACTTCAGCATCAGAGCAGCACCACTTCAGCACAGCACAGCATCACCTCAGCACAGCACCAACTCAGCACCACCTGAGCACCAATGCAGCACCATCACCTAAGCATGACTCAGCACCACCACAACATCACTCAGCACCACCACAGCATCACTCAGCACCACCACAGTATCACTCAGCACCACCTCTGCATCAGTTGGCAACAAAAGTTTATAAGAAATAAAAAGTAAAAATACCGCCTCTGAAGGGTTACCTACTTGTCTCTGCAAAAAACCCCAATAATAATAATAGTAAACAAAAATGACCCAGAGTCTAAATAAAACCGAAATGAAAGTGAAGACAGGATGACCCGCCCTGGTACTAAAATGGGCGACTTTTTAGGCGGATGCACACATGTACACAAGCAAAAATGCTTTCAATCTCAGTGAAGAGAGCTAAAGGAGGAAGGAGACTGAAAAATTGTCCCCTGCTGCATATAGTGGTGAACCGAAGCAAAAATAAACTTAGTTCCCGCCTATATAATGCAAGTGTCAAGCTGTTGGTTTAGCTAATGTTTGCCTGTAAAGTATTGTGAGTGCACAGTGTGATGCACAAGAGTTTTTGAGTGTGATGCGTTTTGTATGGCAGGTTTAGGTGTGTTCTGTTAGTGTGTGTGGAGTGTTGAGGGCTTTTGCTGTACTCTGTCATGTATACATGATGTTATGTGTAGTATTTTGTTATGAGTGTAACTGGGTGCTGAGTAATGAGTGTTTCTGAACTATGTGTTTTCAGGGAGGCGTGTTTGTGTCTGTGTAATGTGCATGCCTGCTTCTGCTACATGAGGTTTTATTGCTGAGGTATGTGCACTGTCGATCTGTCTTTTTATTTTGATGCAAGTGCTAAATAAAGGTTTATGTATTTGTGTGTGCTGTAATGTCCTGAGTGTGGTGTGTGTTTGTGTAATGTGCTTTATGTGTTTTGTGTCAGGGAGGTGTATACAAAAGTGTAATGTGGAGCATTTATCTCTAATGTATGTGTATATTGATGCAATTGTCCTGGTTGTATGAGGTGGGGTGAAGCAGATAAAGAGAGGATGAAGCAAAAGTGTGGTGAACAACCTTTACAACGCAACTGTTACAACGCACTACACTTACAACGAAATTTTTAGAACGCAACATCCACTACAACGCATTCCATTACATAGCATGACACTACAACGCATGTTTAAAAACTACCTTTACAACGCATTCCATTACATCGCATACTACCTTTACAACGCATACCATTACAACGCAATCCAACACTTACCCTACTGTTGCACCCCCTGGAGTTAGAATAGTAATTTTTACCCCTATACTATGCGTTGTAATGGTATGCGTTGTAAAGGTAGTATGCGATGTAATGGAATGCGTTGTAAAGGTAGTTTTTAAACATGCGTTGTAGTGTCATGCTATGTAATGGAATGCGTTGTAGTGGATGTTGCATTGTAAAAAATGCGTTGTAAGTGCATGCGTTGTAAAAGTGTGCGTTGTAACGACATACATCCAAAAGTGTGCAGGAGAGAGAGAGTTAATAAAAAAAAAGTCACCATGACTACTGCCTGGTCAGATAATTTCTCCAGCTATCAGTTGTTTTGGCAAGAGTGCCACTTAAGGCCACCAGGAGGAGTTGTGGTGAACCTGGCAGGTAAACTGATGGCTTCCTGGCAGGGACGGTGTGGGCAGTGTGGGCAGCTGCCCAGGACCCGGCACTCAGCCCACCAGCTTGGGGCCCAGCAGCAGTGCAACACAGCCAGGCCACGGCGGCACAGGGACACTGGTCCTCCTCTGCTTTCTGCCATTTCAATTGTAAACAAGCATTAAAAATGCAATTGGTCTCGCCTTTCATTAAGTTAAAGCCCTTTGCTTTGCTATACAATACCATTAGCAAAGCAAATGGCTTCAACTTAATCAAAGGCGAGACCTATTGCATTTTCAATGCTTGTTTGGTCTTGTGAGCTCTTTGTGGCCTGGTGTGTGCTTGGACGGCTGTTTGACTAGTAAGTATGTATTAAATTGTTTGTAATGAGTGCCCATTTCGAAATTGGTTTGAGGTGACCCTTATTGAAGTAATGCCTGACAAGGGCTGAATTGGTTTCCCCGATTAGCTCTATAGTCATCGGGCCACTGTATCTTCTTGTAGTTTATCGTTTCAGGTGCCCCCAGCAGAGTGTTTGCCTGCGGATAGAAGAAGCATTGCACATCGATCTCTATAATTTGTTGCCCATGGTCGCTGTCATATATTTTTTTATCTGATATAATGTGATTATATGAAGAAGGGGAAGAGTTACCAGTGTAAAATCAATTGTAGGGTGCAAGCCAGCTGAATTGTGGGACCAGGCTGGTGGGGCATCTTGTTAGAATCTGTCATTTCATACTCTTAATCCAAGGGATTTGAGGTCTTTTACCAGTGCCACCGCCTTTGCGTCCCTGGGTCTGTTTCTTTTTTTTTATTTAAAAAAAATATATATTTTTATTAGAACAGGAAAAATAGATAAAATGAATAATTTAAATGTCATTTTACATATCAATAGCAAGACCAATAAATTAATCAAGCATAGTCAACAGTTATAAAAAGGATTCCGTAATACATTTTCACAGTGGCAGCTTATAAGGAATCAGACTCCCACAGCCCTCAACTAGAACATCCTGACTAAACTTATAAATAATGATAAGTTACATATAGGGGCCAATTCCGATCCGGGTCGAAAGCACTCCGACCGAGTCGGATCCGGAGTGTTAACTGACCGAGCCGGACCCCTACAGTCCGACCGAGTGAGTACGATGCGAACGTATGCTGTCGGACTCGTTTCGGTTGGACTCCCATAGAAGTCAATGGGAGCCGGTCGTATGACGCGTACATGGGCTCCCATTGACTAAATGGGTACGTGTCGAACAAGTGCGCCCCCTACAGTGGGTAGGCATTGGTGCCACCCGCACCGTACATGCCTGTTTTGGGGAGACAATAGGTCTCCCCCTGTATCCAAGTCGTAGGGCTGCGGGTATCAGGGGGTCTGACGCGGACCCCCAAAGTCCGACTCCGGGAGCTTTTGCGAGCCGGACAGTCCGGCTCGCACAGGCTGTCCGACGCGTGCATCGTACTGGCTCGGTTGTAAATCGCAACCATTGCACACCACGGTTAGCTTCCGACCGGGACGTATGGAGCGGTTCGGACCCGGAAACGACCCGGTTGTTGATTTTCATGTAGTGAGGAAATTCGATTTTCGATCTCGCTTGTATTCAGCCACCATTTTGTGTTCCACCGCCATTTTGTGTTGCCCTCACTCAGGCAGCACAATGAACGAAGTTTTTCTGCTGATCTTACTGCAACGTGTCAAATAACCTTCTGCCTCTGTTTACGAGACTGATGTCAGGGACTGGCTGAGTCCACTAATCCTCAACTGGTTTGACTAAACCCTGTCTCAACTGTCTGTCGGTTCACACCATTCTTTCCTGACTTTATCTTATCTTCTGGCCTTCGCTATTCTCTACTTGTATTCTCTCATTTCACAACTGTCCTCCAAAGCATACAAATATGTCCTGCCACCTGCAAGTTGAGTTGTAGACACTACCACTGATTAACTTGTGGGGAGGGGTGACAGGAAGAGAGGTTTATTTGGGTTACTTGATATCTTGTTTTCAAACTTTTCTCATTGGTTATATCTTGTTTTCAAACTCTTCTCATTGGATAACCATGTATGCATTGGGAGTGTTCTTGGTGAATCTATGTGCTATAAAAGATTGTGCAATACAAAAAAGTACAAAGTTCCTCTAGTAGAGAAAGAAGAAAGAAAGTTAGACTGTCATGTCTCAGGGAAGGGGGGAAACCCTTATTAGAACTAGGGCTCTCACACACCCAGCAAGCTAGGTGTCATGCTTCATCATTTGAGCCTGCCCCTCGTCAGGTCGGCGCTGCAATTCCTGACGGGCTCCCAAAAATGGGGCTCTTTGGCGGGGATCTTTTGTTCCTGCCGAAGGGTGCCGTGGGGGTAAGGGGCCCAAGAGAGTGTAGATGTAAAGTGTGTGTGTAAAATAGGTACTGTTAGTCCACAGGTGAAGTTTATTGAAGTGGTAAACAGCCTAATTAAAAATAATAGAGATTGAGGTGGGTATAGGCACTAGTAATTAGGTAGCTAGTTGTGTATGCCCTACACTCAAGACGATCAACATGTTTCGTGCCTTGGTAGCCAGAAATTGGTCATGGCACTTCCTCAGGATCGGAAAAATAAACTATCTACAACAAAGGTAAGTACAACTATCCACATACCTAACAGGTGCTTAAGAAGTAACCTGACAGGTGCTTGGGAGTAACCTGTGGAAAAAGGGAAAAAGAACAACACATGACAGTATACACCACAATGGAATGCACTCACTAAATAAAAAATGCACAAGTCATAAGGAGACAGAAGGTGAAATTAACTCAATGAATAATCAAAGGTCATGCATGAAGGAGTGGCTGCTATGGTGATGGTGTGGTAATGGAGGTGAAGAACTCATCTATCGTACTAGCAAGGTAATCTTGCAACAGAGCCTGGCGGGAAAAGGACTCCAGAGTGGGTCCTAGGATAAAAACCGGAAAGGGAAAAAACGGAGCGGTCAGCGATCAAGTAAAAGTCGCTAGTATGAAACGGCAGTGGTGGGGTCAAGCCATGGACCCGCAGGGGTGAGAATAGCCAGGGGAGGTTCAAGGCAAACCAATACCTCGCGGTGTAGCGCCATGGGTGGTGCGGTGTGCAGCCAAGATGTCTCATCCGAGCCCTTGGCTGTGACGGCCACCTTGGCTGCACACCGCACCGCCCATGGCGCTACACCGCGAGGTATTGGTTTGCCTTGAACCTCCCCTGGCTATTCTCACCCCTGCGGGTCCATGGCTTGACCCCACCACTGCCGTTTCATACTAGCGACTTTTACTTGATCGCTGACCGCTCCGTTTTTTCCCTTTCCGGTTTTTATCCTAGGACCCACTCTGGAGTCCTTTTCCCGCCAGGCTCTGTTGCAAGATTACCTTGCTAGTACGATAGGTGAGTTCTTCACCTCCATTACCACACCATCACCATAGCAGCCACTCCTTCATGCATGACCTTTGATTATTCATTGAGTTAATTTCACCTTCTGTCTCCTTATGACTTGTGTATTTTTTATTTAGTGAGTGCATTCCATTGTGGTGTATACTGTCATTTGTTGTTCTCTTTCCCTTTTTTCCACAGGTTACTCCCAAGCACCTGTCAGGTTACTTCTTAAGCACCTGTTAGGTATGTGGATAGTTGTACTTACCTTTGTTGTAGATAGTTTATTTTTCCGATCCTGAGGAAGTGCCATGACCAATTTCTGGCTACCAAGGCACGAAACATGTTGATCGTCTTGAGTGTAGGGCATACACAACTAGCTACCTAATTACCAGTGCCTATAACCACCTCAATCTCTATTATTTTTAATTAGGCTGTTTACCACTTCAATAAACTTCACCTGTGGACTAACAGTACCTATTTTACACACACACTTTACATCTACACTCTCTAGGGCCCCTTACCCCCATGGCACCCTTCGGCAGGAACAAAAGATCCCCGCCAAAGAGCCCCATTTTTGGGAGCCCGTCAGGAATTGCAGCGCCGACCTGACGAGGGGCAGGCTGAAATGATGAAGCATGACACCTAGCTTGCTGGGTGTGTGAGAGCCCTAGTTCTAATAAGGGTTTCCCCCCTTCCCTGAGACATGACAGTCTAACTTTCTTTCTTCTTTCTCTACTAGAGGAACTTTGTACTTTTTTGTATTACTAATTTGATAGGGTATGTACACTGGACCTCTCTAAACTTACCCTCCTTGTCCCCTATTTGTTGACACAGACATAAAAGATTGTGCGCCACGGAGTAAAGTGGCAGTCTCCTATGAACATACTGAGTGTACTTCTGGGACAACTGTACTTAGCTGCAGCTAATAAACCTGATCTTCTACGCTCAACAGAATGTCCTGTGTCTCTGTTCAACAAAGCAGGTGAACTCAGGAGATTAAGGCGTGCCCTGCGACGCCAGGCCCATAAGGCCCTGGTTCTTCAATTGGTGCCCTCTGTGAGGCGGCTTCAGAGGTAGCGATTTTGCCTGAGGGTCGTGAGGAACCCCGCAAGAATATTCTGGAGGAATCGCGAACCACGTCAAGCGACCCCTGTATGTCGAAGTGGTCCGAAGGTCTTTTTCAGCGCGGTTTCTCCTTCCTGACGGCTGCTGACGACTGCTGCCCTCACTGCCGCCTTGCTTTGGCCCCTTTTGGTGATGTATGGTATCGCGAGACGTTAGACGGGCCTCTGTTGGCGTAAGAAGACACTTAGTTAAGTATTGGTGGGTAGCTCCCACTATTTTTGTTTTGATTTGGGTCTTTGATTCGGCTATTGCAAAAGCCGAAGCCGAGGGGTGAGTACGTTTGTGCTATATTATTTGATTTAACCCCTTGATGTTTGTGAACAGTCCAGTGAAATAACGATGCCTGGTCTGAGTAAGTTTAGAAAGTTTTGTTGTTTTGGTTGTGATAGGGATTCCCGGCTGGAGGACTCTTGTCCAATTCCTCCGGTTGGAACTCCCACTTATGAGCTTTATTCTAAACATGGTGTTGGCCCCATTGCCTTTAATGAGGCATGGATCCGATACACAAAGAACGATGGTGTTCTACAGTGGCCACAGAATGGTAGCTTTGAGCCTGACATATTAGATAATTTGGAAGCAATTTTGTTTAAAAGAAATGCCCGGCCGGCAATGTTTGACTCTTTCCGCCTCTGGCGTAAGGAAGCCAAACAGAGAGAAATTAAACAGGCAAAACGAGATAAGAAAACACAAAGTATGACGATTATAGAGGCTGCCCAGCAGTTTAAAGATAATGAGATTAATCATGAAATGGAAATTTCAGAGAGACAGCATCGTATGGCTATAGATAAATGCTATCCGGTGTTGCCTATTTCCCCTTCTGATAAAAGTAAGGATCCGGAGGAAGACCCTTTGATGTCTCACTTATTGAGATTGCCTCCTCCCTATGTACAAGGTGCTAAAGCACCCCCATTGTTACAACCAGTTCAGCCATTAGTTGCGCCTCCGCATTTGCCCCTTCCGGTAGTGCCACCCCCACCTCTTCCGCCACCGACTTCTTTGCCTCCGTTTCCTGAACATCAATCTCCTTTGCCTTCGGCTCCCCATATAACTGTTAATTCTTCTGTTAGTTCACCTAATACCTTGTCCCCTGTTCTTATGTCTAATTCTCCTACTGTGCGCAAACAAATCACAGATACTGTCTCTGGGTTTCTGTCTCCTTTCTTTGAGACTTTGAATATGTCTCCGGCTTTTTCTCGAAGACAGTCTCGTAGTCAACTCCCAGGTTCCGACGAACGGGTGGTATTGGACTCTCTCGCTCGCAAATGGATCGAGAAGGGTCCCCAGTATAGTGTGAAAGATATCATGACCACCTTTCATCAGTGGGAGGCACCCACGCAGAGATATGTATTTAATGTTATGTGTGACACTCTCGCTAAAGAATGGGAGGATATGGATTTGGGTTTACTTCCTCAGGGTTTGTTAGATGTTCAGGCTAATTTCGATAAGGGACTCATTGTGGGTTCTAAGGTTGAGGATGGCGTAAGGACACTTGTCACTTTTAGGTCCTTATTTTCCTCACAGACTTTTTTTGATTCCGATCCTGCTGTTAGACTGACATCCAAACATTACCCCATGAGAGAGGTTCATCCAGTGTGGAGAGAAGCGGTTGCACAAGCAGGTGCTAATCCAGCTGTTCCCACGCACTTCCAGCGTATATGGGTACATGTCTCCTGGAAGAGATCTGAAGTTTTGGCTCTTAAACAGTCTCTACCGGATCCCCGTAAAAACCCTGCTGGCTATTATAAGGAGTTGTCCCAGACTGTTGATGCCTGTATTATGAATTTAGCCGATATTGATATGTTGATGGGAAATGTAGTCCCACAAGCATTATGGGCTCGGATTCGTAGAGAGGATCACGCCCAAGCATTGGGTGGCGATTGGGCTGCTATAACTGCCGCGGATGCAGCCCAAGTGGGTGGTGCTAAGCCTGATGTTTTGATTTCAGAACTCCCTGGTAGGATTATTACTTTAATGAAAATGATGATGCCCGCCTTGCGAGTTAATTGGGATAAATTAGCTGCGTGTAAGCAGAAGAAAGATGAGAGTGTCTCTGATTTCTTCACTCGTTTTGAGGAGACGTTTATTGATCACAGTGGTCAGGATATGACTACGGAGGGTGGACAGCGATTATTTGTAGATAAATTCGTATTTAATTTGCTTCCCGAACTGTCATATAAGTTGAAAGACTCCGAGAGTTCATGGGCTGTTTCTTCTTCTGCCCAGATATTGGCTACTGCTCAATATTATGAGAACAGGGATAAAGAGGAGAAAGATAAGCAAGAGAAGAAGACTAAAGAATTAAAAACGAAGGTTCTTCTGCAACAAACTTATCCTCCTCGTTATACTCAGCGCCAGTTTCAACAACCTCCACAGTTTCAGAGGGTGTATCAAAAGCCTGAGCCCTTTATTCCGCGACCTTTATTAGGTCCTAACCAATGTGCCTATTGTAGAGAGGAAGGTCATTTTAAGAATAGCAGCCCAGTTTTATTGCAACGTAAGGGAGAACTATCTGCTCCACGAGGCCATGGTGGTTTCCAGATAATATACAGGGGTAGGGGTCGAGGTGTGATGCCTCAAGAACAGCGTTTCTTACCCCCTCCAAATTCTACGAACTACTTCGATCAGCAGAATACTCAGTCTACACAATATTAGAACGATGATTATCATGTTGAAGGTGAAAATGAAAGCCTTCATGCTAACTAGGACAGCCATAGACAAAGTGAGGGAGTTGTATCGATTCCAGTAAATCAGGATGGGCCTTATGTCAATGTCACTACAATGGGTGTTTCAGAGCCATTTCTTTTAGATACTGGTGCGATGAGAAGTTCTATCATTCATTCTAAACTTCCTGGGGCACCTTTGTCTGGCTTAACAAATGTATCGTAGGATTTACTGGCGCCCCAGTTCGTAACCTGGTCTCCTGTCCTTTGCCTATTTCAATTGGCCCTTATGATATGGAAGCTCCTCTTCTTTTAACGACTGGTTGCGGCGAGAATCTGTTGGGTTTGGATCTCTTGAAAAGAATGCATGCAACGATATATTGTTCTCCTTCTGGTGTGCATCTTACTTTAGGGCAGAAATTGACTTCTTCAATGTATTTGTCTAAAGATCAATTCCCACCTGAATTGCTCTCTCTTCCTGCAACGCTCTGGGCTACGGGTCCAAATGATGTTGGTTGTCTTGAGATCCCGCCTTATGTTGTTACTCTCAAGCCCAATGCTAAATTGCCACGCATTCCTCAATACAGAATTTCCAATGAAGGTGAAAGAGCGCTTTTGGATATCATTTATGATTTGGTTCAGAAGGGTGTGATTGAGGAAACGAGAGGAAATGTATGTAATAGTCCCATTCTTCCTGTTCTTAAACGCACTGATCCTTCAAAGCCTCCTGTTTATCGTTTTGAGATTGATCTTCGGGAGATCAATAAAATTGTTGTACCGCAGGTTCCTGTTGTTCCAGATATCACTGCCCTGTTAACTATGATACCTGCCTCAGCGGCTTGGTTTTCTGTTATTGATCTGAAAAATGCTTTCTTCAGCAATCCCATTGCCAAAGAGAGTAGGGATATTTTTTGTTTCTCTCTAGGAGGCCGAAGTTTTCCGGTTCAAGCGCGCACCCCAAGGCTATTGTGAAAGCTCCTCCATTTATAGTCAAGCTCTGAAATGTCAGCTCGATGTTTTTCCTTTGCCTCCAGGTGCTCCTCTTATTCAATATATGGGTGATTTGTTGATTGCTGCTGAATCAGTGGATGTCTGCAAGAATGTGACTGTTGCACTGTTACGTCACTTGTCTGATCTTAATCATAAGGTTTCGTCTTCTAAACTACAATATGTCCGTCGAGAGGTTACCTATTTGGGTCATCTCTTATCAAAGGAGGGAAGGCGATTAACCCCAGAATGAATTCAAGCAATTGCCCAAATGTCTGTGCCATCTACACAAAGAGAGGTGCGCGCCTTTCTGGGCATCACTTCTTATTGTAGACAATGGATTCCGAATTTTTGTTTTTTGGCCAAACCTTTGTTAGCACTCACTTTGAAAGACACACCCCAACCCCTTCCTTGGACCGACGAATGTCAGAAGAGTTTTTCTGATTTACGTACTGCTCTGTGTTCTGCTCCTGTGTTGGGTACTCCAGATTACAGTAAGCCCTTCACGCTCTATGTCCATGAAAGAGAGGGTTGTGCGTTGTCAGTCTTAACACAACGATTTGGAGACAAACAGCGGCCATGTGCCTATTTTTCAGCTACGTTAGACCCAGTAGCCAAGGCATTGCCTAGTTGTCTCAAAGCTACAGCAGCAGCAGTGATTTCTATTCGTCAGTCTGATGGAGTGGTGCTAAATAATACTCTCATTGTTATGATACCACATGCAGTGGATACCTTGCTAAATAGGACGAAAACACAACATCTTACAAGTGCTCGATTGTCTGGATATGAGCTGACGCTCTTGGCTAGTCATGTGCACATCAAACGATGTAATATTTTAAATCCAGCCACACTGTTACCTCTTCCAGAAGAGAAAGATATTCGGAAACAACATGATTGTTTTCTCCGTACTGAGGAGGAGACAAAAGGCAGGATTGATTTGAAAGATACGCCGTTAGTGGATCCAGATGGGATCCTATGGGTGGATGGGTCTTGTTTCAAACTCCCAAATGGTGAGACAACTTCAGCTTATGCTGTTACCACCTTGTATACAATCGTGGAGACAGCACGCATCAGACATAATTCAGCTCAGGCAGCTGAACTGATAGCTTTGACCAGAGCGTGTGTGTTATCTAAAGGAAAGAGAGTGAATGTGTATACCGACAGCCAGTATGCGTTCGGTGTGGCGCATAGCTTCGGTCGTTTGTGGAAGGAAAGAGGATTCCTTACCTCCCACGGTACTAAAATACAGCATGGTCAATTGGTAACTGATCTTCTTGAGTCACTTGTTTTGCCTACCCAGATAGCAATTGTGAAATGTAGTGCGCATAAGAAGATTACTGATGATGTTGGTCGCGAAAATGCTTTTGCGGATGAGGTAGCAAAAAGGACAGCCAGAGATGCTACAAGTCGCATGTATGTTGCGGGCCCTGCGAATTGGGTCAGGGAAAGAGGGATGTGTGAGGACACAATAGAAAGTGTGAGATCGATTCAGGGAGATGCTACAGAGAAAGAGTTGAGAAAGTGGAAAGAGAGTACAGGAATGTTAGACGCAGCAGGATGTTGGATAGAATTGTCAGAACACCAGCGTTGGCCGTTACCAGACGCCTACGTACTGCCTGTAGTTACTATGGCGCATGGTCCAGCCCACATCAGTGCAAAAGGAATATGTAAACTTCTGGCTCCAGTGTGGCTGAACGAAGGGATTCCAAAATGTGCAGATAATGTGGTGAAGCATTGTATCATTTGCTTGATGTAGAATCCGGGAAAGGGAACCCCAACTCCGGCAGGTCATTTTGCTCCCCCAACATATCCTTTTGAGGTGTTGCAAATCGACTACATTCACATGGATCGATGTAACAATCTTAAATATGTTCTGGTGGTGGTATGTGCCTTTTCCAGATGGATAGAGGCTTACCCCCTGAAAGACAACACTGCTTTGTCCACTGCCAAGGTTCTTCTAAAAGCGTTCTTCCCTAGGTTTGGTTTCCCGTGCATTGTCTGGAGTGACAATGGAAGTGAATTTGTAGGCCAAATTATGCAAAAGGTGTGTACCGGTCTTGGTATAAGGCAGAAGTTTCATGCGGCAAATCATCCTCAGTCCGCGGGTTTGGTAGAGTGCTATAACGGCACTCTCAAACTTAAGCTTGCAAAAGTACAAGCCAGCACAGGTCTTAATTGGCCCGATGCTTTACCTTTGGCTCTCCTGTCCACTAGAACAGCTGTACATTCTCGTTTGGGACTCAGCCCATACGAGATTGTTTTCGGGCGCCCAGCTAATGTATGGGGAGTCCCTCGCGCTAGTAAGTATTCTGATATATAGTATCCAATGCTGATTAACTATTTACATGACCTCACCACTAAATTACGTGTTCTTCACCAACAGGTTCAAAACGCTTTACCAGAAGCCTCCACAGACCCAGGTCATTCTAACCAACCTGGAGACTGGGTCTGCGTAAAAATTTTTCAGAGGACAAAGAATTTGGAACCTCGCTGGAGGCCACCTCGACAAGTCCTCCTAACAACTCGCACAGCAGTAAAAGTCGAAGGGAAAAAGAACTGGATCCACGGCGTGCACTGCAAGAAAGTGCCCTTGCCCTTGCCTTTTGATCAATGGGTTCGTAAAGGTATAGGTGATTCTGAAGGAGAAAATGTCCCCCGATTCATACCTTTCAGTAGTGCACACCTGGATGGAACTCGATCGGAGAAAGAAGATGACGACATTCTACAGGAAGCCATACCTTCCCATCTCCGATTAAACACTACAGAGCCACAGACCCTATTTCAAGACCAAACTGTACCAACAAGGACTAGATACAATTTAAGACCTAGATTGGTCAAGGACACCTGAGATTTCCATCTCTTCTGCTACATTTATCATCTGTCCAGGTTGCAGGGTCACGGTAGGAGTCTTGGTTTGTGACCTGTATAAGGGCTAGGCCCCCGGGACTTGCAGTGTCATAGGACGGCTAATAATCACAGCCAAGTGAGTAAGGAAGATTGCCGTGAGCAACAATTTTAGAGGATGGATGTTAAATTAGGAAAGAAGGATAATAAGGAAGAGATGAGAAAGAAATATTGTAAAATATTGTACAGTCGATGTGGTGTAACATTGTGTGTTTCTATATTTTTGTGTATCTTATTGGCTTGTGTAGGTTGGGTTATTCATGCTATGCAGCAAAAAGTTGTCCCTAATTCTATCTCCTTGCCTCTTCATTCAACTATCTCCATGAACTAATCAGGAGAACAGAATATTTTAATAATGAATTTATCCAATTGTTGCACCAACACCAATTGGTAGTCAACACAACCGACTGTTGGGTGTGTGGACTTATGCCTCATACCACAGATAAAGGGATGCCATATTTAGTCCTTCCATTTTCTTATGAAGGTTCCGCTTGGGCCTATTTTGTAATATTTTCAAATGCATATCAGAGTCGATTTAGACGTCCAGTTGGTTCCTATGGTAGTAAGCCAGATTTTAGTCATAATTCTCTGATAAAGGGAATGGTGGCTATGACTAAAATTGTGGAGAATAATAAGGTTCCTGTTGACGAGAGACAAATATATACTAATTGGAGCGTGACTCGTTACATTACTAGCCTTACAGATAAAACTAAACAGGGAAAATCTCTACCAATTTGGACTGTCCCTCATCAAGGTAATTTCTGTTTACAAATGAATGGCCAGACTACTGACACTGGATAAAGAAAAAGCTTTTGTTCCCATACATACATCTACACGTCTCAGAATTCACCACCGTTAGTGCCATCCCAGGGCACATATTTTGTCTGCCACGATAGAGCTTACGCGTGGCTACCAACGGATTTTTCAGGAACATGCTATATAGCTTTTCTTCTCTCTCCTACATACACTGCTCCTTCAGGCCATCATAGAAACAGATAAGGCAGAGGGATTATTGATTCTAAAGACACGGCAGGACAAGAGGGAAGTGATTTCCTCAAAGGATTTCTTCCTTTTTGGGGCCCAATGGCCAACAGCAGAAACATGAGACAGCGGGTTCGTGTTGTTGAGACTACCATAGATGTCACTGTGGAAGCCTTGAGTAATCTCACAGCTGAACTTCAGGCGGATCGTCTCATGACTTTGCAGAACCGGATTGCACTAGATGTTATTCTTGCAGATCGTGATGGAGTCTGTAAATTGATCGGATCTAGCTGTTGTATTTATATACCTGACGATGCCCCTACGGTATACCAAGCCATCTCCAAATTACACATGATCTCCGAATCGATTCATCAAGACGAAGGAGATTGGTCTTTATTAGGATGGTTTTGGGGATTACTATCTAAATGGGGATGGAAGGTACTAACCTTCCTTGGAGTGGTTTTGGCCATCATTTTTTCCTGTTGTCTCTGTATGCAGTGTGTCCCCGCCATCTGCGGTCTTTGAGCCACTCTGTGTGTCCCAAGACCTGAGTCACAGAAAACAGAGAACATTAAAATGATGTTGCAGCAACAGTTTGACGACCTCATGGCTATTTTTTTTATTATTATCTTTATTTCGGTCACTAGGACCATAAAAGAATAAAACATAGAATAAAATCCAGATAATTAAAGACGAAATACAATATATCAATAGGGTATGCCACAATTTTCAAACAGCATACATTCTCTCCAGTTTTACGCAGAAACTACAATTGATTCACATAGCTATTAAAATTGCGCAAGTACTATGAAAAAAATTCACGAGACAAGATACAATAATCAATTACTACATTCTGGCACGATATTCAGTTTTACATAGTAATTGCGGGAAAACCACATGGCTGTTAAAAATTTCGCAACTGCGAATACTATGGGAGCTGTCAAAACAGTTTTTAAAACTCTGTATGCTGGAAGGTGCTGAGTGAAACCTACATTTTTTAATAATGGAACCAGCCAGTACCTTCTTGGTCTCTGATAAGCTTGGCAAAAGAATAAAATATGCAAATCTGACTCGGTTGGATAGCCGCATGCTGGGCATTGGGGTGCAAATTGCGGATTAAACCAGCTAGCCATATATTCCCTGAGGGGTAGGGTACCATAGCGCCATTGGAGATAAAGTTTCCTTGTCAAAGGGGGGCTTACGTCATCAAGAACAAGTTCCCGATGATAGGTATCTTTAAAGGTCAGAAATTTATCGGACAAGGATCCGGCCCGTACATTCGTGATAGCCACACGCAAGTTATGCTCATGATATATTGATGTGAGGGTTTTGCGTGAGATCTTACAACATGTATTTGCCGGGTCAGACCACAGATCCGATCTTCCTATCATCTCACATGTTTGCTTGACAAACTTTACCCATGGCACTTGGGCAGTTTTTTGCAAGGCGTAAGATCTCCTGGAGTTCCACTCTATAAATCAGGAGTTCCGGTGAGCACCATAATTTACGCCAATAAATAATTGGTTTTAGACCAAGCTCCTCCGAGATGGGTTTTAGACCTAGATCTAATCTCATTGGCAATAAGGGAGTGCTGGGCGGAAGGGCTGTCAGGTACCCAAGGAGGTTATTCCATATAACCTGGAGTTCCTGATTTGAAGTATAACCCCAGATTTCACCTCCGTAGAGCCCGGCCGCCCTCGCCTGGATTTTATATATATGGAGACGTGGGCCTAGAGGCTTGTAATTCAGACCCTTTGTCATTCTACAGATGGCGCCCGTCGTCTGGGTCAGCTTAAGTTTTACCTTTGTTTGGTGTGAGTCCCATGTCATATACTGATTGAATATGACCCCCAAATATTCCAAGGTATGGACCCTCTCCAAACTGGCAAGCCCTATGCATGGACTCGGACGTGTTGAGGGGGGAGGGTTGAAGATCATATATTTTGTTTTTCCAGCATTGATCTCCAAACCGTGTTTGTTGCAGAAGTCCACGAAGCCATCCAGGACACTCTGAATACCCATAGGGGATTTGGAAAGCAGCAGGGTGTCGTCCGCGAACATAATCGCGGGCACCCTGGTGCCTACCAGCTTGGGAGAGTCGATGTTATTTAGCTCGTTTAGGTGGGCGAAGACCCCATTCACAAAGAGGCAGAAAAGGGTCGGTGCAAGCACGCAGCCCTGTCTAACCCCCCTGTCAACGGGAAAAGGATCCGAAAGGGCTCCTCCTTTGCCGCACCTTACCCTAGCAAAATTCCCCCGATGTAGTAACTTCAAGAGTGCCAGAAGCCCCGCTGGTACCCCTAGATCCATCAGAACAGCCCATAACCTGTCCCGAGGGACTAAGTCAAAGGCTGCTCGCAGATCAACGAACACTGAATATAGACTACCCCCCTCAATTAAAACGGACTTCCAGTAGAGAATATTCAAATGGAAAATCTGGTCTACCGTTGATACACCTCTCCTAAATCCCGCTTGAAATGGACTCAGGATATCGCACTCGTCAATCCACAGCTGGAGGCGATTTAATATCAGTCTTCCAAAGATTTTTTGCGAGACATCAATGAGACTGATTGGTCTATAGTT